>NC_140205.1:5356567-5956567 GCF_965226575.1 Pagrus pagrus | reverse complement strand
GCCCTTTTCAGAAAACCACGGCTGTCCAAATTGAGCTGAAAGGGATTTGTACATCTTTATTTGACTCTAGCTCCCGCTGTGTTGTGGCAGAGATTTCAGGTGTTGGGGCTGGCTTTACAGCAGCTGGAGATGGACTAAGAGCAGCTAGGGGAGTTTGACTGCCTCCACTGTGCTATGACCATCTATACTGATCCACTTTACTTCTCTAATCCACTTGTCTCAAGCGTGCCACAAGTGTGTCCCATTTGTATTGTTGGTGTTTTTGAATATAAATCGGTGGACTTAAACATTTTATGGGGATTAGGCCAGCTTAGCTCCATGGCTAATGCAATGATTAGGGATTTCTGGCAAAGCAGATAAATGAATGTTCACTAGTTACTCAGCAACTGTGCTCAACGGTTAAAGACTTTAAGCCGAAATGGCAAAGTCTTGGACAGGACTGCTCTCCAGCTGCAGTGGTGCGTCAGCCATAACACTTCATTAACTTTGGCTGCAGCGTGATACATCAGATTCACTTTGTTTTACTTCATCAGATGGTCAATGACCAATGTACCGTCACCATCAAGTTCAAATCAAGTGAGTGACTTAGACGCAGTATGTTGAGTGTGATGTCCAAAGAAGACAAAAGAAAAGAAAAATATCGTCAGAGGTGTTCCTGGACAAATGAGTCAGATTTACTTGCAGTATGTCTACACTTTTCAACTTTATCATTGATCTTGCTTAAAGGTACAGACAGTTTGATTCCTTCGCGGGTGATTAAACCCCAGCTTCTGTCTGAAAAATGATGAATGTGCGTGGTTTTCTTGGTGGGTTTAAGTTGGATTGCTCTAGATTTGTATCCACTGCAGTGCCAAGAAACCTATTGGAAAGCATATTGATCTTTCTTTTAAGTAACAACAGAAGGCTGCTTTGAAAAAAGCTTTTGATTTACTAGCAGGACACCACAGGTTGAATAAAGTTTGATTGGTTTCTTTTACCTGCGTGAAAAAGAGGCTTGAGGGAAAAAAAAAATGAAGCACTTCTCCGTCCAGCCTGATGATATTTATGTCAAACTGAGAAGTGATAAGCGACCGAGCGGGCCATAAAATCTGACCCGCTGCACCCGGAAATGTGCGCAGACAAACCACATCACTCCTCATATCAAAGGCCTGTGAAACACAGAACTGAACAGTGTATAAATCAAGGCAAGGTCTACAACGCAGGCAAATGTCTAAGGTTAGAAGCGAGAACTAGTGGGTCACTTGAGGATCAAAAGAATTTTATAGTGCTGTATGAAGAGAATTTTTCAGTGAGACTTGAAATTGGACCTTTGAAGATAAAACGTCGGCGCCAATTTTGTCAATAATTCCTTTTAAAGTTTTTATTGAACTCTTGGTAGCGTGGACTGTGTGTGTGTGGTGTGTAATTACACTTTTCCCTCGCCTTTTAAAGCATGCACGCGCTAACGTTGCACAGTTTAAAAAACTATTACATCCACGGCAAGTAGAGAGGTTGGGGAACACATTCAGAAGACTGAAGAAATTAGAGGACAGTAATTGAAGCTGTTAATAATTCGTAGTTATCAGGCATTGTGCGGTCGGAAAAATGCATCCATCAGAGTGGGCAGGCAGACAAAAGCCTGGAGGAAAAAAAAAATAAACAGCTGTGAGGACTCTGCGTGATAAAAAATAAATATGGAGTTGATAACAGTACAGACGCACGCTTTGAAAGGACAGAAAATGGATGGATTTCTGTGTTTGTTGCCAGTTTTATTTTGGTGTCCATGGAGATCTGTTAACGCTGGTTTACCTTAAATTCAGTATTTGAAAACACTTATACAAGATTAGACATTTAAAAAAACAGAAAGTGGAAAGTAACAGAGTATATTTACTTAAGTACTGTACTAAAGTACACTTTTTAGGTACTTTGCTTGCTACTTTATACTTCTTTCTCCACTACATTTAATTTAAAACTTAAGTTATGGAATGTTATGAAGTTCATTTTGAGGTACTTGTACTTTACTTGAGTATTTCCATTTTCTGATACTACACACTTATTAAATTAGAATTTTTCGGCATTGTACTGGAGTTATTCCTTTGCATGCTTCCTTCTTTATACTTCCACCTCACCACATTTTGGAGGCACTACATTTATTTGATAACTTTAGTCACTAGTTACTTTGCAGGAACCTGCTGCATCAGAGCCAAAGCTTTACAATTCATTTGTTTTATTGGCTATCGAATTAAAAGAAAAAAAGGCTGATTCCCACAATCAGAAAAATGCTGCTGCTGCTATACACACGTCAATATACGTACAATTTACTTTCAGATCATCAATGCATAATATTATAAACAAAAGATGATATATTATTATACATTAAGATACCCAATAGTTAATGAAGCGGGTCAAATCAGCCCCATCCACATACTTAATTGATAAGTACATTAATGCATCGATATTTATGAAACAATGATAATATATTTTTCTGAAATGGGCCACTCTGCATAATGAGTTCTCATACGTGATGCTGCTTTAAGTGTATTTTGATGGTAAATTAAAATTTTGAATGCAGGACTTTCACTTGTAAAGTCCTGTTGCACTGTAGTATTGCTTCTTATACACAAGTAAAAGTTCTGACCACCACCTTCAGACACGCTGTTGTCCAGTGAGTAAACAGCCTCTTTCTTCTCCTCACTCGGTTGAAGTGAATCAGGCTCGGTGCTTCGCCACCATGCCAAGGCTTTCTGTGCGATATCCTCATTTGACTCGTTGCCTCATTTCCTCTCATCTCATTTTTCATCAGTCATTCATGTGCATATACACTGTGCAGTCCATTTTTAGTGGGTTTTTCCCCCCCCCTCTCCTCTCAATAATGAAACAGGTGCCTAATGGGGAGATGTTATTTACGCGCTGATTATGAAAAATATCTGTGCCAGATATCCGTGCTTGTAATTACCAATTTAATTGGCGTACAGCCAAAATTGTCAGCGCTGTTTGATGAATTGCTTTTAGACGAGCTGAAAGCTGGAAGGCAGAAAAGGTCACATGCAGATGGTTAAGGGAAACATATATTTAATTATATTTTATAATCTGGATCATCATCACTCTCCCCTCAAACAGTACACATTAAAAAGATGGAATCGTAATATTAAATGTATTTACACTGGATGTGACTGAAACAAATAACTGCATGTTGAATGTTAAAGTGCTGCTACTGTACCACATGGTATTTGGTATTTCAATTTAGATTCATGGGCATTTTTTGTTTTGGCTTATTTAGACTTTTGTAAGATTCATTTTCAGAAAACGTGTAATACAAAAAAAGATGAGATGAGAGAATATAGCAGAAAACAACTATGTGCTATATAAAGATATAGTGGAGTTTGTTGCTTTGCAGATGTTGAAATTGCTAAATGTCCTTGAATGTTGTGTGTGCCTTTAAGAAAAGAGAGTTATTTCTGAGTTGTAAAGAATAAAAGTATTCCTGAAGAGTCAAACTACGTAGCATAGTATAACAGACTTTTAACCATGACCCTGTGTTTATATTCAATTCAAAAGTCTTGAAAATGCTAAAGCTGAAGGTGATACATCATCTCTTGCACCTCATCACAAATCCTCTCTTCTCCTCTGTTCTCTTTTGTAGGTACCATCTGAGTAGGAGGTGGCAACACAAGACCAAATGCCATGGATGTATTAAATTTCACCTACTGGAATGCCTCCGAAGGCAATGACACAGAAGTTGTGGAAGAGAAAGAGAGCGCCTACAAGACTGTGGAGGTGGTGTTCATCGTGTTGGTGGCCGGCTCCCTCAGTTTGGTCACAGTTATTGGAAATATCCTGGTCATGCTTTCCATCAAAGTTAATCGGAACTTACAGACTGTCAACAACTATTTTTTATTCAGCCTCGCATGTGCTGACCTAATTATTGGACTGTGCTCTATGAACTTGTACACAGTCTACATAGTGATCGGGTACTGGCCTCTGGGGCCGGTGGTGTGTGACCTGTGGTTAGCCTTGGACTACGTTGTCAGCAATGCATCTGTCATGAATCTTCTCATCATAAGCTTTGACAGATATTTCTGTGTCACCAAGCCCCTCAGCTACCCTGTCAAAAGGACCACCAAGATGGCAGGAATGATGATTGCTGCAGCCTGGGTCCTGTCTTTCATCCTCTGGGCACCAGCCATCCTCTTCTGGCAGTTCATTGTTGGTGGGCGGACAGTGCCTGAAAGGGAGTGCTACATCCAGTTCTTCTCTAATGCCGCAGTCACTTTTGGCACCGCCATTGCCGCCTTTTACCTGCCTGTCATCATCATGATTCAGCTGTACTGGCAGATCTCCAGAGCGAGCAAGAGCCGCGTGAAGAAGGATAACCGCAAGCCATCGGGCGCCAATCCAGAGCCCCTGTCGCCCGGCCAGAGGAGGAACAACACACCAAAACCCAACAATAACAACGTACCAGGGGAAGACACAGGACATTCCCAGTGCCAGAATGCTGAGGATGGAGCTAACCAGCATGATGGAAAACTGCAAAATGGCAAAGGACCTTCCTCGACCACTGCCGAGGGAGAAACTGAAGGCGACGACATGGCGAAGGAGAACTGCACTCCGGGAGAAGAGAAGGAGAGCTCCAATGATTCAACATCCGGCAGCGTGGCTGCGTCCAATCAGAAAGAGGATGAGGCGGTACCCTCTACCGCGAACTCCAGCGCAGAGACGAGCCAGCCACTGCCGCGCCAGCGAGCCAAGGCAGGGGGCTCCAAGCTGACCTGCATCAAGATCAAGACGAAATCGCCCAAGGGTGACTGCTACACACCGTCCAACGCCACCGTAGAGATCGTCCCGGCCACAGAGCGGCAGAACCACGTTGCGCGGAAGATTGTGAAGATGACAAAGCAACCTCCCAACAAGAAGAAGAAAGCGCCGCCGTCACGGGAGAAAAAAGTGACCCGCACCATAATGGCCATCCTGGTAGCTTTTGTAGCCACCTGGACTCCTTATAATGTGATGGTGCTTATTAACACCTTCTGCTCCAGCTGCATCCCCAACACAGTGTGGACTATTGGCTACTGGCTGTGCTACATCAACAGCACCATCAACCCGGCCTGCTACGCTCTGTGCAACGTCACATTTAAAAAGACATTCAAACATCTTCTCCTCTGCCAGTATAAAAACATTAGGTCAGCCAGATAAATATGGGTCACTTATGAGAAAGAGTTGCCAGTGTGTGTGTTTGTGTGTGTGTGTGTGTGTGTGTGTGTGTGTGTGTGTGTGTGTGTGTGTGCCATCCGTGTGTGTGTGTGTGTGTGTGTGTGTTAGCGTGTCTGTGAAAGAGGTGTGTGAGCATGACAAAGACCGCAAGAGCACATTTTGAATTGCTTTTAAATCATTTTATCATTTCTTTTTTTCAATTTCTCTCTCAATAACCGGTTGTAGCACTTTACACGAGTTCAAATGATGCCAGTTGCGTCGAGATGTGTTGTGCAGAAGCAGCATAGATAAGGAGGGTTGTGAAAAATTCAGATTCATTCAGTGTTGTGAGCCGAAAAAAAAAAAATTAAATAAAAGAGCGAGGTTGTAAAGCAGGGAGCACTTAGGAGTGACACTGAGCTGATAAAAAATGGAAAAAACAACAACAACAACAACAAAAAAAAGATAAAGAGCGGCGGAGGATCTGTGCTGTACGAAGACACAAGAAAACTTCAAAATGGGAAAATAGGGCTGTCTGAATTTACAAACCTCAGAAGTTTGAAGTTCAGTGAAGATACCTGTAGATAACTGTACATATCAGTGTATACTCAATATTTATGTGAGTGCACACTTGGGTGTGTGCTGGCTCGGAGTATGTGCGTACACCCATGTGTGCCCCTCTGCCTGCCTTCTTTCTATCCGTCTGTGATCCTCATCATGGCACTTCCAACCAGCAACATGTAGAGTAAAGTGGGGCAGCTTGTGTTAGATTGCCTCCGAAATGGTCACATCAGGGTCGGATGCGATTCCCATCTACCCATGAGCCCCTGTGGGAATGAGTTACCATTAATACATAATAGGTATATAAATATATTAACGCCGCACTTGTCAACTTGCCAAGCAGTGGCAAGAAATCATCGAGGACTTAAAGAATCAGTTCAGCCAAATCACAAAAAAACATTTTCTCACTTCCCTCTACTGGCGGTTTTACTTGGCCAGGTACTGAAATATGAGTTTTTTGGCCTCCACTCCAAAACAATGGAGGTGATTACAATTTTGCATATGCAAGCTTTGCAGAAGTGATGTGCTTTTTTGTAATTTTCATGAACTCTTTTGCAGAATGTTGACCTATTTTGTACCATAAAATAGAAAAACATTCACCCGACATATAAACACAAACTCAGTCGCTAATTTGAACCATTCAAATCAATCAACAATCCCACTAGACAAAGCTACAATTAGCTTAGCTTAGCAAAAATACTGTGAGCATCTAACACGTTAAATCTCCTTTATTTAATGCGAACAAAAACAAAAACCAAGTTCTGGTTTTACAAGTTTTTTATGTGTGAGACTATTTTTAAATTTTTTGTTTATTTTATTTTTTTCGGTTGGTTGCAATCATTTCCTAAAGTCTTGTCGTCACTGTGTGGAAGTCACTGCCCCCGGCCAAGAAATAGTCCCTCACATAACCTCCGTAAAAACCACAACTTGTTTTGACATTTTGGATTTTTATCAAAGAAAACTCACTAAATACAACCTGCCATGTGTCATTTTAAAGGATAACCAAAAAGCTCCACATAAATACTTCGTAAATATGCTTATCCTCTGTCTTGGTGAGGCCAGGATACATTTAGCTTAGCTTAGCAGAAATACTGTCAGCGTCTAACATCTTATATTTCCTCCATCTGCGTACAAAGTCAAAATTGAAAAAGTGTTTTTATGTGTGGTACTATTTTTTGTTAGGGAGTAAAAAAATCCTGAAGTCTTGTAGTCGCTGCACCCGGCCAAGAAATAGTCCCTCACGTGACCCGTGTAAAAACCATATCTTTCTGATTTTTATCAGAGAAAACTCGATGAATATAACCTGCAATGTATCATCATAAAAGAATAACCAAATAGCTCGAAGACCACACAAGAGTTATGACTCAACACAAAAAGAAAACGTGGCCTGTGATTGTTCAGTCGCACTCTTTGATTCGCCAGCCGCTCTTATCGCATCGCATCACGTCAGCTTTCACAACCGCTGACGAGGTGTTTGATGTATGTTTCATGGCAAAGATGTTGCTGTGAAGATGTTAAAGTTATTCACGACTGCGAGGATCCGTCCTACTCCTCGAGTGAAACAGGTGGCCGGAGCTCAGAGCTGTGGGAAGGCATTGTGTGGTGTGTGTTTTTTGATTTGATCTTTGGTGTGTGTGGATGAGTGGGAGACGTCACTCGATCTTGCTGATTCGTGGATTGATGAGTGTGTACTGTACGTACTGTACTGACGATGTGAAAACCTGGGTGTGTGTGAGAGAGTGTGTGTGTGTGGATTATCTTGTGTGAGGTGCTTGTGGGTATATGTGCCGACGTGTGTGTTCGCTCCAGGAGTGGAGTTTACTTCTGATCACAGGTTGCGACCTCGTGATTTAAACAAGGGCTAATTTTGCGTCTTCGCCGTACACATTTTGTAACCCATCTCCTTCTTTATTTAAAAAAAAAAAATTAACAAGTTATTTAATTCTATGTAAATCATTAAAGTAATAAATAGTTGTGCTCATTTTAATTACAATAGAAATGAGAAAATATCAATTTACTGTAAGACGTGTTCTGTGTACTCATGCATGTCATCCATCATTTCAACCTATTAGACAATCCTCAGTTACATTAATGTATGCTGCTGTAGGAGTTGATGAATATGCATGAGCGTTTGCCATCAGGAGGCTGCCACGGTTGCTGGTAGGGGGGCACGGCGCGGTATTACGCCCGCAAACCGAGCAGCTCCTCGAGGCTGTCTCCTTAAAGAGAGATCTGGGACAGATGCTATAATGAAAACTCACCATGAGGCTGATCAGATTACGGGACAATGTGGAACACCTACATTTGAGATTAAAGATTGCCCATTACACGCTCAGCTTGTGCTCACTTGCTGCGCGCCCATTGCCCCACTTAGTGCTCCACTCAGCCCTGATCCTGTTATAGTCTCTACCTCATATACGAGGTCATGAATGTAATGTAAATATCACGTATACATTCATTAACTTGCTCTACCATTCATTTCTTTCCTCCGCTTGTTATAGCCTCCCTTCCTGCCGTATCTCAGCTCCTTTATGTGCAGAGACACCGCAGGATAAACATCCTTTCACTTGCTTTTCAAATTTCAGAGTTACAGAAATAAATCACATTTTTTGCATTGAGCCAGCACGCTGACATTTACATTTCTTTGCTCGCAACCTCAAGCAATACGGTGAAATGCTATTTAAACATGCCAGGAGCAAACCTCAGGATGCATCTCCAGCGTGTAGCCGTACGTCAGTGGTGAAAGGATCCTTAACTTGAATTAAAATTGCAATATCACAACGTAAAAAGACAAAACAAATCCAGCATTCAGAATTTTACTCGACATGTTAATTTACCGCTCACATGGTCTGTAGCTCCGGCGAAGTCTCGGTATTATACTCGAAGACTACAGTATTTATCACTGTAGGAAATTGTGATCACTCGTAATATGTTGAACAGCAGTATAGCTGTGCTGTGATTTCAGTTTATGTACAGCCACAGAGAATCTTTTACTTTATCTTAATGAGCTGCAAATGTGTATTTATGCATCTAACACGTGCAGAAAATGGGCTGAAGAACAGACACTTCGCTAAAAAACCAAACAGAAAAACAATAATTCAAGAAAAGTTTAAGCAAATATGGCAGAAATATTTTGGTTCCAGCCCCCTAAATGTGAATTTTTGTCCGTTTTCGCTGTTTGTTTGACTGTTGACAGTGAAATAGACCGAGGTATTTGCAAATTGTACTCTTCTGTACATGCTGAATATTCAGGATTTTATCATTGATTTGTTATTACTGAGGGATAATAATTAAGCAGCTAGCGATGCATCATGTGGTGAGCTTGTAAAATGCCTAATATGAAAAATATACTATGAACTAACTAGCTGCTGTCAAAATAAGTAAAAGGTACTTTACTTTCTTCTTAAATGCGGCAGTAAAGCTATAAAGTATTCAAGTGAATGTGCTTTCCACCACTGCTGCACATACATGGATGGTCCGTGTTGATCTATCCGAGCAGTTTAAGCAGGAACTGAGGCATCCATCCAAGTTCAACATCCAACCATCCGTCACGGTGATAAATCGAGCCACGTCTGTCTGACATCTGTCACACATCTCAGTAGTGGGTAAAGAGCCGTCCGGAATATCTGATTAATCTGTGCTAAGCTGTCGTTTGAGTGATACCAGCAGGAGAGTAAGTGGCTCGCAGCTCAAGCCGAGGTCCAGGGGTCCCGGTTTGAGCTGCTGCTTGGGTGTTTGATGGAAGGTGATGGCAGTTTATCACCTCCCGGAGCTGGGAGATGGCCCGGGATGGATCTAAAAAAAAAAAAAACAGTGCTGCTCACTGCAGTTATCACCGCGCCCGGCACTTCAAACACCAGGAGCAAAGTTCTCATAAACCGTTTTACTCCCCCCCCCCCTTGCTCCTGTTGCCAAGTAGTTGAGCAGACGAGAACAAAACAACCTTCTTGTATCAGCCCCTTTGTGAGGCGGGGAGAGTGGATGATGTGAGAGAACGTGGGCATGCGATAGAACGTGAAAGCGTCGCTGGGTGACAGTGAAAGAGAACGGCTGTCACGCATGGGAGGGAGAAAAAGCGACTGATAGCCCCCAAGGTGTACACTCTGTACGTTTGAAACAGATAAGCTTGCCTTTGTAGTCATGGTTACAGGAGGTTGAGAGAGAGGGGGGGAGAAGGAAGGGGGGGAAGGATGGGAGGGTTGTCAATGACAAAATCCACAGCGAGAGGATCACGCTGCATGTGGAACCATGTTTGGAGAAGTCACAGCCGTTCTGGGCGGGTCAGCCAAGGGTTCTGCTGCAGGAATTTGAGCGTCCCAGACGAAACCTGCCGCCTGGTGTAAACACAGTGTGATGCGGCGCTGTTTACCATCCCTCCTGTGCTTTTATTGCATCTCATTCCCATGTTGTGCAAACACGATCCACCGTCCCCTCGCTTCGAGGGTTATTATGACCTTCCCATCTCCATGAGTTCATTGTAACACATCAGTGCTCGTGAGCATATATTCTGATGTTCATCCGTCCTAGTATGACTAGCATAAACATTGTCTCAATTGTAAGTCAACAGATCATAATGTGCCGTCAGAGCTAGCTGGGCTCCTCTTCATACGGCTTATGTCAAAGGGCTAAACTCCTTTTACGGAGTACATGTGACATGAAACGTTTATCAGAGACGACTTCAAAAATCTAAGGTTTCTCTGGCTTCGCTCGTGCTGAGAGTAATCTCTGCGGTCTCGTGCAGCCATGCAGAAAAGAAAAAGACGCAGCAGCACGTGTGCACGCTGCGAGATTTTTATCGGGAAAAACACATATATATCGCCAGATTGTACGGAGCAATTTGAAGTGCCTTATCCAGAGTGACATAAACAAATTGCTCCTTTATCGTAAAACCTGTTGTATCATATGTGCGTGTGTGCTGGAAGGTGTGTATGGTGCTACATGTAAAGGAGACGTATTATGCTCATTTTCAGGTTTATAATTTTATTTTGGGTTACCACTGCTAAAAGAAAAGTTTACTCCTCCTGAGTACCCGGTCTGCTCTGATTGGTCAGCTCAAACATGCCTGAGCCAGCACCACTCACCTTGTCTCCGGTCCGCTCGGTTGTGTGTTTTCAGCTTCAAGTAATCTTCACTTCTAAAGTAAATATCGGCGTGGATTATTCAAGTGTGCGATATGGTGACGTAGTGTGATGTCACAAGGTCATGGGATTATAGGCGGGGCTACTGACGAGGCGTTCAGGAGCAGTGTTTTCCGTGGGTAAGAGGAGCTCCTGTTGGTGCAGGCTTTGGGATTTTTAAGTTTCAAGGCCTTTTACATGCACAAGGAAAATAACGGGAAAAAAGCATAATAGGTCTCCTTTAACAGCATGTTATTCAGCCTCCCGAATGAACTTTTTTACTTTTTTTCTGGTGAGGATGTTGTTTTCCTCGGCTCTGAGCTCCCATTACTATAATTTCCATCTTAACAGTCACTGCATGATTGCAGTAGGCGATGAGAGTTTGGACTGAACAATCTAAAATCATCATCCCGATGCCTTCTGAAATAATCAACAACTGTACAGTACACACTCACGGCAGTGACATATTTCAATATATCCTGAAGGCACAGCGGGCTGTTTTGGTTGATTTTCCATCGAGTATGTGTTTGTGTGTTTGTGTCGGGTGTGTGCATTCACAGTTGTCATATGGGAAATTGTGCTTTGCTGTGCAAACCCTGCGTGTCTGCCATTACATCGAGATCAGCTCTGTCGTTTGAGTGTAAGTGTGGGTGTGGGTGTGCGTGTGCATGCGGCTTGCATGTGTGCAGCGTTTTATTTTTCTCTGCATGAAGACATCCGATTGGACAAAATATCACGGCACACATCAGGGAAGATGCACACGGTGTGATTGTCTATCTCTCTGTCATCACTCCTTCCTCTTTCAACAGTCTTTCAATAGCAACAGGCTTCCAAAGACTCACTTAGACACAGCTTTGCGTGGTACTGGAACACATATAAATACATTATATTGTACATTTTCTATCACATTTTATAAAAATCTGTTTATCATTGTACAAAGTACAGATGTGAGTATTGCAAAATTAGAATATGATCCGTGTACAGACAGAGTTTCTTCTTCTTGGTTTGAGATTAAAAATGTTGTTTAAAATCCATAAGAATATGAATAGCTTGGTTTATGGAAGAGTTTCAAAGAGAATATGATTATAAAAGTAGAAGGTATAAATATATATGTGCATTTCTGGGGGCACGATGGACGGATGAAATGGATTCCTGCCTTGCAAAATGAGCGACCGGATCCAAACTTCTGAACTCGGGAGCATCGTTCCAGGGGATTTCAAGAGTGACTTTTTGCAGCCAGAGAGGTATATGAAAAAAATAAAAGAGCAAACCTGGAAGACCTAGAGGTGGACAAAAGCTAAGCCTAGTTTCAATGTGACCCAGAGGCCCGGAGGGAAGGGCTTCATTTCGATTTTTCACCTGTAAATTCATAAGGCTTCACACTCACCTTGGCAAAGAAGCTGGCCCGTCTGCTATATTACTGGACACACTTTATAACTTTTGCAATTTTAACATCCTGGGGAAAAAGATGTTTCTCTTTTTTTTTTTTTTTTCCTCTTTTTCTTTTTTTCTTTTTTCGTGGAGCAACCAAAGCGTTGAGCTGTTTGACCCGATCTGAACTTGCGGGGTCGTGTGGATTTAAAACGAAATCAGCAAACAAACAAAAAAAAAAACAACAAAAAAAAAGAACAAAAAAACTCAGTAGCCTGCTGCAAGTGTTAAATGTACATACGAGTGTTCATTTTTCATTTGATTCTGTATGTAGATGTTCATTGTGTATCACTCACTGTGGCTTGTGGCTTCTCTTGCAATAGGAAAAATACATTTAAGAGTCTATTGTTTGCATTGTATATATCTATATAATACATTATATGTAATTGGGATGTGGTACATTTGCAATGTACATACACGTCTTTAATAGCTACTATCTGAATGTCCCCCCTCCCCCTCTCCCAAGAGTCCCTCATTTATTCTCCTCCCCCCCCTCCCCCCACTATGATACTTCCTGTACAGTAACAATGGTATTGATTTTTCCTTTTTGATGCGTTCTTGATTGATTATTTGTTCTGGACAATGAAATCTGAGTGTTACTATCACTGGCCACCTACAACACTGTAAGATGAACTGCGTCAAGTGGTTGCATTGTGCCATATTCTCTCAGAATGAAATTCAAATAAATATATATCAAAATGTGTTTGAAAGGTTCAAGAGAGTTTTTGACTGTCGGGACTGTCGATGGATGACGTGACAGCGACGTCTCTCGATCGCCCCCTGGTGGTTGGCTGTGATGCAGGTCATAAATCCTGCCCTCCTCCATGTTAGCAGATGGGACCAGCCCATCTTCATGCCCGGTCAGTGGTCCAGTGCTGCTACGTTTGACGCTGTAGTTACCCCTCTCACATCCAAAAGTCCAAGTCAGGGGTCGGTTGAGGTGGTTGGATGGGTCACACACTGGGCTTTTCCACCTAACCAAGTATTTTTGGTGCCAAATGTAATCAGCTAGTCTCCTTGCCTTAACCTAACCAAGTCGTTTTCTTGTCTAATTGGATGTTGGATATGAAGTTTTGTTGCTAGCTCGACCTCGGAGCCCTCCATGTGCAAAACCAATGCTAGTTGTGGAGAGCGTCATAGTCTGAAATTTAAGGCCACTGACCAAGCTACCGTATTTGACAAGTTGGGAAAGAGAACTTGTAGAATGAGAAATGAGACATTACAAGTTACATGACAAGTTACATGACAAGTAAGTACGTAAATGACGGCACATCACTAATGTGACTTACTCAACAATAATTCATGTTGAATGGGTCACGAGCCGAACTAAAAATGTATTTCAGGTAGTTCATTTCACACTTACGTATGTCAAGTGTCAATATTTCTGATCCTTTTGGTTTTAATTAGTTATTTGATGCAATAAGAGGGGGTGTGACGTCATGATCAACAGCTTGAGCAGGCGGATGTATGGGCAGGAACTCCATACTGTGGCTCCACCACCCGATTACTGCTGCCCAGACTGTGTCTCCAAACGATTTCACAAACGCAGTATGGCAATTGCATTGTCCACCTACTGTATATATGTCAGTGGATGAGATGCACAACGTCAAAGAGAAACATGCCTCTAAGTGTATTTTTTATTCATTTTTATTTTCAGAAACTTAACAGGACACAAAGGGGAATGTTAAATCCAACTGAGGATTACAATACTGAGCACTTTAATTTTTTATTTATTTCTTTTTTTTTACAGCCAAGAGCTGGAGAATACAAATCAGTGGGTATAAATTGAGGTACAACAGAGCAGCAGGAGGAAAAACAAACTAAAAACAGTAACCGCTTTGCACACTTGGACGATATCTAATTCATGCAGCCCCCCCCCCCCCCCCCAGGAAAGAACAAGCTTTACGTTTATTCTCACAAGAAATAAAAGGAGAAATATCATAGCACAGAGTAAATGGGGTAAAGTCTGACCATTAACTTGAGCCCAGAGTGCAAAATGCATAACTTTAGATTTTTTGCTCAAATTAATTAAGAATGTTTAGAACAAACAGCTTCATTAAGTCGGGGCATGGACCAAAGACTTTTCCAAATTAAGAGTTAGGCTATGCAGCTGTATCACAAATCCTATCCAATTGGTTCTGAAGAAAATAATCCTAGAAGTAACATCATTAGGTAAGAACGCTAGTACACAGATCTCTTCCATATTCATTATTCGTCCCCTATGGCTGAGTATTATATCTTCTATCGCAACATACGAGTTGTTTCTTATCAGGTGCTAGAAAGAAGAAAAAGTAAAACATCTCTAAAAGTCTTATTTCCACTGGTTTTTGTAAAAGCTCTATAGGCTCCCTACGGTCAACCTACAGGACATATAAAGAGGAACCGTGTTGACAACAGGGCAGTGGACGTCTTCTCTTCCACCCTCTTCTTCCTCCCTCCTCGGTGCAAACAAACCTCGTCAGTCCATTTGGGCGCGCTCTCGCTTCTTGCCTTCCTTCTTCTGCTTCTTTGCATCTGCAAAAAGCACACCAGAGACAAAAAAAAAAAAAAGTTACAACCCTCAGTGTTTACTCAGACATTTTTCTCTCTGCCCGGGGTGATGTTTTTTGAAAAATAAACAAATCCCATTGTGTCCATGAAGAGCACAGATGCTCCGCTTCAGATTGCAATAATCAACCGTAGGACTTTTTAATTAGTTTTTATTTGCCAGAGTGCAGGTTTAGTGCCGTGACACTGTATGCGGTCCCTCCTCCCGCTCTCTCCTGGGGATTGATTTGGTGGCTGTGTCTGTGCCCCATGAAAAACCAGCTTTATCAACTTCCCGCAAGAGTGCATTGGTACCTGGCAGCCATGACAGAAGCCACAGTCCACGGCTTCCCCTTTTCTGCTTTGCGGCCTCTCCGCTCTGGTGAACCGGAAGAGAGCACAACCTGCAGCGATTTGGCTACCTAGCTCCTGGCTAGCTGTTTGTTGGACTGTCAATCACCCGAGCTATTTCTGTGTATTTGCTGGTCTGTATGCATGCGTGTCCGTCTCACCCGCCACCGTCTCTTCGCGTCTTTTTTTCCTCTTCTGAACATATGCCTGTTATAGATACGGTTTACATGGAAATCAACGTTTTTGAAAGAGCTTTTCGTCGTGAAATGAGATGATTCCCGGCCAAATAGGCCCCTTTTCATGGGAGGCAGTTCGAACATTTGCAGCAGGGAAAACACAGCTGTATAAATTAACTATGGTTGGATTCCATTTCAGGGTCCTGGTGTTTAATTTATGGCTCTCAGCATAAGGACGTGCTCCGTTTCAGTTGTTTTGTCTTTCACTACCAGTCTGCACAGAGGCTCAAATCAAAACTCTGCCACACTTGTTATAGGAAATCACACCATATGTTATTGTAAGGTTCAGTAACAGTGGCCGTGATGTGGTTTTATATTATTTTTTACATTAAAGATAAGCTATTATAAATTACAGAGTTGGGTTATAACTCACATTTGTATTCATGTTTCTAAATCGACGTCCAGACCAAATTTTTAGCTGGTTTTTCTCACGAGTGATGCGAGTGAAGTTAATCATTTAATAACATGCATCATTGTGTGGATGCCCTTTCTGCCGGCGTGATGGGGAAAAAAAAGGAAAAAACCTCTGGAGTATTCATGAGAAACTTTCTTGAACTAACGACACAGTAGTTGTGATTTCGTCTGAGCCCAGCTTTAGTCATTAGTTTGTAATACTAAGTCATTATTTCAAGATAAGTAAGTCATTATTTCACGAATGTTTTTAATCATAATGACTGTGATGATTTTTTCATCACATTGCCGAGAAGAGCTTCCATGTCATCGCGCTAATTAGTTCAGCATCAGAGCTCTTTAAATGTTTCACCACAGAAACATCAAACTGCTGCTGCAACACCAGATTGTCTTTTCGATCTGATATCTGTGGTGGATGTGGTGACGTCAGACCATCTGACTTCCTCAAAAATATCAGCGTGTGTTTCCAACTTTGACAAAGCACCCTTTGCGGCAGTCGGCTTGTGTTTACGAGCCTACAGCTAGCACCAGCAACCGCAAGTTGATGGTGAGCTTATTCACTTGCTTACCAAAAAAGGTGAAAATCAGAACAAGTCTGGTCATATTGACAGCTACAGCCATATGAAATGAGTGTAAGTCAGTTCTGTGAGATAACTAATGTGGGGAACCTGCTCTACGAGGCTTTGGGTAACGAGACAACGTCACTTTCGCGTCTGTTGGGTTTGTGGTCTTTCTAATTTTGTATTTTCACAGTCTTATACCTTCAACAGTTTTATTAAAAACTGTAACAGGATCAAAAATTGTCTTTCGCATTAACTGACATACATATTTTTTCATGGTGGCCCAATGGAAGGGGAGGGACTTCGCCTATGTTTCAAAAAATTGTGAATATACCCACTATTTTTTGTTTTTTTCAGTGTGTTTGATCATCTTTTTCAAAATATATGCATCTGTTTGTATTCCTCAACACTTGGCACTACTAATCTTCCCCCTGTAAGCGGTGTTTTCTAGCAACCTTTTCAGCTTGTGACGTGTTGAACAGAGGTATCATCCCGAGCTAATCCACACCTCTTTTGTTTGGGCCATGTACCTAATCCAAATCAAGTTCCCACACTAAATATAAATCCTCCCACGTCGCTTTTATTTAGATTTCACAACTCGACCAGCTTTATATAAATGGAGATTTGTGTCAAACGAGAAATAAAAAACCAGCGCATAGTTTCATAGCGGTGCCATTTCAGAGGCAAACTACTATAAAATTGCATTATCAAAGCAGATTCGATTAACACGCCTGAAAAAATCCAATAACAGATAAGTAATGAATGGAAAACAGCATCTTGGTGCATCTCGAAAGAAATGAAAGTGTGATAATATATGAAAAGACTGTCAATACTTAAATCCTGCATTAGTTTTTAGTGTGAATGGATTATCTTGAGAGGACACATCCACGACTCACAAATCCTCTAATGACTTGCCGGCAAGTAGCTCTGAACAGTGGAAAGGTGTCGAGTTTCAGCCTTTTTAACATTCTGCATGTGCGCTGAAAGGAAAACTTCTTAGAAATCTGTTCTTGTCATCTCGGTCGCAAACTTCAACGGGCATTAAAGATTTTGAGGTGCAAAGCACTCTCGCCCATGCAAATACAGATATTGCTCTTCCAATTCCTTCTGTTTTTCGCTGTTTTCATTTGTTTTAATATTTCTCTCCCTTCTTCTGTTTTTCCTACCTCCCTCCTGGTGTTTTTGTCAGCACATTCTGCTCTCCTGGGAGAGAGATGGAGGAAAAGGATTCACTCTCGCCCTGTTGTATCTGCTCCATATGTGAGATGGGGACTCTCATACCAGGAGTGCTTTCTGCTGCATTTGCACATTACATGCCGCCACTCGCTCGCTCTCCTCTCTGCTTCTGACACAGACTCATAATCAGTCCTGTTTCTGTCTCCTCCAGCTCAAAGCTGCCCTGAGCTCAAACCACAGTGGGGAATGTATCGGGCCAAAACTGAGTTAACGGCAAAATTAAGTGTGCGCTGAATATATTTGACACTTAAAGTAACTAATATCCGACACAAAAACATATTAAGACGGAGTCGCAGCAACAAAGATTAATTTAATCTAAGATTAGTTCTAATCAGAATTTGGCATATTATCCAGGTTTAAAGTGAGTAAATCCAGATTTAAGAAATAAGCAGAGCTCTGTTGCACATTTAAAAACTAATCTCCATTTAGTTTAATTCCGAACTTAAACAAAATTAATCCCAGTTCAATCAACATGGAGATGCTTGCTTACCCACAGTCAAAAAGGAAATAAACTGAGAATAAATGTGCCTCCTGTCAGGAGCTAAGGCAGAAACCACACAGCTGCTATTCCTTAACAAAACCTTATATAAAAAGTTAGCTCTACGCATGTTGGCTCAGCAGAGGCTCTGGTTTCTAACTCTGGTAACAATTCAGTAGACAGTGGAGCTGTGCGGGCCAAACTTGTCCCCATCCACCTTCTCGAAACATCTGGTGGCAAGCAATCCAAGGCCACCAGGAGTTGGAGCACAGCTGCATTTCTTTCAGGTCCATGTTTGACAGTTGGTTCAATCTTCGCTTTCGGCTCCAGCTCGATTGAAACTTAATTGGGTTGAGTCCGTCTCTTAGCTTTATTCAAGGAAGTTAATTATTTTTGTTCAATCTATCCCCAAGGAGCAGCCGTTTTATATTACGCTTCCTCAGATGTCAGTTTAAATGCTGCATCGTAGTTTTTACGGTTTTGGTGCAATAGAATTAAATTTGAATTAAGATTTAGAGTAAACATTAAACTGAGGTTTAAATATAAACTTTCTTAATTTAAGCTCATTTTAAATGTTTGATGCAACATCAGTGAAGGTTTGGGTTTCATTTTAAATTCTTGTTGGTGCAGCCAAACCTAAATTACATCTCCATCTCAATTAGCTGCAACATCAGAACACTGCACACCACATGAATAACCCAATAATATATAATAATAATAATAATAATAATAATAATAATAATAATAATAAATAATACAGCAATGACAAGGGCCATTGACCATTAAGTACTTTTACTTTTTATACTTTAGGTATTACTAAGATAATGTCAAATGTATTTTTATTTGTAATGGAGCAATTAATAATTAATTAAATATCTACAGTAAAACTTCTTCTATCTCTACATTGTTTTTACCATATAGGCCTATACATATATAATTACGTCACCCTATATTGGAATTAGAGTGAAGCCACCAGCTATCAATGTCCTAACCTTCTCTTTCTACGTTAATTTACTGTCATTTCTTGACTGTCATCTGTCTAATTACAGAATTAATGCCCCCAAAAATATTTTTTTTCTTTTTAAATATGTAATAAAAAATAAAAAAAGTCATATTTGCAGCAAACTGCATTAAAAGCTGTCACAAGGAGACAGCCACTTACACATTTAATACAAGAGAGGTGTTTTAATCTCAATTATAGGATTCATATACTCATTTATTATACTAATAAATTAGTTGGAACAAAAAAAAAAAGTACTGCATTTTCCTTCCACTTTGTCATTAAATCCCAAAAATGTCTTTGGATAATTTCAAGGAGGTCATCAGACGGAGATTGATGGTGTGTCAGGTATATTTAAGGTCGGACAAATCAGCCTAAAAAGACATAACCTGGCGTGAGGGCACGTAGTTTGGCTGGCCAGCCTGAAAACTTTCAACCTCCCTGTCTTAAATTTACAGTTTCTGCAATTACTGTCAGCCTTTGTGTCACAGAAATATGGAGTGAGTGTAATAATATTACACTCAGTGTGTCTCTGAATGAATGTCTTTGATTAAAATTCGTTTAAACCCCAGAACACCGCCTGTCCGTCCAGAAACAATAGCACAAACAAAAACGGCTCGGACCAAATTCAGACACGCCAGAAATATCTCAACAGAGCCTTTTGTTGAGCCTGAAATCAACTCTGGCGTCCAAACACTCCCTCACGCAGCTTCTCACTCCTGTTCTGCTCAAAAGAGAAGGCGGGGACCTTGAGGTTTCTACAGGCATTCATAATGTTTCATTTCTGTCACTCTTTGTTCTCTCTTTCGCTCCGCAGGGTCTGTGTTTCACCTGGGCTAGACAGCAAAGACACGCAACTCTGAATCTCAGATCGCTCCCAAGGCGCCTCTTAGCATTGTCTCCTCCAGAATCTGCAAATGACAGATGCTACCTCCGTCACAGGAACCTGCCGCAGTCAGGGGAAACCTATCTCCCATACCCAAGGTGGCTGTTCAGAATTGCAGATTCGGCCAGGCAGATCTCTGCTCCCAGCCGGGGGGGTTAGATAGCCTCCCCTCTCTCCATCTCAGTCACTCCGAAGCCAAACATTTATGGTTTTTTTTTTGGTTTTTTTCCATAAGCCCTCTGATCCCGCTGCTGTGGACTGTATCTCTGCCATCCCCTGACACAGAAAGGCATCCACAGTTTCCCTTCCCGTACACACCTCATTGTGCACAGCAGCCCCTCTTTCTTTTTCCCAGTAACCTCTCTGCTTCCCAGGGCTTATCTTCCAACTGGCAGACATGGGAAATCGCACCGCACATCCTGCAATCACATGGCGAGGTCTCTCTTCCCGACTGTCTCCCTTCATCTTGGCCACTGTCAACCTCGCACCGCTTCTCTGTTGCCCACAGCTCTCACACCTCTTAGGCTGTCACTCCACATCCACACATCTGGCCTTCATTGGAATGGATGTGCGCAGGTACGCAGGTACACATGGCTGGAAACCAAACACATTTTCCCCTTTGCATTCACACACGTCCACAGGAATGCACCTGAATATATACATTTTAATTTGCATTTCATAACGTTAAAAATGAATCTTCACATCGATACTTTTGCATAATGGAGCGTGATGGATTACATTTGCGAAGCAGAATAATCAAAGTGTAATGTGAATGCATTCATGCATCTTCTACAGGTATTTACATTTTGATTTTACACTTTTATTTAGGTTTTTCCTGAATTTCTACGCTGTACAATAGCACCTGAAAGGATCTAGTGATTAAGTTAATCAGTTCGGTGTCAGGTTCTTTATATTTACATAAATAACATTTGATAACAAGATAGCAAAAGCAAAGGTTTAGGCTCAGTCATGATAGCTGACGTGGTGCTTTCAAGTTCTTTTAGTGAAAATATAGTGTAAACTACAATGACACCCAGTAGAGCGCATACCTCCTCCAAGGCCCAACACTCCCCTTTTGTACTCCACCACCTAAATATGCATGATTTTTTTCATCAACATCTCTACATTATTCCCTATAAGAAATTGAAGAAAATGACAAAAACACCCTGTAACAAAGTTAAATAAAGTGAGAAAAAACTCCAGGACCACCACCAAAAGTTAATGGGGTCCATTCTAGGCCGGGGCCCATCCTCCATCCAAGTTTCGTAGAAATGTGTTCAGTAGTTTTTGTGTAATCCTGATCACAAACCAACAAACCAACCAACAAACTGACACGTGTGAAGACATAATCTCCTTGGCAAGTGAGAACTGATATTAAGTGATGGACCGACCACTGAAAACCCTGGCGGGGAGATGTCATTGCGAATGATAACAAAGTTGTTGGTTATATAAAAACTTGTGTGACTCTACAACAGCAAGAAAACTAGGAATTCAGCCTTGTAGTGACACATGGACGCCTCTGGCTGCAGCAGGTAGGTGTGACATCGTAGCACAAACTCAATACTTCAGCTTACATTACCCGTGTCAGGCTTGAGTCGAGTTCAGGTCAGAAGAAGAAGTCATTTGTAACGGACAAGAGTGATAATTCAAGAGGTCTTTATCATTTTAGCATAACCGTGTCATTATTGGGCATTTGCTGAAACGACGGCTGCTGTTGTTTTGCCTTGAAACACTGAATTTTTAAGTTGACTTTACTTTAAAAAAGTCAGGAAGTAAAGTAAAGTATATTTAATTTAAGTTGTAAGAGCTAAAAAGTTTTAACACCTTAAAATTATTAGTCTACTTGGTCATTTTGAGGTAATAGTTTCCTCGATTTTTTTCAAATTAAAGTCACTTATTTACAGTGAAAATGAATCATCTCACAAAATAAATGAAAAAAAAAATCACCCACACTTCTACACACCTTCCTACTATAAATCCATACATCCCTGTATGTTTAACAGTGGCGTCCGGTACCATATATTCACAGGAAAACATGGAAGAACACTGATAGCGAGTACAGTAGCTCCTCAAGAAACTTCCTGTCAACAATGCATTAATGATTCACTACCGAGAGAAAAGTTTAACAGATTCCTTCCGCTGAAAGCCAAACAGACAAGCAGACAGATGTGTTACAGCTGCAGCAAACCGTCTCAGAAGTGCTCACATTGTCTTACGTCAATACGAACCGCACCTGACTGGCCGTTCGATCGGAGTGACGTTAAGGTTAAGCAAACTCCGCGTGCAAACCTTGTGTGCACACATGTCATCTGCTGAGCGTGATAAGGGCGCAGTTTACGACCGTTGGCAGCGATTCTGCACTCATTATAATCCTGTTTGGACAATGGGACATCCACAGTGGGTCAGTTACATCCTTGTTTACATAATTAACAAAAGGGCACGGACTCACTTGGAACGGATCGGGCGCTTTCTTATCGGCAGCTTTACACCCATCTCTCCGAGAGGATGATAATATATTCTCCATGCGTCCACATTAATGCTCTCCGATGACTTCGAATCTTGCGCCAACTTGAGTTTTTTTCCCCCGATGTCTGGCCATTTCCATAGATTGTGGGAAGTGTAGGAGCAGAACGAGCTCCCCGGCTTTGACGTGAGTGAAGCAAAAGCTTAAAAGCATGTAATTACAGCTGAATAGTGAGTTAACCTATTCACCCCTGCTTTAACACTGTCACTCACAGCTTCAACTTAGCACTTAAGTAGGTTGGATTTCCATCACGCCGGTGGTGGATTGACTGTGAATGTGAATTAGAGCTGGATTTGCCTGAGAAAAAAGAAAAAAATCATTTGCCGTTTAGCAATGATGCAATCAGCCTGACATCTGCCACGAGACAAGATACGTCAAACTTACACGGTAATTATCACAAAGAGGATAGCGGAGGTTCAAAATACACCTTGATGTATACCGACGCTAATTTATCATCATTAAAATGAAACGCAGGAACCTTTATTTCAGGTTTTGACCTGCGCTGTTGCAGCTGAAACACGGCGATCTTCCAAAAACGGCACAGAAATACACAAGCTTGTCAGGAGGAACATCAGCAGTTCGGCTGAAGAAACAGAGACACAGAACTGGTAAACATCCCTTCAGCTATAGTTAATTAAACAAACCGACTGATCTAACATTCCCCGTAACTGTTTACAGTGATTCGACGGTGCGAGACAGAACTGGAACGATGCTTCTCCTAAATCACGAGTTTGTTTCTGCACGGGCCTCGCTTTTTGATCCAAGCCGACCGCATGACGCGGGATTTCTCTGGAAAGTAAATAACATTTCCGTCTTTTAAACAAGCTACCGTAGTACACATTGGGTGGTGTGTTTCAACAGTCCTGTCGAGATTAAAGTCCCTGAACAAGTCTCATAAAAGACTTGACTTTGTCTGGGCTGAATTGAATCAAGGTTTTAGTAAAAAAAACAGATATTTCATTCATTTGTTCAACAACTTTAGCTGGTTTAGAAGAAAAGGTCCTCTTCCTCGCACTCATAAAAGGGGTCAGAGCTCTCAAATGTGTTGACAAACTTCACATTGTTAAAGGAATTTTAGAAAATGACATATTTCCAAGGAGTTAGCGCTTACAGTGTCTATAAAAAGTATACACCCCCTTATTTTACATCATATATTTATAATTAATTGACAATACTTTGACATTAAAGGGTTTTTTTTGCAAATTCTTATCAAAATTATAAACTAATCATATATGATGTATGTGTACAGTAAGGAGTAAGACAAAGGAAGCCCTGAGTGCTTGAAGTGCCTGTTTAAAATTCACATATTGTTTATGCCTCTGAGACCGACCGGTAAAATGTATCTTCACCTGGTGATCCATCAACAGGACTTCAGCGTACCCCGCTGCTGCCCGCAGGCTCGGCGCGTCCAGCGAGAGTTACACTTTATCTAGCGATGATAAATTCCTCTCGGCTTACCTTGCAGCTTGGTCTTGGGGACTTTCCCACAGGGCTTGGTGGCTGTGACGGTGGTGGCGCAGGTCGCATCCATAAGCGCTCGCTTCAGCACGCCCGTCCTGTTCTTCTTGCCCGTCGCCAGATCGCACTCCCCCCAAGCCTGGAAGTCGTACTTGCATTCCCCTACAGCGCACACAAAGAAATCAGATACTTAATTAGACGCCTTTGTTTGGTGAAGTGGCTCCGAGGTGGCTTCGTACCGGGAGCGATCGAGCAGACACCCCGGTTAAAAAAAATGACACAATGCAGCGCCGATATTTGTTTTAAAAGACAGTCGCTCGCAATCAGTCATGGAAACAAGCCCCTTGAGGTTGAGGAGAATGGCTGTTTGATGAGCGGTTTTAATTTACTTGGCTATTGTCTCCTTTCTATCAATAGAAAGTGTCCGAGATTACAGAGTGAGCTTGTCACCAGACGCTCTTATTAACAACAAAATAGAAGGTGCTTTAACCTCTTTGCTAAGAGGAGCAGATGCTTCACAGCTCTGACCTTATATTTTCCTATATGATGAAGCCCGCTGACAGATGAATGTAATCAAAAACAGCCGGGCTCCTGTTCATCCTGGAAATAATGAACAGATACAATCTGAGCAGCGTGGAAGTGAAAGCACTCTCAGCAGCACCTCAAATAAATTTCACATACGTGTTTTCATTTGATATCAAATTTAACCCACCTTAAACTCAAGCCCCAGCGGATGCGAGATTGCTTCCGGGAAAATAGCAGCAGTGCTCGGTGTTTATTATAGAAATGTGTTTGAAGAAGCGCCATGTGTGTGCCCGCGAGTGTGTGTTTGTGTAACTGTATGTCCGTGTCTCTCATATCTCCCTCCATTATTTTGTTGCCACTCTAGCCGGGCTCCCTCGAGGCCGTGACACTCATTCCTCGGCTTCCTCTCACATGAAAGCGTCGGACCCTCTTGTCACTGCCTCCGAGATCCCAGGGTGCTCATCAGAGGAGGGGAGAGGGGAGAGAAGGGGTGAGGAGAGGAGGGACTGCGAGCGGAGAGAGGGGAGTGACAGGGCCATTGTTGCAAGAATCCTACAGGGACTTTCCGAGCATCCAACTTTAAAAACCCAGCGCCTCCATAATTTGTCTCCGAGAAAGAGAGAGAGGGCTTCCTCGCCGGCTCATGGGAGTTGGGCAGGCAGCCCACGTCCTCCTTTAAGGTGTCACATTCAAGGTGGCAAAGAAAAACTGGTTGTGCACGCCTACTCGTCAGTAGCCCTACATGCAACCTGAGCCCTGTACGTGCGATGAGATGTCAGATTGATTGGAAGAAGTTTGATCAAGAATCTTAAAATCAGGCAGCAGATATGTGTGTAGCGGTGGGTGAGCTGAAAATTGGGAATTCTAGTGAGATCATTTGCAATATTTTCAGGATGGAAAAGATGTCCACAAGACTGCAACAGCGCCAGTTTGTGCAAAGATGACACAGCTTTATTACTATAATGATCTCCCCGAAGGATTATGGGGTTGTAGGTTATGTTTTTAGTTTGTTTTTCTGTTTTTCAGCAGAATGATGGAAAAACTACTGGCCTGATTTCGTGAAAGTTAGTGGAAGGTAGCACGGGCCAAGTGAAAACTCATTGCATTTTGACACTGGTAGACACCTTTTGTCGCATGAGCTAACGCGGGAGCGAGTGTTTTTGCCAGGTGTTATGTGTCTGTCTTAAAAACTTGATGGGGTGCAGTTTAGTTTGATAAAATGAAGGCAGAGTTCGAAGGTGGGTGTCATCAGAGCGAGGGTGCTGGAAGGTGGGGGTAGGAAGAAGGAAAGAGGCCCTCTCCACAGCCCCGGCAGATCACTATAACCCAGATCAGATCCCTCCTTGTCAATCTGTCTGTCATGAAACTTTACAGGTGAGTCGCTTGGATCGAAATGAAGGCCGAGTTTGAAGATGCTCCCCCCCCCCCCACCTCCAGCAAACACTCTTTACGCCCCTGGACCAGACACATAATAAGAGTATAGCTTTTCAAATTTGTTGTCTCCTCGCCCAAGCTAATACAACACTGTTTCACCATATTTACAGACTCGTGAAAGCTCCTCCAAAATCCACTGAAGACGTCATAAAACTGTTCTGACAAACTGAGCAGCGCTTGTCATGACACGTGGACTGACTTTGATGTGTAGAACAGGTGATGTGGCCCTTCACTGAGGGATCTGGACTTCAAAGTGTTGAAGAAACAGATAAAATCTGTCAGATTTAATAGTGTTCCCTTTTCAACATCACTCCTGTTCCGGGCTTTGTACGCATTCACTGTGCGAATACTTCTATGGTCTATTGGACAGACGCCCATTAGCTGTAGCGCTGGTTACCCACATCACCTGCCGTACACTGTTGTCCTCTTTTTTTTTTGGGGTCACGCTTCTGGCAACCGCGACTCGACACTATTGTGCACATTTATTCTCTCCTCGCTTTGTTGTGTCGCACTCCTGTGAGTTACAAACCTATTTGGGCCATGTGCTGCAGACTGACTGTTAACCTAGTTTTCCCCTCATATTTTTAAGGATCTTTTGAGAGTTTAATATTGTGATCAGACGTAACAGTTTTGCCAAGCGGGATGCCAATTCTTTCTCCTGCAACGACTGGCAGTAATCCAAGGTTAGGCTGTTATACAAGGTTCCTCTAATAGTACATAAGGCCACATAATGTTTTTCCTTCATGCAATATGTTATGTACCAGTACTTAACCTACAACTCAAAATGGTCTTTACATCAATGGCAGACATTTTAAATGAGCAGTACCAGGATATGGCTGCCAGGGTTAGATTACAGGGTCTTTTCACACCAATTCTGACGCACTTTGCGTAGGCACCAAATGTTACAGTATTCATTTATTTATTCATTTGCAAAAATACCCAAAATGAAATAGACTCTGGCTCAGTCTGCAGCCTCTGCAACACATGAGGGGCTATTTTCTGTCGTTTCCCTCAAATATCTCTCTACGATTTAAAGGCCAGAGGCATGTGACTTATTGCCATGTCCCCAAAACTTTGGCTGCTATAATCTATATAGCCAGTTAGCAGCACCATTATTTCCTGCAGTGTGTTCATCACTCGTGACAGGCTCATTGCAGAGCACCAGGTTCCTGCCTGACAGGCCTTGCTGGGGGAGCGCAACTCCCCGAGGCTTGTCACTGTACGACGTTTCAGCTGTGAAGGGCTGCACAGTCTCAATCCCAAAAAAGCAAATGACAAAGCGGAATGATTATTCCTGTGTTTTCCATGACGATGCATCACGTCCGCAGCAGACATTTCTGTTGTACCTCTAATTAGCTTGCTTACTCATTCCTATTGTGAAAATGGGACCATTGTTCATTTGAGTGACAGGTCGGCATACATCATGGGGGAGGGGGGAGGGTGTGGGGTGGAGAGAGTTGGGAGCCATGCAACTGTACAAATAGAGGGAAGTTCTCCTGATCTTTCAGTGGTCATAGATTATTTACATGCTTTCCATAAGTAGATATTTAAAGGGACAGTTCACCCCAAAATGACCTTACCTGTAGTGCTATTTATCCATCTAGAGTGTTTTGATGCGAGTTGCTGGGTTTTCTTTCCAGAAATCATGACCTAGTTACCCAAGATAACCCACGAACCTCGGTATGAGCAGTCTCATGTAATAACTATTGTGTGCATCTCCTCATGGACGAGAGGCTCGAAGTCATGACAGCACGAGATGCCGTGGTGTTAGCTAGCTTAGACACTGTCACTGAGTAATTGCACGCTTCCTTCTGCCCGGTGATACAGAGTTGGACTATCACTTTGAGATTGGTAATAAGAAATACGTGGTGAATTCTCAACTGTCCTCCCTCACCTCCAAACTTCTTCTTCCAGTTGCAGGGGATCTTGCAGCGTTGGGTCTTGATGGTCTGCTTGCAGTCGGTGCCGGTGCGTGTTCCCTCCCTGGTACCCAGTCCACAGTCGCCTTCGTTGGCTACACACACACTCCACTGCCACTCCCCGCAGTCCGACTTGCGCTCCTTCTTTCCTACAGGACCAAAAACACACCAAGGTTTTCACCACAGTTGAAGTTAGAGACAGAGTTGTGGCCATGCGAGGATTTTTAAACAGGTCAGAATTTCTGACTTCAAGTTTGTTGCCTAAAAGTGTTGCGTTCTGTGTTTCAGGAGTCGAGTTTGAGGTCCGACGAGACACGATCGTCTTACATCAGCAGATCTGATTATATGAAACGTCTTCAAATTGTCGTCTTTGTGAAAAACAAGAAGTGGGAATTGCAACTTGCAGTGTTTACTGTGTGAAAGTATTTAGTCCCTCTTGGGCTTTTTCAAATTATTTCAGATGTAATGGGTTTAGGTGCTTGCGCTAATTTCCAATGCAAATGAACTTTTTCCCCTTGAATTTAAATGAGGATAAATCTTGTTTTCTTTACCCAAGTGGGAGTTATCTGACTTATTTTGCCTCCTTTGCAAGATATGGCTGTTTGTAACTCTCAAAGGAGACAAATTGCATTAGCCCCAAAGGCTTTTTTTTTTTTTTTAATCCATTTTTAAGAGTTGTGTCCGACTAAATAAGTTGTTAAAGGGACATCTTTCTCACAGTGCAGCCTTTTGGGGAGTGATGGCAGTGTACTGTATGTCACTTCATTGGAGAAACACATTGCTTCCCCATCACTAAAGAAAAGTCATACT
This sequence comes from Pagrus pagrus, assembly GCF_965226575.1. Classification (NCBI taxonomy): domain Eukaryota; kingdom Metazoa; phylum Chordata; class Actinopteri; order Spariformes; family Sparidae; genus Pagrus; species Pagrus pagrus. The sequence continues at coordinate 5,927,935 of NC_140205.1, read as the reverse complement.
TTGACATCAGGGGGAGCATCAGCTCCATTTTATGCATTTCTGTCTTCTTGGTATGTTAAACTTAATATTTAATATGGATTTCATTTCATACTAAACAGCATAGGGGTCTCGATAGATTAACTATATAACGCTATAGATTTTTCTATAGCTGATTAATCTTCCCTGAGCTTTATAAGATTCACCTTGTTTCTCTGCTTTGCCTCCTTCAGCTGCCATCACCGTTAGCATCAGGAGCGCCATCACGACCACTCGTGTCCACTGCTTCTGTCCATTCATTCTGAAAGAGAGACGAGACGTGAGAGAAGAACTCGTGACTTTTCTGAACTTGACGCATTGAGCTGTTTGTTGGAGGAAAAGAGAAAAAAGGCAATAATTGTCCTCCGAGACGAAGGAATAGCCTGGGGAATTCCCATTCCTCATCTGGTGTCGTTTCTACAGAGCCGGATTCCAATATCAACCTTTTGATTGTCTGCGCTGCCAGTACGCTGTCAGTCACCGCCGCGTTTGCTGTCAATCTCTGTGAAAGCTTGTCACTGGTAGATACAGCCGCCGTACAGGCTTGACTTGACAACGCTCAATACTCTCTGCCCCCCTGTGGTCCGGAGCAAGAGGTCTGACAGATTCAAAATTAGTATCGTGATCATCCTAATCATTTAGGAGAAAGTGTGTTAATTATTGTTTTATCGACAGAAAGGGACGCATGGTTTCACAATTTTCAACCAATCGACAGGTGGCAGTAACAGACCCAAGAAAAGTAGCATGGGCCCAGAAAAGGAAAATAAGAAGACTGCGCTGAAGTGAACATGGGTGCAAAAAAGTTTTAAAATGTTCAAAAACATCATCTTTTCTAATGATTTACGAGGAAGGAAAACTATCCAGCACGTTTGCTACTTAGCAACAAGCTTTGTGTGCATCCAACAGGGCATTTTTAAGGGTATTGGTCATATTTTCTACATAACTGTCATGGTGAATTGAATTAATTTACCAATGGCAGCCTGAATACCACAGTAATCGCTCGGCTCATGTTGCCTTCGACAAAAATGACTTCACTAGAGTAGATTTTAATTTGGAAAAAGAGAGTATGGGGTATTAGATCAATGCTGTGTGGATCAGGAGAGGAAACGTTGGATCTTGGCACCTGTGACGTTGGAAAAACAAATGTTTGAAGAGTAATTTAGGTGGATTGGTGGGATTCTTTCCTTAAGGAAGTTATACTCGGCTGTATATGAAGTCACAAGTAAATAACGGCTATTCCAACATCAGTACACACTTTAAGCTGCCAGAAGATAAAGAGACTTGTACTAATCTGAGGCAGTTGCTCAGGATTACACCTGCTGCAAAAAAGCAAGAAAAGAGCAGGGAGATCTCTATTAAAAAACACTGGTCTTCTGTTTCTTTGTCCTCTCTTGTTTCCACAGAGCTGCTGTGACTTTTTTATGTGCTTAATGTTTGTTTGAAAAAATCCCAAAAGCACTCTTTATTATCAGAATCTGAACTTCCTTTTATTGTTTGATCCTCCAGCTGGTTCTCGAACAGCAGAAAGCTGCCACTGTCACTATCACCTGCCTAATGCGCTGTGATGAAATTATTGCAGAAAACCCACCTCTCTTCCACTTTCCTGCGTTCTCCCTCTTTTTCTCAGCGCTCTCCGAGAGGAGAGACAGCATGAGTCCAAGGCAATTACCTCGCTGATGCCAAAAAAAAAGAAAAAACGCTCCTGCACTCAAATTCCCGTTGAAAGATTCAGTCTGGCATTTTTAATTAATCACGAGCTTGCTCCGAGCACCTCGCCCAGTTGCGGGATGAACATACATTCCCAACTTTTGTTTCACTCTTCACACAAGTTAAGTCTCAGTCAGAAGTTTCCAACCTTTTCTGTAAGTTGTGCTCCGAAAGCCCTCTCCGATGAACTCTTCAGCACCACTAATTATCTTCCATGTGTTCAGTTGAATTCATTTCAAACTTGATGTTGGATGACAACCATATCAAAGTGGAGATAATAGATTACTATGCAAGCAGATGGTTTGAGAGTTCGCACACAATCTCGCTTCAGGCGATGCTCTTGGGACCGAATCACAGTGGTTCGAACCAATCAGCGTCCTACAAGGAAGTACTGCTGACTGGTGTGGTGACCAGGGATAGAAGCAACTGTTCAACGACGGCTCCCTAAAATGGTTAGCGTAGCTGTTATAGGATCAGTTATACCAGAACTGTAAAGTATATTTGACTGAAAGAAGAGCAAAGAACAGCACTGAAGACTTTTCTCGATGGCTCCGCTGTTGGTATCGCTCTTTTAGCCCGAGATAGACAGACAGTTTGTCCGATCACCTGCCACGTATTTTTTTAAATAACATGCCTTCCCAGATGGACCAATTACGGCCCAAAGGAAGCAAGGTCTGCCACTGCGCAACCAGAACAGGAAGAGGCATTGTTTTCCCTGGTCGCTATCCACAGGTTACGTTGGAAGAACTGAAACAACCGTGGAAACTCTACACTGCAAAAGAAAATGCCGACGGATGAAGAGGGAGAGTTAAGAGTGAAAACGAATGGACATTCGCTCAAAGGAGAGCGCAGGTGTCGTGTCAAAGTCTGTTCCCCCGCTGATATATGTTCCACCTTACCAGCGGGACCCAGGAATGTTCAAAACCGGCATCCTTTCTACAAGTCAGTAGGTAACAAACCCTGAGATCGGGGGTTTCTAGGTCAAATCGGTTGTTTCTTGCTTAGGACAGTAGCCCGGCCATTAGCGGTAGCCGTGTTGCTCGTGCTGTGACCACCAGTAATACCACAGGGAAAGTTGAAAAGTTAGTTATTTCCACTTTAAAATATCTGTTTCAATTTGTGGGTGTATTGTTGCCATCAGATAATAATTCAAGTTTTTTATATATTAGCTGAGCTGCTCTCCAGTCTCTCCACATCCCCCTTTGAAAACAGAAGAAATACCCCCTGGGGTACAAGTACCCCTGGTTGGGAATCACTGATTTCAAGGACGGCGAAAGCCTCTGAAATTTAAATCAGGTATTCAAACTTTATATTTAATTATTGGATGTTATTGTAGTGCATTTCACCTAGGATTTAATGTCTCCCCGCTTTCATAACGAGCCTACTGGCAGCGCATGTAATCTGCCTGCCAGGAAAAGTCGCCTGAATCCTTCACATGATTTGATTTTATACATTTCCGACTGTGGCAGCACGCAGACAAACCCCGTTTTGATTAAATACTTCAGACTCCCGTCTCCCAGTTTTCTTTTTCTCATGTCAAATCTTTTTTTTTCTCCAAACTATTCATCTCCATAACCCAAAAAAGAAAGAAAAAAAGTCATTGAATCCAAACTGTAAGAAGTGCATACAATGAGTTCTAAGAGTTTCGGAGAAAAAAAAAAACAAACAATGAAAGCTTTCCTGATAAAGATCATTTTTTTCCAAGAGAAAGGCATTGTGGCCTTTTAAGAGATAAGAAAGACTTTTCCTCAGTTAGTCACACGCAGAGTGATGGGCTCTTGGTGCAGTGCGGGCATTGAAAGGAGACGGTGGGATGACTTTGACTGAGCACTCCATACAGTAGGTTAAAGGAAGAAATAAGTCTCGGGAATTAAACTGAATTAACCATTTCCTGTGTAGCTGGAGAATCCTCTGAGACGACAACTATCTCCTCCTCCTGAGGTCAATAAATTAAATGGAAGTCTCTCCCAACCATGTAGCTCCTATTTCCAGAGAATGACGGCACCTATGATGGATGGCCGGGTGGATCGGAGCGTTTGACTGTCATTCGGCAGGCGTGTGCGCTGCCTGTGTAAGGGTTTGATAAGAAGCGCTGGGGATTTCCAACTTAAAGGATGTCTACTTGTGCTTTTCCATAAATTCTCTTCCCCACTTTTACAGCGAGACACTTCGTGACAGGGAGGAGAGGATAAAAGAACTCACCAACTGACAATTTTTCCTTCCAAGTCTCGGCCCCTGTCAACCTGACCGCGGCTTGTCACTTACTCTCATTACTCAGACCCCTATAATTTGACGTAAGAAGTGGAGGTTTTATATTGCTTCAATTCATCACCATCCCCCGGCACACTTCAAAGAGGTGGGCTGTGTTGTACAGTAATACCCACACTACCAAACCGTTAAAATGCCAGACAAACATGTAGTCTGTACCATTACCAACACGTTCTCTCACCCAACTCATCAAATACATGTTGGTTAGGCTTAGGAACAAAAACAACTCGATTCGGTTTAGGCACAAAAACTACTTAGTTAGGTTTAGACACAAAAACAACTTGGTTAGGTTTAGACACAAAAACAACTTGGTTAGGTTTAGACACAAAAACAACTTGGCTTGGTTTACGTACAAAGACCACTTGGTTGGGTTAAGGCATACAAAACCACTTGGTTAGTTTTAGGCATACAAAACCACTGGGTTAGGTTTAGGCACAAAAACCACTTGGTTAGGTTTAGGCACAAAAACCAATCGGTTAGGTTTAGGTACAAAACTACTTGGTTAGGTTTAGGCACAAAAACCAATCGGTTAGGTTTAGGCACAAAAACCAATCGGTTAGGTTTAGGCACAAAAGCTACTTGGTTAGGTTTAGGCACAAATCCACTTGGTTAGGTTTAAGAAGAGATCATACTTTGGAGTAAATAACTACATTCGTTCTCTTAATGTCACAGATGTAAGTGACGTAACTCACATGTAACATAAGTGATGGAGGTCACCGTGAGCCCAGTCTACCGAGAGAAAGTCCACTGTATGACCCAACCAACCACTGGCAATCTACCTTTTCTCTTGTTTGGATATGATACAGCCTGTAACAGATGTACAACCCAAGAAGGTCAAAATTCAAGAGACAATGTTATGACAAAGAAGTCATAGTGTCCCAATCGTATGCTTTCACTGCATGCAACAGTATGTACTTTGTAAGGGTAGCTGCAGCAAAAGTAAAAAGAAAAAGTATGCAATTTGGAAAGCAGCTGTGGTGTCATGTTTTCGAGGATGTGTCATTTTTCCTTACACAGTATGGCTGATGAATTTTGTAAAATTATTGGACATATTTCGATGTTCTGCTAAAGCTGATGCCCACACGGCCGGACACAAGAGAAAAAGAGCCATCCATCATTGTTCAACTTGTCCCCAGATTCTAAGCTGGATATTTCATGCAGGATATTGCTATGTGAAGTGAAATTCAAATAAAAGAAAGCCATTAAATGTGTCACGAGTTGTAGAAAGACTTTTTTTTTCTTAAACTTTATAACTGGCTCTTAAATTGGTTATTAAATACACGGTACTCATTGTGAAAATGAAGATGAAAGGTTTGGTTCTGGGGCTGTTAGGTCTTTTTTGAACATACATATCAATTACAAAAGAAATAGCCCACCACACATTCAAAAACTACTTTTAGACTGAAACCAGAGACTGTTTGGTATGTTTGCTTGATAAATGATTGGACAAATTCATAGATGATCAAAATAGTTGCCAAATTAATTTTCTGTCTCTTTACAGGCGCCAACAAAGGCAATGAAAGCATGCTGGGAGAGAGAGAGAACAAGAAAAAAAGATTGAACTGTGATCCAAATGAGATCACATTTAGCAACTGCAATTAAAGTCAGAACCACAGTAGAAGTCCAAATGTAGAAATCTAATAGAGTTCCCCACTGAGCGTCGACGGGAACAGGAGAACTGAATGTTTGCAAACCTCACACGGAGGGGGTCACTTGAGCTGGAACATCAGTAGCATCCAGTGGCCAATGTGGCTCGTGAGCCAGTGAGAATTAGTCTTATCAAACCCTCAATTTGCCCCATTGATCCAGACTGAGCTGCGGGTTCCTGGCGAAAGGAATGGAGGAGGAAAGCCAATACTGGCCACAAATCGATGGACCTTCAGTGACTCCTTGTGTGTTCCAGCGAATAAACACAAGACACTCCACCACTCTGGAGCGCAGACAAATGCTCTCTCTTCTCGGTCTCATTAGGGCTGACGTAATCCCTGCCGAGTGCATGAAGGAGAATGTGTTTACATATCAGGTCCCCTTCGTTTGCATCTGATACAAAGGCAGTGAGGCGATGGAGTCGACAGTGCAGGAATAAAAGAGAGAGCACTTTAATGAATCAATTTTAAGGTCCGCGAAAAGGTGAATTACTTGGGTTATTAGCTGTGCTGGCTGAGCGAAAACGATTTCCACTACTGAGTTTCTTTCATTTAAACCATTAACCTTCCAAAACCCAGTTTTTAATTGGGGAACTTGTCTTAATGCATATGGGGAGCATGTAAAATATGCAACAGCCCCTCTGTGGCGTGTTAATGATGAACACAAATATTATCATAACACACATGTATGCTTTTAATATCACTTAGTCGCACATGAATTATACATGTTTTTTAATAACTCTTTGCCCCTGGGGGTAACAAATCAAAGAATGTAGTTTCCCAAGGCAAGTCTCTCCAGACTCTCTGACTTTATCACGCAATACATAGAGCTGTGTGATTATGAAAGTATATATTTTAGCTGGCTTAATTCATATGGTGCATTAACACACACTTCCAGCAATGTAACGAAGCTGCCTACGTTATTTAAAATACATAAATATGCATATATGGTTTTAGGAGACGCCTCTTATCTATATTTTTATTCTAACTATAAAATGTGACGATGTAAGAGCTCGTAGGGATGAACCTACAGAGAATTATCACCTGAATCTGCAGCTCGCTTTGGTTTCATGTAGTTTAATAGCAAGTTTTAGCTCATTGTTTAGCTGCTCAACCTGCAACTTTACTATTGGTTCACTCTCAGGAGTCGGTGGAGACCAAAAACGGAGCTAAAAGAGGAATGAACATTGGACTCACATTTGCCAGATCATCAACTACAAATGAATGATAATGTCGCCCCACGTAACTGCTGGATGATGTAAATGATGTGCAAAACTGTTTCCCAAGAAAGTTTGTCATATACTATAAACTTAAAAGGTGATGATATGATTTGTAACAACATGTTTTTGCTGCCCCCATGTGGCCGAGAAGTAAAAAATGATGTCTAAACTTAAATCAATCTTAAATCATTTTAACCCTTTGGAGTCTGTCTGTTCATTGGTGAACATATTTTCTTTATAGTACTTTACTAACTTCTCATAACCCCATGTACAAGCTGAGAAACCCCGTCACAAGTGCTGCTGTGGGGTTTTCACAAACTGACTCACGTATGTCTGTACACCATAGAAATGTTTCAGAAAATACATTTTTCATAAATGCAAATTATCGTGTGCAAAGTGAGTTATTATTCCTGAAGATGTGTACTGTACATTTTAAATTAGAAGTCAGCTGAATTGGTGCTGAAAGAAAAATGAATATGCCAAACGAACCTGACCTCCAGACGGTTATATAAACATGTTTTCTTTAGATAAGCACTGAGACGCTTCCATACATACATCCCACCTCTTGAAGTGTGGTGCATATTCAAATCTTGGGTTTGACAATAGCCATATTTTTCTTGCTCTAGTTCGATTACAAGTGGAGCCCTCTTCAAGTGCTCTCAGGGCTTAGTCGCTCACCTCTCAGTGTCAGGATTTGCATATATACATGGTCAGCCAATCATAAAGCGCGCATGAATTCATTACATCTTCAGTGACTAATGGAGTGGCAGGTAAACATGTAATGGGTTGAGCACTGATCAGACTTACAATACATAACTAATGTTCTGTTTCACACAGCCTGGTCGGACGGGGACAAGTCGACACGTTTTCCTCCCGTCTCATCTGCAAAGTGAGGAGAGGGATGGCAGCCAAACATGTTCCATGACGCAATGCTGATCGATGGCACAACGCCGAACAACGTGAAAAAAACACGACCCCATGTGCACTCTGTGCAAAGAAGAAAGTTAAAGACAAAACATGCTGCAATAAGCACGTTTTGTCCTGTGCAATAAGCTTTTCCCCCACAATTCTCCCCCCGGTCTTTCCGTCTTTTCATAGCCTCTTTCAGTTTTGGAGGTAATCGGAAGGAAAGTATCTAAAGTCTTCCACCCACAGCTCTCTTTTTCAAGTGGTAAACACTGGTCCCGTGTGGAAAAAGTCACCCCGGGCGCATAGGTCTATTTTAAGTGCAAACATGGACCTTGAGAAGAAAGAAGTGATCTCCACCTATCCCTTCTCTTTGAGGGAAAGCATCTGACTCACAGGTCTTTGTCCCAGTATGAAGCACAGGCCCGGAAGGAAAACAGAAACACACACAGCTGAGGTAAGGACATAACAGTTATGTAAATGAAGCTCTGCTGAGGCAGGAGTTCACCAAACAACAGACACAGTCCATAAAACAGGCAAGGAAGCTGCTCACTGTCGCTGTACTCTCAACACTACAGGACGTGTGTGGATGCAGCTGAAGTGTTTCTATCGTTGATACACTTTCTTAACCTGTTCATAAACTTCAGGCTTAACCCAGGGTGATGTGCTCAGGGTGTGATCAGTGCACTGTGACATCACTGCTGGGCCCGGTTACAGGTTTACTTTAAATAGACTTTACATCATCGATCTTGCTGCTTTTGTTCCAGTTTTGTAACTATTTTTGGTGTGGGTAGTGTTGTTGTTGTTGCCGTTTGGAAAGTTCTCACTGTGTGTTCACACACATGAGCTGTGCCGGTCCATTTTCTTGCAAAATTGATGACCCTTACCTGCTAAGAATAAAAAAAAAAAGCTCAAATTTATACAGAAATTGAATTTAAATGATCTCACACAGCAACGTCTGTACTTGGAGGATCATTTCTGTTCCGTTCCTCGGATGTTTAGAAAATGAGAAAACAGAAGAAAACACATTTTTATTTTTATTGACAGGTTCTCTGTACGGTTCACTGTTTGTTTATCTTTAGCAGCAGACAGAGAATACAGCAGTATGTCCTTGGGAAAAGTCAGGACGAAAAAAATCCACTTCTGAGTGGCTTTCCCATCTCAGTGGCTGTGATTCAGAAGAGAAGCGAATGCCTCACCTAGACACAGGGCATATTGAAAGGATTTATTTAGGAGTTTCTCGGTCCGCGTGTTCCTTGAGCTGAGCTTTTGAGAGGTTTCCAGCACAGATGAAATGAGGAGTGTATTGACTGCAGGACAAAGAAGGGCTTTCGGAGGAGAGAGACAAGCAGACAAGCATGTAAAGTCGACCATATAGCAGCCACAAAAAAACAACAAAAACAAGATTACAGGGGGAGAAAAGCATAAACACTTGAGTGAAGGCTCACAGGAGGAGGAGTGTAGATAAATATATGTTAAGTCATATAAGAAGAAGCCGCTCGGAGCAATAATACCTGCGGGTCCGATAGCGACGCCCATTGAAGAAAAGTGAATCATCTCTAACGGGGTCGTCGGATTTCCTTTAATTGAAGTGCGCCGCCGTTTCCGGTGCGTTTAGGTGAAGATGATTAGAGGGAAATGCCACACATTTTCTGACTTGTGTTTTGTAAAGGTCAGGCAGTAGAGGGGGGGAGAGTGTGTGGAGAGGGGTCCCTGCTATCTCTGAGAACAGCCCCAGAGGAGCCCCCAGGGAGCCGTGCTCCGGAGCAAAAACAGCATGTGTGGCACTGTGTGTGTGTCAGTGTGTGTGTGTGTGTTGAGTTTGAGGCCAAGTCCTGAAAACAGAGCTCAGTTTGAACAGCGGTGCAGAATGACGCTCTTGTTTAATGATAAAAACACAATAATAACGATGACAAACAATGGCTCAGTGAGAGCATCGGAGCTGAAACGGCTGAAATTGAAGACTTGAGTTTATGCATGAATGCCTCCATTACGCTGATCATATTATATCTACGCCTCCAAAACACCCACTCCGTCGCTTATCCTCCCGCTCATCTCCGTGCCCCCTTTTTTTCTTCATTATTAGCACTCATACGAGGTCCCATGCTGGTGTGACAGACTCCAGTAGCTATCAACTACCCTCCTTTTTCAGGATTATAAAACTGCAATGCCACAAATGAAGTATTCAGCTCTCTTTGCAAACGCTGCTCCGCTCCCTCGCTCTCTTTATATCAGAGTGTATTCAGCTTTGTAATTTTTTTGGCCATGTGTTCACATGAAAAGAAGGCTGCAAAAAGAGAGCCAGGGGGGCCACACAAGTGGATTAAACTTTCACTAAGGGTTTCTTTTCAGTGGAGACAGGTTGATAAATACTAAAAAAACAACATGTTGTGAGCGCTGGCTCAGGGGGTAAACATTTCAAACAAATATTAGAGAGTGTTCGACTTCAGGACGCTGTGAACGATGGCAGAAAAGTTTGAAAGATTGCCAATGTTTGCAGTTATTTTTAAAGTTTTCTCGGCTTTAACAAGTGGAACTCAATACAGTTCAGTTCAGTTACGGCCTGGTCTCAGTCACAACGAGTCACATAGGCTACAGCAGCTTCTCGAAGCGCCCCTCTGGTGCAATAGTATGAGTCAGTGGGTGGTTGGATGGGTCATACAGTGAACTTTCCCTCCACAGACCGGAATTAATTTCCTGTTTGTGACCAAGAGTCAGGGGTGATTTGTTTTTAGGAGAAGTTATGTAAGTAAGTTAATGTACATGCATGAAACTTACGTTATGTAAGCTGAACAGCTATTCTAACCCAAAGCATGATGTCTTCCTAAACCAAACCAAACAAACCGCACTTCTCACTGCAAGAGGTTTCTACAGCAAGTTGTTGCACCACGCTAATCTCCATTTTGTTTATGTCTGCTTCCCCATGGAGCAATGTCTCCGAATGTGCACGAAGTGAAGTCCGCTGTTTATTCAAAACTTAGCCTATTAATATTGAATGTGTTGTGTCTCCAAATTGCACTAAATTCAACACTGCACTTCAGTGAATACTCATCTACAAACCTGCCGAGTGTGAAATAGATTGGGTTATAGGTTCTTGAGATATGCAAATCACAGACAGACTGACAGAGATGCCTTGCTTTATAGTTAGGCGCTAACACGTAAAGCTTAACAAAGGTATAAAGAAGACATTTCAAACTATTTCCACTTTGAATAGTGTCTTCCCTATGTATGAAATGTCAGAGCTAAAAGGGTTTGCAGGCTAAAAACTGATCGATGCCTCACGTTTACAGAACATGCTAAAAAGGGCTTCACAGTGTGCAGCGTTGAGTCAGGAGTTTGATCAATTTCAGATCTTGCTGGCACGCTGTATTCATACAGTCGCCTCTTTTGATCCCGACCATTCATCTCCGCTCCTCTCGCTGAAGATAGCTACAGCTGAATCACCCGTGTACAGCCCGGCTGCAGAGGACGTCTTATCGCCTCCCCTCATCCTCGTGCTTCCCTCTCAGTTTGGGAGCATTTTGATGGCCAGAAATAGCTGTTCCCTTTAGATCCGGGCCGTCTACACACCGGACCCGTGCAGTCTGAAACCCGCTGGCAGCCGCTGACAGGCCAGAAACGAGGCACCGTCCCTCAAGCCCGACGCTGTTAGCATCAACGGCCACCGTCTCCCCTCTCTCCCCTCTCCCTCTCAGACTCGCTCTCCTGCCTCCCTCTCCAAAGGCGCCAATTCAGAGGTGTCTGTCTAATTGAATAGGCAACATTTATCTTTATGTGAGTGTGTGTGTTCCTCTCAGGAACCCGCTGAAAGCACCTTGAGTCACTTGTTCATTAAAGTATGCTGGATGAGAAAGCCTTTGCACAGAGCGTGGGCAGTTTTGTCTGCCTTTGTATTAAGCCATCCTCTTTCTCTTTACCATCATGTCTGCCTCTCTCCGCCATCTGCTTCTTTCTCCTCTTCTTATTCAGAAGTGTTTAGCCGAGAGATACGCAGAGAAGTTGTATTTCTGTCCACTCCAGCGCTGCCGCTCGTATCTCTGTGTATTTAATTTTGCTTGTAAACAGACTGTGGATTTTCATATTTGGAGTGGAATGGCAGTGACAGCTTATTAAAGAGCCCAGAAACCACAGTCTTCTTGAAAGTGAGAATGTGCTTAATGTGCCGTGGATTAAGGTAAATAACGCGGGAGCAGATATCCCTGCCAGTCATGAGTCGTGCGCTTTGAATAAGACAGTAAAAACAAAATATATGAATATCATTTTGATTTACAAAGTTACATAGCCTAAAGGGATGTTTGAAGGTTTACTTCAAGACGTGTTCATGAAGCATCTCGGCCGTGTCATACTGCACACTAATTGGCGCATACATCAATGTCCTGTAGCGAGTCCCAACATTTATAATTTAAAGTAGCTAGAAAGGCTTTAAGGATATGTTATGTAAGAATTCTGCATTAAAATGCCTAAAGACAACTAGACTTCTCTTATATATGAGTGGAGTTGTGTACTTGCATTATCCCAAATGCTTCCAACACTTCCTACAGCCCAATTACTTTGCTGTACATTAGCTGTAAGCTAGTCAGCAGCGGTCCACTCTCACTGAATTCAGCACTCACCAGAGACTCCGGTTCTCTCTCTTCATTTTCCCCTCTGCTCTCTGCAATGTCCTTCATGTAGTAAAGTACATTTCCCACCCCAGCTTCAGTCGTCACCCAACATTACAGAGCATGAACACCCGCATAGGGGTCACCTCCACGAATTGCAGCTGCAGTGAGGTTGATAAACAGGAGTGAAGATAAATCCACTTTTTAATCCCACAACGTAAAAAGTAACGCCTGAGCTCTCCTCCCGTCGGTAAATGGCTCCGGATCAGAGCAAAATCCAAGGTGACTCTGCAGAAGAAGAAGTTGGGTGCAGAGTCAGACTTTCTGGAGGAGTAAACAACCAGTGCAGGCCGACTCTGAGAAGCTGCCAAACCTCATCATTTAGTATGGCGGTATAAATTGGTACAGCTCCCACAACTTCTAAAATTTGTCAAGGCGACCATAAAACGTTTTTGGGTCTATTTTTTTATCTAAAAATGTCATTATGGTGCCCACAAACCTTTCATTTAGCATGGAAGTCGTACACGTTCCTCCTGTGGACCCCGATGGTCCAAAATTTGTAATGTTCTGGCACAAATCCCCAATTTTGGTATGGTGACATCCATTTTTTTTTTTTTTTTTTAGTCTCTAAATGTTTATTATTGTGTACAAAACCCCCAAATTGTATAACACACGCACTAACTTTCTTGTTTGTTACTACTACTGCACCCCAAATTAAAGTGATTTGTTATAATCTCATATTAAAAAAATAAATATTTGCTGGCCCAGCAAAACAAGGCAAATCTGGGCAAACTGAAATTATGACAAAAAAACAGAACAAAGGGATAATCGGATTATGGGAGCCCACTGGTGGCTGTGGGACACTAAGAAACAACGTGTTTCCTTTGGCTGACTCTGGCGCTGATTTGAATAATAATCACAGCAGGCTGAAAAAGGCTCAGTGTTTTGTACGACCTCGGATTCAGCTTAGGAGTCTATATTGTGCACCTCACACCAAAGCAAGATGTTGCTCATCCCCTGGATTTAAACATGATTCCGGTCTCAGATAACCTACATGCGCCGCCTACACACACGCCAACATTTCCCAACAGAGGTTCGCCACCCACTTTCCCCAAACCAGGCGTCACACGGCGGAGCTGAGAGGGAGCACGACTGCAGCTGCCGGTGGAGAGATAAAGCCTTCAGTTACCTGTAATCCCACACCAGCTTCTCACACACAGCAACACGCCCAACAGCAGAGCACATGACCGGGATTTACACCAGAATGAGAGCGTGTGCTGTAAGAGCCACATACAGTAGGAATACGACAGTTGTAGAAGCTGTTCACTTCTCACAGATGCTTTTTTTTTTTCTCTTCTTCATTTCCTCTTGAAGTTTGAGCTCCTGCAGGTGACTTTCATTTGCTCTGCAGACCTGAAGAACTACTGCAATAGACATCTGCTGTTGGGAGTGGCATATATGTGCTTTTATGAGCTCATAATGAGATAAAGAGCTAAATCTAAATGAATTTGTTTCTTTAGGTTCAATTTTCTATGATATCTTGTGACAATGGTCTGGTAAGGGTTTGGAAAACGTCACAAACTTGGCTTAAGATACCTGTTGTGATGGTCACATGTCCTCAGATCTCACTAGAAAACACCTGGTTCTGTTGCCACATACGTGGCTGAAGACGTCCTGATGTATCTGATATTTGTTGCCACAAACAAAAACTCTATACACAAATGTTGAGACACGGTCTTGAGCAGCGGCCACTGACTCCACCACCATCCTCTCCGCCTCCTGATATGAAAATCAGGTCACACACAGTGCATGTAATTTACGTGACCTTTATTCCAACCGCAGTTATGATACTTACATGATGGTAACATTTAGAAGTAGGAATGAGATGTACAAATAGTGCAGTGCAAAATAACAGCAGTCGGTACTTTGCAATATAAAATCCTGCATGAGAATAAGACGCATTAAAATGTGGTTAATGACAGAAGCTGGAAATATGCACAGCCGCGGTATATTCAGGAAAGTATAACCATCCTCAGAAGCCAGATGTTTCTGTCAGCGTGAAGGGAAAGCCTGCTCTGCGGTGCGACGCCCACGTCGTCTAAAGATCTGTGTCAATTAAAAACCAGCCGCCACTGTTCACTTATTAAAGTACATGGAGCTTCAAGGTCAGTGGCTGGAGATTGACAAGTGCCAAGAAGCCTGTGGATGCAGGACGTGTGCTGCTCCCTGCAGTCAGAACATAATATAACCTACGTCATTTGAGGATATTTTTATCCAAAGTGTATTTCAGCACGGTAACAACCACATTCTGCCAGGCGGGGTGATTAAAAACGGGTTTATGCATCGTTTTCGTGCACGATAATGTTAAAGAATGTGACGCAGGAGGTTGTTTTCTGTTACCTAAAATATGTTTGTGGTTCGAGGCAGATTCAAAGACAAAATAATCCACTTAATTGAATTAGTTTTATTATCCAGAGAGTTTTTGTGTGCAAGTTGAGAGGGAAGATGTGAGAGAGGCATCATTAATGCTCCTCTCCCTCCTCCTCCTCCTCCTCCTCCTCCTCCTCTCGCGCTCTGCTTGCAGATCTTGCATCTCGAGAAAAGGGGGGAAGCCTCGGCGACAGTGGCGCGCCGGCATTAGCTTGCGCGGCGCGCGCTAAGCTGCGCTGTCGCCGAGACGCGCCGGAGATGAGAAGTTCTGACTGTCTGACATTGACGCAAGACAATAAACTGAGAAGAAAGCGTGGGCGGATCGTGTTTACTCACTTTAGCAAAACAAATCGTGGTGGACAGTTTTGACAGCTCTTCCCACCATTTTGTGGAGATGTGATGTTGTGTTTACAGTATTAGTGTCACACTGCAGGCATGGATACTGAAGAATATATACAGTATACGCTATATATATATATATTTACCTATCACTTTTTAAACTGCAGCTCTCCTGAGCCCACATGCTGTGAATCAGAGGCGCTTTAATGTGCGTTTCCTTCTGCCTTCTTGAAATAGGTATTAAAGGCGGCGGGTCTATAGGGTCTCCAAAGTGGAATAACAAAGATACAGTATGGTGTCTTTGTATAGCTGAAGCACCGCGGCCCCGTTGGTGCCCCTGTAGCCGGTGTGGCAGCGGAACAAAGCTCGACTACAGATTACGAAAGCCTCACAAAGGCAAACAGTTGTACATTTCCCTCCAGGCTGGGGCTCACCTCAGATCACACAGCAGCAGCAGCAGCAGCAGCAGCAGCGCCGGAGAGAAGTAGTTACAGTTCAACATCTTCCGAGACGCAAGTCACGCTGCCCCTCGATTCGACCAGTCGGGCCCCCCCACTCACACACACAAAAAAAAGCCTATTGATTTTGAAATAATAATAATAGTCGCTCCCTACAGCTCTGTGAGTCGCGGCATTACCTCGATATCCGTCCAATTTCAGGGATGACTGCAACCGAGCGAGTTTGGGCCTTTTAATCACTAACCTGTGCGATTTGGAGGGAGGCAATCATCAGTGGTCGTTTTCAACTATTTTCTCCCAAGGACATCAGTCAGTGACCCTTCAGTCTGCACTACATGTTCCCCCCGACTCATGTGGACTCCCTGTCAATTAGTGCCTCCGCATCCAAACTCCCCGTTTAGACTCAAGTTTGAAATATTTGCCTGATTATTATTCACTCGCGCGCCGCTCCCAGGTGGACGACCCGCGGAGAGACGGGAGTTTTAGGTGCGCTGTTCGATAATGATGTTTCTCTGCAGCTTCGGTTTGGGGATTTGTTTCTCTGCCTGCACTTTTTCCGACTCAAACACGCCCGGCAGCCTGTCTCAAACTGAAAAATAACCAGACGGGGTCGAGATGAACTTCGAGTGAGAAGTGAAGTTGCTGTTTTTGTTTTGCCCTTCTTCGCATTATTTGCTAAATCTGAGGCGGAATATCAAATGTGAAATGGATTTTATTTCCTCATGAGACGAAATAATGAATCATTTTAAAGCTCTTGTTCCTTTATATAAAAATGGCTCAGGTTGGGAAATTGAGCAGAAAAAAACATGAATAAGTAATTTCTCGTTAATTTAACTATCTGAATCTCATTTGTGAATTACAGTGTGAACTTTTAATGAAACCTATTGTGCTTTTTCGTTTGTTGTGCAACAGAAGCTCTTCTCTCCGACAGAAAACACCGCTCCTCAAACGCCTCATCAGTAGTCCCGCCTTTAATTCCGTGACTGTGTGACATCACACTACGTCACCATGTCACACATTTGCATCATTTATTCCTCGTGACTAGTTTGGCACGAGCGGTGCTGACTCAGGTGTGTGTGAGCTGACCAATCAGAGGAGACTGGTCATTCAGGAGGGGCGGGTCTTAAAGAGACAGGAGCTAAAACAGACAGAGGGGCTGCAGCACTGGACAGTATGAGAAAACTGATGTGTTTTTTGAGCATTAAAGCATGTAAACCTATTCTAGTAGTAACTCAACCTAAAATTATGAACATGGAAATGAGTATCATATGTGATCTTACTTCATTCTTGTCAAAACTCTGTCACAATTTGAGTAAAAATTACGTTCAAAGCCATGTGGGGGATATTTTCTGTAGAATAAAGAGCATAATTTTTTTCTCGCACCTGCAAAATGAGGCTGAACAGCTAAAGAAAATCACTGGTCACTCCGTCTCCTCCACGCCTCCCCTTTGACCGCTTAATCAATTTCTTCATTTCTTTTCCAGCAGTGAGTATGGATTAAAATGGTTCTCCATGTGATATTCAGCAGAAAAAAATATGAATAAGTAACTGAAATCCTTAATTTAAATATCTGAATCTCGTTTGTCTTTAGTGAGGTGAAAGGAATCCGCCAATACGGGGTGAAAAGTTCACTCTTGAAGATACTTCCTCAAAGTTTTCTACTCCGTCTTGTTTCGACACATTTCGAAATAGTTCAGAAACAGTCAGAAATAAGTGATTTGATTTCTTTCTAGTCGAAAATGAAGTGCCGGCTCGCGCCAGTAAAATAAAACAAGGCTGCACAGCTTCATCAGAAAATGTGAAAATAAATCACTGGTCACTCTGTTAACAGTTTTCAGCATATTCACACTGTTATCTCCATCTCCTCCACACCTCCCCTCTGATCACTAAATCATTTCTCCATTTCTTCTCCAGCAGTAGGTGGGTGTCTGAAATAAGATTTTAGTGCTAAATGATGATGATTACAATTTCCCAGACCCACTTCGATTCTCCACATGAAGGGGGGGGGGGAGGAGAAAAAAGCAGCTTATTTCTGATGACTCAACCACGGAGAATAATCACACCTATTCAGCAAAGTCTATTTTTCTTCTTAATGCGGGTGCTAGAAATTGGAAGCAGGGGGCTTTGTTTTGACGGAGGTATTGGTTTCTTTTTGATTTAACTGTCAGCAGAGGGCTCTCACGGTCCGTCCACAATGGCCCTGACCTCTCATCTGCAGTAACTGTATTTAATGGCAACCCGCCGTCGATGTCCTTTCATGGCAGTATCGAACAGAGCTCTTCTCCCGGGTTTTCTACCTCAAACAATGGCGGAGATGGCTTCAGCGTTTACCTTACATCACAGTCAAACATGTGTCTCTTTGTGTCCTGCTGCTCGATGCCTCATTGATTCCCTCTTGCAGTCCTGTTTAGACACATTTGATATCCCAGCCCCCCCACCACCACCACCCGTCTCCACTCTGACCTCCACTGAAGGTGTTCAAAAGCCTGTTTTTTTTTTTCCCTGATGGCAGTGCAGCTGTCATATTGTGAGGATGACCTCATAAGCTGCACACTGGCCTCTACTGGGTGAGATAAGTTATTGCCTGAAGAAGGGGGGAAGCAGGAGAAAGGGTAGATAGAGGTGGTTTTTTGGGGGAGATAGGATAATTTCAAAAGCTTTTTTGTAGATGGAAGATGTCAGCCGCATTAGGCATTCGTGTTCATGTTGATGGGTAGTTTTGGAGTATGCAGCGGCGCCGGAATGAGCCGAGCCGAGTTTTCTCCGCTACTCCTTGTGAACCCGCGCGTCTTCTCATCTCCCCAAAACACTTTCTTGGCAGGCTTTGAATTACCTGCACTCATCCCCTGCCTAAATTGTTCAAATATGTTAGAAGTTGATCAAACAGAAAGGCTTTTCAGAGCGCACGGCCGACAGAGCTTCCCCCTGTGGGCTGTTGGGGATCAGACATGAAAACAGGGAAAGAACAAAGGCTTGTCGGGACTGTTAAAGACGCCTGGACCATAGCAGCCCATCAAAATTCATTCAGTGAAACAGGCATGAAATACCCG
This sequence comes from Pagrus pagrus, assembly GCF_965226575.1. Taxonomy (NCBI): domain Eukaryota; kingdom Metazoa; phylum Chordata; class Actinopteri; order Spariformes; family Sparidae; genus Pagrus; species Pagrus pagrus. Next base: position 5,909,295 of record NC_140205.1, on the reverse strand, counting down.
CCGACTGCAAGCGCCTCTCAAACATGTCAAAACTCCACTTCTGTCTCGCAGAGAATATGGTGTCAAAACAGGGAGATGCTCGCATATAAGACACGAAGCCGTCTTCTTCTCCTGCTCAAACATAAACCAATAAATATATTCTCTGCAAGTCTGTTGTCAACAAACACCTCACAGACATTTAGTGAGATGAGTCATTTTAAGTGATTTGTTTATTTTTTGTCTATCTCAAGTTAAAGCTGCTCTAACCAATACTTTTAATTTTAACAACGGGTCAAATGACTACTTGTAAGGTGAAAGGGGTTTGCTCTAAGTGACAAACTACGCAGATTTATCACCACACTCCGTTGTTGCCCTCTAGTTCAATGGAGAGTTACCGTCTTTGAAGCTAATTGCTTGAGTTTTTGAGTTTCAGTTTGAGTTCTCCGTTGCTTTAATCAGCGTTGTTTCCGGCGGGCAGCTATTATCTGCCAAAAAGTTCTGAGAAATCCTCTCTGCACTGGCTGCCCAGCACCAAAACAGCAGACACACAACGTTAGCAACTAGCTGGTGAACATGGTGGAGCATTTAGCGAAACAATGCTAAAAAGAGAGCAAATATAGCACTTATGTTCGTCAGGTTTATACAAACAAGACACCAAATTAATGCTTAGCACGATATTGCAAACATAAAATGTTAGCAGCTAACTCGTGAACATACTGGAGCTTTTGGCAGCTAATTAGGGGGTTGGTGTGGCGCACAACAGTGTAAAAACGAGAGCAAATGTAGGACTTGTGTTTATCAGGAACGTACAACCACGACACCTGCTATGAATGCTATGCTGCTCAGCGCCAAAGGACGTTAGCTGCTAGCTGGCGAACAGGATGGAGCGTTTAGCATCTTAAGAGCCAGATGTTTCCCTCAGGAGCTGGTGGAGAACAAAACCAGAGTGAATACTGGACTCACATCCATCAAGTGAACAGAACCACAAGTCTAAATGTTACTCTGTGTTTGCTGGATGTGTAAACTGTTTGCTAACGGGTAGGCTAGCTTGTTTTGCTGCCCCTAAAGGCAAGAAAAATATACTTTATACTGCCTTCAATTCAACTTCTTTTCAAATTTATGATCATCTCTGTAAGCTAACACGTATAAATATAGCATTTATTTTGTATTATTTATGCTTTCGTCTTCTTCTTTTTTTATTATTGCTACACAGATCAGGAAAAAACCGAATGATCCATTATTAATTCCCCAGTAGCAATAACAAAAGAGGAGTTGTAAAGAGGAAGACGAGTTAGAGAATAATTGGATATAATTAAGGGGATACAAATCATTAACGGGATGTTTTCCTAATGTTTTGTTCATTACTTGTGGTTAGAATGAACTAAGCTGTTTATCTTGCTTCTCTATAATAAAAAAAATTTGTAGAAAATGTCATGTTGAAGCCCTTCTACGACAAGAAAACACTGCTATTTTTAACTTGTTTACTCCAGTTTGCAATGATAGTGTCACTCAGCCCCTGCTCTGCCAGGCTCTGTGCGACCCTCAATGAATCAAACATAGCTCGCGACGCACTATATTCCAGGACCCAGTGACAGTCTTATTTCCAGCCATCGAGGAAGCAGGGGGAAAGTTATTTACTGAGAACGGTGGACAGAGGAAGATTGGACATCCCAGATCTGTCAAGGACACGACTTTTGGCCGAAGCGAATCCTTCATTTTTATTGCATTGTCTTTGGGGCCATTTGGCACGAGGAGATGGAATTGGGAGGCTAACGTGGCGCATTGCCTCCATCTAGCACTGTCCTCCGCTGCTAGATTTTCCTGGACGGAGATGAAGTCCGGCGTGTAACCTGTAGAGTTTCGGAAAACGCTTGAGCGATCCTTCAGAGCGTGGCCTTGGATCTGAGACTAACATTCATTAGGCCGATGGGCGTCACAACAAAAAAAAAGGCAGGATAACAACTTAAGCAATCAGCTTTTTAAAACATCTCTGATAGCAGCTGGCTGGAAGTTAATTGAACACCTGTTTTCCCAAAGAAAGCTTAACACCAAACTTAATAAATATGTAAATAACTTTGTATATGTGATGTCCTTGACTTGAAAAGCGAAAAAATAGGGGAAAAAAAGGTAGTAATTGGCATGTAATTGGCATCCAGGTCCCGGGAGGTAACCAAACAGTGTGTATCTGTGTGCATGAGAGAGAGTTGGAGTTTTAAGTGGAGAGCAGTCACCGATGAGGGCACGTGCATCCCCGCAGAGATCCACCGCCTGAGGTCCTCTGACGTCAGCTCGGAGAGGCTGATGGGAATTCAATACCCAGCATCCACACCGACTAATTTATTCCACAATAAAATGGGCTGCAGCTTGTTTGTCTGCGGCTCCGTTGACGGCTGGGGCCGATGAACGTCACTGAAGTTCAACGCCGATTCTTCAGCGAAAAGAGGCTTCTGAGAAATCTCTGTTCGCTTCTTTGTTAAGCAGCTAAAACAAGAGCAGAATAAAGGATTACCCTCTAAAGGCCGGTTCGTTTCCTGTGTTGCCTGCTGCAGTGGTGTTATGTAATTGAACATTGAAAAATCCAATATTACAATAAGCCACACTCACTTAAGAGTGTTGAAAGATCTATTTTTGCTCTAAAGGTAGGCACTGTGTGATAACAAGGAGCAAGAATGGCCCCAGATATTCACTCCCTTCAAAACACGGCCCATTTCCCGAACATACTCATTTAGTCTTACAGTACGGTGCATGCTGATGTCCACCTCACAGATCCATCCTATTCACCGGCGCTCCTGCCTCTGCGGCAAGCTATTTCCATCCATCAGGAACGCAAACCCACCAGATTTTCCGCGTCCCCGCTGCTGTCATTGTCTACATTCATCTGCACAAAACACTCCTCGCTCCGGCTTTATTTGCCAAACCATAAATGTGGCGACACTATGCGCGTCGGCACGATTTACAAATAAATAAGGGGAGCCCATTTTGCCGCGTGGACACATCCAATCATACCCGTTTCAAAATGAAAACACAACTCAGAGCCGCCGTGCGAGTGCCAGCGGCCCCTTTTACGACACGGGCTGTGCTCAGCTGTGGGGCCGGGTGCATGAAGGGTTAAGGGGTGAGCAGAGGGAGGTGGGTGTAAGGTGGCGGGGGAAGTGGTACTTGCCTCCAGTCACAGCCCAGGGCTTTAAACAAGACCTTTCAACTTGCCACTGAGCATTAGAACAGTCAGAGGAGACAGCGAGTCCTCGTGTAGGAACACTGCAGAGCGTGGCGGGGCTTCTGCCTCAGCTGGCGCCCTCTTTTTTTTTTCCTTAAATGTGTGTCACACGAGCCACTGCAGTCGAGGCACCTTCACCCTGTGTCCAAAACTGACATCCAGTCGATTCAGTAACTCAAGTGCAGAGCCTTGCAGAGCGTAAACAGTCGAAGGAACGACAGGAGGAAGTACAATTTCCCAAACTTAAGAATGACGCCGCCTTTTTTGTAATCTTCTAGGGCCCACCCGAACTTTTAATTACAGCTCTGATCAACTAGTACATCCCTAAAGGAATAAAATCATAAACAGAACAGTTCTCTGTGAACGTGAGCCTTAGGCAATGCAAAGCAAATTAACATTTGTTGTACGGTGCAAGGTGGCAAGGGGCGAGCTGGTTAGCATCCTAACTTCAGTCGATATCTCTGCAACACCGAACGCTGAAGTGGTCAAGACTTTTTTTAAATGTGTTACGTCTACGGTCCACCCGTAAGGACGCAGGCCACGCTTTAGGAATCACTGTTTCACACTAAAAGGTAGAAATGCAGCATGATTGGCAGATCGTTAGTCAGTTAGGTTTTCTACAAATATCATAAAGATGGCAGACAAATCAAAGGAAAAACTTGAATAGACATTAGAGAAGTTAATGCACCAATTATCGAGGATAGCGCCATAAAGTTGACAAAAAGTCAGCTTCATTTCCATTGTGATCCTCTCACCCTTTATATGACAGGAGTCAGGAGAAAAAAAATCTGATCCCAGATATTAGATTTTGAATTAATAGGCTCTCGAGAGAGCAGCCGTGGGCCTTTTGATCGACCACGAGGGGCAAAGTAGTTCAAATACTTTTAGATTAGAACTTTGTGCCGAATTCCACCTGAATTAAAAAGTGACTAGGTTATTAAAAGTCATGTTATTGAAGCCGGTTAAAGCAGCGCTCAGAACTTCTTTCATTTCTGGGTTTTTATCTGTTTTTGTGGAGTTTTTTAACTCTGCGTTGGCTCCACACCTGTCTTGCATCCGTCTCATTAGCCCTTCCCTGTTCCTAGTGTTTTTCCACTCGTTGCTCTCCTCTCACCCCCTCGTTAGTTTGTATTTGAGTCCAGTCTCTGTCGGGTCATCTGTTGCTTCCCTGATCCTGCCGCCGAGTTTCCCTGATCCTGCCGTTTGCCTCGTCCTAACGTTGCCGTTTATCCTGAATAAATCTTCGTCTACATTTGGGTCCACCTCCTCTGGTCTCATCACGATGATGCAGGAGAGCATACACCGGGATTAAACTCCCTGGCAGCACTGCTCGACCTCCAATTGACAGTGCTGGTGGGTGGGCAGCTGGTGATGGATCAATCCTTGTTGCGGCACTGTTCAGTCTGCAGCCTCCCCCGAGCCAAGAGTTCGGGATGGAGGCATCAAGGACTGCAGTGCAGGGTGAATTATCCATTTAAATTAAGGCAGCGCACTGATTTTCTCTATATTCCCTGATGATTATGTTGAAAGGTCACTCGGGGTTCACAATCTGACTTGCATGAAAAGTGTATTTTAATTCACTTGTTCAGGGTGCTGCCTGAGGGACATGCTTTTGTGCTAAAACAGTGTGCGTTTTTATAAGAGCATAGAGGTCAGCTGGTGTCTGAGGACATCCCGCTGTACTTTTTCTATCTGTATTTCTGCCTATTTTTCCCAATTTGTGAGAAAATGGCAAAGATTAAAAGGAAAAAGAGCCCAAAAATCTGCCAAAAAAAAGTGTTTCGCTGAGGTGGAAAAGTTGGAATATGCAACAAAGACTGACGGCAAGAGATTTTTCAAACGCACATTCCCGCTGCGGTTCTCGCTTCTGCTTTTTCTGCCGCATTAATGTCGTGCTGCGGCTCACTTTTATATGCCTCCACTCAGCCCAAAAAGAGGAAAGAAACCCCCGGTTCAAGTCCAGAGGGGGGGCTTGTCGGCGTGTCACCTCGCTCTCCATAAACCATAAAGGCTGAGAAAAGAAACACCAGCGCGTACATCTGGGTCAGAAGAGATGAAGACACAAACACCATCTTAGGTGGGAAGCAGCAGTGAAATGCCCTCATGTATCAGCCTTACTCATGCTCTCGCTATTATGTAATCTTGTCATGTCCTCATGAATATTTTCACATAAAGCAAACGTGCACTGACTTAGATTTTTCGCAACATTATAATGGAAGCGTGGCTTCTGCCAGAGCCTCTATAGTTTCAGTTTCTCTGCCAGCTGAGTGCAAACGCCTCCTTCTGGGAGCGCTGGGATCTCTCGGTGATAAACTGTCGGGAAGGGGAAGGTGGCAGGCGTGTGAAGAGCGGACGTCTCAAGGGTAGAAAGCCGCCCCCCCTCCGCCTCACAATGCATCCAGGCTGTAGAGGGCGGCAACCTGAAATGCTCGGAGGATGAAACATCATGAATTCACATTGTGTTTTTCTCCCCCCCCCCCCCTCCTCCCTCCCTGGACGCTGCCTTGTACCGTCCTGTCCTCGTCATGTACTGAACAGCATGTGAATTGTTGCTTTACTAGCCCCGCTAACATCTCTAAACTCCAGCGGAGACAGAGGGCAAGGCCACAGCCCTGGCCTGGTGTTTGTGGTCAGATGGAATGTGAACTCCGGGTGAGAGAAAAGAGGGGAAGTAATAATGAGGCATCCCCCCTCTGCTGGTTGTTTGTTTGGACAGACCGGCTGTCTCACAGCACAAGCTGTGGATGGAATACTAATGGATATGACTAATGATTCTCTCTCGCCTTTCTCCCTTTCTGCCGATTCCTTCCTACTCGACTCTCTTCTCTCACCCCTCCTTCTCCATGCGAATGAAACTCTCGAGTCTGGGATTCAGCTACAACTCAAAGGAAGGCTGTGACATAAATACCTTTTTTTTTCCTTTTTTTTTAAATGCACGTGAGGAGTGTCTGGCAGAACGTTTTCTCCCTCTGGGCTTTGTCGAACACACCCCCACCCGACTGATCCCGGTTTCTAATCACTTATTGGTGGGTGGACATAAGACCATCCCTTGGTGTTTGTGACCATAGAGTGGGCCTGTCTAATCCTCTGCGCATCCATCTGAGGTGTTTAACTTTCCAGATCATACTTTTTTTTCCAGAACGCCGTGCCTCGAGGGAGGAACAGGAAGGCGTCCCAGAGTTTGCAGAAACTCTCCACTGGGCCAGATTAAAACCTGCTGAGATGCAACCAAGGATTAGACACCCCCTTTGGCATTAGGAGGCTGTATAAACTGTTTAAATTTATTTTGGTATTAAGTATTGAAGATTTGGCCCTTCAAGCAGCCTGGCAACCACTGTTTGGCCTAATAAAAAAGAGTTGCAGACATTTTTTATCCGCAACATAAATTTTAATCGTGTCAGTCGAAGAGCTAAGGAAATCAGATCTCCTCTTTCAGGTGATCACTGCACTTAAATTGCGATTTAATTTCGTGATACGCTATGCAAACCCCCTCTAATCAGAGAAGTTTGTCACCTCGGCGTAACGGTACCATTAGCAATCCAATTAGCAGCAGGATTGGAAGGGAGACGCTAAGTGGTAGACGGTGTTCCACAGCGAGGCTCACGATCAATTTAACTTTCCATTCAACATCACTGGCCACATCACAACGAATCCCCGTGAGTAAGAACGACCTGCTGCCACGCGTCTCTGAATCACATTTCCCCCCTTTTTTTATAACCTACACAAGCTTTACAGGCTGCAAGAATCAAAATCTCTCTGTAGAAAATGATCATAATATCGCTAATAACTCTACCGGCCGGCTTCAATCCACTCCCGGCTACGAGGCAGCCAAAGAGCGGCTCTAAATAAAATGAGATTGCATTGATTGAGACAATAGATTTCCACATTTAGTTGAAGCTTTGGCGGCATATTGGCTGTGTGTTATTTAATAGTCCCCTCAGAGTTTGCCTCTGAGCCATTGAGCAGGGCTCTGCATTAGGGGGAAAGTTTTACAAGTCTGTAATGTGACTTACTTTTGTTTCTGCTGCACCTGTTCTCACCGAGAGAAGGACTAATGGAAGAATGACCAGATGGTCGATTTTAACAAGACTGTTAACTAATACTGCATCTAACAAGAAAGCAAAGAGTCTGTGTCTGTCTGGAGGGCTTTTCACCCTGATATTAGCCCTGATCCTGATCCCTCTCATGTGATCTAATGGGGAAGCAGACATAAACAAAATGGAGATTAGCGTGGTGCGACAAAAGCAGAAGGTTAAAGGAGCAGTAATGGTTGAGTAGGCCAATGGGTTTTCTATTTTTCGGCGTGAGCTGGAGGGGAGATTTTAAATTTCTGTCAACAGAAGTATGCTAGCTAACGTTAGCCTCAGGGGCTGGAAAACAGAATGGAGATTAGCGTGTAGCAACAACTGTGAGATAAAAACAAAAGCAGAAGGTTAAATGAGTCTGGATGATCGGGGAGACACGGTCAACACAGGCTTTCTCTCCTTCAGTGAAAACTGCAGGTAAGATTTGTACTTTTCTGTCAACAGTAGTATGCTAGCTAGCGTTAGCCTCCTTTTTACAGTATGTACTCCTGAAACTGCACTGTGTGTCTCCTCTTTGAGTTTCCAGCTTTCTCTCTCTTCCATTCATGCCATGGTACGTGAGAGCGGCAAGATCGTCCCTCAGTTCATTAGAGGAATACAAACACTCCCCACTCCCTCGTGCTTCACACTCTGAAGCCTGCACACACAAACCAGGGCCGAGGGAGCACCCTGAGAACCTGTATTCCCTGTATGATGTTTGCCAAACACAAGTACTGCATCTGTGTCCAGAATCCTGCACACTGCAGGATTTGTTTAAGCTGCTTGTGGGATAAAAAAGACTGACACACAAGCTAATACACACATTTGCAAGCTCCTTATTAACGCTGTGTTTACACGCGTGCTTAAAGCTGTCCTGATCAATATTATCACGTTAAGCCTCGGTCAAATGACTGCGTGTAATCCCTCGGCACTCAGAGCTTTTTAGCCTCTTTTACCTCTTGTTTTGGTTTCAGCTTCATCGTCAACTTTTGCAGCAGCAACAACATGTTGAAAACAAACGAAAACCCTGCACCCTCCCTGCCCAACAACAATCAGTAAGATGCTGGAGTTGGAAGCGACAGCACATAGTGCAGCATATTGCAACTAAACAGCCAGATATTTCCCTCGGGGGTTGTTAAGATGTTGTTGTTGTCTTTGACAGAGCCCAAGGAGAATGAATATTAGACCGTCATACATCAGGTGTACACAAGCATGACCCAAAATGAATGCTAATGTTGCTCCTGTTCTGCTTGGTGCGTGTGAATAAACCACTGTTTGCTAGCTTTATTCCATTACAGTTTTATTTATTCTTGCACATTTGCTTGCTATATAAGCTGGTGATGTTTCAATGTGGTGATTTCAGCTTGTTGTTCTGCCCCCAAGTGGCCCCCGACAACATTTTTGAATTAATACAAAACAGCTGCACAGTATTTGTACAACTCTAACAGGCATTTGATTTACATTTATGTCTGCGTGGTAAGAAAATCAGTTGGCAGACCATTAAACCCTGCTTATCCGCCAGTAAATGTCAAGTCTACATCAATATTTGTCTGTGTTACAATGGGATTAATTAGTTGCCTCTTCAATATTTTCACATCTCACAATTGATGTGTGGAATCGGAGAGCAAATAAGTCGACATTTCAAAACAATGTTACAACTCCAAACCTAAAAAAGTTGGGTCGCTGTTTAAAACAGATTTCCTGTGCCTGAGCCCATGTAGTAACATCCTTAATGCGATCATGTGTTTCACTCTGGTTCTCTCTCCTCTCTGTAAAGTTACATTCATGAATGAAAGTACATTTTCCCCTCCAGGTCTGGCAGGCAGTCGACATTACAGCACTTAACCACCCGACTGCGTAGATCACCTCCCTGGACCACTGCGGCTGTCAGGTGGATAAATGGGAGTGACGATAAATCCACCTTTTTAAATCTCAAAAGTTCAGAAGTAACTCCTGAGCTCTCCTCCCGTCGGTAAACGGCTCCAGATCAGAGCAGAATCGGATGTGACTCAGGGTGTTTAGTCCTCCTGGAGGTCTGAGGATCTGCACCCGACTCTCTCCTGCTGAGTGGGCCAGCTCTGGCATATACATATTGTACTATATAATATTAAATACATTGTCTGTGTACTGTTTTCAATTGAATATATGTCAAATGGGATTAGTTATAGCTGTGAATGATCACATTTTGTTACTTGCAAAACCTCTAGTGTGTACTGACGAACACAGAAATACAATCAAACACTCCCAATTAAATGTCAGAGTCCAGTCTGGGATCACTCTACTTCTTCAGTAGATACTGAACTTGTGTTCCAGCCCCGTGACCTCTGCCCTCTCTTCTTTCAGTCACCTATCGGCCGGCCTGGGGACAGTCTGTGTATGTTTGTGTGGGCGGCTGTGTGCCCGAGTGGGACACTAATGAGCGGACTGATTACAGTGGGAAGCCTCGGGTTATCATTAGCTCGCCGAGGATCAAACACCAGATCAAGCCAACAGCAGGGCAGCGAGATGCGAGCCACAATTAGATATTTGTTTTTCCACGGGAAATGTAGAAAAATCCTTGTGAGTTTAAGGAAGGAAAGAAATGAGCACCTTTTTCACGGCGCCGGCGAGACGGTGGAGGTTTTGATTCTGATCAAAAAAAGCGACTGAGGGACTCGCAACGTGCCTCGACACTTACGCACGAACACAAACCCCGACTTCAGCCATAAAAGGCATTAGTAGCCCCATCAATGGGCTCGCTCAGACAATGGGGACCGACACCACACAAGAGGAACATTCTCTCATCAGCGGCTTAGAGGTTTTGCAGACAGCTTTGATTGTCTCGCCCTCGCCTATAATGAGATAGCTGCTCGCTTGACGTCTCCATGAGAACGTCTGCATTTCCACACAGGACTATTAACCCAACAGCCTCAGGTGCCGGTCCCCTTGCAGTCCCCGCTCATCTCCACAACTGAATAAAAGATTAGGTGAGATATCAGTGGCGAGCTCAGGTACTGAGATTAGGAGCAACTATGAGTCTCCTGAAGAGCTGTAGTTAAAGGATAATTCCACTATTTTGAAGTCTCTATCATTATTTGTAGACTGCACTCACCTGAGATAACGTTTCTAAAGCAAAGCACGAAAAAAGGATCATTAAGATTGTGAACAAGCCAATAATTTGACCAGAATACCTGAAATACTTAAATCAGGGGTAAGACTGAAACTGGAGGCAACAAGATGGAGGTCACAATCCCTCATCGCACAGGAAAAATGGGTGTGCAAACAACTGTGGCAAGAAAGAAAGGTCAAAGTTGAACAAGGAAATCCAATTTTTCATTGATGTTTGCAGTTTGAGCGACCTGAGGGCACTCTACTGATTTTATGCACCAAATTGAGTTTTACTTGACCTGTGAAAAGAGCCGTATCAGGTCCTCTGCTGTCTTTCTTTCTTCTATTAACATTATGAATATGAGGACATTCAGCTGAATGGATACAAAATGGACGGTCTTCTACAATTCAAGCCAGTGACCACTGTTCAGGACGACGTTTCAACATTTGTACTCACAAGCTGCAGGGTGCAAGGTAAATGTAGCTGTCATTTTTTAAACGAGGGTTCGAAAACAATGGAGTGTTGAGGATGAGTTCAGGAGTCTTGCGGCCTGGCGAATGAAGCTGCTCCTGCAACTGTGTTTGCGGTGACACAAGCAGGTAAGCCAATATATCTTCCTCCATCTTTTCCTGACCCTAACCAAGTGGTTTTAGTGCCTAAACCTAAACAGAGCGTAAGTACAACACTATCAGAACATAAAATTGTGTCAGCATATCCATATGTTGCACCTGCTTGTTGACACAGCAAAAAAACACTTATGAGTTGCATTATGGGACGTGTAGGATCCAGTGTTTTTGGCGCCTCAGCTTCTGCTGCTTTGACAATTATTTCAGGAAACCTGTCACGTGTGAGTTAAAACTTCACCGTGTTCCCAGATCTCAGTAATTAAGCTGCTACCAAAAGCAATGGTGGCCAATAAAACCAAAAACACAAGACCCATGTTGCAACACATCAGAATCCAGCTCCGCTTAATGCAACTCCGGCGCTATGACGTCTACAAGTGGATGCAATGAAGGACGGTTCCTTGACAGGCCTCTCTCCTGGCATCCCTCCCCTCCTCCTTTCTTCTGTTCCTCTCTTTATCCTGTCCACCCTTTTCTTTGGAGGCCCTCCGGACCCCATCAAGGCTCAGTCTGTTCATCCCACATGTGAGGGGTCAGTGCGTACCCCACAAGAATAAACCAGCCACTCAATGTGAGGATCTTTGTGTATGTCCTCATCCCCCCCCCCCCAAACCCTCTTTCTCCCTCTCTCTCCCTCTCTCACTTACTTGTGCCCTATAGACCAGAATTGGTCCCATTCACAGCTCTTCCCTCCCCCCTGGAGCGGACTTCTCAGGGCCCTAACAGCGCATTTCTATGCCTTATTGCTCCGGCTCCTCCATGGAGAACAGTCTCGTCAAAGAATTTGTGAAGACACGGACGGAAATGAACCGGCTTTGTGCTTAGTCTTGACATATAGGCTGGAATCACGTGGTGAAGTCCGTGGGGCAAGCGTTTAACAAGAGAAAAGGGCAGAATGTGTAAAATGTCTCTCCACTAAAGGCCTCCAAGTGGCCATCTTGGAAAGGAAAATGCCAGGTTCTGTTTGGAAATGAAGTAGTTTTATGAGTTTGGCCCCGCTGGCCGTCCTCCAGCTTAATCCACATTGTGTTCTGACTTCCTACGGACCAAAGCTGGTTTCTCAAGCTCATCTCCACCTCATGTTTAATCTCCCCCAGCTCTTTCATTAGGACCACACCATGTGTTGATTCTAAAGAAATGAAGCGGACACCTCATTTCGAGCAAGAATGAGCCGGAGAAGGCTTTTGTCCGCAGCAGGAATGCCCATAAGACAGAGAGGAACAGTGTTTGGTCTGACTCGGGTTGCTATACCAGTGCTGAAGAAAGCCATGGCAACGCAAGCAAGAAGGTCTGCCGGACCACATAGCGCTGATACAATACGGCTGCTCGGGGTTTGTCATTCCAGTCAGGCCTGACCCAAATTACGACATCCTGGGCAAAAAGTGGCCCACTTCAACCAGCGCACATGCACAGACATGCTTAATTGGGCTTGCATATATTTGGCTGATAGCTATAATAAACAAAACATATGGATGTTTGAAGTCTAATCACTGAGGAAACGGCCCTGTTAATGATTTAACACCGCAGTCCGTAGCCCATGGCTGCTGGATTATTGTGACTTTCCGATTGTTTACCCAATATGTCTACAAGCCACTTTTCCATCTGCGCTCATAATTCTCAGCATTTTTAAGCTTAATAGTCTTTTATGTTTTCATATGTTTATTATCTCCTATCAACAGCCCCGGGGGGAAAATCTGCTCAGAATGGGAAGAGCAACAAAGAAGCGATTAGGACCATGTCTACAGAAGTGTTTTGGTGAAATATGAAACAGTAAAGCGAAAAAAAGGCAAATTGTCAGGAAAACAAATGCAAAAAAAAAAAAAAAAGAAAGATTAAAAACTTCTTCTTTCTTTTGCAACTTTACCTTAAAGTTTACTTATATTCAGCACGACAAGGGTTGATACTTGCAGCTCCGGATCTCAGATACACACACGAAGAAACACATCAAAAAAATGGCCTTCGTACCATCTGAGTCAATTCTGCGCTCGGCTCCAAACTTTTCTGCCTGCCTGGCTGCTCAAGTGACCACCTCACCATCACATCACACCTACCCCACGAAAAGCCATGCATCAGTAAGTGTGCACCCAGAAGAAGAAGAAGAAAAATCCACTTACTTTATTTTGGAGGTCTGGTAGTTGTATATCAGAGCTCGGAGAAGTTTCTCTAGACACTTTTCATCTGCACCTCTGCCCCGCTGCCCTGCCTCTCCAATACTATTTCTCTTTGTGGGCTGAGCATACGATAGCTGTGTAGTTTCTTTTTTTTTTTTTTCCCTTTTGGTGTGTGTTGCATGGGGTGAGGGGAGGGTGGTGGTGGTGGCGGTGGGGTGGGTGTTGAATGCCGGGTTTCCTGACTCGTGATCAGGAGCTCATTACCCGCAAGGTCACTCCAGGGACGCCCTGCCTGGCACTCACCGAGACACCAGAGAGAAGATGTGAGATGGACGATGAAGAGTGTGAGAGAAAGAGAATGAGAGAGACAGAGAGAGAGAGAGAGAGAGAGAGCAGTAAAGAGCCAAAGTGCCTGGGAGATCCTTGGGGACGAGGAGAAAGAGCTGAGAGAGAAAAAAGGAGAGGCACAAATACATATAAACAGCAAGACAAGGGAGACAGTGAGAGACACTGATCCAAATGCCAACAGAGAGGGAGATATTCAGGAGGTGCAAGCGAACACGACAACAAAGTGCGGCTGTAGGAGCCTCGCATGAGCCCACAGAGTGAGCAGCAGCCCGGTCACACCACAGAGTTATATAAAATATCATGTTGATCCATGGAAAAGCGAGTGTGGCCACAGTCAATCGATAGAGTATTGACACGCACCAGCTGGGCACTGGATTTGTTTTTCAGCTTTGTGCATGGACAGCACTGCAAAAACATGCGTCCTGTGTGCAGTGAATGACATCTGATCATATGATGTGGTCTTTTAATTGTTTTACTAAGTGTTGATTGAATGGTTGTCTAAGTTTATACATGCAAATCACAAAGATAACTTGTTTTTATGACAACTTAAAATAATTTTTTTAGCAATTTAAATGTATTTACCTCTTTTATTGGTCATTTGTGAGCGGATTGTAACACGACATAATAACTGAGACCTTCCCCGTCTTTCTTTAAGTTGTTTAATGCTGCCAGCCTGTTGGATTTCTGTGTGAAGGTCAGATTTTCCATGACAGTCCAAAAGATTTGACTTTATGCACGTTCTCGAGTGCCTCATTTCAGTTCCTCTCTCCGCTCTGCTAACAGAGTTTATCTGAAAATGATGGACTAATGGACTGATGCCCATTATTTCCACTGTTGATTAATCTGTTATTAGATTGAACATTTAGATAAAAATGTTCCAAAATAGTGAAAAGTAAACCATGCTGTGTGCTAGCTGGCTTGCTAATGTTAGCCACTGGTGAAGAACTACAATCAGTAATCAGCAGATGTTTTGGGGGCGAGGAGGCTCTGGAGTTGTTCAAAGGCACCTTTGTTTGGACTGGGTTGAGTATCTAGTTATGTAATCAAAGTAACTAATTACTTTTGCTGATGATTATTTGGTAATTACTTTTTTCAATGAATACCCCATTAGTTTAATTGATTACATTGATTGATTGCATTTGGTAAATAACTTGCCCGATACTGATTTTCTTGTTCAGCTAATTGATTACCTGGCCAATCGTTTTCAGCCCCCGAACAAAACACCACAGTTCCCCCTCGATTATAAACCTGAGTGGCTCATTTGTCAGCAGAAAAATGCTGAAAACTTTTAGAAACCAGCAGTAACCGTTAACTTTTTAAAAAATCAGGCTTCTTTTTTAATCGTCAAACTTGAATTTAAATAATTAAACCTGAGACTCATTTGGACAGCTATCTGCCGGTTAGGCTGTCTCTTCCTCTCGTGGTTCTGGTTTGATCCATTTTTGCTCTCATTTGTGGCCAGATATCCTTTTAGAGGGAGTGTGGTAATAAGTTGTGGATACTCTCAGGGTGTTTGGAGTGGCAGATGGCTGGAGATGACCCTATAGAGCAGCCTGGCACTCTGCCGCGGCTGGACGAGTCGGGATTGACAGATTACAGCACACAGGATCAATAAAGAGTACCATTAGTTCTGTCCACAAAGCCTTGTGTACAATACTGATGTCGGACCGCCTCTGTAAACTCTCTGTAGTCCACACACAGAGAAATGGCCGTATATTTCACTTTATAAGGCCGCTCTTTCCTGGCTCGGCCTGGCACAAATTCACTTTATACAACAAAAAATACTCATGGTGCCAAAAACTCTGCTCTTAAGCTCATAATTATTAGATAACCCATTTAAGTGCCAGGGCCCATTGTTAAGGTGCTATTCAGAGCCGCTCACAATGTGATTATAATGCGCCATTTCAATACTTTAATGGTCATTTATAGGCAGAAGCACATTCAAAAACCATTAGTGTGATGGAGACTCAACATTATGAATTCAAAGAGAGGGACAAACATTAGCATTAATGGTCCCCAATGGTCAACTTTGTGCCCGGTGTTCATACTCAGATCTTCTCACCAGAGCGGTTTGTAAGTAAGGTTCGATTGAGACGAGTCGGAGTCTCAGCTCTTGTTTTTTTACCAAGTTGCAACTGCTGGAGGGAAAACAGTGAAGTAGTTACAAGCAAATTGCAAGTTTCTGAGACAAGAACTTTATTTTGCAAGGGGCGTATCAAAGGGTACGGACCAAAGAGCAACGAAGGGTGTGACGTAGCGCTGAGCTAGTTAACGTGACAGCAGGACGTGAACAGCAGCTCCCATTTAATCGTAGATTAGCAAAGCTAGCTAGCTACTACTGTTAATACAAAGATTAGTGTGAATCTCTGCCTGAAATTTGTTTGTGGGAAAAAAAGTTTAATTAACATTCAAGTTAATGAAGGGCTTTACCAGAAGTTATCTGCTTGGTTGGCGTACGTCTATGAGCCACACAGTACAGGAGCTATGCAGAAAATCCCGGTAATTTTACACCAAGGAAGTTGAACTTTCTGTCTCCGATGCTGTATCCACATTTCCCTTTTTACATCCATGGGTCAGATGCATCTGTCAGAGCAAATGAAACTTTGACCTCGCAGATTTTGCCTGGGGGTCAGGCTAACTCTCTGAATGATGTAATGACTCTGAATTTCATCATTTTCCTTTCAAAGCTGGGTCAAAAGTTGAGGAAAGATTATTTCTGCGGTCAGCTCGGTAGCTGTTCTGGAGCTTTTGATCATATCACATATATCTCATTATATTCACCGACTCCCTTTCTGTGTTTTTCCACAGAGCAAGTGCCAATGTCTGTAAATGGAAGAGGTAGAGCGAAAGCAGATTGCCCATTAAGTAATCGAACGGGAAGTGGGGTCTTTATCTCGGCTGAATGACGGAATAAAAGTGAAAATTGCTCAAATGGCTCGCCAAATATACTTTGGCTGCTGGTAATATACTTGGGCGGCCCGTCCAAGTAAAGTCTATGTGTGCCTGACCTGACCATCCTGACCATTTGTCCTAAAATTTGGGGTCCAACCTCATTCTCAACCCTGAAAACAGCAGTTGAGGAAACAATCTCACCACACCAAGCTGTCATCGCATCAACGTGAATGAAGAAGATGAATTTGTCCCAGTTGGACCGAAAGTTTTAACCTTTAGTTCAAGATTTTTAGGGCGAAGCAAGGCCTGTTGCTGTTTTCTTTGTTTTTATTGTTTATCATGTCAAGATTTTGCTTTCACCTCAAGTCGTGGGGGAGTCTCATATCCGTCGAATCCAAACCAATACCACCTTTTTCTGATGGAAGACAGACTTTTGAGTCCAAGTCTCAAGTCTAAAAATCTGCTTTTTAAGTATTATCACACTGTGCAACTTCTTCCAGGTTGATAGGAAACAGGATGATTGAGGGGTGAAGAGGTGAGGGGCGAGACTTCATGCTGCGGCTCAGCCACAGGTATTCAGACTTTAAGTTCAAAAAGCATTGCAACTGAACTCTTGTTTTGAAAGTCATCAAAGAGGTGATAAGTTGAAAGAAATGGTGAGCGATAGACCAGCAGCGAAATAATGGATTCATTAGTATGGAGCCTTTAGGCTGTTTGGTGCATCTGCCTCAGAAAAAGATATGTCCTGGTCTTAAGTCTCAGATTAAGGCAGAAACTTGAAATATAGGCATTGATTTTTGGACATGAACAAGCAGTCGAACACTGTGGAGCGGAGAAATTTGAAGGATCGGTCCGGTGCACACGTGGCATCAAAAAGCAGGAGGTTTTCAGAGGAACGTAAGTCCCTCCGGTCTCCATTTTTCACATAAATTTAATAAGTTTTCTTTGATAAATACCCAACACTTCAGTCCTTTATTCATCCGTGCTTCCCAACCCTTGGTCGTTAGGTAGATCTGCATCTGCGACAGAGCGAGCACTGCAGTTCAACATGTTCAGCATCATGTTGCACTGTTGGGGATTTCAGCGTCGACCCCAGTGATGGCCAGTAATTAGTATGACTCATACCCCCTGCTGATAAGGATATACCATTCCACTGCTGCCGTCTCATATTCAACTCATTAATAATACATTTCATCCATTTGCACCACACGCCAGCCCCCCCCCCCTCTAAGTGTGTGATATGCTTTAGTGCCATCCGCAAGGAGCTTCTCCAATGATATCATTTCTTTCATTTGATTAAATAAGATGTGACGGAGGATGAAGAAATGATGCACAAAAGGATCCGCGGCGGCCTCTTCCAAGAGTTGATTTTTTTCTGTTGTGCTGAAATCACGAAGGGAGCCTCGGAAAACCGGTTTACACAGCTATAAAAGGGTTTGAGCGGAATATGATCTTTCTATTGAATCAAACGGCTACCTCGTTATTTTTATTCACTTCAAACTGGCTGCTGTCATTATGAGCCCCGAACAGAGCCAGGGATGAAGTCGCTGTTAAGCCCCGCTAACCCTGCTCGCTGAGTACATGTCCACCGGCGGCCCAGTGAGAAGGCGGCAGTGACTGGGCCTGTCTGCGGTGAGAGTCTGATGAAACCAAATGAAATCAGCCTGTTGAAAGTCAGCCATGGCTTTTTCTCTCAGTCCTTTTTTTTTTTTTTTTTTTCAACCACGGCTCCAGCGGCTCTGCCTCTCCACCCCATCGTTCCCTGACAAAAGACACCACAAAGTATCCGCGCAGATGAGAGTGCCAGGAAATGGCAGAAAAGTCATTTTTCCACACCTTTAGTAGTATTCAATTTGTGCAACATGTCTGCGGAGGAAATGGAGATTGAATTTATGACTGTGGGAGAAGGATAGGAAAATAACTGTGTCTCAGAACAACCTCTCAAATCGCTCAAAAACTCTTCAGATATAAGATAATCATACAAAACACTCAAAAACCCCATCATAAGATCGTCCTGTCTCAAGGGCAGATATAAACTTTTGTTACTGTTATTTTCATTCATCATACAAAGTGCATGAGGACAGAATGCAAGAACAAAATGTCTAGACTGTGATTAACAGGACGTACCCCCGCTAGGCCACAAGTCATGTCAGACACAGGACAAAACACACATGCAAGCGCACACACACACTGAACATCTGTGGGGCCGTGACCGCCATTGAAGTCTGCATCCGGCTAAATACTGTATCCAGCTGTCAACGGTACACCTAATGAAACAAGTCAAGTTTATTTATGTCGACCTTAATCACAAGTTTGTCTCAGAGGGCTTTTTGCAATCTGTACAGCGTGCAACACCCTCGATTCTGACACACACGTCCTCCACACAAAAGATACATAAGAATCTGGATTCTTATCTCCTACGAATCAGGATCTATTCACAACCGTCAAAAATCGACTTTCGAAATGTTGTTTAATAGCGTGATGTTGACGAAGATTCACACCCCTACTACACCTTATGAGAAAAAATAAAGACTGACCTGAGGATATGGGTCGTGTCCTACATGTGCTGAACATGTATTCACATATCTAAAGATGGACAAAAAGTCACCACTTCTTCCATCTGTATGAAGCCAAAATATCCCAGGTACAAGCGCTGCCATCTTGCAGTGGTGACGTCATTTGGTAGTAGTGATCGGGCAGTGGATCAACCCAACTCAATTATGCTGTCAATCATAATGTTTCACCCCCTTTTTATTGCATTGAATAACGTATTTAAACCAAACTTATCAGAAAAATTAACACTTGAATATGTCAGTGTGAACACAAGTACCTCGAATGAGAGAGGGCAGGGTTTATGACCTATACTGCAGCCAGCCACCAGGGCGCGATCGAGATGTTTTGGCTTTACTTCTGTCTAAATGCAGCCCTCAACAGATAAAACAACCCTATGGGTTGAATTTGATAGCAGCCTATCACCACCCATATTTAAGTTTCTTGTTTGGCAGCTACCTCTAGTGGTCGTTGTCATTATTACGTTAGCAAAGGTGGAAGTCAGGCAAAGAAGTACAAACAAAGAAATACAAAACGTCCGCGTAGGAGGAGGCTGAGAATGGATGGATGGGATGAAATGCACAGTCCACTGCCCGTCCAGTGCGTAAACAAAAATCAACGGTGAGTTATTTTAACTTACTAACGTAGAAAAGTGACGTCAGATAAGCTACCTGTACCAGGTAGTTTTAGTGCCTAAACCTACTCAGACTGTAATGGCACAACACAGGTCCAGTATCCGCCTGTCTCTGGATGCAGCAAGAAACATCTGACTGGGCCAGTGGAAACAAGTTGTTAAAAAGTAATAGTAAAGCTGTGGGCCAGAAAACCAGAACAATGAGCTAGAGGAGGCTGAAACACGACATAGAGCTGAAGAAAACTGCAGACTCAGGCTAGTTTCCTGTGGGTTTGTCAGCACACACAACAACTTTTTAAAATTGCATTTGATCCATGGTTACCATTAAAAAAAAACATTGATTAGGGTTGAAGTAGAAATTTAACGTCCCTTTTGATCCTGCTCCTCTTTCACTGGACCTGATCGGATCAAATAATTGCACACACTCGTCCTCTAACAAAACAAAAGCACAACACAAACACCTCCGTCAGGTCGATTCCATCACGAATCTTTATGAAAGCACAACCTTTATAACCTGATGAAGTTTATGGCTCTCATCTATTCAGCATGAGGTAATGAACGGTATCCCATTATGCCCATTTAATTTCGCAAGAAGCTCGGTTTCATTAATAAAGCATAAGCTCTCAGATGAATATTAATATTTATATGCCTGTGCCCTAGCTAATAAAAGTAAAGAGATTTTTTACTTTCCAAAGACCGTCCTCGACAGTCCCTGCGGGATACGATCGACGTGTTTACCTTTTCTGTTTTTGTCGAGCAGCTAGCAACTTCAGGCGAGACTTTTTCACACTGTCATCGAAACACAATGTAAGAACAAAAGGTAGATACCTCTCCGACTGCGGCTGCATTTGTTATTCGGGCCTTAATGCAGTATTTAATCTCCATTTAAAATCCATTTGATGCTAATTAGTCATCAAACACCTCCAGCATCAGCAGCGTATTGGTGGAAATGTATTGATTAGCGAGATAATCAGACTGAAAATGACTGAATGCTGATTCATTAGCCTGATGCTTTTGTATGATAATGCGCTTCCCTTGCATTGGAAGCCAGTGATCCCCACGGATCTGAGAGGATGTCATGTTTTCAGTGACTCTTGGGTGTCGGGTGTCAGACTTGCAGGAGCTCCTGCCAGTCACACAAATGGAAATTTGATGCAGTACAGGGTTCGTTTTTGTTGTGTACAATGCCTCAGAAGTTTTCCAGCCGAATTTTAATGCAGCTTCACGCAGACAAATCAAACATGTCCTCTGCTGTACTGTATGTATAACCGTGTCAGTGAAAGCCCCTGTCCTGGCCGTCCTGTTTGAACACCGCAGAACTTAATTTATGACTGACAATTAATCTGAAAGAGCCAAAACACTCCAGCGTGGCCATCGGAGCGTGACAGCGTCGACGAAAAACAGCTCTCGCCCCGATTCGTCTCCCAGCCGACAGTCATGGCCCCGTCGCCCAGCGTTTATCTGCCTCCATACGCTTCCCCCCAAAAACTCATTAATCTCTAATGGCTTAATTCTGTGTTTCCACTATGGCCTGTGTATGTTCTCATTAATGGCTTTTTCAATCGTATTCTATAGTGCAGAAGAAAGATTATAAAATGTCTTTTTCTTTGAAAAAAAAAAAGGGATTAGATTGGAAATAGAAAGTGTACGTGATCCATCTTGTAGTCATTTGATGGTGTGCGCTGCAGATAATCGAGTATGAGATCGGGTAGGAAGGATGATGACAGAAAAGGAAAATGAATAAAAGCTTCGAGTCATAGTTCAAACGGAAATTATGAACTTGAGAAAGAAACTGAAAGACGCAGGGTGAACTAAGTTTGTAGAGGGCAGAGGAGTCTTGGTCTGTAGTATGAAAATTGTCCAGAACATGTGTCATATTTGAGCCATGCTGGTTCTATTTTGGTTTGATATTTGCTAAATGAAATAAATTCAAAAGCCCAACATGAGGCAATAAAATGCCAAAAAGGCAGTGAAAGGGAGTAGTTTAACTACATGGACGCTACATGGGTTTATATTTGCATAGGAGTTCAAGTAGTTACATTACTTTTTTTTTTCATTTTTGTGTAGTTTGTAATGAAACTTCAAATAATTTGGAGCCATAAAAGGAAAGGAATGATTATATTTATTTTTTATTTTACCATTGCCTCTCTACAGTAATTCAAGTATTGATTACTGCTTTTAATTAACAAATGTTCAGAGACCAAAGAGAGTTGCACTTGTTGTATGCTTAGCTAACAATGACAAAAAAGGCATTCTGGTTCTGAAGTTGTTGCTAACTGAGTAGTGCTGCTTGGTGCAGTAACCCCACCTGGACTCTAGTTTCTTGAAGGCAGGTGTTTGACTGATGGACTTTATATACCAAACCAAAGCTGACAGTTATTGCATTTGACCACAAAAAGTGTTTGGTTGTATGTTCAGGGGTTGCCTGGTGTCAATGGGTTGTGCTTGTGTTTGTAAAACGAACAGCCAGAGGCGGAGCTGATACAGCAGATGATGAGCTGTAGTTCCCCCGGTAAACACACCAACCCATTTGGCAGTCGTAGCCGCAGTGTGTCTGGGCTAGTTAGCTTGCTAGTTTGGCAGAGCTGACCAACGTAAGGGGCCGCAGCAGACCGGGAAGGAGTTCGAAGAGGTCAGTGTGTTTACTTTGGATATTCAAGCTCATATAGCGCTGTGTCAGAACCACAAGCAAAACAGACATTACCAGAGCTACAGTATCAAGGCAATCCATCAGAGGTGGGAGTAGGACCGGTCATCCATAATACCCAATTCTCCCATGGTTAACTTTGCTGTAGTTCAACTTCTCCCGGTGTGAAGCAATTGGTAGCTTGCAAATCAGTAGCTTTCAGAGTACCTTCCCCAACAATGCAAAAAGTGTGGTCCAGAAATCTGTCTGCCTTTAAGAACCTGTCAAAAAACAAGACACGTAGTTCTGGCATTTTGTTCTAAACTGTTGTTGGGATTATGGATTCTCTCGCTGCCCTTTGGGTATTTGCTCTGTGGTGAAAGAAACAGTCTTCCATTTTTCATTCCACCTTGAGCATAAAATACACTCCTCCTGATATCTGCGGTCTCAAAGATGAGTCAACAACTTTCGGTTCTTAAAACAAACCGAATCTTCAAAAAGAAAGAAAGTGGGCACTTGATTGGATTTCTTATGCCTGGTACACAATAGCTTTGAAGCCAATTAGTGATGGAATCGCTGTGAACAAAACTAGAGGCAGAGTGAGGGCCCGAGTGAGAGAGGGTGAGAAAAACTTAAATGACATATCATCTGCCCAGTTCGGTAAAAGCAACTTCCCCAAAAAACAGAGCTCTGTACTTGTTCTCGAAGCGCCTCGGTGTTCCCGGCAGTCACCTATAACAATAGGATTAGTGCCAAGTTGAGTAGCGGAAAAAAAAAGGCAGGGGAACGGAGGATAAAAACTGCCGGGGATCGCTGCTATCACTGATGGAGCCTGAACCCCCGAGGGAGCACTCGTCTTTCTGTTTGATTTGTTCTCTGTCATCTAGTCTGTAGCCAGTGGGCTGGGGCCTGTTTGCTTGGCACTGATCAGACCTTTTATCTGCCGATTGAGACAAAGAAGGAAGGGAAATAGCTCTGTGACCAGAAGCTGAACCTTCCTCCTCCGAGGGACTGCTGAAGGAAGCCGGCGCTGACCCCCGAGGACATCCATACCTGGTGTTCCTGACGCTCGTGTGATGATGGGAGTTGTTTTTTTGTGTGTCGACGCCGCACTGATGCAAGCGTCCGATTCTGTGTGACGCAACGTGCTCCTCGCCTCGCTGTGCTTTGAAAAGATGACCCACCCGTGGTACTTAAAGTGGATTTAGATAGAAGTCATTATCCTCACAATAAAACACCTCTGTCTCGCTCCAGCTGATCACCAGTTGTCAAGTGTTTGGAAGCTGCCTGCAGTCCCAATCGATGAGAAAACAAATTACGACCGGCAACCTCGCCAGAGGGCTGAGGAGAGAGGTTGAGTCACAGCTGCAATTCAACCGCGGCCGGAACTGTTCCTGCTTTCCAAAAAAAAAAAAAAGATTGAGAAATTCTTTTGGTAATGAGACAGCATCTGGGTGATAGGGACCGTATGCACAAGCCACGGCTTTGTCTTGATTTTTGACTCTTTTCTTCTTCGGGGGGGGGGGGGGATTTAGCAAAGACAGCCAAAGTGTTTGTGATTGGCACGGGGCCCCTCGTCCTCATTTCTCCAGTTGTGGGTTTTCTCTCCGAGTCGGCCAAGCGTGTAAACACACATCAGCTTAGCGTTCGCTGGTCCTGCCCTTTGCAGGTGCTCACTGTCAATCCGGGAGGTGGTAAAGTAAATAAAAGTCCATCTGACAACACGGCTCGGACCATCTGCAATGAGCTTGTCTGTAAGCCCCGGAGTCCTTATGTTCCTCCTCACACTATAGCACTCATGCTCATCGCATGAAGAGCATTATTGAAAACAAAAACAGCAGGGAATTGTAGCGAGCTATCAGTCTTCTAATTAAACTTGTGGATTTGCTTCGGTCTAACTGCAGTATTTGATTTGCAGTTTTCCAATTTATTCCCTTCGCTAAAAAAAAAAAAAAAAATGTAATCAATCTTGATTAACTTGACTGCCGTGTATGTTATTAAGAGACACATTCATCAACGTATAAGACTCGATCATGATGCTGAGAGGAAGCTACAGCAGCCAGAGGGAGAGAGAGACACAGACGCAGACGTCCAGCTCAAATTACAGCCAAGACTCTGTTTAAAGAGGGACTTAACTTTGATCACAATACTCTCAGCTCATTTTGATTAACATCCATTTTTAATGAAGTCACATGCGGCAGCCTCAATGGGCATGTGCTTCGGCGGCGCACCATTTGTCGTGGACGGAAATGGACACTCTCGCAGAGATAAAGCAGAAGGATTAGCCATTGCATTGCAGAGCGCATTGCTTAATGCTCGCTGATGAGTTTTCATCTATCATCAAGGTATACCAACGCTGTGTTCTCATTAGCGAGCAGTAAATGCGATGCATTACAAAGCAGCCTCCCAAATTGTTTCCATTATTGTAATTGGATGAGTGGGTTTGAAAATGTAACTACACAGGCAACATCTTTTATACACTTTGAATCCCCTCTAAAATACATTTCTTTAAAAATAAGCCTCACACTGTATTCTGGCTTGCATCAGGCTGCATAAATATTGATTGCAGTATTCGTTTACATTCCCGAGTTGCATTTTATAACTGGCACCATGTGGAAAATCACCCAAGCAAGGCAGCTGCAGTGATATGTGTTTCATTTGTGTTTTATTTGGGTCAATTTTAGCCAAGCAGACGGGAGCAGAGCGCCAGCCACATCGATGTCTGTATTAGTGTCTCCCTGCATACAGATGAGAATGCGTCTGGTCCGAGAGGAGCTCTGTGATTTCCACTTAATGAGGTTGAGAATAGCCCCAGTCGGAGCAGGTAAGGCCAGACTCTGTTGACCTTTAACACCCTATAACCATCAGTCACAAGAGCCTGACAGATTGCAAACAACTGACCGAAGCGCTGGCTAGATCATGCATATCACTCAGAGTGAGGAGGCTGGAGGCTGTCAGCATGGTAGACATCAGGGGGAAGTCAGTTCCCAATTAATCTCTATTGCAATGTCCAGCTTTTACTGTATGTCTATACACCAATCAAACGATATATACTGATCTCAGGTTTAAAATGAAATACATTTAATATGCTTTTGATAGGGAGAGGGGTATGGCAGGACTCTGATTAAGTGAGAAAGACACAAAGACAAGAAGACCTGCCAAAAAATAAAAGTTCTCTCCCACTGCCAGATTTACAAGAACTGACTGTTACTACTGTGAAAAGACTGTTTGGGATTTTTGTCGAATATTTTAATACAAATCTATTTTCTATCTGTATTTCTAGCTTTAGTTGGACAGCCACTAAACATTGACAGGAAAATAGCCTTTGTGTGACCGATTTACAGTCATTGTTTGGTGGCGAACTCTAGTGGCCGTCGTAGATATGACGGGAGCAAAGGAGGAAGTCAGTTGACATAGTAAGATAACCTAGAGGAGGCTGGGGTGGAAGGAAAATGGGTCGAACAGATGCAGGACTTTACTAACATAATGGACGTAACGTAACTTTTAGGTCACTAACATTATTCTTTTATCCCAAACCAAGTAGCTTTAAAAAATGTCAGTTTTGCGGCAATATCTGTCTTAAAGTTTACATTAGCTAACATTAGCCACCATGAACTACTGATCACAACAGGCTACGTAAGGTTGTAGCAACACAACCCCTGAATGTATTGAAGTGGGAAAAGTTTTATTACCTCCACCACAGAGGTTATGTTTTCACCCGTGTCTGTTTTTTTCTTTTGGTTGGTTGGTTTGTTACCAGGATTACACAAAAACTACTGAACAGATTTCCACGAAACTTGGATGGAGGATGGGTCTCGGCCTAGAATAGACCCCTTTAACTTTTGGTGTGGATCTGGATGAAGGGACGGATCCAGGACATTTGTCTCACTTTCTTTAACATAGTGATTTTTTGACATTTTCGTAAACTTTTTTTGATGGAAAAAAAAAATCAGGTGTATTTACGTAGGTGTGAGCACAATTATATGCAGATCCCAATAAAAATCTGGATCCATCTGACAAACATATTTTATTGATATTGAATTGAATTAAAGGGGACTGTTGGGCCTTGGTGGAGGTATGCACTCGTCTGAGTGCCATTCTACTCTAGTTGCATATGAGTTCAAAATTTGAACAGTGAGAGTAAGATTGGGTTACCCCTTCTTTCAAAGGTTACACATTAAAATAAACTATTTCTATTTCCATCCAATACTGTGAAGCTCATGATGTCTCTGTCTCTCTCACAGCCACCACTCCTCTGACCTTATATTCAATCTCCACTCCACCTGTCCGCCTGTCTGCATCATGATAATGAGACCTTACAATTCATTCCCCCCTGATGGATGCGCCACCTTTAAGATTTCAAAAGATCCTTTCTCCCTGTATATTTATGCAGCGTTTCTGAACGTAAAAAAAAAAAAAAAAAAAAAAACGCTGTATGCGATTTGAAAGCCACAAACAGGTTCTGATCGATAACACTATTCCACGTAACTGCACTGTTATGGTCACAAGTGCTGCCAAACGCTCAATAAGGCATGACCTTCAGTGAGGGCACAGCGTGGTCAGGGAGGGAACACCCAACAAAACAATTATCTCAGCTCGTTTCCCCCACCGTTCACCCACCATACATCATTGTTTTATCAAAATCGAAAAAGGCCCGACTGTATACAGCTACCAAGAGCTCCTCTGCTCGCGGATCGATGGCTGATTATAGCTCCTGCTGTGGTTTATCGCAAGCCAAGTCCAATCCTGCAGCAGCATGAGTCAGTACAGATGGTTGCCATATTATAGGAGACATTATAGCCGTCGTATTTATGCAGTGGAGGCTTAATCCTGAATGATTGCCGCTGTGTAAGATGTAAAAGGAGCGCTGCCGTTCAGAGAAAGTCGTGTTTTTCTGATGCGAGCGAGGAAGCTGCTCCGAAGCAGAGGAGCCTCCTTCAACTAGATGTGACATTCATTAGATTTAGGCCAGCGCAAAGTTATTAATATTTGAAAAAAAACAACAAAAAAAACACGGGGACCACAACAAAGACTTCAAACATGGCATTGTTCTGACTCGCCCACGCTAAACCTGTGTTGTTGTCTTTTTTTTTTCAAAGTCACAAAACTCAGCCAAGCTTCAGGATAGTCTCATTATGCAATTGCTATCATCAAATGCACTCAGTCGGGGCTTCACTTGAAGAGTTTGCTGCGTCTCCTCTTCTTGAAAGGAACTGCAGCGATAAAAAAAAAAAAAGGTCTCTTATCAGTTCCTCCGCTCGTCCAACAACAATCTAAAATTTTCTTTTTTTTTTTTGTTCCCTCCGCTGTCATAAGCACATTAAAACATGTCAAGACATAAAAATCATTAGCCCTTGTAGTCTGACATTTAAATGCAGCCAATTCTCTGAGTCATCTGGGGACACGTCCTCCTCCTGTAGAAATGTCAGACTAATAAGGTACAAACAGCCTCCGTAATCCGATTCAGTGTACATCTTTAAGCGTAAGATGCAATCAATGTATTCAGCCCTCTGGTATCCCGGCAACATGTCTGTGTCTCTCCCTCCCGAGCTTGTAAATCTTTTCTTCTAACCTATACATAAGGGAGTAGGAGGGGGACAGGCTGGTTACCGGGAGGAATGTGTGTTCATCTCTGCCCAGCAGCCGCCGCAAACAAGATGCTGATGTTCAAAGGAGGCACGCTGATAAAAACTCAGTCATTTTTAGCAGGTCATGACCACAGAGTATGTCAGCGTGGAGCTCCTCTGACATTTACAACAGCGGAGCTAATACTGATGATGCAACTCAGGTCTGAGTAAACGATATTTTAGCGTCTTTTCTTTAGCATCCGAATAGTTTTGGGTGTAATTGTGCATATTTTTTCATCTCTTTAAAGCCCAAAGTATAGTCCGCCAAGAGTCCAGTCCATATTAAATGTATTTTAAAGTAGCATATAAGTAACATGTGTAACATATTTGTCATGCTCCTGTTGTTTCTTTTTCATCTAATGTGTGTTTTTGTGGAGTTTTTCGCTCTGTTTACTTCCAGTTTTCTTTCCGTCGCTCCTCAGCAGCCTGATTTTCCCTCCGCACCTGCGCTGGATCTTCTTTGTTAACCCCGTCCTGTTTTTTCCAGCCTATCAACTCCTTCCCTTGTTCCAAGTGTTTTTCCACTCATTACCCTCACCTGTGTTCCTCCGCCTCGCTCCAGCCGCACCTCACCCCCCCCCCCGATAGTTTAGTTTGTGTTCGGTCTGTTGTTCAGTCTTTGTCGAGTCGTGAATAGTATTTGCAATATAGTATATTTCTTGGAAGTATATGTGTGAACAATTTACAATATCCTTTTAGAGGTACGCTAAAATACTTCTTTAAGTATTGTTGAATTAGTATTTTTTTTACAAGGTTATATACTTTATGTAGATATATACGATGAATGTGCATACCTTTACTACATATTATGTATTTTTATGAAATTCACGTAGATTTTCATGAAGTCAGACCTAATTTTTGATACTATTTATGGTCTGCATTGTTTCAATGTATTCACGTTCAT
Organism: Pagrus pagrus; assembly: GCF_965226575.1. Lineage (NCBI taxonomy): Eukaryota > Metazoa > Chordata > Actinopteri > Spariformes > Sparidae > Pagrus > Pagrus pagrus. Next base: position 5,880,632 of record NC_140205.1, on the reverse strand, counting down.
TCACAGTTCCTCTCTGTACAGTGATTTTTGGCGCCCGTGCTGGATTCATGTTGCACTCCTCCACATGAGAGACTCAAAGGAAACAAAGCATGTATGTAATCCAGCCTTATCGTTTGTTCTGACGTGTTTTATTATCATGATAATCGCGTAATTATCCCGTAAATGGAGGTCCGCCACCTGTGTAAACACTGCGTATGTAGTGCACGAAAAGAATGTAAGACGAAAACACAAATGGGAAAGGAAACGGCGTCCAGTAGGAAACACCAACAAACATTTTGCTGCTGAGCTCTCACAGTGGCCGAGGACAAAAGAATAAAGCGGAGCAGTGCGAGGTGGGATATGATGACAGACGAGGTGTGGGTGTTGGTGTTGCTGGTGGCAGCTGTAGTCTTAATGCCAGTGTTTCTGCAGAAGTCTGCGTGCGTCTCTGTGTGTGTCGTACATACCGTAGTAAGGACCTTTGCAGTGCTGCTGACTGCCCAGATTACAGGATTACTGCCGTGGCGGACTGTTCGACACCTTTAAGTCAGGCGAAAAGCTCCAATCCTTTTTCTGGCAATGGGGATTTATATCATTCAAATCCTCCCTGCAGCTAGGATAAAAAAAAATAATAATATGAATATAATCTTGCAGAATTGTCACAGGCTGAAATCATTGTGATGTGTGCTGCCAAGGGAATGGTAATTAACGCCGGGGTCAGAAAAAGGGCCTGTCAGGGGAAGCGGGGCGAACGTTTGAACCAGCATTAGGTGCGTTTGACTTATCTACCTGGACACACAGGCTCGAAATAGATAACACAAGCGCATCTCGTGTATCTTTTAAAGTGGGCTCTGTATTCTGCTGTTATGTCCATTTCACGGCTATCGGGTCGTTTATCACGTGAATTATGTGCATCACACACCCTTCGATGTGTTGCCGCTTTTATCGCTCCCGGATGGAACAAACACACGCGCTGAAACCTGTAGCGGTCAGCTGGGGGATTGTGCGGCTACATCCGGCGATCCATATCTTACATTTGCCCCAACATAGAGCAATAGAGGGCGGGGGTATTGGTCTCCCACATCAGCTCTTAATGTGCGCTATCACGTGATGGAGGGAGGCCCGTTGGGTGTCGTACTGGCAGAGAAAACACATCCATCTGAGCCCTAAAGAGACCCATGCCTCCCTTCAGTAGATGAAATGAAGGGAGGCCCGAGGCCAATTTGTTCCCAGGGAAAGAACAAAACCAGGCTTTTTGCTCGTGCCCTTAAAGTGGATTTTGATGCACCGGATAAGGCCCGCCATGATGCAGGTGATGATCACATTTAGTGAAAGAGCTTCTAAACTCGGTATTGTCGCTGTGTCTCTTCGCCAGCGAGATCCCTGGCTTCGGCCCCCGCGGCCCATCTTGTCATGCCACAGCTGATTTGACACATCGATGGTGACAGGCGGCTCTGGCCTGAGCTGAGCCAAATGACCCACATAGAGACGGTCAGCGCGCGGTGCTCCCGGCCCCGCCACGGCCCCCTTGGAGCCACCGGAGAGATCCAATTTACAAGTTTTGATCGGCGTAATCTGAGAGAGCAATTCCGGTTAATATCCCACTTCCCAAAATCTTGAAGACAAAAAACACGAAATTCAATTCCAGCAGGAAATGATTGTGAGCAGTTTCCCCCATTTCCTGACACTCTCTACACCGTTTACGATAGCGGAGCGGTAAGAAAACAAATCCCTAATAAAGATTTGGGTCATCACAGACAGCGGATTCATCCGGCTAAAACAAAATTGTCATCACTCCGCTTTGCTGAGCTAGAGCTTAAAGGGAAGGGAGGAAGCCAGGAGGGGAAATGGGTTAGCAAAGAAATGGAGAGAGCAGCTGTGTTGTGCTGTACTGCGCTGTCCCCGTCGGGCCGGGCCTCATTGAATTGATGTCACTCCTTTAAACTCCAGTGGGCTGGGTCGCTGTGTGCAGGTGTGTGAGTGTGAGGAGAGGGCGGAGGGAAATACAGATAACTGTGGTTTTCCTGTGAATCTGGAGAGCCTGGCGACCTTCCAGGGGACTCAAGGAGTTTTCTGAGCCTCGGGCTTTCCAGCAGCCTCTCCGGCGAGATCGAATTCACCTCCGATTCATCGCACATTTGTGTTTTGCGGAAATGTCGGGGGTGCTTTCTGTATGCGTGGGCCCCGTGGGAGTGTGTGCGTGAGCAACATGTGTTGTTTCAGACAATCCCTCCCACACACCTTCAAATACACACTAAAATAGCTCGCAGGGAAAAGACCTAAACTCTGTGACTCTTTGTTTTTTTCCCACTACATCACATATGCCTCGCAGTGTCCGTGTGAGGCTTGTTGTCCAAAAGTTTCTCAGCCATTACCGGGGAGTAAAAATCGATACAGGGTACACAGGGTACCTGGTCTGTGGCGAGAGTGCCTCGCAAGCCCCAGTGAAATTGTGCATTTAATCCAATTTACACGGAGCACTCAATTCATGTGTGAAAGAAGAGAGGAGATGAAAGCATCCTCTTATGAAATGGGCGTCCTATAGTGTTTCCCTCCTGACGGCGACAGAGCGCGCTTGCTCGTGAGTCACGATGCGAAGAGCATGAAAAATGATGTGTCGATGCGTCGCAAGAATTTGATTCTGAACAGATCAAATATTGATACGGCGGAAAATATAATTCGGTTCTGCCGCCCTTGTCCCTTCTCTCTTCCCCTTGTCTCTCGGGTACAATTACAATAATGACTAAACTAGGAGATTAATCTCATAAAGTCCCCTCCACTCTGCACACTGACTCAGCTGCTGCCTACTGACTCTAATCTTTTTCACTGCGGCGGTTTCAATATTCAGAGGAATGTTATTATCCAGTAAATATAGTACAAGTATGGGTACGGTCAAACGGCACAGTGGGGCACTTGTAGTAAATTAGCTACAATGAGTCACGACGCAGCCGAGTGTAAAAAACTTCATAAGCTGCAAGCGTTGACGAGTGGTCAAGCTGACTTTAAAGTGAATTTTGGAGGCGGTGAAATTGCAAGTCGACGTTATGATGCAAATGGATGCAAATTCATCCAACATGTCTGTTCAAGTCGTTGAAACTTGAAGGAAAATGTGCACTCGGGCAGGCTCGTGACCTCAGCCCCGCGTAACGGAGACAAGAAGGAAAGAAGAGGCGTCTAAAGGAAGAATAACTGAAAGGACACAAATCAAATCAAATCAAATGTATTTATACTGCCCAAAATCACAATCACATTGCCTCAGTGGGCTTTACAATCTGTACAGTGAACGCCATCCTCTGTCCTTAGACCCTCGATTCGAGTGAGGAAAGAAAGATTTCAAAATATAATGTAAATATACGATCTAAATGAGTTTTAAAGCCCTAAGCTTAGAAATTATGCAAGTTCGGGTCATTTTTATGCATAATGTTTTCCCACCTAAGCGCTTGCTTTTGAATATTTTATAAGTTAGTGCTAATAAGAAAATAAATAACTCTTATGAGTTTAATGCTTGTGTTATTGTCAGGCCGAGTGTTTTTGAAGTCACGAAAGGGCATTTTCTTCACAGGCGCCTGGATATTTCATTAGAAAAATAAGTGCTAAGTGTTAATTTTCAGTGATATTGTTATTAAATTTAAACTTTGACCATGTAAGACTTGGACCCATTGTGTTGTCCAGCTAATAGGTGCAGTTACAGGCTTATTTTTCAAACATTTAGGTGAGAAGAAAAAAATAACTTAGTGTGTTCAAACTCCCATAAATCAACGACAGAAGCACCGAGCTTCTGGAGAAAGAAAAGACTCTGTACGTTTCCTGCGCAGCGACCACGCAGCAGAAAGACAAAGTCAGAGTCACTCGAGGAGCTGGTGGAGGAAACGGAGCTAAAAGGAGAGGTTATATTGGACGTCACATGGATTTGAAAGGCGGTAATAAGGAGATGTTTTGCTTACAGCTTGTTTCTGCTGCCCCCAAGTGGCCACAAAATGCAGGTTGTCATTTTAAGTGGCCTTCACTGCCGGTTACTTAATGATTATTTAAACAGCCGTTAGTCACAACTGATAAACCCTTTTATGAAGTGCACAATTACACTGTGGTACCCAGGTAAATGTATATGTTTTACCATTTTTGTGACAGAAGACCGAACAGGTGTTGTGTAAGCACGCAGTCAATAATGAAGTGGAGGGGGGTCAGTGGGGAGAAGTGCCTGCCAACGCCATCAATCCATACAATAAAATCTCCCTCTCTCTCTCCCATTCCTCCTCCTCTGCTCCCTCCTCTCACTCACTCTCTCCCCCATAATTCACTGGCTTTAGTTCACTTTTTTGCTCTCCGGCTTTACTGCATAGCACAGCCGAGTAATAGACTATTGACTTTTTGTCACATATTTGCAAATAGGCTTGTACAAGGGTGAAATAAATATGGGACTGTTATGCTTCACTGATTATGTTTTCTTTAATGCACACTCTCAGTGTTTCCCCCTCGTCCATTTTGCTGCTCCGGCACCGTCGAAGTGACGTCCTGAAGCTGAGTTACCGGACGGTGAGACGGGTCTGACTGGGGTTGTCTCTGCTGTGTGTTAGCCTGTCTGTGCTCATTAGACGTCGGGAGATTGACACAGCCTCCCCCAGCCTTCCCCCCTCTCCCCCTTCAGCCCAGATGAAGCCCACGCGAACACAAGCAGTGTGTGAGCAATAATGAATCACTATTAGCCTGGGTCACACCGGCTGACAACCAATTTACAGGGCAGAGAGTGGCTGCAGACAGTGACATCCAGGTAAATGCGAGCGTTTAAGCGCCTCATCCTGAAGTCTTGCGGGTTTCATCAAAGCACCTATCGTCTGTCAATATCTTCGGAGATTCGTCTGCTTTCCTCGGGTCATTTTGCTGCAAAATAATGAGGATGAATTTGTGCATGAATGCCGCTTTAGCTGCCATAAGTGGGTGCATTCTGACATCTAGTGGTGGGGAGTGATTACAGCATCGGGGAAGCATGTAGGCTGGATCCATTTCGGTGTAAAGCTGCTGTCAGACTTGATTCTCTAACACGTCGTGTGATTTGAAAGAAGCAAGCTTGCAATTGCACGCATCATAAGTGACATTAATCCACATTCAGAGAAGAACTTTATGCATTACGGGTGATGTGACACATCCTGTTAGCTTGAAAGACAAATATTTACTTGACATGTGGCTCGTAAAGAGTTATGAAGCAGTGTGAGCGTGATTACAAGCTCATGATAAGTTCAATTTGCAACGCAGAATGTCACCTTTGCTCGTAATCGTCCCATAATTACAGGGAACGACGGTGCATGCGATGAATGCGTCGACGCCTGATGTAAATGACTGTATGAACAGTGAAAGGCTTGTAAAAGGCTTTGCAGCGTGTTTATGGTGTCCCACACTGAACACCAACAAAGTAAAACTCTTTATTGGCCGACTGAAGCGGAGCTCAGCGCGCCTTTAAAACTCTGAGTCACTCCAGGAGGGAAGCGAAGAAAATTAACAACCAGAACATCTGCTGGAAACTCAAAACCTCCTTTATAGATGACAAACAGACCATCTGCGTTGCCAGTCTCGTGTCAGAAATGCAAAGAGGGCAACGAGTGCCATCAAGTCAAGGAAGTGGAGCTCAATTAAAAGTTTGGAGAGCCGACTTTTGCGCCCGTGTTCTTCTTGAACGTGACGGGACGGCCGAGAACAGACTGAGGTCCATCAGTCTGCAAGTTTTCAGTCCAATCAATCAGTAAAATAACCTTCTGCAGCTCTGGGTCAAAATGAAAAGCTGAAACTGTGGAGTCTCTGATGCATACCAGAAAAGTGACAGCGAGAGATTGGATTCTTTTTTTTATCAATACCAATGTCCTGTCAGTTCTTCTCAGCAAGCGCTTGATCCCTACCTGTTCTCCAGCAGTGCTGACAGAGTGGATTTAGACAGCTAAAATGCAAATAGAGGTGGAATCTGATATACAAATATGAGGTACTTCTACTTGACTTTTCTTCTTCTTCTTCTACTACACACATTTTAGAGGAAATATTGCACTTTTTTACTTCCTTACAATTCATTGACAGCTCTAGTTTGTACTTACTTTACAATTTAAGATGAAGTTTTGAAGTATACACAAGCACAGCTCCAGAGGAAGCTGCATAAAAATCTGATAAACGATAAATGAAAAAACAAACCCTGTCTTGCATTGTAAAAGACAGTTAGAAAAAATTGCTAAATCCACACCAAATGTTAATGGGGTCTCTTCTGGGCTGAGACCCATCCTCCGTCCAATTTTCGTGGAAATCCGTTCAGTAGTTTTTGTGTAATCCTGATCACAAACCAACATCAAACGTACAAACACGTGTGAAAACATGTCTTGGGGGAGTACTAATGCATAAGTGAACAAAGCAGTTTACAGCCTTTTGTGGCTCCAGAGGAAGCTGCATGAAAATTTAATACACTGCCTCCAGTGATGTCACTTAGAGGCTAGGTGGCATTGTGGGTAATGTAGGCACCAGGTTTTGAAAAGGAAGAAGAATTTGTGGAATAAAAAAGCTGATATCTCTGGTTCCCCTTTTTCAGTTTTGATGATTTGTTTTAAACTGTCCACAATGAGTCCAACAGTGTTAAAGGAGTGCTTTTCAAGACCTGATGCCTACATTACCCACAATGCAACTTAGTAGGGCAATTTATCATATTACATGAAGCTTCCTCTGGAGGAGTTACTCTTCAAAGTGAGACGATGTAACGAGACGATTGTGAAGTTGACTTTATTGACATTTATTTGTGATGTGTCTGGTCAGGATTCTTTCTATGGCTCCTCTTCAAAAAGTTTCTTAAGTTTTTCACAAGAAGTCGAGCCTCTCCTGTGCTTTTCTGACCAGGGTAGCGATGCGTGACGACCGTGACAGGTCCTCTGTGATGCTGATTGCCAGAAAACCTAAAGGGAAGAATTTTCCATTTCTTCTCTCAGGGGTTACTCTAAAACCTCTCCTCACACCACATCTAACCAGTCAATTAAGCCCGTGACTCATGCCACAAATATAGCCTCTAAAGTTTCATTACCTCTAAATGCACACTGCAAGACATCGATTGACTTAATTGTGAGAGTGAAATGAGATTGGTCTTGTCTTTGTTTTTCCACCCTTATTAAAACAGCCTGTGTCCTGAATTTAAATGCAAAGTTGGCAGGAGGATCCCTGAATATGACGACTGTGAGTGTTTTTGTGTCTTTCTAAAAATGATCCGTGATTATCTTGGTGGCCTGGTGAGGGGGTCCAGGGCTCTAATCAGACCCCAGAGAGGGACACGGGGGCCCAACCGCAGCTCGTTATCCGGCCTTAAAGCTCCTGACGAGGAGCTTTCCACACAATCAAAACGTGCACTTAATCGCAGTCCAATCACAGCGGCCATGTGGAGACTGCAGGTGGCTGCGAGTGGACAGAACAAAAAACTGAAGATAAATAGAGTCCACAAAGAGAAGCCCGGCGAGCAGACTCCATTTTTCTCTGTCAATTTGCTGTTGTTGTTCTCTGGAGCATAACAAAGTAACACATACAGAAAAAAAAGGCTTTCTGGACAGTTACAGAGGAGAGAATGAAATATGAGAAACAGTGCCCGAGTGCGACTGAGGACTTTACAGCTACAGCAGACGTATTAAAAGATAAACTCGCAGAGAAGTTCAATCATTAGCATTTTAATAAAAGTCAAATGACCTGAGCAGAAGTTGCTGATCTGAGCAGGATGGAACAAACTGCTGAATTTAGCTGCTGAATGAAAGATGAAGACACGAAATGAGTGCTGACCGCCGACTTTACAAACCGATTACATCGTCCATTTGACTGCATAACATGCAGCAGTCGGCTTCAGTCGAACGCTGAAGATGAGCCTTTTGTTGCAGTTAGCCACCAGATGGCGTCGTAGCTGATGAAGAAGAAGTTTTGAATATATTTTCATATTGGCTTCAGCTGTATTGCATTATTAACCCTTATGAAAATGTCAGTTTGCCTCACATTTCTGCATGTGAATTACATACATGCACATGTGATTTGCTTTTTGCACACGTGGAAACAAGACAAGGCCCTTTAAATCACACGAAATGCCTCGTTTTCACACATTTTCACATGCGACTGGCTGTTTTTTTTACATCTGAACTGAAATGTTAACATGCCTGAATTGAATAATGTCACGTGAAATGGGCACAGTCAGAAGTTATTGACTCTGTTTCACAAATTGATAAAAAATTTCCTCGTGAGACTTTTTCACATGTGAATTAAATATGTTTATACTCAATTTTCTTGTTTTTTCCACATGTAGATTAGAATTTGTTCAACTTCAGATTCAATTGAGCACAGACTTAATGCTTTAATTATCATTAAGTGGATAGTATAAGATAAGATAAGATAGAACTTGTGCCAGAGATGCTACAAGGGTAGCAAATGTACAGTACAATGCAAAAACCAGTAAACACCAGCGGGTTCCACGGGTCAGGGCCAATTTAAGACAATAAGAGTATTAAATATTAGTGAAATATACAAAGTGTTTGAGGGGTTAAATCCAAAAACCAGTGCCTAATACAATAACAATAAAAGTAAGACAAGTTAAGTACGAGAGTAAAACTGAGAATGAACTCAGAAATACAAAGAAGAAGTGTTGGCAGTGACATTAAAAGTGAAACTGGCAGCGATATTGAAGGGAGTAGTGGATCTTATTTAACTATAATTGAGACCAGTGGTTCCCCAGTCTTTTTGCCTCGTGGACCATTAAATTGAAGCGGGATCTTCTTGTGACCCCAGACTTGTAAAATAAATACTGCTGCACTTTATTTGTGTTGCATCTTTCATGCAGGAAATGCAGCTCCAAGTGCTTTACAGCAGAGAAAAAGTGCCTCACTTAAAATAGAGATAAAAACAGGGGAGAAAATGAATGGAGAATAAAACCCAGCTGAAAAATAGGATAAGATAAGGATGAAAACACACTGCATGACATAGTTGCACAATGAAACTGAAAGAAGGACAGTTGAAAAGTAAGAAACAGCATATATAGAATGCAAAAAATCAAGTAAATCTTTTTTAAATCAGTGCAGTAGTGAAAAAAATAATCATAGTTTTGTGTCACAGTCACTTCTGGTCGTTAAATCGTCTTTTTACCCCTCTGATGTTTCTCCCTTGTGAACAGGAAGCTGCTCGGGTCAGTTAAGGGTTAAACGCTGCTGCTCTGCCTCTGAGACTCCGCCTCCTTTGCATGACTCGACATAACAGGAAGCAGGAAGTGCTCACAAACAAGGCACGTAGCTCCTACTCGTCACAGCACTCTGGTCGTCAGGTACGTTTGGCTCTAATGTTTCCCGTGGTTTTCTTTCTGCGTGCACTCTGAATGCTTTAGAGATGATTTGTGTTGAGCAGTAGTGTGCTGGAGTAAACAGACGGCACACAGAGCAGCAGTGACTGAGTGCTTGTTGGTGTAAACTAGGCCCTTCCCTGTGTCTGATCGGTGCCTGCACCTTTGCCCCACTTTCATTTCAGCCTAAACCGGGAGTGCCGTTGTGAGGATGGCGTGCAGGCTCTCGCTCCAGCAGGTGGACCTCACCTGTCCCATATGCTGCGAGATCTTCAGAGAGCCCGTGGTGCTCAAGTGCAGCCACAGCTTCTGCGCCGCCTGTTTGCGGCAGTACTGGACGCACGGACACACCCGCGACTGCCCCCTGTGCAGGACCTCGTCCCAGGACGACCCGGTGCCCAGCCTCACCCTGAAGAACCTGTGCGAGGCGTGCGTGGAGGAGAACGAGGGTCAGGAGGAAGCTGGAGCGGGAGGCGAGCTGTACTGTGACCCGGGGGAGATGTGTCCCGTCCACGGGGAGAGGCTCAAGCTCTTTTGCCTGCTGGATAATGAGCCTATCTGCGTGGTCTGTCACACGTCCAGGAGGCACAAACAGCACGATTGTTGCCCCGTCAGCGAGGCAGTGGGAGATATGAAGGTAGGTAAATGCAGCTGTCATCTTCAAGGATGTTGCCAGCCCGTAATTTTAAAGGTTAATGTGCTTCTCTTCAATTTTCTCGTCACTCAGATGAAAATGAAGTCGGCCCTCAGCTCCCTGCAAGAGAAGAGGGACGCTTTCGACAAGATGAAGAAAAACTACGAGGACACCGTGGCGTACATTCAGGTGTGTGAAATCCCACCGTATATACAGAGAGACAGGTCACAAAGCCGTTTCCAAGCTGTTCTCACGCTGCTTTCATTTCAGATCCAGGCCCGGTTCGTGGAGAGACGGACCCGAGAGGAGTTCGAAAAGCTTCACTCTTTCCTCCGAGCCGAGGAGGAGGCCCAGATGGCGGCGCTGGCGGTGGAGGAGGAGCAGAGGCGCCGAGCGATGATGCAGAAGATCGAAGAAATCACCAGGGATATCACGTCCGTGTCTGAATCCATCAGGGTTTTAGAGGAGGAGATCGCTTTGGACGGCATCTCTGTGCTTCATGTACGTTTGTAAATGTTTCGCTGAGTTCATGGATGCTTTTACAAAAACACAAGTCCTGTTTTTAAATGTAAATTCTCTATTTTCTTCTCAGAAATGCAAGAGGACACTGGCAAGGTGAGGAAAAGCTTCTTAAACTTTCCTTTTCTCCGTTTTCGTAACAACGCGCCTTAACTGTTTAATCCTGCTCCCTGCAGAGCTACCCGCCCAATCCCAGATCCAGTCATGGCCCCCGGAGCCCTCATCGATGTGGCCAAATATGTGGGTTCTCTGAGCTTCCACGTGTGGGAGAGGATGCATACAGTCATCAAATACAGTGAGTACACGCTGGAGATGGTGAGGTTTATTCTTGAAACTTTCAAGATGCAGTTTCACTCGCTCGCGGACTCAGAAAAGGCAGTCCAAACGCCAGAATAAATGATGGAAATGTATATTTCTGGATGCCACGTATATGGTAAACCATTTCTTTATGTTGCAATGTCACGTTTCTTTAGGTTCCAGCTATGTTGTGACAGGTCTCTGCTTGTGGTTTAGTTAGGCCTTAGACCATGTTTGGAAAAGATCATGTTTTGGCTCAAAATGCTTGTTTTTGTCTCCCCAAATCCGACTGGAAATGTCCCAGGTCTCGATAAAAACGCCTGGTTTTTAAGGCCGCTAACATAGCTGGAGACGTCGCGATGTCTTGTTAAAATACACAGGTTTGTCACCATTAATACTGCTGGAAATGTCCTGACATTTCATCCAAAATATATGGTTTGGCTGCCTCGAATGTGGCAGGAAATGTCCTGATGACTTGATAAAAACACCTAGTTTTGTTGCTAAAAACCCGGCTGGAAACATCCCGACATCTTGTAAAAAAAACACCCAGTTTGTTGCCACGAACAAGGCTGGAAATGTCCTGATGTCTCGTTAAAAATATCCCATCAGGCTTACGAATATTGAAACACAGTCTTGGACAGTGGTCTCTGGCTTGGCCGCCTACTAATCCAGATTTACAGCACCATCCCCTCCTCCTCACGCCATCAAAGTCAGCTCATACACATGTAATGAGAGTGTGATTTGACACGTATTGTAGAAAAGTAATATAGTACGATGACATGAAAGTTTAAATGTATCCTCGGTTTGCAGGAAGATAAACTTCAGCATTTCACTCTGCCGTCTGGGCTGAGAAAAGCTTGTGCTGCTGCATGAACTTAACTCCTGGAGACATCTGACAATCTGTCATGTTTTTTCAGCCCCGGTGACTCTGGACCCCAACACGGCTGCCCCGTGGCTCGTCCTGTCAGACGACCTCACCAGCGTCCGTGACAGCGAGGAGAAGCAGAAGCTGCCCGACAACCCCGAGAGGTACGACCCCGACACCGGCGTGCTGGGCAGCGAGGGCTTCTCCTCGGGCAAGCGCGCCTGGGACGTCAGCGTGGGAGATAACACGGCGTGGGTGGTCGGCGTGGCCAAAGCATCCGTGCAGAAGAAAGAGAAAGTCTCCTCGGTGCTGAAGAACGGCTACCTGTGTGTGTACTTTTACCACAAGATGTACTTTGCGGGTACCTCTCCTTTAACAAGGCTCAACCTGAAGAGGAACCCGCAGAGGGTCAGGGTGCAGCTGGACTGTGACAGGGGCAGGGTGTCTTTCTACGACCCGGCCGACAACACGCACATCTACACCTTCAAGCAGGCCATCACCGAGAGAGTGTTTCCTTACTTCTGGGTGGGCTGTCAGCAGACTCCCCTGACCATCGAGCCCCTGAAGGTCTCCGTGACCGCTGTCGAGCCCTGTTGAAAGTGTGTTTGCGCTTTTCTTCAGCACAACAGGAGGGCAACTTTTCTTAAAATTCACATAGTGTAATTAAATCCATAATTTCAGCTCTTTCTTTTCCTGGTTTAACACAAATTCCACTTTTTCAGTTGAATACTTTGTGCACTATTTTAGTTTGATCTTTGCACTTTGAACTACTATAAAGGGTCCAGCTGTTTCTTTAATATGTGGTGTTTATCCAAAACACAGTCAGACAGATATATATATATGTGTGTGTGTGTGTGTGTATGTGTATGTGTGTGTGTGTGTGTGTGTGTGTGTGTGTGTGTGGCTGCAGTGTGACGGCACAGTGTGTGTGTTATAAATGACTCTTGCTCTGCATGTCAATCAGTTGTTTTTTGTTATGGATGACATGGTACAACATTAAATATGCTTTATATCTACAGATACTAATGATGTCACAGGAATCTGAGAGTGCCGATTTACAAATACAAATAAATAATTTTCAGATACGATGACTTCCCTCTCGGTTCTCTCTGTAGTCTACATGTTCATCTTAGTGTTATGAGAAGTAATATGAAAGGTCCAATAGGCAGTGGTGGGATGTAACTAAGTATATTTACTCAAGCAATGTACTTGAGTACACCTTTGAGGTACTCTGCTACTTCATACTTCCACTCCACTACATTTTAGAGGCAGATGGTGCACTTTTTACTCCACTGCATTTATTTGATAACTTTAGTTACTAGTTACTTTTCAGATTGCTGTTTAATACCTAAGTACATTTATTGCCATAAAATATTTTTTTATGGCAATAGCTTTACTTTAACTTATTTATTTATTTATTTATTTATTTTAAGTAGAATAATCTAAAAGTAATCAGATTAATTTATATTATTTGTAATACAATGGATACGTTACTTGCAATGTAATTAATATTAAGTAGCTAATTAAAAGTAACGTGGCCCCGCCCACCACTCTCTGCACTCAGACGTCACCCTCCTGTCTTCACTGACAGCAGCTCACCTCTCATCTCTGTGTAACGGCACCAAACGTTACATTACTTCTCTTCTTCGGGCTGAGAAAAAGTGAGAATTACTTCCATAATTTCCCGAGTGAGGTTAATTAGAGTGAGGCTCCTCAGGACCAACGGTAAGGTTAATTATCGACGTGTTAATGAGCTAGCTAACTCCCAATTATTTTATTAGCTAGCTAACAGGTAGTCGTCGCCGCAGTGCTAACAGTGCGAGCAGCTAATGGCTGAGAATGAGTTTAAATTAAAGAGTATGTAAAAAGTTAAAATAAGTGACCCAGTGACTCCAAACTAATGCCGAATTTTATAACTGCACAGGCCACATGAGACACACCTGTTTTTAGTGGATTTTACTGCTTCTTTTACTTTATATTAATAATTATTATGAAAATTCAGTATTTTTTTTCAATAGTTTCTGTGTCATGTGACCTAATGACTCCAAACCAATGCCGAATTGTGTCACTACACAGGCCACATAATACACAACTCTTTTTAATGGTATTTTACTGCTTCTTTTACTTTGAATGATAAGTAACCAGTACTTTTAAATTTGTAAGATTAGTGTATTTGGTGAACTTTATACCACCATCTCATATTGTTCAGTGTTTTTTTACAGGGGGTCCAAGATGCCCAACGTTTCTACCAGCAGAGGAGCGAAGAGAAAGATGGAGGACAACGTTTCAGTAACAGAACCTCCATCCGGATCCTCCAAAGTCACCTTGCTGAGCCCGTCTCTCCTCCTGCTGGAGATCCCCGCTGACATCAACACCAACCTCCCAGTGTGGGAGGCCATGAAGTCCCAGCAGCTCAACATCGCCTGGACCGTCAACCCCTACAGCCTCGGTGTTCACCTGACCCCTGCGACCTCGAAGCAAGGCAAGGCTTCCATTAAAGGTGAAAGCACGTCCAGCGTGGCACAGACCTCAGCGCCTTCTCCACAGCCTCAGATGGTCATCCAGCCCATTGCTCAGAAGCAGAGCACCGCCTGCGTCATGCTCACCTTCACTCCAAACAGCACCACATCACTGCCGAGCCCTCCAGGTAAAGCACCGAAAATACCCGCAAATCCTACGCCAGCCAGCTCCTTCATGGTCTCCCTGCCTCTGATCATCACCCAACCACAGCCTCCTGTTCAGCCCAGCAAGAAAGTGGTCCTGCCCGCGATCCAAACCCCGACAGCCACCGCCACCCAACCACAAGCCTCATCCAAAGTGCCCGTCACGTCTCTGTTCCACACAAAGATCTCCTCTGACATCCAGATCTGCGACAACTTCCTCCTGAATATCTGTCGCGCCGGGAAAAAGTGTAAGATGCACCACACTCCCTACCCCTATCACTGGCAGCTGTGGTGCGTCACCAGCCACCAGTGGGTCGACTTCCCCCCTCACTCACAGGTGTTACTGGAAAGGATGTACAGCAACGCCAGCAGAGAGGACATTTTCATCAAGGATGGGTGAGTAAGAGGGTTTTACAGCATGTTGCTGTTAGATGTTTCCTGCTAAAATCTCTGAAAAGTGATTCAAAATCAAAGTAGTATTCTTGTTTTCTTCTGTCAGCTGAGACAATATTAAAAGTGTGTGTACTTCAGGAACCTCCGCTTCAGTCTGAGCTTTGACATAATGGAGATAGACGATCCATCGAAGTACGATGCGGTCAGACGACTGACTAACTCGGACAATCCGGTCAGGAACCCTTACTTTCCCAGCACATGGAAAATCTACTGGTGGAACAACACCAGCTGGGAAGAGTACAGCAAGGTCAGTGTTTCCTCGTATCTTCCAGTTTGACTAGTTCCCATTTCATTGTCATTGCACACTGTCTGATATCCATGTAGTGGCCTGTCTTAACCTACCAATGTTAGCAGCAGATGATTGTGAATCAGTCTCAACTCAACTTTAACTGCAATATCACCAGACTCCCTTCGCAAATGCAGGGATTTTAAGAGTTAACAAACAGCAAAATCAATGCAATACATTAAGTATAAAGTATTAAGCAATACATTATGATCAAATAACTCAGGACTGATGGTAATACCAGGTCTGAATTCCCTCTTAATGTATAATACATGCAGAATGTACAAGAATGCCCAAATAATCGATAAGTGGTCATAGACAACTTTTCAAAGAGTTAGACACAGAGTAGCAGACAGGCTAATGAATTACAAATTTGCTGTCGCTGTTTTGCAAAGTTTCTCCTCATTCAAGACCTCTGAAAATTGCGCGAATTTTAAAGGGAGTCTGGTGATATCATGGTTACTAGTTGCACCAGCATTGATCGCTTCACCTCTTCGTAGTCATTGTCCACCTTGCTGCTAAAGAAGATGAGTGAAAAGGAGCCCGAGTGTTCCTTCCTCATCGGCATGCAGTCCTACAAGGTGGACTTCACCACCATGATCCAGACCAACGTCACCACGGGGTTCCAGAGAGACGTTCGCTACCGACCCGCCTACAGATCCCCCGACTCCATGAAGCCTCACCTGCGGTCAGTGTCCTGGATCACGTCTCTGTTTCATTGACATTCATTAAAAGAAAAGATCTGCCTCTCTAATTGTTATAATATGAACAGCCCCCCTCTACTCCCCACACCCAGGTCTGGAATCCAGACCGACCCCATCGAGCCTGTCAGCGTTCCTCCAGCGGCCAACTTCAACGTGGACCCTCTGAAGGAGTTCAGTTCCTGGTATCCTCCAGTGTGGAGTCCGTTCTCGGAGCAAGACTACAGTCTGGTGGACGTTCCGGTCGGCACGCAGGCCTACCGGAGCGTCCAAGACCTCTTCCATCAGAGCCTGCCCGAGATTGAGGTGGACCTCATCAGCATCCAGCAGGTCCAGAACCTCCTGCATTGGGACAAGTATCAAAGGTACAGTCTGTGTCTCCTGTCTAAAACCTTGATGAGTTGAGGCAAAAGACAGAAGTTTCATCAAAACTCTTTTTTTGTCGTCTTCGCAGACACAAGGCGTACATGCAGAAGCAGCACACCAAGTCTAAGGAGCCTCTGGAGAGACATCTCTTCCACGGGACAACCAAAGAGGCCTCAGAGGAGATCTGCCACAACAACTTCGACCCTCGCATGGCCGGGGTCAACGGAACGTCCTACGGCTTCGGCTCCTACTTCGCCATCACCGCCTCCTTCTCCAACGGCTACACCGCCACTGCCCACCGAGACGACGTCCGCCACATGTTCCTCGCCAAAGTCCTGGTGGGGACAGTGAGCGTCGGGAAGAACAACTTCCGCCGGCCGCCGGCCATCGTTTCCAAGACAAGGCAGTACCGTCTCTACGACACCTGCGTGGACAACGTGGACAAACCCACCATGTTTGTAGTTTTTGATAGCTGTCAGTGCTACCCATACTACCTCATCAAGTACAAAGACCTGCCCCAGGAGATCGATATTTAAGCACAAAGAGGGGCAGGGGAGTTAGATTATGTTAATCGTTCAGACGGGAACAGTGTTACAGGTGTCCAGTTGACCTGAATGTTATCAAATGTTATCATGCAGTTGCAGCAAATGCTCAGTACACAGATGCGTTGCAATGATGTTGTACTTGAAGACATGTAAGCAAACTTGTGAAGCACTTCATTTTTCAAAACATCTTTATTTTGGTTATTCAAACATCGATGGAAAGAAGTACTTCTGTTTTTTTCTCTCAAAGGTGTTCTGAATCAAATTTCTGTCACGTTTATGAAAATAAACTGTTCGCTGAATACATTCATCTCTCCGTGTTTTAACATGATAAACATCTGCCGGTAGTGTAATCGCATCCGTTACATAAAATACAGCCATTTACCTGATTTCTTTCAAATGACAGACTTGGAATGTGTTTCTCTAGTAAAAACATATATATTTCAAACAAATTCTCAATAAATCTTTTTTTCTCTCTTTAAAACTCCATTGCACACAAAATGACAAAACAGGGCTCTCACAAGTTCCTGGCACACAGGTATTTTCAAAATATTTGTAACAGTTATTTTTAAGACTAGCCAAGAGCATGTTTGCATGTTAATGAGGATTTCTGTGTTTCTACCCCTGAAAATCAGCTTCAGCAGGACGTCCTGCTGGACACTTGCTTTAAAGGTGCAATATGTGAGATTTTTAGTGGGTAAATATTGAAAAAGATAACCAAAATTATCAACAGCATGTGAAGAAATATCAGTTTTGTTTAGTAGTGTGGTCCAGAGACATGTTGACTCGCTCTTGTGTTAGCAGTGTGAGCTCACTGTGGCCATAATCCAGGACCACTAGCTACAAGGCTAACTGAAACAACCAGGCAGCTACAGTTAGCTGATATGCTGTTTGTTTGGAGTATTGACCCATCAAGTGGCCAATTTTTGACATATTGCACCTTTAAAGGATCCAGATTAGAACGAGCTCCTGCTCTGTAGCAATAGCAATGTTTTCAGTTCCGTTGTCACTGTCCTTCACAGATGTACAGTACACTGCATTAACAAAACACTAGGGACAGTTAATAAGGAGATAAAGCCACAAGAATGATACTACCCCTTATGGATTTCCCTTAAGCTTCCCTTGTAATTCAAAAGGGAGGAGGTGGAGATGAAGAGGCACAGGCAGTTGTAGTTTTGAAGCTTCAAGATGGACAAAACTGGCTCCAACTCCGTCTCAACTCAATAAAATACCACTTTAAAACTTGATTTCTTCTTTTCCTCATACAAGGGCACCAATGTAAAATATAAGCTCTGTGTATTAATGCACAACTTGTATCCATTATTTAAAATTCAACATATTGAAATGACATTTAGTAAGACTGCTAAAACAGATCAATTAATAAGGCGTAATTGTATTTTATATACAGTGTGTATGTCCTTTCTCTTTAAATGTGCAATTCTGCGTTTCTTATCTCAGTCAGGTCCAAGCCTGGAGGGGATCGTGCGATTTGTCCCGTGTGTGTCCGTTAGAGCTGAAACAATTAGTCAATCAAAAGAAAATTATTAATAATATAATTTCAGTTATTTTCAGGCAAAAAAGTCAAACATTTGCCGGTTCCAGCTTCTTAAAGGTGATGTTCTGCTTTTTCTTTGACATTTATGATCGTAAATGAAGAGTCTTTGGGTTTTCCCCTGTTGGTTGGACCAAAGACGCATGTTGACAATATTGTTACATCTTACAGACTTATTGATAAATCCATTAATTGTGAAAATATCTGCAAATGAATCAAGAATGAAATTAATCAGTAGTTGCAGCCATAGTGTCTGTCTGCAGCTAATCCTGCCTATTCACAATTACTATAAAACATACTTTTTGACGGCTCTGTTCTGTGAGTGTCTCCTCTAGTGTTTTCCTTTTCATGACATAATCCAACTTGTTATGACAAAGACGAAAAAAAAGTCACAGTCACAAGATAAAAATTACACGTGATCACAGAAAAACACAAAGGCCATGAGACCGGCCGGTTCTGAATAATGCACCCTCCACACAACAGTAAAACGAGGGTTAACAACACGATAATAATAATAAAAGAATGACTGGAAATAAATTGTAAGTTGATGGCAGATTAAAGTTTGTAGCCACGCTTAAAGATGTAAACAAGACTGAAATCCTGTAGCCACGCTAGTGCCGAGACGGTGATGGCCAAAAACAGAAAACAACTTTGCTTTTCTAAATTCTTTTTTTTGCTAAATAACTATTATTTGGCCTGAAGGTGGCGCCAGAGGAAAGGCCTTGCTGTTATGTAATTCCAAATGCTTCTATGCTCCAAGGAGTCATGCATGAGCCAGGGCGCTAGTGTGGCATAAAACACTGAGTGAAATCAAATTTAAAGGCAACAGAAGCGATAGAAAACACATCACTGATACACACATCACCGCTCTTCACACAATGATTGAGTCATAACTTCAGCATCAGTTCTTTCTGACTGTCTCCAGCATGGATTAGTGTTTTGCAGTGTCTTTTCCCTTTTAGTTTGTATACATGTGTACACTATACAAAAAGGTTAAACTGATTGAAATAACCCCACTAAAATGGCATGAAAACAAACACCGCACAAGAACCATGAGGGTTGTTAGACCGGCCGACAGAGCACCAACATCTCCGATCACATCCTTTTTTTTCAGTCCCTTACTTGTTTCCTCACTTGGGTGTGAAACTGATTCCCGGTGATGTGAGCGGTGTAGCTGTCGGCTTACGAACGGCCGCCGTCGAGGAGAGATCTGAGGGCGGACGGGAAAGAGTGGCGGTGCGGAAGTAAAACCGGTGGTTCATTCACAGGCGAGCTTACTGTCGAAGCTCGACAGGCCAATGGCGAAGGCTTGGAGAGCGCACATGGGGTAGTTGAAGTCCAGAGTGAAGATGTCCTCGGCCACTCTGCCGAACTGCATGACGATGTAGTCGGCTAGACGCGAAGGAGGAAAGGGAAAAACGTTCATTGCGACTGAGCCTTAACTGGACAGGAAAAGAGAGGACAGTGAGAGAGGATACTTACGGTCGTTGTCGTGAACTATTTGGAAGTTTTTGACTGATGCTTGGGTAACGCGACCGTGGAAGTTCAGCACATAAGACTGGGTGTCATCGTTCCACACGGGCGCTTTATTGTGCAACTCGATCAGGTTGTCCAGTGAGTGATTCTGCCACCTGCTCAGGAGGCTCTCCTGCTCCTGTAACACAGCAACAGAATACATATCCAATGCTTACATATCCAGTGTGTGGGATTTAGTGGCAATCTCTACACCTCGTGCTTCCAGCAGCATCACACTCACATTTTGAGGCCTTACAGGGACTCGTTCAAAGTTAATGCTCATGCCCGGGATGATTACGGTCATCTTACGTGGTCCTTTGAATCCCAGCACGTTGGTTTCCTGCCACATGGAACACAGAGTGCGACGGTTTCATTTAATATTATGGATGAACTGGGGACGTAGTGTGTGCTGTGTGTGTGTCGTTGTCACTCACGTAGCAGATGGCAGCCAGCTCCTGTCGTGTGTTGCTCTCCTCCAGCAGCGCCCCGGGGTTTTTGCAGGGGTTGGTGCCGTTGTCGTACACTGTGAATTTGGTTCCCATGAGGTTGGACCTGATAGAGGGCACACCGGTGATGAAATGTTTACACCATTGCACATTTGTCACCTGCTGGCGGCATTTTGGACATCTGAGCATCGAGCAAAAACACCGTTGCTGAGGTGGTTACTAAGAGATGCTGCTAAAAAAGCTGAATTTAAAGGGATAGTTCACCCCAAAACCTTTCATTCCAGGAACCACGGCCCTGTTTACTAAAGATAATCAGCAGACCTGCACAAATAACCTGACATACATAATCCAACAAGATTTTCAGGAGGATTTAAGGCAGTCTGACATTTTAGATGTTATCTCAGGCTTGCAATCAACAAATGACAGCGACAACGTCCCCCACAGACACAGGTAGATCTGAGAGTGAGTGCAGTTTTACCTCAGTTTGCCTATGAAGCTCTCTCCCTCTCGTGACAGATCAGTGGCGTCCACTGAAATCAGGTAGTTAGACGTTTTACTCTTCTTTCTCTTCCTTCCTGCCAGCAAGAACACCTGGAAAGAGAGAGAGAGAGAGAACAGACAAATGTATTTATGAGAGATTAGTTCTTTAAAGGAGCAATATGTAGGATTTTAAGTTGAATAATACTAACAGCTTTGATGTTAAGACGCCTGTGTACACACCGAAGATTTCAGGTTTCAGTCGGAACCGCTAGCTGCACAGCTAACCAAGCTAAGTAACTAGCAGAAGCTATAGTTAGCAGTTTCTCTGGTGAAATGCTGTCCCCTTATTGGTTTGGAGTATGAATTTGACAAGTGGCCATATTGCACTTTTAATTATCTTATAGTTTATTTAGCAACTCATATTTCTACAGTAGCCCAGAATGGACAAACCAGACACTGGTTCTAGAGACGGCAATTTGTGTTTTCTGTGTTTTTAGCAGCCACTTTAGGGGAGGATGAGACGAGGGGTGTTCAGTTTTGCTTAAAAAGATTGATCGTCTAAATCGTAGTATAATAATCCTTTCAGTCGTACGATTTCTTAGAATAGCCCAGGGCCCACACTCACTCTCTTGCCATCCTCTCTCTCCATGTGCATGAAGTATGTGGGGTAGAGGCCGCGGTCCATGCCCTTCTTGTCCCGTGTGATTCGACATTTCACAGTGACGCCACGTGGAGCCGGACGAAAGACAAACTCCTCTAGATTGGCCACGTCGATTAGTGCGCTGTCAGCTGTGGGGGATCCGGGAGTCACCACCTCCTGTGTACAGCACGTAAAGTTCGTTATCAACGGTAAATATAAACTGGAACTTTGTAGTCTACGTTCGAACTTGGGCTACTCACTCCAACGTCCTTGCCACTGGCAGCAGAGGCAGGTCTGGTGTCCGTGTTCGGGGACAGAGAACGCGTCCGTTCTTCCTCCGGGTCGTCCTCGTGCTCGCTGGCTTCGTCAAAGTTCATGCTGCCGGACAGACCTGTTGACGGCGAGGAGGCAAAGGTGTGAGAGAGCTTTAATGAAACATGAAGTCCTTCAAAGCTCATTCACACAAGACAAGAGGAAAATAGATCCCACAGGCTCTGTGTATATTCTTCTACAAAAGAAGATCAAAGACGTCGGTGTCTTTGGTTTTTGTAAGTGTCCTGAAGGTGGATTTCACTGTTTCTTGGTTCATCTATGCTCTTTGATATAAGACAACTATTATCCCAAGAACTGATGCAACACTTAAGCAATGGCTGAAGGACAAATTGTGTATTGCACAGTTAAAGTCACTCTTTCAGCAGGGTTTTTCTCCCAACTGAACCAATCAACACTGCTTGCTATCAAACGCAACAACATTTGGCTAGCGGCCTCGATTGAAGCCCTACCTGTCACAAACAATGCATCTGTTTACTAAATCAGTCTCTGCACGGGTGAGATTAATGTCAAGAGAAGAGGCTGAGGGTCCCTGCGAGACTTGCATCTGTGTACTTGTGAAGAGACAGCTCCATGCAGGAGTGCAGTCATGCAGATGTAAAACGGGCCTCGCTGACTGAAGCCATTCAAGACTGTTTGAGACATCTGTCTCTTCGTTGATAATTGGATTTATCAGCCAGGACGCAGCTCTTGGCTGCAGCTACAGCCCGTTTTAATGTGGTGTCGGGGGACGACAGTGGTCCACTGGTACGGAAAGATCTCAGTAAGCAGGGGAAATTGTGTTTTTCACCACAGCTATGCGGTGTTAAAATGTGCAAAATTAGGACATTTTTAACTGTGATTAAAATATTAATTACTGTAATCCGACCATTAGCTTTGAATTAATTAAATGAAAGTGGATACCACACACACACACACACACACACACGCACACACACATTTGCACAATCTGCCACTTCCTCCTCCACCCTTACCAACATATCACAGGCAGCTTAGAGAGTAGGAGTGCTGGGAGAGCACTGCCCTATGCAGTATTGAACAAGAATAATAATGTGCCGCAGCCAAACACAATATTTATCCTGGGGTATTTACAGGAGATGAACCCGTCTATCCCTGAGAGAAAGTGAGAACCATCATGAAAGACAGATTGCAAATGTTAGCTCCCCTCTAACAGTGACTCCAGGGCCCCAATTAAAACACCCAGCAAAGTTGTGTGAGCCGCCAGCTTATGGAATCAACCATCTGGAAATGTCAAAGAGGACGCATAATGGGCAAACCAGCAATCTTAACATTATTCACATGATAATTACCATGCAGCAATTTTTTTTCAGTCAGCCATATATGCAGATCTCAACTGAATGAGTTGATCACATATGAATGCTCCGCAAAATGTCTATTAGGTTCGGGTGTTACACAGGGGCAAAGAACCAAAAATACCTGCTGGAAGTCCTGAGGACATATTCATATGCTAAACCGGGCTGACATTTACAATGAGTCCTTGCATTATTGAGAAGGACAATGACATCTGCTTCTATGGCAACACGTCACTACCCTGGGAACCAGACGAATCTGTCGAGCTCAGGTTTAGATTTGCTCTGGCAGGTGTGTTTTGTCCCCCCTCCTGTTTGTGATGGACCGATCGCAACTGTTTATTTAATATGGGGTGTGTTTGATTCAATGACCGCGGAAGACTCATTCTGTTCCTCTGGAGAGTTTCCTCTGTCCTGTCAAGTTTATAATTACAGATTTAAATGTTGCTGCTTGAACGTGCCACGATATTTGCTGCAGTGCACCGAAAGGTTTAAAGACTGAGGGTAGCCTCTCTAATCAATCTAATCTATGCAGGTGCATCTTACTGTCTGTCTAGTAGGCACTCTAATAAAAATATGAACCTGAAAGTGAACATACGTAACATGGGACCTTGTGTTTCCAGGGTACAGAAGCTTGTTTCAGCCTCACAGCAGCAGGTGAAGAAGAAGTGTACACAATCCACTCCATCTTCCAATAACTTTATACATCCCTGCCAGCTGGCTGATAAGTGTGGGCAGCAGACACAATAATGATGCCATAGATGAACACTGCAGTATGAACAATGCCCTTGACTATTATTAAATGACCCATTTCTTACTGCGTCACCATCAATCACACCACTGTCTGCATCCATATTCTTTACTGCAGCAGCAGAGAAAGTGCTAAAAACTCTAAAGCGCGTCAAACAGTCCGACTTTCCTTAACAATAGCTGCTAATTTGGAGTGACTTACATCATTCTGCTTTAGAAAATGTCTCTTATTGTGACTTATTTTTGACTTTTTTAGAAATGTTTTTGATGCTGTTGTATGTGTTTGTGTGTAACTGGTGAGACTGGATATTGTGGCTACTGGCGTTTGTGTCTTATCTCTTCTGCTGTGCTAAGGCTGTAGATGATCTGAATGAGACTACCTGATAAAATAAAATGTACTATAACCCTGATCTGAAGAACCTTCCTTTCTCTTTAGTATTGCATTAGCACACAGGATGAAATCTTTTATACTACTTTTTTTGTAAAACAGTATCAGGGACTCTGGTGATGAAGGCAAGTAATTAAGCAGGCGTACTCATGAACCACACTGGCTTTAATGTTTGACTGACAATGTATCTTCCCTTAGCACAAGATAAAAGTTTATTAACAGGCTTCATGGATTATAAATGTTTTAATACAAAATTAGTGCATCACTAATCCATTATGAAGGAAGTTAAACAGATTTTTAAACCATAAACTTTCATTTCAAGTCAATTACTCAACGTTCTTTCACCGAGACTGAAACTTGCAGTGTCGGCTTTTACTCATACGATTAAGTTGACTGCCGACTTCTGCTGTGCCAGTCAAATCATTTTGATTACAGCTGCTTATTGTAAAACACTGTACAATCAAAAATGACATCGGGAAAGTTCCCATTTAAGTCTTATGCTCTGTGGGGACTCACCTTGTTTCTGTAGCAATTCATGGATGTCTGTCTTGGGCTCCAGCAGCGTCTCGGTGTCTCCGTCCCTCTCGGGCTCCTCAGCAGCGGGCGAGTGGGGCTGAGACTGGGGCTGAGACTGAGGCTGCGACTGGGGCTGGGACTGGGACTGGGACTGGCTCACTGACAGGATTTGGATTTTCATTCCCAGATCTGGAGCTTCTGAGCCCAAGAAAGCTGCTGGGCCATCAATACCTACAGAAGGAGAGGACAGTCAGCTGTTACGTTAGCTGGTAATATTAGTGTGTTATGGTAATTACATATAGCTGTTGGTCTGTGTCTGAGCTCTGCTACTACTTTAATTGGCTAAATATTAGCCTGAGGTCTTGTTGAGTGAGAGCCTTTATGAGATTTTCTTAGGTACCTATCTCAGGTACAATTACTGTCAAGTGTTTCTAAACTAAACTATGGCACAACATGCCTACTTTTTTGCCAAAGATTGTGTGAGATTGGCAGTCTGTGTAGTTTTACATGACCCGCAACATAAAAACAACAAGTGTTTTCCTCACCATCCATGATGACATCGTTGGTGATGCTGAGTTGAGACTCTACCAGAGGGGCCTGCTCCTCACCGCGCCGTGTCCTGGAGCGCCGGGGCCGAGCCTCTGTGTTGGGCTGGACCATCAGAGGCTCCTGACGCTTTCTCCTCTGCTTCTGCTCCAGCAGAGCCCTCTGAGGAACGAACAGAGGAACAGAAACGTGATTCTATGTATAAATGTGGTGAGTTTTTAAGGCAAATGACTTATTCTCAAAGTGCAGCTGAGGCTGATGGGAATTTGGCTGTTATTTTCAGAGGTATCTTGCAATAAACTGAAGCACTGGACAAGGGAAAATCTTCTGGTGGCAGACGAGAAGTCACCAAAGTCATTCATCATCTGGGGACCTGAATGTCTGTATCAAGATTAGATATTTTCCTTAAACACAGTGTTACACAGAATGACAAACCCACTGAACAACACTGCCATGTCAAGTCACACAGCAACACAACATTTTTGTAAACCACCTTGTCCTACTTTAGGAGGACAGAAGGTCACATCCTGTAGTGACTCAATGTTAGACTATCTATAGAAATGGCAACCTTAAAGAACCTTTCAAAATATAATAAAAGGAAACTGGGGGTGGGACAGCTGGCCACAAAGATAACGTCACAATCTATTTCATCGCAATCGCGGTCCAAAAGCTTTTTTCTTAATTTTGAAATTCTACATAGACAATAGCCAGACTAATATAGAATAATTTCTCCACAATATTGCACGATTTTGCATTAAATATGGTTCGTCTTTGGCACAAGCTCCTCATTTGCCTTGTTGCTAGCTTTAACTTACATTGTATTGTTTACAATATTTCTCCGAAGGAAGAGCCATGTGATGTAATTTGTAATAATTGGCCACATCATTTTATCGGTTTGTTCATGTAGCGCCGATCGGCTAGTCGATGAAGTTATGGACGCCTTCGAGACAGATCACAATCTAAATATCGTCAGATCGGCCTCGCCCCTACTGGAAATTGATGCGTTTAAATAAGAGTACACTGATAAACACCCACACTGTACAGTTGATTTGAATTCAGGATGAGTCACACATCAAGAAAAATGAGAGCGAAGCCAAAAGAGAGATGGCAAATAATAAAGCCATAATGAAACCTAACAATCATGCCAAGGCCAGAAAACCTCGGAGTGCAGTGAATGGGTTCACTGACTAGCTGAGTTAATGGGTGCTGCATTGCCGGATTGTACATTGAAGAATGGCAGAACATTCCAGCCGATGAAGACTTCCCTGAACTGGTATGGACTACACAGAATTTGGTATATGCTTGAGGTAGTGTGGCAGATGTATAGCATGCAGTGATTTGGACTGAAGTTTCAGTAAAGCCTGAAAATTCCTCCTGCTGCATCCACTCTCCCCCGGTCCCACTCCCTGAGGTCAAACCAGCGGACGGATTACGCAAGCGCGTTAATTAGCGCGTCGAATGCACAACAACAAGTCTTGTTTGGCGATGCTGCTTAGTGAGCTGGAAGAGACCAGGAGGCCCTGACCAAAACGCTTTCATAACTCATCAGTCATTGTGCTAAGACTGAGAAAATATTGTCCCAACCACAGCCGTGACTTATGAGTGAAAAAGTGGAATAATGTGACATCACCAGATCCATAAAAAAGAATCAGCATGACGGGAAAATATAGCTCCATGATCCTATTATTAACTAAGTAAGAGGACGGTGAGGAAATTAGGTCTGTGCGTATAATAATCTAGATTTGTTTCATCGTTTCAAGCGACTTTGCTTTAAGAGGACGACGATTTGCATACTCGCTGTATGGCTATAAATAACGGCGACAAATGAATAAAACATAAAGCTGGATTATCATAATGAGCATCATCACTGTTAGTGTGATAAACTGATGTGGAAATGCAACCAAATTTCAAGATGGATAACAACGGTGATGGGTGAATGTGAGAAAGCTGTTCTGAATTTTGAGATTTCAGTTGGCGTAATCTGCCTTTTGTCAAGATATTTAGAACTGAATGAAGTGCATCAGAAACAACTGACACAGAGACTAAGTTTAAGGACTTCTTTAGATTTTTATCTGCACTTATTCTTCGCTCAGTTAACGTCTGACCAGTCTTGCCTACCCTCCTCGTTGCTATTTTCAGCTAATCTATTGTACTCCATCCTTTGGTGACCCCACACTTGGCATTTTGACGACCAGGATGTGACTTCATCCCACCTTTCCTGTATGAGCAAAAACATGGGTAAAAAGTAGACTTCAATATAGACTGATTTGAGAAAACATACTTTGTATTAATGCGTGTCTTTGCAAAGAATCTGACAAAAAAGTTGAATATAGTCAGGGAGATTTCACTGGATCTCTCTTTCCTTTTTCAGGCTAACGTGTATCACTCATACAAACTGTTCTCTTCAGATTCAAGATAACAAGAACATATATATATATAAAGAAAATGTATTAGAAATATAAAAATTAGAAGTTACCAACCCGCTCCATTGATATCCTGAACAAGTGTGAGCCAAAGTTAACACGTTTCTCTAGAGAAGAAACACTACAGGTCCCAATTGTCTTGATGGTCAGATGAAACTACATTCTCCCCCAAAGAGCTGCACTCCTGCTGGGCATGACTCTGTCTCCCTGTCACACATTCCTCTCGCGGAGCCTGAGTTTGACAATCGATAAACCAACAGCCTCCGCGGCACTACGTGGTCCTCTGACAGAGAGAAAAAGTGTCTGTCTCTCGGGCGAATGCTGAGCGCCAGTGAGTGTTTGTGTACGCGCCGCCACCGTCGCTAACTGAATCAGCAGTCATTAGTGCTCCGTCAAGAGAGAGAGAGAGGGAGAGAGAGGGGGTGAGGGAGTG
Organism: Pagrus pagrus; assembly: GCF_965226575.1. NCBI lineage: Eukaryota > Metazoa > Chordata > Actinopteri > Spariformes > Sparidae > Pagrus > Pagrus pagrus. The sequence goes on along the minus strand of NC_140205.1, from coordinate 5,852,685 downwards.
AGAGAAAGAGGTGCGATCACATCCACAGTGCTCAGTGTTGTGTTTTCTGAATGATTTCAGAGTACAATTTGAATAGGGTAGGAAAACACTGAATTGTGTGGAGAAAAAAAAAAAAGAAAACAGTAAAAAGAGGGATTTCACTTTGGTCTCATGAGTTATGTAAGAGCAGAAGACTCTCTAGTGAGGCTGCTTGGACTAAGCTGAAAGTGTGCTGCGCAACTGAGCCACAGTGGGACCATGGGACACACACACAAACACACACAAAGCCAGGCACCCCTGCACTAAATCCCTCTCTCGCTTTGAACTCGCTCGTCTGGCCCTCCCGTTCCTTCCTGCCTAATGTGGGAGATAGTGGAGCGCGGCTCACGGCTTAAATCAAAGCCGCGCGCCGCAGCTCCTCGGCAAAGGTTTGGGATGAAGGCGTCTTACAGACACGCGGGATGAAAAGAGAACAAATGTGTGACAGAAGAGGCACTGTGTCAGGTAATAGGTGGATAAAAGGAAACAATCCCGCTCCGGGAGTAAGTCAGCATTAAAATTCCGAGTGACTGGGCAGGTGAAAAACAGGGGATTTCCGAAGCAACAGCATTAATCCCTAAATTGCACGCCACTGCAGTGATGTTGGAGCTACTCCTGCCAACAGCAGGCACCCCTAGGTGACACCAGAGTAGCAGAGCACGAGGTCATCTCAGTCCTTTGATTTAACCAGATTCATGCACAACATTGGCAGGTGCTTACCAGACCATTAGTCTATGAGAGGAGTCTTAGTTGAACAATTTCTCATTAGCCCTCCTGGGACAAACGTATCAGGGGTACGCAAAGTCGCTGAGGATGGAGCCCTCTCGCTTCCTTCTCATCTCTGTTGAGAGCTGCACATGTGCAGTACCGACCGGGTAGCGACACTGCCCATAGCTACTGTACTTCGGCTTGAGTGTTGGACCTCCAGGATGATGAGTGAGGCCAGAAACATGGTCCATGCAAGTACGCAACACGTGCAAAGTGAACATACTCTTTTTGTTGAGCAATATTAGGGATATTGAGCTAATCAGAGCATTTCCATGACCACAGTAGTAAATAAAAACAGCGTGTCTGTCGGAATGTGTGCTGCTGATCCTACTGCACAGAAGGAAGAGAAAAAGAAATGGACAAAGGAGGTGACAGTGTCATAAATATGTTGACGCACACGGACATGTTCATTAAATTGGTGTATGCCCTGGTAGTTTTGAGCGCAAGTGAACCCAAGCGGAAAGGGGTCAGCTTTCCTATCTTGCATAGCTTGTAGCGTCTGCATCTGCATCCACTTACTTGCGTGGACCATGTTTGTGGCCTAATGAGCACTAGAACTGGAGTAAGTAAAGGAACCGGGCTCAGCAGCCTCCCAGTGAACACTCCGAGACCAACACTGTAACTGTCCGCTAGAAGGCTTAATCAGACTAAAAGTGCAGCATAATCGCTATAAACCACACCAAATGATAGAAGACTAGAGACATGACAACAAAAGTGTGAATTACGTGTGAAAGTTAGTGTTGTTTATTTGTGAATGCAGTTTGGCCTCCTACCTGTTTTTCCAGCTTCTGCTGCATGAGACTGGCACTGTCGTCTTCGATGCCGCTACAGAGGAAAAGGAAAAACCTCTGTTAGAAAGAGTTAGAGACTTCACACAGCATCCACACTGAATTTGATTTTCCTTTAGAGGTAACAAGGTAATACAGACTTTATATCCTGTGTGGTCTACAAAATGAACTATTAAGGCATTGTTAGGGTTTCATGGCAGCTTGATAGCATAAATCAGTGATCAGGGAATTTAATTATCAGGCTAAAAAGTTCTGACTGTAAAAGAAACGTGGTTTGACCCATTGTCTGATAATGACATTAAACAAATTTGTGTAAGAAAGAGAGAAGGGCAGCAAGAAAAAGAAAAAGGACAAAGCTCCAGCTGAGACAATGCCTTGCAGTCTGGGTCCTCTGGGCATTTACCCTGGACACCTATCTGAAGGGACCTGGCCCATGTTGCTTGGCTACCGTGATGAGAGAGAAGGGCAACAGCAGGAGTCTGTACTGACGGAATCACAGTCAGAGACCTACGGTATCCTGTCTTTCTGTCCAGCACACAAACATGCGCTCACATTTCTCATTTCTTTCATCTTTTCCTGTTGGGTTCATCTTTAAATACCACACGCTCCGCTGGGCTGAAATTAGATTTGTATTTTATAGAAAAGGATCAAGGTTATAGGGATGAGACGTCATCAAATCGCACTGCCTATCTCTCCATCAGACGAGCTCATCAGATACCTGACTCACTCACTTCCACTCCCTTTAGCTCGTGTGTGCAGGCGATGACACACACTACTTGAGGACCTCGAGCCCGATGCCGGCTGACATCACGGCTCATCTCTGGAGGACAGTCGCTGAATGCCAAAAGGTGACGGGTTTCGGAAACCCATTTAAACCAAGTGGAACTCAAGTGCTTTAATAAGCCAGAGTGTTATCATTAACATCATTATCTGCAGCCCAACAGCAAGCATGGATCTGGCGACTCTACGTCAAAATGAGTCATCTCGCACTGGTGTGTCATAAATCCCTTGACACTGGCAAACACATAGATCCCCTGTAGGGTGCAAAATGAACATTTTGGTCCGACGGCCAAATGACTAGAGACTGGTCAAATTTTTCCAGCATCTAGCTGGTGGCTAGTGCTAATTTTGTGCCCTGGTCCCCCCTGGGAGGTCACCTGAGAACAGGTGCTGGTAACAGGGAGGAGGTCTGGAGCGTTTTTTAATTACACGTATGGGACTGTCAGTTATGATGGTGAGGAAAGAGATGGGTGAAAGCTGTGAAGGTGAAATCAACAATGAGTGCTGGGAGAAGTCACTACGGTCTGTTGTTGTGGGTGTGAATGTCAAGGCACCGATTCAGAGGCATACGCTGCAATTATAAAACAATAGTTGATGCGTGTTGATTTATCAAAATTTATTTTCTCTCACGGTGATCATAATGTCAAGAAATGGGATATGATACTTTTGCCAGTGTGGTTTATTTACAAAACAGTTTGTTTCAAACTAATGTGATGATGTCCAGTAATCAGACCAATACAGAAATGACTGATTAAAATGATTCCTTCTTGTGCTGTTTCTACACTACCTTACACACGTTGCACTACAACATCAGATTTTCCCTGATGTTTTTCCATCACGATCTTTCTGTTGTAATGGCACTGTGGTACGCCCATAACACATTTACTGCAGCTTTGATGTAGCAGAGCATGTTTTTTTTTTTTCCAAACAAAGAAATACCATTTGGTTGCGACAGGCAACGTTTGATTGCAGCCTTGAGAGCAGTCATGACTCTGAGTCTTTTGAACATCTTTGACATCTTGTAAAGCAGATTAATGTGTCCAGAAAGTGATGTAATAACGTCAGACAAATGTGGTGTTTAAATCATGTATCCAACAATTAAAGTCCCTCTCCTTGCATTAATATAAACCCCTGAAAACTCATCTCTCTTCCTCACAATTGCACATTTGAAGGTTTCTTCCATGAAAAAATCCCTAAGTGGCTTTAAAATTGCTTGGATATAACGCTCCGACTTTTCCTCATTAAATATTTGAGGTTCTATTGATCTGTGTTCTAGCCCCACCCCCCGTTCCACAGCAGCTGGAATGTACCTACATTACGATAACATCACCAGAGTACTGTGGTTATGTTACATTATCATCATCCTAATCAATAATCAGTTGATAAACAATTCATTGTCATTTCTCAAGCAAACATCTTTATAATTTTCTGGTTTCATCTTTGGGTTTGGGACTGTTGGTCGGACAAAACAAAACATTTGAAAATATTTATTACTTGTTTTATACCTTATTGTTTACAATTATTTAATTAATTTATAAAGTGCTCTGCACATTAATGCATAATGAAAACAATCATTAAGAGTCATTAATATCACACATACACCAGTAGAGCATTGGTCAACCTACATACATTCAATACATTCTATATGATGAAGTGTTTTGTGAGCTGGTATGTGTTTGGGCAAATGTCTTGCTGCCTACCTTGCTGTTGAGTTGGAGGAGAAGCTGGCAGAGCTGGAGGGTCTTATGGGAAAATGGCAATTTGGCACCAAGGCAGCCAGCAGCACGGGACATGAGGAAAACAAGAAGATGTGCTCAGCAACAAGAACCAAAACTCCCAGAATGTTTTCTTCATGGTTTTACTGATTACTCCACAGCTTGACTGAAACAAGAAAGCTGTCACAGTCTACTAAAGAAGTTAAGCTTGAGCAGGAGACGTATTATCTATAGCAGTCAAACTGATTATGACAACGGAGAACAGCTGCAGACAGCAACCTTCAAAAGTATTACCATTAATACTTCAACCTGTTGGGGGTTGAGAGAATGTCCTCTACCACAAATGTTCTTGGAAAACATGAACACACGCACACACACACACAGAGACACACACACACACCCTTAAAGAAAACCTCATCACAGCTGTGAGTGATCAATGTTTCATTAGTCCGTCACAGCTTGGGTGACAAGAGGAGGACACGCCACTGTTGTCCCTTCCTTGTGTGTCAGACCAAGGTAACCATGGAGACTTCGGCTCCGTCAGCAGCGCACCTCCACCAGCATTGATTAAAAACCTGCAGCCAGTTCTTGAGCTCCGCTGTAACTGGAGGCCTTAGCACTGCGCTGTAAAGATTTACAGACTGATGAAGGGAGGAGTCTGCCGAGGCGTGTAATTTGTTTAGAGCTGCACATCAAAATCAAAAAGATTATTCAGACAACAGTAAGGCAGAGGCTTTTATGAGGCAACTATTAAATGTGCTATATAAAATTATAGACCTAATATGATTTTAATGCTGTAAATAATTAAATGTTAATAACTGTCGAACGGACAAAGTGCAAGAGGGGACAAGTTGAAAAGTGACTCGAAGACAGGCTGGTAAATCACAGGAAAATATCAAAGCTATTAAGAAATTGCATGGTGTTAAACAGAGGGATCTTTTTATCGGGACACAGTCCATTTTGTCCGTTGTTCATATTAATTAAAAGCCTTCCACTTTAAAAAGGAAATTTGAATGTTGAAGAAGCATAATTTAATGCCTGCCACAGGCAATTCAGCATCCGAGGACAGAGAATAAAAGAAGCGCTGATAAGATTAAATGCTTAACTCCCGGTGGGTCAGTGCATGGCAACCAGAGAGGGAGAAGTTATACCAAAATACATGTGGAAAGAATTAAAGGACAAGTGCTGTGTCTGCCCTCCCCCAGCGTGAAGCTAGGTGGCACCTAGTGGGCTTTAGCTTGTCACCTAAAGAGTTCACTCAAGTAAAACTGGTCACCCACGACTACAACTATGACTACATCAACACTAAGTTGTTCATTCACAACTCAGCGTAGATTTTGGCCGAAGTCTCTGTGAACAAGCATGAAGGTACCAAACCAAACCTGGCAACCTTACTTAGCCTAAAAAGCCAAATCAAATACCATTAAACTCCCTGTAAACCACAAACTGTCATTTCTACATTTAGGTTTGTGTGCTGACTATTCAAACATGATTCATCCAGAGCCTCCGAGAAGCTTTTTGACTTTGGACAGAGCCAGGCTAGCTGTTATTCCCCTGCCCCCAGTCTTTGATTGTGTTTCAACCTTCTCAGCTTACTCTCAAAGTTGTGTTACTCCTTTAAAATGTTTGGCTTTTAATGGGAAACAGCTGCAGGAGGTGTGAAACAAGCAACACTTGACAGCTATTGCCAGCTATTCTTATTCCTCAGAATCGCTTTGTCCATCTATTGGCGATGCATTGATTCGTCAATTGATTAATTGCCAAATGCAACAGATGCAAGCTTTAGCTGAAACCTTAACCATACAGCCAATATATTACAATCTAGACCTAACTGAGCCTTGACAAAGAAAATGCTCAGAGAGACATTTAACAGTCATAATCATTTCAGCTGTTTCAGCTGAATGGATATTAAAAAGCACATCCTTTGTTACATGAGTGTTCAAATCAAGCAGCTAACAGAACACACACGCAAACACACACAAGCATACGCAAATCACCAACTCTGGTTACAGCACAGTCACAGCCTGATGCTCTGAATAAGTAACGACATGGTGGCAGAAACATGAGCGAGAGGCACATCTCTGACTGCAGGTCAGCCACTCAGCTGGGCGCAGGGATGGGAGCAGTAGCTGGAAGAAACATTATAGTGGCGCTGACCTCTGTCCTGGCACAGGCCACTCTACAATATCCAATCACAAGCACACAAGGAAGGCTTTTTCTTTCAAACAACTGCCTCTATGAACATAAATGTATGTGTGTGTGCAGCTACCTGTATGACCAGCGGCTGTAGACAGGCTGCTGAGATCCACCATTCTTTACAGTGTCCATGGATGCGGCTGCAGGAATGCTAGTCCAGGGCTCTCCTATCTACGGTATCACAAGAATCTTCATCTACACTGGAGCTCAGACTGACTGCGCAGCACTACCTAAGAGTAAGCCCTGAAGGCTGGAACATCTCTGCTATTATGTGAGTGAGAAAGAGTAGCTACGTCCCACCCAGGGGAGTGACAGCTACAGTACCAGTGGCGAGGCAGACTGAGGTTGGGAGGCTTGGGGCTGTTTCCATGACTTCGCACTTCAGGCAACCCACAAGGAGTCAGCTAGGGATAGGTATAAAAGTAACGGGCCTGAACACTATTGTCTGAATGCTCTATAAACTTCAGGGCTGACATCATGACTGCATTATTAAGTCATTCTTTTGCAGTGTCTGGAAATGTTTCGAAATAAAGTCATTCAGAGTACTTGATATCACCCAAGTTCCCTTTATTTTACTACTTTCCAGTAACTTTCTGACAAACTTAGCAATCGGTCGCAGCTCATTTCCTCTGACTCATGAGGGGACTCTACATATTTCAAACCACAGATGCACAGTCTGTCTGGCATCTCAGTTATATGCAATAGTTGGAATTTATTGGGCTTTAAATAGCATAAAGATTAATGCCTTGTCAACATTACTGGATTTGTCAATGTTCATGCGCATATGAGTAAAAAATACAAGTCTGTTTTAAGGTAACTCAATAAACTGAAACCTATAGATTGGCCTTTCTAAAAACAGACACAGTGTACGGACCTTAATCTAGTTGCTAGGAAACCAGTGCCTCCCAATCGTTTTTTTTTTCTGCACCTATTTGCAAAAGCGAGAGAAAGACAGCAGAGAGAGAATGGAGGGTATGTTTGTGTATGTTTGTCCTGAGAGACAGCTGTAAAATGGCATATAAGTCGACTGATGATAAGCAGGGGAATCGCTCACCAGAGGGAGTAATTATTGCGCTCAAAACAAATGATGGAAATAAGCTACAACAGTTGATAATAATACCTTTTCCCTTGGGGACTCTCCTCATGACTCTCCTACAACGATGCTTTAGGAAGCTCTAAAGAAACGTCAGTTGCTGAGCCACTTGGCGTCGATATGAGCAGTTTCCAAACATAGCTCTAACATCATGCAGAAACATTATCATGAATATAGAGCAAAAACTGTAACTTCAATGCAGTGCTGTATCATTCAAGACAGAGTGTGAGCGAGTCCAATACAAATACCAGAGATGTTTTCTCAGCGTTTCAGTGCGTGAGCAACAGAGTGGATTACTCTGGCCAACTAGGCCATATGTGTTTGGACTCCACTGGGCAACCACAGTAGATCACAACTCAACCGCAAGCTGTGCTTGTCATTGCAGAGGTCTACCGCCAACCTTGTGGAAGATCTTTTTAATTGGGTGATTTATGATGGTGTTAAGTTGATCAACTAATAGGAGTATTGAAATCATTTTCACACATAAGTTGAGCCAGCTACATTTTCTGACCCTGCTAACAATTCCTATAAACCACTGAGGTATGCTTTGGGAAAAAAAGCAACAAGTTTAGCAACAAGTAGCTGCTTGCAAACTCATGTGGCAACCAGGAAGCTGACTAGTGACCCTGCTTAACTTGTTCAATACAATACTATGTCAAGACTTTACACTCATTGGGTATTCTAGACTTTAATACTAGCAGTCAACAAGGCGAATATTTGGCTGACATAGTTGTTATGCCAATAAATCTGTGCATCCCTCATTAGCATCAAGCCTTGGCAGACTTAGCCTTAGTTATAGCAAGCAATAATGACCTCTTGAATTGTTATCCATCATTACCTTCTAGCTGATGATTGTAGCCTGACACTGGTCATCTTTGAGTACTATTAGAGTACAGATGTCCAATTTATCATTTTGATTATGTTTTCTCCGACATTCATATTTGTCCGTGTCATAATACAATATTGACATTTCTACAATATGTGTCATATCACATTCACATTACATGTTTATGACCTGTCTGTCACATCGTAAGGTGGACAGGGCGGTGGTGGAGTTACAGGCGAGAAGGCTGCCAAGCCAGTGGCAGTGTGTCAACATTTGTAAGTGTGACAGAACTGGATATTTTTAGTTAGACCTCAGGAGAATTTCCAGTCATATATGTGGCCACAAAAACAGGATATTTTTGATGAGAACTCAGACCATCTCAAGCTGTGTTTGTGGTGACCAAAACAGGTATTGAAACCAGAACACAATCTTTCCCTAACCCAAACCAAGTGGTTTTTGTGTCTAAACATAACCAGAATATAAGCACATTGTTGTCACTATATAAAATAGTAGAATAAAAACAGTGCCACTATTAACAAATACAACTTATGGCAATAAACACATTTAATGAGAAATTCATAAAAAGGCAACAAAATGCAGAGAAAAGGCTCCTTATGCATCCGTCTTTGGAGATTGAGCTTTACAAATGCTGAGTCAGCCATCTGTGAACTTTAACACAAACCGTCTGGGCTGCTTGACCCGACAGAGCAGTGTGCATCACAGCTGGTGTCATACTCAGGAATGAGTCCACTGCTGTGTCTCACATTACTAAACTGACAAAGCTGCAAAGCCACGAGTTATCCTTGTGTAAAATGGCAGTGTTTGTTACATCTGAGGGGAAAACATAAACAGGGCCGTAGCCATGCCAAGTCATTTTGAACCAACTGATACTGACAAGGACTGCTCAGGTTATGGATTTATGAAGTGGAAAGACAATTTAACAAGAATATTCCTGGATAAAGCAATGCACAATTTAAAGGTGCAATATGTGAGAATTGGCCACCTGTTGAATTCATACTCCAAACCAACAGGGCGCAGTAGCATATCACTGGAGTAACCGCTAACTGTAGAGATGCGGTCAGCTATATAGCTAGTGGGCCTATTAGCTGACTGCCCAGACTGGGAGCACAGAGCGCTTGGGGGAGTTGTATTAGCACCACTAGCACAAGCAGGAAATAGAACCAGCTTCAGCTGCCTCCCAGTGGAGACAGCCAGATGGGACCAAACACAGCCTCCAAGACCGACGGAGGCCAGTTGGACGACGGGGAAAACCATATCCGGTGAGGTGATTTACAGCAGCTTCGAAACAGGACTCTGACTCCTGGGACGACAAAGTCATGTCGGTGTCACAGAAGGGACAGGAGGGCGAAACACCAACCTCTGGACGCCTGAGCAGGGGTTATTGTGGGGTCAACCACAGGGGTTACAGGTGCCACCTTGGTGTTGTTTGACTGAGGGTAGACTGGACGCTAAAGTGACTCACTATCCCTTCTTGGTATCGAGCGTGCTGTTAGGACAGCTGGGGCTAGCTGGTTAGCAGTAGACATCTCTGCAACACAATAGCTACATATACATCCTTGCCATTAGTCAAATGATTATTTACTCACATTCTGTTGATGACTTTAGATAACTATAGACTATTTCAAAATAAAATCCTTGCATATTGCTCTGTTAAAAAAGTATAAACATTGTTTTACTATATGTGTGGATGCCCTTGTCTACAGATGGAACAACAAAAATCACATAATCAGATGGGCTGTGACAGGAAAGGGTGGGAGCCGCTTTGATTTTTATCTCCCTGCAAAATGAAAGCAGACCCCGGCTTAAGTGCTTGAAGTCGTGTATGGTGGCTCCCATCGTGGACACGCACACAAACCACCTCTTGCCACCAACACCTGTTTGCTCGAGCAGCAGAGTGGACATCAGAAGAAAACACAATGGAGCCTTATGCTGGGAAACTACACACACATCCAATCTCTCCTGTTGCTTTCAAATGCAGAACAAATGTCATGAAAATTCCATGTTGGGCATGTACTTACTGACTTTCTCATTCATTTACTTTTGTGTTATGGGTCCATAATTTAAAAAGCTAATTTGAGTGGTGAGGACGTATTTACAGGAATGCTTTGACACGGAACAGACAGCTGCTAACAGAAAGGCATGCTCAGACACGATATGCAAACATTTCTCCTTTATGCCTCTCGCTTCTTCACTGTATTCAAAGCTAAACCCAGCCACAGTGTCTGACTGTGGCTACCACCATCCGTGATGTAGATCACTTGGTACACTGTAATTAAAACACAGTGTTGAGTGTTGGATTCCGTTTGGACACCAAACATTCCTAAACTCGACGCAATCACACATATTCAGGGTGACTGCTTTGTGTCGACGGGAACAGTCATTTGTCACATAAACAAGGCATTCCTGGCTATAACGTAGACATGTACTGACTCAACACATACGACTCCGGTATTGCGTTATCAAATAAAATGAGTTCGCTGACTATTACTGAATCCCACAGTGGATACGTCGTTTATCAGCGAGCAAAACCTAAACGCCGTTAAAGCACCTTTGTTAGCCACTTGATGGATTTTTTTTCTCCAGCTTTAACGTTTTTTTCTGAAGCGGTTTTATGCCGTGACAACACGACCGTTAGCTCGCTCACTCAGCCCGACATTTAAAGAGTGATTTAACACATGTAGCAAAATGAGAAAATAAGAAATGGTGACTGTCATCCGCGTTTTTCAGCCAGCTGTGGAATGTTAAAGCTAGCTTGTTGCCATTGGGAAGCTATCGTTAGCTACCTCAGCCCACAGCCTCCACTGTAGGCGATGGTGCCTTTATAAAAGTTGTGGGCGACAGTTAAGTTTTTCGGGGTTACACAAAACGGCGAAAAACATCGGCTAGCTTCTCATTTCACGGCTGACAAAGCAGATATGAACATAACGTACACGCAGCGTGTGTTTTATTTTACCTTATGCTGTAGTAACTCATGTTTATCCACGGTTGCTAAGGAAGATCCTCGTGCAGCAATACACTTTTAGCGGACGCGGTTGAGAAGAACTCTGTTAACTCGGTCCTTAGTTACCGAGCGCACCAACAACGCGCGTTCTGATTGGTCTACGGGTTATTTAGGTAGAACATGATTGGCGGACACACTACAGAAGGGTGGAGAGTGTTCCTCTGTAGAGAATTTATATTCTTTCCCTTTTTTACCTTGAAATATGCCATCGCTTCTGTTCAATAATGTCTCACAGGCAACAAAGGCAGACCTGTTGTTATATAAGATGGATTTTATGGGGTTAAAGTGACAAGATGACGATAAATATTTTCAAAAAAACTGAATCTATCTAATGTCATTCTGCAATGTGGTCACAAAATGTTTCATTTCTGAGAACATGAGACAAAGAATACAAGAATATTGTCTTCAGAAGTGTATACTGTAGGTTTGTTTATATTGCAAAGAGAAATGGGTTTTGCTATTCCTCATTTATTCATACAGTTTATGTTTCCACTGCTTTTTACTTATATTTTCTAGATTTTTTCCTTATTTATTACTACTGTTTTAATTGATGCTCTTGATTTTTGCTATTCTCTTTGCTGCTGTAATGATGCAAATTTACTAATAAAGGATTATCTTATTTTATATTCCTGCTATCTCATCACTAATTCTAAGCTGAGAGAGGTCATGATAAACAAAGTCTAGTTGGACATTGATTCCATATATTTTATATATCACATTTGAAAGACACGAATACACAGCATTGCTCACAATCACCAGCAGCAAAACCCTTCAAAATTTCACATAATTTACAAAATCATATTGCGTTTACTCTAAATTGGGCAGGCGATATCAGCTACAGTCTAAAGGGACACAATCTTTGTTCATAAATCTGCCATTAGCAATGCTGAAGCACAAGAAGACACAACAGGTGCGTGTTGCATGAGTATACGGACTGCCACTGATTTGCAACATTAACTGTAACAGCACAGTATAACTGGGATCTGTCTAAACCTTGTTCTCAATTATGGAAAAAAGCTTGCACCTTTGTTATTGCAGTAATTATAGCAAATGTGATTTGTTCGCTATTTGATTTGATTTACAGTCATAACTACCTTGGCTGTGCAGAGGGAAAGGATGAGGGCATTATTACATAATCTGCTTATCATTATGAAGTTCAATGAAAGTAAAAAAAAAAAGCAAAGTCAGTGAAATTACATTTCAGAATCACTTTACAATTCTGCAGCTCTGTTCAGTGCATAAAAATAGTCCATGGATTGAATTGTGGTCACAGAAGTGGTCCAGTGAATAATCCATCCATCTCTTCTCTGATAACATCATGTCTAATCTTCACCAGCTGTCTACATCAGCTGCGAGTTAACACATCGGAATCGGAGAGGTGGCCCCTCTCTTTCATCAACAACATCAAACCCCTCCTCCTCCTCCATGTCACCTTCACCCCATAATCCCTCTCTGGTGTGTCGGCCACCAAAATGTCAGGCGGCTGATTGCATGGTGGTGTGCATGACTGAGGCAGTAGCAAGTGTAGAGCGGCAGAGGAGGGACCACTGCTCCCTTCTTGTATTACGTTTGGAGTGTCCACATCAGGTGGTGGGGCAACACTGCTGAACTCACTGGAGGCAGGTGTTGAAGCACCATCTACTACTGGGACTCTGCATCTCTCTGACACTCGAGCAGATGGAGTTTCAGGGCTGTCCAAACATCTGCTGGAGGATGCCGCCCCATCAGAAAATCTCCCCACATTTCTTTTTCTGATTGAGGTTGTCTGTCTCTTTGGGGTTACACTCGAAACTGTCCTTTTACTTTGGCACGATCCCCTCGGTTGGTTTCCCGTGTCAGACGCAACAGAACCCTCGGTAGCTCTCTTTGCATGTGTACTCTTTGGTTGATGAGACCGGCCTCTTGACCTCGTCTGAAACGTTAATGAGGGGAATCTGCACACACTGCTTTTCCTGGACAGCTGGCTGCAACTGTCGAGGATGCTGGTGACAGATTGGCATTTTCTCCTCCCTCGCCTCACCGGAGGTACAGGAGCTGAACTGTCAAACTGGGGGCTCACCTGAAAGATTGAAAGCAGAGGAATCAAACAAATGGATAAAACTGGAGTCACACAAAACAAGTACTAGGCTGTGAAATGACTGTACAAGGCTGTTGCACAAGGTTAGAGTTATCCAACACATTCACTGACACAGCCTCGACCTCAAGAGTGGGCTCTGCTGCTGAATGGCCATGTTTACAGCGTTCAAAATGAATGAACAGCTTACCCAAGAGTTAAGAGCTGAGCTGTCGTGCTCTGGTGTCTCTGTGAAGAAATCTCTGGGGTTGAGTGCTGCTCGGACTTCAGGCACATTTTGGAGTCTGGCTCCACACAAAGACCGCTCCAGGAACAGCAGGGGAGGCTTGTCTGTCTTTGAAGCTTTACGGGGCATTTAATAGAAATCATTCCTGAAGACCTGGTGGAAAGAAAACATCACTAAATCAATATAAATGCGTGATAACTGGAATTTTACTGTTCCTTAACTCAGCTTGTTTACAGTTGCCCCTAGCAAGCTGTTTAAATTTGAACATTTCCATTCGTATATACCCGCCAGATATTACACATACCTTAGTGGTGCTTCGCCAAGTCATAGCCTTGTTTAAACACTTCATACATGTATAAAAAGTTAATTATTCCGCCCTCCGTGGGTGCTAAATAAACTTTTGTTGTCTTTCCGTCTTCTTGTTACCGGTTTCCACCACCGACGTCTCTGATTGGTCAACGTGATCTTTTGTCGCGCTCCTATTGGCGCACTGTCATACCACGTGATGAAAGTGACAGAGGCAGCACCCACAGCGCCAAAATTCAAAAACGTTTCTGGAATCGAGCTGACGGCATGTAAATAGAAGAATATCACAGACATCGTGGATCAGTTGTTTTAACAATATGAACGGTGTCTTTCAACTATTAGCAGGAGCCAAGCCAAGCGGAATTGCCTGAAACGTGGCAGTAATATGAAGGTTAGGCTTTATCCGGCTTTGTTGTTCGTTGCAATACGGTAGTTAGTGAGCTAGCTAACGTTAGCTGTTTCGTTTATGGTTAGCCACCTAGCTAACTGAGTTTGGCTTCCAAACACCGAGAGCTGACACTGACTTTAGCTGAGAGAAAGCTGTGACTTGTGCAAAGGTTAATCTGTATTTCCTCAGATATTTCCTCCAAATAACTGTTATCTTAATGCATTTCTTTTGTGTGTGTCAAACGGCTCGAACACTGAACTCAACTTAAGAAATATGGAATTGTAATGTTTTTAAGATTTCTCTTCAAATGTATCTCAGTATTGAAATTATTTGAAATGGTTTATCAATATTTAGATATAACTCTTTAATTTGGCATACCGCATGAACAATGCAGCCCTTGTTTTAATACAATTTGAACCGCCTTACGTAATTGCACCACCTCTTGTTGCCATATTTAGCATTAGCTATTAGCTAGCTAACTAGTGGGGGATAACCGTGCGAATCTGGACTTCTTTTGAGATATAAAGCTTTCTGGTGAGTTGTCTACCAGCCGAAGTTGTGAGAGCACGGGCTAGCTTCTTTTATTGTTTTTAAGTAAGTCGAATATGAATACATGTGAACTTTGGAGGTTTGCCAGCGAATCAGCGGTAAACGTTACACAAAACGCGTCGTCAACTGTAGACAACGACTGTTGTTCCAGGGGCCAGGAGTCGCGAGGGAACAACTGACAACTGATATCTGGAAATAGGCTGCTAAACTGGGAAATTGCACGGTTTAAAAACAAGACTAACACACGGACATCGTGAAGCTGAATTTCATCTTGAAGTCCAACAGCCTGTCCGACCAGTGTTGAGTTTATTCTGACTGGTATTGGACATTAACTGATTCCTTCCTGTCGGTCTCAACCGGTCAGTTTACGGAGAAACGGTTTGAATCCAGCCTAAGCCAACTGTTGCTAGCTAGTAACTTTTGCATTGAATTCAGGTAAACGTTAATCTACCAGTAATTGTGGCTGTTCATGGTGTGTTGGTATGATACAGTTAGACAGAAGGAAGTAATAAAAGCTGGATGTTTTTTCTTATGTTTGGCAGGCTTTAAAACTGTACATTTGTGTTGTTTCTACAGAATACCAGTGAACACCAAGGTGTATTTTCAATGATTTGAAGACAATGAGACGGAGCCCAAGGAGACCCCTGATCCTCAGAAGAAAGCTGCCTTTTCAGCAAAATGATCCACCAGCAGCTGCACCACCGAGCCAGCCTGCTGCACCGGACCCCAAAGAACCTCCAAAATCAGCTGCCAGCCAGTCATTCCTCAATGGGATCCACATTCTGGATCACCCTTCCATGTCTGACACGCAGGTGGTCGTCATTCCCAAAACAGCGGACCTTCAAAGTGTTATTGGGGCCCTCACTGCCAAAGGCAAAGAGTGTGGGGTCCAGGGACCAAACAAGTTCATCCTTCTCAGCGGGAATGGGAGCAGTGACGGTGGATCTGTTTGTCAGCCTGCTGCTGCGGGGGATGACGTCTCTACAGCTGGTCAGCCTGTGAAAGCAGAAACTATGCAGTCTCCGGATGCTAAAGCTCTCACGGGGATTAAAACATGTATGGAAATAGGTTTTTTCACTAAGATGTGATTTCAAGTATTACTATTAATGTATTTTCTTTAAGAGCACTGATTTGGTTACTGATAACTAATTGTTCCTTTGGTTTTTGCTTTTCTTTATCAGTGAATAAGGATCTGGATTGTGGTCCTTTAGATGACAGCCTCACCAATATTCAGTGGCTGGGCAGAATGAGCACATGTGCCTTGGAATCAGATACTGACAAGCAGACGACCAACAAGGAGAACCAAGATTCACATACTTCTCAGGTCAGCTGCTCTTTTCCTGTCACCTCAGTATGATGATGTGAACACATGTGCACGTGTGAATGAAAACACTGATCTCAGGCATGTCCCCAAAACATCATCCTTTAACTGCTCTACCTAAACTAAACTGCCAATGATCTCCACTGGGATTGCAGAAAACTGTTGTACTGCTAGATTTGAAATGATAAGATGATAATGATGCATGCATTCAAGCCTCTCATTTCTTTTTCCACCTTTCTTGCACAGGCACAAAGTACACAAATGGATGCAGAAGCTGTTCAGCAGCCCCAGTCAGAGAGGCCAGCATACTCCTACATGGCCATGATCCAGTTTGCTATCAACAGCCGGAAGAACAGGAGGATGACGCTGAAAGAGATTTACACGTGGATCGAGGACCACTTTCCTTACTTCCGAGAGGTGGCCAAACCAGGATGGAAGGTACTTCAGAACACATTAATGGATAATAAGCACACGTAACAAATTCAAGTTTTCAAATATCACTACTGAGACAGACATTGATGATTTTTTCCTCATTGCAGAATTCTATCCGCCACAACCTCTCTTTGCACGACATGTTCCTCCGCGAGACGTCACCAGATGGTAAAGTCTCTTTCTGGACGATCCGGCCTGAGGCCAACCGGTGCCTCACTCTTGATCAGGTGTACAAGGTGAGCTACCCGACTTCTTATTGCCATCACCCTTTTCACATTCTTCCAACTTTATAAAGAGGAAGGCCATTAAACTGCATAGATTTTTGTTGTATGTTTCGTGTCGTTACTCTCAACCATGGTGTCGTGTCACATGATGAATGCTTCAACACAGACAAGACACATATTTGGGGAGGCTAATGCTGTTATTTTTTAAAACATTTCTGAAGTCACCATGCTCCTCGTATGTATGTATGTATGGAGTTTTGTTTTCACAATCTTCATTTCTTCCCTTTCATTCCACATCTTTCTCTACAGCCTGGTTGTGACCCAATGACTGCTCCTGTTCTGGTGCCAATGCTTTTACATTCCAACCAAGTAAGCTGGATTTGCCCTTCTTTCATTTTTCTAGGGACACTCTTCAGAACAGAAAAGGGACAGAAAGTCAGAAAATCATCACTTTCACAGGCCACCAGGTCACCAGACCCTTTTATCCAGAGAGTGCAGCTGCTGCTGGAGGACTAAAGTCTAGGGAAAGATTTTTTTGTCGTTGCAGGAGGCGATGCTATGAGCTGCAGGGAGACTGAAGTCACACACACAAGACTAGTCTTCTTTCATACCACTTGCTTTGTTCTACAATGAATGTTATACACATTCCCTCCTACATTACGTGTTAGAAGAGGTCTCACTCTGACTTTTGTGTGTTCTAGCTTGGAGAGAACACAGGTTGTCACTAAAGTGTAGTCAGGAATAAGTAAAACCACAGATTTTTAAAGTGATACTGTGTCTTTTATTTTCCAAAGCAACAAAAGAGGATGCATCCTGATCCAAGAAAGACACCAACCGGCTCTGGTGAGTTAACACGGGCAGAAGGACGTCTTAGATTGTTTCTAGTTTGAAAATGACTCATTAAGATGCTCTGCTCTGAGTCGTTGTTGTCTTCTCTTCGCTCAGAGAGAAGGATGAAACCTCTCCTCCCACGAACCGAGTCGTACTTGGTTCCGATCCAGCTCCCCGTCCCCTCCTCCGTCTACCTGCCGTCCTCGTCGGCCCAGTTTACCTCCTGCGTGCAGCAGAAACCGAACGCTTCGCGGGGAGCCAAGAGAGTGCGGATAGCTCCGAAGGTAAAGACATTGTCATGCATAATTATGGCCGAATCAAATCGCACACTGTTGATGTTGTTCCTGGCGATTTGACAGATTATTCTTTACCAAAGTCATGTGGGATAAGCTTCAGAGAGAAATATTGGTCAGGACAGGCTCGATTTTGCCTTGCCAACATTTTGTGTCGGGATGTGACAATGAAGGATAGTGACAGTGCTGGTAAAATAAACCAAGGCTACAATGATTGCTGCAGGTATAAAGGAATTCTGTGAGATGTATCTTTCACAGTTGCATTTAAAAGTGGTAAAGTGTATGAGAGTCTGGAAGTTTTTGGTTCAGGAACCTTGAAACTGCTTGACTCCTACTCTTAAAAAGCTGTACATACCCCGCAGTTACTGGTGTAATTTTAAAGTGCGTGGTTGTATGTCTCACAGGTGGCCCAAAGTGACGTCCCAGCCGTGGTGATGTATCCTCAGAAGAGTCCAGACGTCAAGGTGGAGGTGAAGGAGGAGCCGGTTCCTGTTCCAATTAAATGCCCGACTCCTAAGTCCCTTCCGAAGAGACAAGCCAGCAGCTCTCGGCGTAAACAGTGCCTGGTTCACTCTGCGCACGAGGAGCCCGTGCTCCTCTGCCCTGATAACACTTTCTTTGACTCTGGCGTCGCCTGCGATGCTTCAACTTTCCAGGAAATGCGAGACACGGAGCTGGACGAGCCCAAGCAGGAGCAACACAGCCCTGACCGGGAGTTCTCCTTCAAGACCCCCATAAAAGGCAGCAGCCACCTGACCTCCTCCACGCCCAGCAAGCCCCCAACCAATGTCTTCCCCGAGCAGTGGAAAGTGACCCCCGTGGGCAAAGGGAGCCACGACGTTCTGGACTTCAGCCCCATTCGCACGCCAGGAGGTCCTGCCGTCACACCGCGGCACGACTACACCACCTTCAGCTTCAACAGCACTCCCTTTAAAGACTGGCCTCTGTTCAGCTCCCCCAGAGAGCTGTTCACGTCCGCCCCCTCCAGGGCGACCGGACCGTCAGACTCTCCCATGGAATGCTCCAGAGAGCTGCTTCAGGCGGGAGGCGCCACGCCAGCTAACCGCTCGATCACAGAGGGCCTGGTGCTGGACACAATGAACGACAGCCTGAGCAAGATACTGGTGGACATTAGCTTCTCTGGCCTGGTTGATGAGGACTTGGGTACAGCTAATATCAGCTGGTCTGACTTAATCCCTCAGTTTAAGTAGCCTGAGGGCCAAAAGTCGTTAATTTTTTTTTCACATGGACGTCATCTGATAAACACTATAGTTGGGAAACCCCAGGCAGAAACGGCAAAGCAGAAGCAAATGTAGGACAAATGACCCAAACTTTAAAGGGGCAATATATAAGAATTTCTCATTGAAAACGTTACAATTTTAACTAAAATTACCAACAGAATGTAAATAAATAGCAGTTTTGACATTATGATGTCTGTGTATTGCGTTACAGAAGTTAGCATGCTATACAGCTAGCCCCGACATGTCCTGGTCCAAAACTCCTAGCTAGCTGCACAGCTTACTGAGCTAACTATATAATGGCAGCTACAGCTAGCAGTTACTCTGTTAGCTATTTGTTTTTACTATGACTTTGACAGTTGACATATTGCACCTTTTTTAAGAAAACAAATTTGGGGAAGTTGACAGATTTCGGACATTAATTGTTGATTTTATAATAACTTGGTCGGAGTAAGACACCAAATTAAAGGAGATGCAGATAATGTTTCACCAAGAATATAAAGCATACGGTTAGAATCAATACCACAGACTGTTTCGTATATGGATTAAAGGTAAAATCCACAAAGTGTTTAGATATATATACCAAAGTAAAACAGTGCTTTTACTGTGACTAAATTAACGAGCTTCAGCGTTCCATTCGGCTGCTGTAGTCATTCATCTGACCCCTTTTTATAGCTTTAATGCTCCAGTAAGTGCCGAAATGTTTTATTTAAAGATCATTTGCTTTCTTTTGCGTCTGCTTTGCTTTCCTCTGGATGTTTCTGGCCCCCGTGGGGACTGAAGTTGAAGAGAAGAAAAAAATGTAAAGAGATGGGGACACTTTAATTTTCGTTACCAGGTCAAACTTGCAGGCTGCTCACATATTTCCTCGTCACGTCTGGCTTATTTGTTGCCGAGATCCAACTGCCTCTTTTATCTTTTTTCTTTCTGTCCATGTGGAAACTTTACATGTGATCCTGTTTTATTTCAACATTTATCCTTCCTGTCATCCGTCTGTACTCTCGAAGGAATTGCTAGAGAAGAGAAATGTGTCTAAGTGTATATGTAAGTTGATTTGCACATATTAATATATAATTTTAGCTTTTACATTTGAAAATGGAAAGACCGTATATTGCCTGGTGAGCCAGTGAGACGCCTCTGTGCCTCCTGGAATTGACTAGTACACTTTTAGATTGTGATGCAGGATATTTAGCAATAAACAATGGCAAAGTAATACAAATAGCACTAACAGCAGTAAGATTGTCTCTGTAGATTAATCGTAGAATTGTCTTCACCTTTTGACTTTTAGAAATTGTTATTCTGTATGCCAGTATCAGCACTTTGTACCTGCATAGAGGGACATTCTGCACGCAGTGACGCCTCCTGTCAACAACATATCTTTGGGAAAAAAATGCAGAATATTTTGTGTCTGATCAGAACAGATTGTTAGTTTTCAATAAAGATGCAAATGACCTTTTGTATTTTTCTGTTCAGCACCAATAGAACATAGAGGGAGTTGCAGTGTTTAGTTCTTAGCAGAGCAGTTTTTTGCAGCACCATCTTTAGAGGAAAGAACGGGATGTGTACTGTTTTTGTGTTGAAAATGCCACAAAATAATGTACAGCTTTAATAATTCCTTCAGGTTTGAGAGCATGGGTGTTTCTGTGTGAGTTGCAGTGAGTTGATCTGTGCACGGCTGAGTGACATGCAAGAGTGAAATGTTTTCAAAGGATTCAGTTTGTTCTGTTTTCTGAAGTTGGTGTTTTTCTATGACTGTACAATAAATCTGTTGGTGTTGGTGCCTCATGCAACACGAGGGCCTTTTTATTTAGTCATGTAGTTGACTGTAAATACGCTTTGATTTGCCCTGTAGCTCACATTTAAAGGGAATCTCCACCAATTTTACACGTTTAAATGTTTCTAAAGGTCTTGAGGAGCAGCGTGTAATCTGATAAATTGCCTCCATTGATGTCACTGAGTGGCTCAGTTGCATTGTGGGGAATGTAGGCACCAAGTTTTAAAAAGCAAGAAGAATATGGGGGGAAAAATGCGGTATCTCTGGCTATGGATTCTGGAGCGCTGTGCTTGACCAGTGGGCTGTTTTTTCAAAACTTGGTGCCTACATTACCCACAATGCAATTTATCAGATTACATGCAGCCTCCTCTGGAGCTACAAAAGGCTTTATGCTCCTTTTTTTTCCATATACGCAGTAGTAAACACACTGTTATATGTGAATAGGTGGAGTTACCCTTTTAATCAGTGTAGACAATTTGTTCAACTTCACACCAGCTGCAGTGTTCGAGTGTTGAAACCCTGTTGCCTTTATTTATATTTGAATAAAAGTTGAAACCTTTCGTTGATTGTCTCTGACTCAGAAATGAGTTTATTGGTTCTTACAGAACTTAGTAAAAAAAGAAGACTATCATGAGCAGAACTTCAGATGTACATACAAATCACTGCAATAGAGAAAGTACCTCTTACTCCAGTGGTACATGGAGGTTAAATCTGACACTGGAGCAACATAAGCAACTAACTTACTCTCTTTAAAATCCTAGTTTTCAAGTAGAAATCTACAACAGTAGTCACCTATTAATACCACAGTTGTGAAAGTTTTCTCGACATAGCATCTCAGTATCAAAATGGACACATTAAAACACACTAGTATAAAGATGTCATTTGTAGAATATGGCCAGAATTTGAATGTAGTTCCCAAAACATCTGGGGCAGCATATCATTAATATAACCAGCAACTGCTGCCCTTTGCTATCTATCCTCGGCTCTAACTAGCTACTGCTGGCTAATAAGCTCATGGCTCAGTTAGCTGTGGAGCCAGTGGCTCTAAATTCTGCCTGAACCAGGACCACGGATCACAGGGGGCGTCACCAAGGGCAACAGGGCCCAGCTCGACTGGATTTGGCAGCCTGAGAGGGCGCACAGCTGGACACCAAACTGGGACTGAATACAGCCCCCAAGACAGACTGAGGACAGTTTGACGACAGGGGATACAGTACGGATGTGATCTACAGCAGCTCTGACCACGACTATGCAAGCGGGGACAACGAGACACAGCAAGCGGGGACACTAGAGGCGACTGCTAACTTCAGAAAACATCTCTGCAACACAGTGCATGATTGTCTTTGACATACTGGCAACACCACTGCTTCTTCACATTCTGTTAAATGAAACTTAAATTCTGGCCATATCCCACAAACTGCTCCTTTAAGCTCTAATGAAATAAGGCTCTAGGACTTGTTAAGGTGGAATCCAGGAGGTCTGTCAGTAGAAAGCAGTCTTTGGGGTCCTCAGTATGTCTGGACTTCCTGTTGAGCCACTTCTAAGAGGATCTGCAGCTGCGTGCTGAAGTAGTCTGGGGATATGGAAGAGAGTCAGAGTTATGAAAGTTGAGAAGGCTTTTCATTCCTGACAAAGTTGGAATTACACGTCCAGAGTGGGGTTTAGTAAGCCATGAGCTAACTGAGCCAAATCGAAGCTGAAAACTATTGTAAGCTCTGGACCAGCAGGGTCTTTGTCCTGGATTGATTCTTGTGTAAAAAGTCTATTTCCAAAATTGCCCATGCTCTACAAGCCACTCACCTCGATTTGCTGAATTATGAACTGTTTCGGTGCAACTTACTGAAGATTTCTCTCCACCTATTGGGCAAGCGGTAGCGGTAGACAGTCAAATAGTAAACAGGGACCCCGGTCAGTGTGAGAATGCAGCTCCTCCCTGTGTTCCAGGGGTCCGAGTACAGAGACAGACCCACGATGAAGAAGCAAACCACTGTGAAGGTGACGGCGATGATCACGGGCACCTTTGGGTCGTTAGACAGGAAAAGAGCAAAGTCAAACAAAGCTTGGATGGTGGAAAAAGCGAGAATGGCACGGACGCGCTAACCTTGAAAGGTCTTGGGTGGAGGGGGAAGCGATATCGGTGGATGAGCATCCCCAAGGTTGCCAAGGCGATGAAGAACCAGCGAGCGAAGGAGGCAAAGTTGATGAGCTGGTAGATCTCTCCAGTGAGTATCATCAACACCACCAAGGGGTACTGGAGACAGACAATACAGCTATGATGACATATTCATACAGCCCTTGTCAGCTAGCTTTCTGGTATGTAGAAAGTACTTTACCAGTAACAGCACAGCAGGCAGAGGTGTTTGTCTGCGGACGTGAATCATGGAAAAGATGGGAGGCCAGTGGCCCTCCCTGGCTCCCACAAACAGCATCCTGCAACACAAACAGTAAGACTTACAATCAGAGTTGGATGGCGAGCCAGACCTTCTGGAGGAATAAACACCCAGAGCAACATCAGATTCTGATCTGATCTCCACACTCTTTGACTCTGTCCTTGCAGTGATAGCAAAAGGCGACTAAACAAAATGACCTAGATTAAACTTGTAGATTTCTCTGACAGTAACAACATATCTGTGCCCAGATTACCTTGGTACAGCAAAGAAGCCGCCATTCAGCGCCCCGAGGCAGGATAGAGCCACGAGAACAGGAATCAAAGACGCCACTCCCTGGAGAGCACGATTTGCAAACGTCTGCAGAGACACAGGATCACGCCAACATTTGAACATACCGTCATACAATCTATTTGCTAAGAGTGTCCTCTAAATTGCGGGGAAGACTGACCACGGCCACGGCCTCAGACATCAGCAGCTCAGCGGGGGTCATCACGGTGTAGTAGGCCACATTTACAAGCACATAAAAGACTGTCACCGTCACCATGGAGCAGATTATTGCCAGTGGGATGGTTCTGATAAGACAGGATGCACACAGAGAGAGGTGATAGTATTTTCAAAGCAACGCGGCTTGACTGTAGAGCAGATGTCAAATGCAAAATACCTGTTTGGGTTTATGACCTCTTCTGTGACAAAGTTCAGATAAAACCTAAAGGAAAAGTGAAAAGACAGTCAGGAGTTTTGAATTGAAGCTCAGAGCCGGCCAGCTACGGAGGACAGAGTTGGAGCCAGAACTCCTGGAGGAATAAACACCTGAAGCGTCATCAGATTCTGCTCTTATCGAGAGATGTGACCGACATTTTCTGGTGTCACGCACTGGGAATGTTGACTAGTGACTGAAGCTGGAGGGGAGACTCAAGCCAGTGTTCATACTGCAATAAATGCATGCTTACCATCCGCCATAGGCATACAGGCCGTTGTAGAAGGCCAGTGGCAACCTATCCAATGTTAATGAGGCAACTTCAAAACCATTCTGGAAATTCTCTGTTTTCCCTGGATGAAGAGAAGTGCAGAAAGGCAGAGGGAGTGACTGAGCGTTATCAACAAATGTAAAGAACCTAACAGCTGTAATTTATCTTTACCTGTAGCCAGTGCGATGACACCGGGGATGATGATGAGGACCAGAGCGAACATCTTAATGAAGGTGAGGGTGACCTGAGTGCGAGAGGCCGTGCTCACACTCCAGCAGTTGATTGCAACGACAAACGCTACAGAGACAGAAACAGAAGGTAAAGGAAAAGTTTATGAATCTATATCTTGCACTGAATAGAGTACTCTAGACCATATTCACACGCTAATCTGTCAGATTCCCGAAGTTTATTGGACTTGCAACCTGGAACACAGCAGTACGACATTTGAGCTTCCAACCCTGAGCCTGATGTTGGATGAAAATGGCCGCCGTGTGAATATGGTATTGTGGATAGAGAGAGGAGACATAAAACCACTCACTCACTCCGAGGATGCTGACCAGTTTGATAAGCACCGTGGGAGCAGCACACGGCGCGAAGAACGACTCCACAACATATCGGCCGAAAGCCAGCGACACATAGGAAGCAACAGAGGGCCTGGAAATGGAAAGTATGGAAATGGAAAGTTATGTGGCGTGATTTGACCTTAAAGTCAGGACAAACGGGACAAAACGCAAAAAAATGACAAACCTGATGAATAGGAATTCAACCCAGAGTCGTAAAAAGGCAGGTAGTGGCCCCAGTGTCTCCAGCAGGTAAGTGTAGTGGCCCCCTGATTTTGAAAAACTGGTGCCCAGTTCGGCATAGCACAGGGCCCCTAAAGGAACAGGGAGCAGACCAGGGACAAACAAGAGATGTAACATGATATAATCACAGTGTATATGTTCTAATTACATATTTGACCATGCTGGCTGTGTTGTTGTTTGGATTGTATCATCAGGCTGTCGGTTGTTCGGTACCACAAAATCTGAAAAAGACATGGATCGCTGTGAAATTTGGAAACCTAATAACTTTGTTGATCCCCTGCTTTTCATCTCACACTGCTACCATGAGGTCAAAGTTTTTATTTGTCCAGTAGACCAAATCACTGTGACGTCACGCTAACAGTCACACAGTAGACAACTCGTGGTTGATTTGCACTGCAGACATATGTGTGAAATTGGCAAACGCGCATGTTAGCATGCCGTTGTTAGCGTGCAGCACAAAGCTAAAGGCTCACAGAGTCACTAGCTGCAGGCGGTTATTGTGTATCTTCTGGACAACTTTTAAGCAAAATGGTCAAGTTTAATGTTGGATTTGGGGTCTTGAGTGTGCCAAAGATAAATAAACACATTTCAGTGATTAAATATTGAAATTATTAATAATCTAAAAAAAAAAAATTCTGAAAAATGCATTGAAAGACAGTGAAAACAAAAAAGTGAGTAGTTAAATGTGCACTTACACCCAGAAATAGATTTAAAAAGCAAAAATGATCACTGAATGCGACAATGACAATGTTCTATATTATTCTACCATTGTTTATCTTTTATTAAATATTATTTTTTAATCCATTTATATAATTCTATCATTTTGTAAGTAGCATATAGGGACTACAAACTTCATCTTGTTATACATCCCTGGTGTTTACAAATACAGTAATCGAGTAATAATGTAAAATGGCAGAAACGGCGTCCTACCAAACATAGAGAGGATCCCACACAGCCCCCACACCACCAGAGAGAGCCCCACGCTGCCACTGTTCATCAGGACTCCCTTGGGCGCGATGAAGATCCCACTGCCCACCACTGTGCCGATGATGAAGGACACGGCGGGCAGCAGGCCAATCTCTCTCCGAAGATGCACCACCTCTTCCACTGCCTTCTCCTTCTTGCCATCCACCTCCGTCTTCACTTGCGTCCCGTCCATGTCTCCGAGGCTGTAGACTCCACTTGGACACCTCAAACTGACCACACACAGTTTCTTTAACTCTGCACATTTGAGGCTTTTCATCTCGATTGTGTATCAGCCCTGCAAGCTTGAATTTCTTACCTATTTTGTGGCTCCAAGCAAGCAGCAGTATCCCTTTTCCCTGCTCCCACTGTCGCTGATCCAGCAACAGAAATCAACAGTCCTCTTTGTGCCTCCTGTTAATCCTTCTGGTTACACATTTGCAGCAGTTGTACAAGCAGTGTGGTAGCGTTAGCAGTGTATGTGCATGTATCTGTAGTCAGAGGAGACAACACCGGCCACAACATGGCAAACTTCTCCCCCCTAACTTTTCCTGCATGTTTTTTCTTCCCTCATTGGCTCTCACCCCACCCGCCCCAGCCTGAGCCGAGGGAACAAAGCCAGCTCTCTTCCAAGCTTCAGCAAGTAATTACTGCAGTTTAAATGCTCGACACTTTTCATGCATTGTGCGTGTGCTCTTATATGTGTGTACAGCTTGACAGAGGCCTTGTGGTCTCTGGGGATAAAAGGGTCAGGCTGTTGTAGAGGCAGCTGCACGGGCCACAGGGGGGCTTCTTTCAATAACAGCACTCGTTTTTCGTCTTGTCCGCTCCAAAGCAAAATTAGTTTGTTGCCAAATTCCTTCATTTCAGTAATGCTTTCCCTCGGCTTGCGCGCACGTGGCCTCGGCCGAACATGAACATTTTGCGCAATGTTTCTGCCGAGATCAAACAGGAGTCAGAGCAGCGCAGTATGAGGGGCAACACTGAACAAAAAGAGTCACCCATGTCACACTATTTGCCTGTTTTTCCTCATTTTCACTCCACTGACCGCTCCATGGACGTCACATTCACTTCATCAGCGACAGCTCGTTGCTTGTTAAAATTCCTCCGCTCACAGTTTGAACCGAGAGGTTCATTTGGTGAAGATTCACGAAGGCTGAACAATCGTACATGCGATCGGATGTGAGGAGATGTCATCTGGATGCATTCAAAGCCGAAAGTTGACGTACAAGACGTGTGTTTTATGGCGCTCATGCGTTTGGGATCTGGCATAACAGGATCATACGAGGTCTCTGTTTCGTGGGAAGGTCGGGAAGCAAAGAGATGCACAAATAGGGGGATGTTTGTTGAAGTTTCCTGCTGTGAAAGCCAACAGACGTAGAGCCTTGGTTTTTCACATCTGGCAAAAGTTGTCTCTTCATGTACAAACGCAAAAAACTACCAAAAAAATCAAGATCGTGTCAGTAATCGGTTGTGATTGATCATGATTTATCACAATTAAAGGTGACATATTATGCTCATTTTCAGGCTCATAATCTTCCTATTACGATAGTTTTACAAGCTGTAATTCTCAAAAAGCCCATCAGTTTTGTTGTACTGTCCAGTGCTGCAGCTCTGTATTCCCCGCTCTGTTTAAGCTCCTGTCTCTTTAAGGCCCAGTCTCCTCTGATTGGTCAGCTCACACACGCCTGACCCAGACCCAAATCAATTCTCATGTGCCAAACTAGCTGCTAGGCATAAATCATGCAAATGTTATGATATGGTGATGTAGTGTGATGTCACAAAGTCGCAGAATTTAAGGCGGGATCACTGATGAGGCGTTTCAGGAGCAGTGTTTTCTGTGGGAGAGAGGAGCTTCTGCTGGTCCGGACCTCTTTAACTTTTGAGATCTTTAACATACACATAAACCAATATAACACGCTGAAGGAAAGGAAAAAAACATCACAGGTCATCTTTAAATGCTAGCATTTCCTAAGGGGGAGGTAAACCAAAGTACATGCGTAAGTGTTGGAATAAAGTAATGAATGACAAATTGGTTAGAGTAAACTTTAACTTTATCAAAGCATCTCAGCTTAATTGTGATGAATTTGAACTTGTCTTCTGTAAATGTATCAGGGAGTGCTTGCAATGCCAATATCAGACTGAACTGCAGACTTAATGAACACCCACATAAAATCAGATAAAAAGTAACAGCTGTTACAAAGTGAATGTAAACAGTTTGCCTGAAAATTGTTGGCAAAATAACAACTTACCCAAAATGAATGCTTCGATGAGTGTGGGGAGCTAAAGCAGAGACAAAGTGAACGATCCCCTTTCACACTTGAAATGTGAATGAATGAACGTGAACACGTGTTCCTTTTAATCAGTTGCTCAGACAATGTCAACTAACTTGTGGACATTATCAGAAGAGCTGGCCTGTACAGTGTGGCCTGCCAAAGACAACAGTCACATGGCTCTGTTAAGAGCAGGTAGAGCCGAGCACCTTTAACCTCGTTTCCACCGAGCAGTTTGGTTATCTATGACCTGAAGTTGGAACCAGGGGACTGTTGGTGTGTACACAACTAGCTGGTTAGCATGCTAACTTCAGTAGCTCTCTCTGCAACACAATTTATAGACAACATGTTATTCCTTCACATTTTGTTGATGACTGCAGTCAACTTTTGGATGTTTTTAATGTTATTCTTACACATCGCACCTTTAAATGTCGTGTTTAAAGACATGTTCTGGCAATAAATGTGCGTAAGTATCAAAACTACAGAAATCATACATATATTTAAATATATGGGTTGTATACGGGTTGATCGATTATCAGATTCAATATCTGGCATTTTTCACATTATTCACATTATTCACATTATTGTTTTTTAATTAGATTTTTATCCAGTTGAACCGATGCAGTAATCTGCAAAGTAACTAATAACTTTACAAATAAATGTAGTAAAGTTAAAAGTACAATATTTGCTTCCAAAATCTAGTGGTGAAGAAGTAGCAGATAATGGAAATACCTCAAATTGTGCTCAGGTAAAGTACTTGAGTAAATATTCTTAGTTACATGCTGCCATCAATGGATATATGTTGTAAAGGCTGTAAGTAAAGCATTATTTGATAAGTCAGTTGACGTACAGATGAATGGAAACCAGCTTGATTTACTGGTTTTTTTTGTTATTATTTTCACTGCAAAACTAAATATCTTTGTTTTTTATTCTCTTGGTTGGCCAAATATGAAATGTAAAGCACTAAATGAGTTATAGGACAGTTCTATCAACATCTTACCAAAAAAGACAGTAACACTTTATAACAAACATTATTAACAAATGGTAAAAGAAGTTATTTCACTGTTTATACGCAATAAAATGCTAAATTAACCATTTATTAAGCATTTATTTATTGTTTATTTATTTTTTAAACTGATTTTTTATAAAATTGCTTAATAAGTGCTTAATAAGCCATTACAATTTCTTTAAAACTATTCATTAATGGTGGTTATTAAGTGTTAATTGTTACCAAACAGACTCAATAGTCAGCCATCCCTGATGTTTCTCTGTTCGACCAGCAGAGGGAGCTAAACCATCTGACCTGCAGAAGGATCCCATTCACTCACAGCCGGGTGCACTTTGTTTTCCATCCAGAAGATGGCGACCTCATCTCAGACTGGATATCAATTATCTCTCAGAGAGCTTCTGAGGCGGTTCCTACCAATCCACGACCCTGGGACGTCTTGAGCGTCACACTGTGAAATCCCAGGGCGGCCTCTGAATTTAGCCCCCCCCCTCTCAGTGGGTAACCGTGCCGCGAGCTCACACACCTGCCCCGGGAGACGCGAACCCAAATCCCCCCAGCTGTTTTTCCACCTGACCTCCCAAGATCCCTGCCTAGTCAAGTGGAGGCCCCAACCGCCCCCCTCTCCTATGGGCTCATTTCACATGGCTTTGGATACAAAGGGAATATACACTGACATTTCCCTGGAGGATCCCGGAGGTTTTTTTCCATCTTGTAAATCACTGGTTAGGAGTTGGGTTTTGGCGGACAAAGGCTTCTTCACGAGGAAGAGTTCGATTTTAATTCAGCACGACTTCCCTCAGTAGACATCCCTGAGGAGACGATGCAAAGAGTGACAATGTTAGTCAGATAATTCATCTTATACGATTAAATGACAACAAGCTGAGACGAACATGTGGCTGTCTGATTAAAAATGAGAACTTTGGGGATTTGACGTGACGTGAAAACACATTAGAAACCCTTGTTGGGAATCTATAATGAGATAAAACATTATTCACGCATCTCCTTATGGGTTATCTCTCTCAAGGTAAACAAGGGGAGAGGAGTCGTCCTCCATGCTGCCCTCGTGGAGTCATCGCCCTGAGCAACCGGCTATGTTTTTTTTGTTAAGCATGGAACAAGCCTCAGCATCTTGAGTCCCCTAATTACACAACGTATTATCACATACGGTATAATGTGTGTGCCCCTGTCCTGGGAATTAATTAACCCTCACACACACACACACACACACACACACTTCTACCATACTACACATACTACACAAGCATACACACACAATTTTTTTTTCACATGTGGATGACAATTTCCCAAGCAGCCGTACTCGACCAGCCATTTACGTCGGCTTTGAAAGCAGCTTATCGCGGCCCATATTTATGTTTGTTGTCAACGGCAACCTCGAGCGGCCGTAGATATTATTAAGGCAGCACAGCAGGAAGTCAGGCGAAGTAGTGTAAAGAGCGGCGAGTCTGTATAGAGTGCCGCAGGAGTGAGTCCTAAAACTGGGAAATAAGTTAGCATTTTTGCACTTCCTGTTTCCTCGTCTTGAAGTCAATGGGCTTTCGGTTAAATGCCACAAATAACCTCTGTGGTTGACACAAGCTCAAGATATTTTTTTCATAAGTAGCGTGGTTATTTTCAGCCTAAACCTAACCAGGTAGTTTTAGTGCCTTAACTTTACCAACCGCACAACAAAGGGTTAGAGGAAGCAAATGTGGAGCACAGAAGAACTTCCTCTCCACAAGTTAAAATAAAACTAACTTTTATCACAATCCAGTGACAGAAAAACTTTAAAATATCTACGGGAGATTTGAGTTGGCTCTCGGGAGGCACAGTCGAGGACGGCGCTTTCAGCATTCAGGTCGTGCCTCACGGCCCATCACATATACAGTATATATATATATACACTTCACCTGTTTCAAATAAGAAATGCGTCGGATGTGGGGGAAAGGCATCATTACATTAGATGACATGCATTCCACATGATGGATGGGGTTGGGCGATGCTCCATAGGTAAAACCAATCGACAGGTGACAGCAGAGTACCGGAGCGCGGTTTAATTAAGTAGGTTATACAGTTCTGCCCGAGAAAGGAAGACAGACAGAGACAGAAGTGACAGAAATGTAAAACAATGTGCTGTTTATGGTATTTTTTTTTTACTCCCATGGGTTCTGTAGCCTGTACACACAAGAAAGGCTGCGATTCAAAGCCCTCTTTGGGGATTTTGAGGTCTTCCTGGTATCTGAAGTGTAAATAAACACCACCGGCTCTGTAGCGTGACGATACGCCTCCCCCCCCTCTGTCCAGAAGCCGAGACGCCAAGAACCCAGATTTGAAAAATAGAAGAAAGAACAATACATCATCCTTGTCTGACTCACAGGCTCCCAGAAGGAAATCCCTTCTCTCTTTGTCTCCTCCTCTAATCTCTTTTTCTCTTTTTCGTTTCCTGCTCTACTTTCCTCTCAGACAACACATCCCGAGTCCCGCACAGACATCGATACCTGTCTGCAGCGTGTGTGGTGAAATATCTGGAGATCTGTTGAAGTGTTACGTCCTCAGCAGATCATCCGCCGACGCCGGCTCTGTTTTAGATCTATAAAAGGAACAATAAGGAACATTTTTTTCCTGCATGATAGCACAAAACGACATTGATTTGTCTCAATCAAAGAAAATTCACAATGTGGCAGGAACTCTGTTGTGGGAGAAAAATGTCAAATTAATAATTTTATGACACTCCCTGAAGCTCTTCTGCTCTCCCACCTCAAAGCCTGGTACTCTCAATCTGAATCCTCCTGCCTTGTCGCGGCTGTGATATACAATTCATCCAGTGACAGATGACTCAGACAGCAGAGTGAGTCACCGGGCTGCCGGGTTGCCCTGGTCGCCTCGTGATGCAGTGAAATCTCCACAGTTCAGTTCGAGCGCACGTTTAAATCTACCTTCAATACTGTGACTAACTCCTCCGCGTCTTAATTTGATTATGATTCCCAATAAAAAATGTCAACATTCGTCTCAATTACGCTGCAGAACAACCACTAAACAACCCAATTGTACACAATCGCCGTGAGAAATTGTGATTTAAATGCACAAGTCGGTCTTAATCTATAATAATGAACGCAATTAATAATTCATCACTGTCACTGTATGCACGGGCTGCTATTGACTGCACTCGTTTGTTGTGAGCTGTCACGAACGGCGCCAGGAATAATAGATGTGATCGTCACGTCTAAACGTTTGCATCAGTCTGTATTAACGCCATCAGTCATTACAAGAGCCGACACGCTGATACGTCCACCAGGTGTTCTCCACATGCAAAGCTGAATGCAGTCATGTTATTCAGTCGTTATCATCTAGGAAATGAACTGTGTGGCCCTGCAGATGAATAATGAGTCCTGTAACATGGAAGTAAGTTAGCATTTTTTGAAAGTTTGGGTTTTTTAAATTGGTTCTCAGTTAAATGCCTGAAATAAGGTCTGTGATAGAACACATTTTGTTCTATGACATAAAATACATCATTAAATGTCTCATTTAGCCACTTGTGCCCACACAATTGATGTCTCTTCTGTAGACATCAATCACGGACAGCAGACGTCATCGTGCCGAACACTGAGACTCACCTACTCACTAGTCCGTCTTTACAGGAAGACTTTAGTTTGAACTATTCCAACTCTGACTTTACAACTTGTAGACTGATCAGTTCACAGAAAAGGTGTGTAGTAACTGTGTGGGGCGACGCTTAGTCGGGGTAACGTTAGATTTTTACTTCTAGCGATTTAATTTATGATTCGAAAATCAAAAAAGCGGTGTTCACGTGTGAAGATTATCTTGCTGAGCTACACGTGTAAGTGTCATAAACTTAACTTATTCTCAGCATGATCCAGAAACAATCCAATGCCCAACTCAAACATCTATTGGGTGTTACAACACTAGGGTTGGGTACTGTTCACATTTGAACAGATACCTGTAATTCGTCACTGGTAGCGGTACTGGTTCTGTTACTGACCTATTGATCTGTAATTACAAAAATGTAATGTCAATTGTACAAAAACAAGTCACCACATACATCACGTAGCATATACTTAAAATAGATTGGCTCTTATTACATTTTTACAACTTCTGCTTGTGAAGGAAACTTTCACATTGTATCCCCTCGAGGACTCCTCCGGGAATTTACGAGAGCATTAAAGCGGGAGTAACCCGCGGTGTCCGTTTCATCGCATCACAACAAATTGCTCGTTAAAGCTCATTCTCATTCAGCAGATATTGATTCGGTCTGAGTAACACTGTAATTACACCGTATTACTTGCACCGTGATGGACTGTGGGGTGGCAGACCTGTCACTGCAAACCTCTTCTCGTGCTGCCGATGCCAAGCCGCGTCGAAGAGCTATAAGTAGTGCTTGTCGTCCGGCTGGATCTCCAGGTGTATACATGCCAGAAAACTGCAATAAAGACTGACTCAAAGTGCTGTAACAAGCTGTTTGTTAACAAAGAGGACGGATAAAGTCTGGCTGTCCAAACAAACTTAAAGCTTAGTTCATACTTTTAGTCCTCAGGCACTCTCGATTTCCTTTCATAAGATTTATTTTACTTCGTGATTTGCCTCAGAAGTGGGACGATTCACTGCCTGAACACAAAGCAGGGTTCTGGCATCTTCATCGTCAAAGCTTTCATCACTGTGGTGTCTTTGCACCAGGGATCACATGTCAGCTAAGCAGCCTGACAAGATCTGGCGTCCTTGGCGCCAAGAAGGCAGCATTACTTGCTGTGGTAGAGGGGTCTCTGGGGTCTGGGTGAATAAACCTGAGAGAGGAGAAGGTGATGGGGCAAGAGGTGCAGCAGAGCCAAAGGGGGCACAAAAAACTTGATGCAGTGCCCTCTAGGGTGCCCTTCCAGTGGAGAAAGAGGGGATGGAGTGAGCTCTAGGAGCCATGCAGTGGAGAAAACAAGATAGAGGGCCCTTCAAGGTGCCCTTCCAGTGGCTAAAACACAATAAAATGCCCTTTCAATGGAGAAAATTGGAAGAAGTGCCATGGAGGCTGAACCTAAATACCAGAAAATCATCTCTGTTGTAGTTAAAGAAAGTCTGATGAGTCTTCTTCTCTTTTTATCAGTGCTTTCCCCTGCTGATCCATGGTTTTAGAGACCATTTGAACCATTATACAGTCGGTTCTCAAATCTCAAAAAAGACATTTTTTAGCCTCTGCTTAATGCCTGAGCTGAACTAAACTTTAACCATCATGGTGGCGGTTACGGTTTTGTTGGACTCGGACAGAAATGGAGGTCATAAGATGGTCGTGTGAATCATTTCTGCAACCGTCATCTGTAATGGTTTTGGGAAGGAGGGCGCTGGGCCATCGGATCAGCCATTGCTTACGTGTGTCGCGCTGAAAAGAAATGACAAACAGCCTATTTTTCCATTCAGCTCGGAAGACTCGTCGGCTATTCAAGCCAAAGACGGTTGAAAGCTGCTACTTCTGCGTCGGCATCAAACCTTACTGAAGCAACTATTCGTCTAAACAGCGACAGAATCACCTCATCCGATAGTATCTCTGGTCTACTATTGACTGTTCCTGCTGCAGACATTAAATAACCACAGTGATCCGCTCCGACAGGCCGTGTATCATCATTTTATAGCGACGACAGGTCCAGTATGTGACTTGGTGATGAATGACTCTGGAGCTCCGGGGACGCCGCACATCATATATATGTCAGAAAGCACAGTGGTTACATGGCCACTGTTCGAGCACGATATACTGCACGTGATCCACAGCATTTATGGCTGTAAAACACACTGGATCCCTCTGACCCTTGTAAATACTCTGACTGTATAACTAATGACCTTTGAGTAAATGTCACGATAGATCTGGAGGATGCCATTAAACTTCTGAAGCTAAATATACAGCCAAAGATTAACTTCTGTTTTTGCCAGAGAAGGTTAATTAATATCATTCTGAAACGTTTACTACAGGGAGAGCTGTGAGGTCACCATGTGGGTGTAACTCCTGATGGGTTATAAAACTTTTCCTTTTCTTCTAAACGAGACGATAAAAGGCCAAAAATCCTGCCAACCAGAAAAACAGCGACACACTGCCCAGCGAGGCAGCGAGCCACTAATCTGTGATCTGCCCTCTGGAAGGGGTTTGAGCTGTTGTTGAGCAGATAGATGCATGAGAGCGCTTTTATTGCATTTATTTGGACGGCGGCTGACCCTGCGGATCACGCTGATGGATGACGATTGCCGGACGTCTCTTTCCCCGGCTCGGGCCGGCTGGGCTACGGGCCAGCTCAGTGGGAGTGAGCGGTCTGCGGTGCCGGCGCTCAGGTACATCTTATAAGACCGAACTGCTGGAGATGGACTGCTGAGAGGAAAAGAGAGTGAGGGCTTAGGGAGTTTTTGGCTTCCTTGAATGCATCTCTAAGGACAGGGTTATTCTTTCGCTCTGGATTAGACCCAAACAACACCCTGTCCAGAATCTCAATAGGCTGAGACTACTTTTTTTTTTTTAAGACTTCTTTAGACACTGATTTTGTACCTTTTCCAAATTTTTGGTTGCAACTTCTTAAAGACTCCATTAAAGGAATAGTTTGACATGTTTGGTAAATCTATACTACTTTAATCTGATCTGTCCGCTACATATTAAGCGACAGTCAGGAAACGGCTAAGATAACCATTAGCTTAGCTTGGCTCGGTCCAAAGGTTAAAAGAATCTGCCTACCAGAACCATGATGGTCACAAATTAACAATGGGGCGGCTGTAGCTCGGGAAGCAGAATGGGTCATGGGGAGGTCGCTGGCTCGAACCCCCGGTTGCAGTGAGTTGAGCTCGAAGGGCCACCAAAGGATCAGCTGTTACCAACCTAAAATTTCTGCCATCTCTAAAGTTGGCTTCGCTCTTTTCGCCTCCGAGCACGACGTTTCCTCTGTGGCGCCTGTAAACAAACCCCCCCCTCCCCCTCCATCTTTGCATTCCTCTCAGTTCACACAGGCTCTCGCATACTGCCGGACAGCTTGTCGAGAAAGCTGCCCGACAGGCCGGGATGGCGGGGATACAGCTGTGATGAGCGTCTGATGGGTGATTGACTGTGGCACTATATTACCTAAAGGGGCGTGTTCGGCTCATCTCAGCGCGCTCAATCATTGTAAATACGTCTAGCCGGGGAATTTATGTCCTGCATGATGAAGTGCTTTGCTTTACTGTGCTGCATTAATTTGACGGGGGCTGTGATGTAGTCAATGACACCATTTTCACCCATTGCCAAGGATAATAAATCAGACATGAGACGTACAACCCATCCCTTCAGAGTCTTTCACTTCTGGAGCTCTGTCATACTTTTGTTTCCGATTGTTGAAGTATATATCTCGCACCGCATTTGTTGAATTAAATCCGTCCTTTGTGTCACTTCATCAGACCCACCACAGCGCTGTGCCAGTGATCTCCTTTTCCAGGAAAAGCCGGCTGACCAAATGCTTTAGCGGAGAACCAGTTGCTAGGAGACACCTCCTCCCTGCCCTGCGGATGTCTGGGTTGCCCATTGTAAAAATGTGTGTTTGTGTGCGTGTGTGTGTTGGAGAGAGGGTGAGAGTGAAAGGGAGAGAGTTTGAAATGGCCTTGGCAGTGTTACAAATGCTATATAGTGTGTAAACCGCTTATTGTACAAATATCAAAATCTTATTGCTGAATTGCAGTTTTATAAACAAAATAAGACGACGGGACACAAAAAAATCAGTTGTATATAATACATGTCTTGAAATGTGTGCAGGTGGATGCTTCCTTTATTTTCCCTGATGGATTTTGAAGTTTTCCCTCTATTTTTCTTGTTTTATTATAAACTGGTGATGCTCATCCTGCAACAAATCACCCAAATTCAGCCTGGAGATTACAATATAGCCTACGTGTAGTAGATACTGGTAGACACTGCCACTTTATCCTCATTCCTAAATGACAAAAATACTGTAGGCTGTTTGTCAGTGCATTCATATGTGTATTTATCGAACTGTCACTGCTATAGTTTGGGTTTAGTCAGATTTAGGCAGCTAAAACTATTTGGTTAAAGGGGAATTCAGGTGTTTTTTTTTAAATTAGGCCCTATACTCACATGTTTTGTTGTGTAAATGATTCATACTTACCAAACATTTTGGAATCAGTCTGGTAGATACAGGCAAACACACAGCTGCAATGGCTGCAACGTAATCCTTTGGGGCAACTGTCGACCGTAAAAGTTATGTCCCTGCATGTTTCACTCACGAGTTTTGAAGCTAGCAAACTGATGTTAGCAAACACAAAAACCCAGCTAATGTAAGTCTGGATTCAAAAGTCAGGCTTCATTCATCGCGCAGAGCCAACTGGCATGCTAGCAGGTTTGCTACAAGTTGACTTAGCATATCCACTAGCATTTTACTCCTGCCTTATGTTGTTAATGAAAACAAAACATACATTTTGTTCTAGCTTTTATTATCAAAGATCAAATTCTAGCTCGATATTGTCTCGTCTGAAAGGTTGTTTTCTTCAGAGTTTCCGTAAAAAAATGAACACCGGCACTAAATAGACTTAATAGACATCTCAGTACCATTTAAGTGCTCGAGTGGAGCTTATATTGTGACGTTTATTCAACATTTGTCTTAAAATACCCTTTACCCCCTGAATCATGCTTAACTAATAATTGATTTAATAATAAAAAACTGCTTTTCTGCTGAACAAAATCATGTTTTTGTCAAAATCTGCATTGAGAAAATGTATAAATCTCCTCACTCAGCGTCTACATCATGACTAACTTCATACGCTCACGCACGCATCCCTTGCGACTTTCTGTACCTGTTGAACTCGTTCTTGCACAGCGTCCGTTTCTTCTGTTGCCACGCTGCGCTGTGGACTTCACTCTAACAAATGGCCTCTGCTGGATTCACTGCAGCGAGAGCTTCTCCTGCAGTTTGCGTGGTGTGAAGTCGACTTGCCCGACGGGTGCATATGGGGAGTGGGAGGAGACGCAGCAGTGCGTGTGGGCGGTTGTTGTCGTCATACGTGCGACCTCCTGACTCGGTCTTAACCCTACAAAGAAACTGATGTTTCCCAGCAGCACACTTCCTCTCTGGTTAGCAGCTAATTAAACTGATATAATGTGAGACCGGAAAATGTTTCTTCTAAATACTTAACCACAATTATATCTCTGTGTTGGGCCCACAGTGCAGATTAAGTGACATCCATCCACATGTTAGAGCGAAAACAAGACACACAGTTGATCTCAGAACATGCTCTGCGGTAAAGGTCATATTTATTCCCACTGTATTCCCTCTGCAGCTCCTTATCTTGATTACACTGACGGGCTACGGGGGTTAAATTATCTATTATCTGGGCGCGGCGCGGCGGAGAGTGTTTATGAAATATGTTTGTGATGTAGAGTTCTCGGCTCATAAAAGCCAGAGAGCACCATTATCAAAACACACACTTCATAACAGAGATTAGATCGCTGTGTCTGTGGCGGAGCTCGCAGCAGCAAAACACTGATTACGGTCGACTTCGTCCACTTCACTTTTGCTGACGCTCGTACTGCAACAAGTGATCAAGAGAGGGAGAGCGTCTAGCTTTTGGGTTGTGTAACAAGGAATAATCACATTTCTTATTTTCTGCACATAGTAATAGAAATAGTGATGAAAAGTCATTTATCCCCCTTGACTCATTTTAGAGCCTTTCAGCTCGTTGTTTTGGTTATACGGTGCGCAATTTTACTGTTTCGGTTCACTCTCTCTGCTTTCGTAATTGTTGTTTTGAGCCACTGCAGGCAGCTCTAAAAGCCAGTGGAGCATTTAGCTGCCTGGGAGCCAGATATTTACCTCAGCAGCCTGTGGAGAGTAAAACACAGTAAAAATGAGATTAAATATTGGAAACATGATGTGAAATGTTCCCCATATACACTAAAAAGAGATGTATTATGCTCATTTTCAGGTTCATGGTTTTATTTTGGGTTACTACTAGAATACTTTTACATGCCTCAATGCTCAAAAAACACATTTTCTCTGTGTTTTGTGCTGCAGCTCTGTAGTCCCCCTCTGTCTGAGCTCCTGTCTCTTTAAGACCCCCCTCCTGAATAAACAGTCTGCTCTGATTGGTCAGCTCACACACGCCTGAGCCAGAACTGCTAACAACAACAGAGCAGCTGTGCTAAATCAATTCTTAGGTTGTGACATGGTGATGTAGTGTGATGTCACAAAGTCAAGGAATTAAAGGCGGGACTACTGACGAAGCGTTTGAGGAGCAGGGTTTCTGTGGGAGAGAGGAGCTTCTGTTGGTGCAGACTTTGACTTCTTTAACTTTCAAGAGATTTTAAATGCACAAGAACATATAAAACACTGAAGGAAAATGAAAAAGTATAATTAGTCTCCTTTAAATGGAGAGACAAATGTCAAAAGCTTGTTTCTGCAACACCCACGTATCAGTTAATGCAGGTTAGAACGTCTAATTCAACTAAAATGTTGATGCTTTACAGTTGTTTGTATTGTTGGGAATAGTAAATACCATAGTACCATTTCAGATTTACGTGTCTGTATTTTAAGATGAAACAAAAATCTTCTAAAGTTCATTATTTACATCATATTGAAGAGGAAAAAGGGGCCAACCAAATAACACTTGGTAATTCACCCAGACACAAAAGAAAGCTGATGACCAAGAACTCATACTTCAGGAGGGGAGTCAGGCATAACCTCTCGACACTAAAACACCTTTCTATGCATGTGAACATTTATTTTGAAATTCAAATTAAATGAACTCCCTAACATGGACTGAGGCACGGTGTGCAGTGGTCCAAATGGATACAAAAGGTAATTTGGGAGTAGCCCGGTGCTGTTCCTGAGGGAACGGGAAGGTGTTGTCATCACTGAAGACAAACCTCTTGAGATGTTCCCATTGCTCCCCACGGAAGAGATGATCCAGAATGAGAGAAACTATCTCATTCACATTTTTCAATTAGCTCCGCTGCTACCACATGAGGATTTGTACGCTAGATAAAGATCTTTTTTTAGACTAAAGCTACAAGAGCTGATCAGTGTAGCACTGAGTCATGTTGCGGCTCATTGTGTTTGTTGCCATAAATATAAGGTGTAACAACATGGGTGTCATTTTTAGAGGATTTGTGAAACCAAAAAGAACAATGTCGGGTGTGACTGTGTGATAGTAACTGGATGTGAACGCATTATCTCTCCCTCTGTCATAACATTTCGGCGGGGTAGGTGTGTGTAGGAGAGACGCTGCAGGTATTTAAAGTAAAGACCTGTTTGTTGTGGCTGCTGGAAGGGACAAGACATATTTCCGTGTACATTATTTTCTTAAATAAATCCAGACAGACAGATTTTTGATGCAAGGTGAATCCTTCAAATGGATTACTGTAAACAATGTAATTCATCTTTGGAAAAAAAAAAACATCTCTGTGTTCATTCCTCCTCTGCAGCGGCAGAGATTAAACCCTTTTTTTCCCAGCATTTTTGTGTAAAAACTGGAGGTGTGATCCAGCCAAGAGCTCGTTCCTAATTCCAGTTTTGTCATGTCTCTCCAATTCTCTCTGCCTGCCCCTCCAGCCCACACAGATTAAAGCACTACTTTCTTACACTGACCCTGTGCGCTGACTCACTCTTCCACAGAGTCTCTTTGTTACTAAATCACCACTTTCTCCGCATGGAAAATGGCACTTTGATCCGAAACTGAGATTAGTTGACAAAATAGAGCAGTTCTTGGGGTAAGTTAAGGTTTAAGACTGAGAAAGAGAAAAGGAAGTCAGATTTAGTCATTCAAATCAAGCACCCGAATCATATGGAGTCGATAATTGTTGGCAATGTACGTTAGATGTGTTGAATCTTTACGTTTCTTTATGTTTCTTTAGGTTCACGTTTCAATTTTGTGTTTTGAAAATGCTGTTCTTTTTTGTCTAGTTAGGTTTAGGCACAAAAACCGCTTGGTTAGGGTTAGGAAAAGATACGTTTTGACTTAGTCTACCTGGTTTTGTCGCCACAGTGTCGCCGGAAGTGTTGGAACATCTTGTCAAAAATATCTGGTTGTATTTGCTCAAACACAGCTGGAAATGTGCCAACGTCTCGATTAAAACACATGGTTTTGTTGCCACCAACAGAAATGGAAAACGTCAGGAAGTCTTGTAAATTAACATCGTTTTGTTGCCACAAAAACAGCTGGAAATGTCATGAAGTCTAGTCAAAAACATCCAGTTTTGTCACCCCCATCCACAGCTGAAATGTCTAGACGTCTCTGACAAAAAAACATGCAGTTTTGTTGCCACAAATATGGCTGTAAAAATGTCCCGTCTCGTCAAATGTATCCAGTTTAGCAGGCACAATCACAGTTGGAAAATGTCCTGATGTTACAATAAAAATATCCTGTTTTGTTGCAACAACCATGGCTGGAAAATGTCTTTTTCACCACGGTTAGGGCTGGAAATGTCCCAACGCCACATCAGAATGGTCAGTTTTTGCAGCTCCATCCACAACATTTCATTGAAGACACACGGATGGAAAATGTCCTGGCGTCTCGTTAAAAATGGTGGTTTTACACTCTGAAACGCTGAAAAGTAGCCCTGAACAGTTGACGCTGGCCTAGATGCAACTCCTCCACTGTCTCATTCACCTGTTCGCATCAAAGTCAGCTCAGGTGATATGACACATGCTGTAGAAATGTCAATATGGTTCATACGATCCGAACGTACCCATTGTTTGCAGGAATCTAAACTGCCAATCGGGCGACTACACACACAGATTCTGACATACAGTGTCCTTGCTGCCTATCACATTCGGTCTCACAAGTGGACGAGCCGTCTCCAACCCCGTGGTTTCAGATCGATAACACAGCTGTTTGAACTCCATCTCTGTCGGCCCGTCTGGTTGATGGACACTCTGTCTCGGTCTCCCTCTCCGTCTTCACTGTATTCGAGTGTCAGTCTGGGAAAATAAAGCACACATAAGCTGGCAGACAGATGGCCAGACATATCCACAATCAATACTCAATGTGAGGCAGAGGTAGCTGAAGCTGATCGCAATATTGTTTCCACGTGTAAGTACAGCTGAGGATTAACCTGTCATCTTCTATCAGAACAGGAGCTGTCTCTTTTTCGAGACTTTATTTGCCTGTGTCAAATTAAGGCAGAAGTAACGAGGACATTGAGTCATTCACTCGACTTCTTATTCCCTCGATTTAATCCGTCCTGAAGTCATCATTTTCTTAGGTTTTCTGTCGAACGGCAGCGGCAGCACACGGTTCCCACAGCATCGCACTGAAGGATTCTTAAAAAGTCGTACAAGTGTTTAAATCGATTCGGGACGCCGTGAAAAGATTCTTTATGAGAAATGTCAGTAACTACACTGCTGCTTTCGCCAGATGAATAGCTCTCATTATTTTTATGCTTTTAGGTTTCCCAAAAGATCTGGGAAAATCACTCGCTGATAAAAATAAAAAAAGAAAGAGAAAAAGGCTGGTGGGAACAAAAACAGGCCCATGAAATAAAGATGAAGTTATGGAAACGCCACTCTTCATTTAGAAGAAAGCATTTGCGAAAACCTTCCCTTTCATCCGCTGTAGTACAGGCTTTTCACTAAAAGGGAAACCTTGCTCTCATTTTGCTCCTCGCATTCTTTTACAGGGAGCAAATTTGCAGCTTTGATCGCCTTAACAGGACCTGATTTATTGGAAACTAAGGGGAACAGTGCAGCTGGAAACACCATGACCTTTAAAAAACAGGGATGCAAACAATCCAGGTGAAAGATTCAATTATCGTGGTCCTTTGTGAAGCTTCATTCCAAAACACTGTTCTCAGATGGACTCAATGGGGCCGATTCATTGATTTCTCAAAGTCAACGCAAATCTGCATTCACTCACTGTAACACAAACTGGCGAGAAATTAGATAAGACGAGTTCAAAATTCGAACGAGGATCCATCCACTACCATTTTGCAAGTATGATGAGTTAATTCTTCGAGACAAGCAGAAGATGGCATCAGTTCTCCGGTCGGAGAACCGTCGTACCGTCACAGAAGATGAGAATAATAATGAGAAGCATCATAGAAAACACAATGTAATAATGACGTTACTTTCCTGCAATGGTGAGTATAGAAATGAAAATCTCAGCCCGTACTCTTGAGATAAAAAACCCCATTTAGGTTGACTATGAAAGCAGCTTATTACGACCCATATTTATGTTTGTTGTCAGATGGCGACCTCTAGTGGCTGTTCTAATTATAATGGTTGCAAAAGAGGAAGTGAGGAGGA
The DNA here is from genome assembly GCF_965226575.1 of Pagrus pagrus. NCBI lineage: Eukaryota > Metazoa > Chordata > Actinopteri > Spariformes > Sparidae > Pagrus > Pagrus pagrus. The sequence goes on along the minus strand of NC_140205.1, from coordinate 5,809,165 downwards.
GAGTTTGGTTAAGTTATGTCACGTACATAATGTAAGTTAGTTTCGTCACGTTTTGAACTGAAGTTGCACAATGTACTCATTTTAAGCCAAACCATAACGTTTTCCTTCACCTAACCAAGTGCTTTTCTTGCCTAAACCTAACCAAACTGCAACTGTGCAACAAAGATACGCTACGTTGGTATTCAGTCATTTTGGTATTAGGATGTGTTGGAAAATAAATACTCTAAAAGTAAAAGTGCAATTAATCCCATAAAATATCACCCAGATGAAAATGAAGAGCTTCCTCTTCTTCTGAACGCTGAACAAGCTGATCAGTCATGTGAGTAAGCGTTGATTAGGTCACAACTTATTGATCTGGTGTTTCAATGCCCCCTTAAGCACATTCAATGTTTATTGAAGAAAAGGCAAATACCACCTTAAACTCTTTTTGCAAAATTTGGACTAATAAGTGGGTAAAGGCAGGTGTTAGAACAAGTAATGCAGCACTAAAAACCAGGAAAAGACAACACTTATGACATCTCACGATAACAGTATGTATCGTATATATTGCCCAGCCCTGTGCTATACTTCAAAAAGTGCATACAGATATGACGATGGAATTTCTTTTCACTTTTCGTAAGTGTTATCATGAAACCGGCCAAAAATACATCTGGAGAGCAAAGGGAGAGCTTTTCTTCTTGCCAGCCTCTATTGATTCTCCTCCAGGCCTTCCTGTGAGGATGGCCAGACCAGAGAGTAGTCATGAATAAATCATGGGGCAGCAAAGCATGAAAGAAAAATTGAAATGAGTACTCAAATGTCTAAAGGTGAACTGATAGTGCAAGATCGGCTAACTTCTCTGTCGACTGGACACCCAGACTCAGACTTGAAGTGCAGAACACGACTCTCCCCGGCGGCTGCAACAGTTTTGCTCTTCCTGATTCAAAAGGATCGCCTGTCCAGATCTATGAGAGGCAGATTGAGCACAGTTGCCTTTAAAGGTTTGTTTTTGAGCTACACAGTCGTGCACTCAGAGGCAATCCCACCATTGTGTTCGACAGGCTTCGCCGAGGGGGCTTGGATGTGGGGCCGGAGCACGCCGGTGGGTTATTTACATTCAGCTCGGCCACTGCAGCTGACCTTTTGCTTCTCCATACGTTATTCTGCTGTTAATGAGGAGGAAGTCGATTTCCTCCCGTTCCCTGAGTTTTGTCTTTTGAATTGGTGAGCTGGGAATCCTGGCCAGAAAGCTCGGAGCAAAGCCAGTGGTCTGGAACAAAGCACAGTCAAGAATCTCGATCAGCTACGACTGGGGACCAAAGAGGTTAATGGTTTAACGGCCAACTAAATGTGTAAGTGTGAAAGAAAAAAAACGGTTTGAGCCAATGATCAGTAACCCCAACACAGAAATTCAGTGTCTTTATGTTAAATTTTCAATGTTATGTTGTGACAATTCTGTGCTAAGATTGAGTTAGTTAGGTTTAGGCACAAAAGTCACGTGGTTAGGGTGAGAAAAAGATCATGTTTTGGCTTATCTGGTTCTGTCACCACAAACATGCCTGGAAATGGTGGTGTCTTGTCAGAAGTATCTGGTATTGTGGCTACTGAAATGGCTACAAATGGTCTGAATGCCTTGTCAAAAATATCCAGTTTTGTTGCCACTAACACAGCTGCAAATTATCTTGACAACTCATCAAAAATGTCCGTGTTGTTTTGTCATTAACATGGTGGCAAATTGTCCTGATGTCTCCTCAAAAACAGCTGGTTTTGTTGCCACTAACATGCCTGGAAATTGTCACGATGTCGCCAAAAAAATATCCAGTTTTGTAACCACACACACGTTTTTTGTCTTGAAGTTGAGTTGAACGGTAGTCTTTCACCTGGCAGCTGTCTCAGGCAGGTGTCGAAGGAAAAGATCATGTTTTGGTTTACCTGATTCTGTCACCACAAACGTGTCTTGAGATTGTTCTGACGTCTCATCCAAAATATCAGATTTTATTGCCACTGAAATGGCTGCAAATTGTCCCAACGTCTTGTCAAAAATATCCAGTTTTCGGCAGTAGCGTCCCCGAACGTTAGTCTTTCACCTGTCTCAGGTCTCATGTGGAAGTTGGCTCACATAGACATGTAATCTGAACATACAACATACGATGTACAAACTTATTATAACCGTGGTTTGCATAAACATACAATGCCAACAAGGACGACTGGACGTCTTCTATCAATCGGTATCCAATCATGTATGTAGCCTGGTGACTGTGGGTCTCTGTGGGAGGCTCAGGCCAACAGCATGGGGTGTAAATCCACAAGAATGAGCCTGACCCTGGTCGAATGTCGCCATGGGTCGATGGAGTCTGACCTGCCATGATTAAGTGGGAAATGTTGAGGGCTTTAAAACGCATTTAGCTTTCTTCCTCATGTGTTCCCGGATGCTCTCGAGGGAGGGACCACTAAACGACCTTCCACCTCTGGAGGAGATGACTTTGAAGCGCTGGGCCTCAATTTGAAATTGCAAATCCATCCTTGGAAATCATGGAATTCCCGATAGAGACGGGGAATAACATTGGAAGTTGTTGCCCATTATTCAAACGGCATCCTGGTCTCTCTAGAGAGAAAGACAAATGACTGACCTTTAGAGGTTCTCAGTGAGCTTTAGAGGTTCTGTGAGCATTAATTTTTACTCTAAGACTCTTGTTAATGTCATTTTGTGGCCATCGTACGTGAGTGAAGCTACTGTAGCCTCTTCAAAACCAAACAAAAGCCTGCAGAGAGTGCCGGGCTCCATTTTGGTTTCGAATCCCAAAGGCTTGCTCTATAAATGCCGCCTCCAGCCCCTTCCACTCCCTCCTCCTCCATTTAATCACACAGGTGAGAGAAAATAAAAGAAAAGAAAAGGAACGTCTCCTGCGGTTGGGGGACTAAATCAAATGAAGGGAAATGAAATTCTGGTGTGTGTGTGGAGGAAGGTGAGGAGGTTGTGGATGTGTCGATACACATCAGTACAGAGACGCACAAGCAGTGTCAAAACTCTGCCTTAAACCTCCAAGATGGCGATGGCCGTAAAACTGCAAAATGGTAATCCCTGATAGGCTTTCAAAGAGTGCAACAAGAATGAGTCCTAAAACCTGGAAGCAAGTCTGCAGTTATGTCCGTCTGACCTGTAATCTTGTAGATCTATCAATTTACATGTATCGTCATGTGTAGCAGTAAGCTAACTGTTGTCATGCAACCGCGATGTAGTTTGTTGTTAGCCTAACGTTAGCTTTTTACTTCTGCTGACTGCATTTAAACTCCAAATCTTAGAAGTGGTGTTCTTCTGTGAAGACTGTCTGGCTGAAAAAAAACATGCAAGTTTCAAAAACTTTCTGCAATAAACCAAAATCAAATTGAAAACTCCCCTCTGCTTTTTGTCGAGGGAACCAGGGCGATGCTAACTTCTGCGTTAGCTTACAAAAAGTCTTCCTCGCTGCTCTCCATTGGGATAAACGGTTTGTGAAGGTTTTTGAATGTGTTAATTGTCTATTAACATGGGTTAAATGATGTATTACGATGTCGGTTTTGAAGGGTTGAACATCACACAGTTGGTTCTAGGTGACTCTGATGGGATCAGTGGCTCAATGTCGATTTCCCTCATTGGATCACACTCAGAATTTCTTCCGGGGAGCCGGGCCAGGCTGATGGCAGAGGGACGCTGGGGTTTCGACTGGGAAGTGACTGATAGCGTTGGAGTCCGAGGCGGTAATCTAAGCCCAGGGTATCTGTCAGATTCTTGGCTCAGACTGCAAGATGAGCTCAAGAGACGGCTGGGGAGAGAGAATCACAGTCAGCTAGACGGTGTATGATGAGGTTTGGGGGGAAACAATGGAGAAAATAAACACGTCCTGCCTGCATGCACAGTACTCTGTTTCACTGTAGATCGAGTTTAATTTACCAGATTTATTACGAGGGAAATATATATCAGAATCTGAAACATTTTTTATATATTTATTCAGAAAGTATTTAAAAATAATGATCCATAAAATGTGACATCTTTCTGTCTCTTTTTTGGTATTAAAGTAATAAAATATTTCTCAAAACTGAAGCAGTTGTGTCAAGCAGTGATGGTGTTCAGACTCCTATTTTCTGTAAACCTTATGGAGGACAAAAACTGCAAAAAACTAAACTAAATAAATAAAAACACATTAATTTACTCAGTGAATAAACAAAGACATGTAGTAAGAAAAATAGGCTCAGTAAATAAATGAATAAATACATAATGCAAGTCTATTTTCAATAAATCTTATGGAGGAGAAAAACTGCCCAAACCAAAAATAAATAAACAACCCTTTCCATGGATCTTTTTAAAACTACAGGTAACATCTTTGGGTGAACTGACCCTTTAAGAGCTCTCACAGCCAATCAAAATGAAACCTGGAGATCTGGAGGGCTGCGAGAAGCAAACACCGATAAGCTCTGACGTGCCTGTTTGCTCGCTGCCACTGCTGATCACCCTCCGCGCTGATATCTCTTGATTACATGTCGACAGCAGTTTTGCATGCACGCATGTACGGAGCCACAGATTGCGCGTTCGCCTGGGTCTCATTTCATGCCCGACGGCTTTGGGCTAATTAGCCTTTCTGTTTCATTCTAAACTTTTCCACTCTCCAGAAGACTTAATCAGCCCGCCTGGCCGTGTTATTTATACTTCCGCAGAGAGTACTAAATATAGAGCGTCCAGTGTGTGCGCTGGTGCTGGAGGAGGTTTGTACGTTTAAGGTCCAATGGAGGGGAATGCAAGTTCCTTGGCAGTGGATTCGAGGAACGCTTCCCTGGCGTTATGGATGAGTCATGATCGTCAGCTCATTAATTAATTCGGTGATTCATCCCTTGCTCCATCGGCTAGTAGCTTCATTTTGTTTCTTCCTTCCAAGCTCATTTGACTGTTTGACGTATTGACCCACCTTCATTTAAGACTCTTTTATCAGTCCCGGAGAGGCAGAGCAACAAGCAGCTTCTCATCAAAACATTCGCCTCAAGCAGCTTTCTCGCTCACGACGGTAATCACCTCCTTTTCTGTTTGTATCCTCCGCCCTTCAACTCCGTCCAGGTCTTTAACCCCGGCCAATTACAGCCTCGACTGTAGCCACATCTCTTCTTCGGCGAATAAATCCTCCTCCGTTTCATTCTCGACCCCGCGTCGAAAAACCTCCCACGGGTCTCGGAGGAAGACGTCGACGCTTTCTCCCCATCACCGGCCTAAATAACCAGTCTAGCACTGGTGAGATGTGCTGGTTTCCAGTCTCCCAGGGCCCTGTGTGTATCCTGCCCTCGCTATCGCTTGAATTATTTATGTCTGCTGCATATCTGGCCTCTCGGCAAAACACCAGACACTCGGGCGTTTGAAATAGAGAGCGCACGACATTCAGGGGGAAATAATGCATTGTTCAGAAGACAGAAGGACGGGGCCGCTCGGGCATTTTATACATGCCATCTGTTGGAAAAGTAATTCCCTGTCAGTTAGATAAACAATCTCAGGCAGTTTAAGGAGACTTAACAGCGGTCATGTTCCTGTTAGAAGACAATCAGGGGGGGAATTTTGTGAAGTAGTGTGTTATTGACAGCGCATGGGTTTTTATTTGCTTTTAAAAGAAGGAAATACTTCCAGTCGGTCAAAGTATATGAAGTGATTTCAGCGGATGAGCGTTCCCCTCCGCGATGAACCAGACAGGCGGCTGCCACCGAACATAGGAATCACTGCGGGTGAGAGTACAAGGCCCTTTGACATTGGCCTCATAAAACCTTTACGAGGACGCCATCAATCAGGCGCCGCCTGGAGAGAAGCGCTGGAAGACCTTGAGGGGAGGCCCGTACCTACCGAGGGAGCCGACGATCTTGTTTATCCCTCGCAACAAGATTCACTGCATATGGAGGGTGTCAGACACGATGCTGCGAGCTCGGGTGTCTGCGGCACAGATTTCTAAGTGGACCGGGCAGATGGACAGCCAGACAGTGATGTGACTATTCATTCATTCAGGAAATACCTTTGACTGGTGAGGTTCTCACTTTCTTTCAGAGTGTTTCCTCCAGGAGGTATCTAGTTGCGTTTGCATAAATCCTGACATCATTTCAAAGCTTCCACCTCAGCCTTTTTTTTAGTTAACCTGCCAGCTATCCAGAAAATCTCATTTTTGGCAAAGTGGAAATCACCCATAGAGCTGAGCTCTGCTTCATTTGCACCATGAACAGGCGAAGCAGCACGCCACCGGGGACCTGGCAGCCCGGCGTCACTGTTGAAAAGTCTGCTGAAGTGCCCTGCAGAGGGGCGTAGTGGGCCACATTAGGAGCACATGAACGGTGTATTTTATCAGGCATCCTGGAAATGTGTAGCAGCAACATCTAGAGCTTAGAGACGCACAATAAAGAAAGAGTTAAGCACAAGTGTAGCGACATTAAATGCGTAAAATGTCACAAAAAGCACTTGGGGAAAGGTTTTGGTTCGCACCACTGGAAACATCCCACTTGTGCATCTAATATATAAGATTTGACTGACTGGCGTTCGCTGTAGGATCTGTATGTGTGACCTGAGCGTGACTCATGCACAGCAATCAACACTCTTGCTCCGTGGCTGTCATGTTTGCGTGGACACCATCTGTGTCTTCACACCTCTGAGTCCTCCATTTTTTTCCCCAAAACCTCTGACATGCTGGAGCGAAGAAGTGACTTCACTCGCCGAAACCTTTCCGAACACGTAAAGCGATTACGCACGCCGCGCCTTCCTTGGTTGTGTAAATATTAGTCATTGGTTGATGAGGTGGTGCAAAAGGTGGAGGGCTGCACTCAGGCACCTGACTCCAACCCCTGCGGGAGGACACCTCACATGCAGGAAGGAAGTAAATTAGTGTGTACACATGTGGATGACAGCACTGGTGTGTGTGTGTGTGTGTGTGTGTGTGTGTGTGTGTGTGTAAGTGGGGGTGTGGGGGGTATAGATGCACAGGACCCCGGGACGTGTGAGGCATGAGAAAGGAGATCGGATAACCATTTTCTGCAGCACACTCCCTCTACCCGCCGCCCCGGCTTCATTAGCAGCTGTCTGTCAGCTAGGCCCCATACACCGCTGGATGGTTGCCTGGCAACTGGGACCCTGCTCGGCCTATCAGGGCCGGATGCAACAGGAGTTCTCTCCTTGACACATAAAAAGAGAGCGACTGAGTTCTCCTCCAATTCAATTGATTTTGCTTCAGTGTCGTCCACCTCAAGGGCAGAGCGTACTCAGGGTCCCTCCACAGAGCCAGCGAGCGAGCGGCCGACAAAGTTGTGTTAACGGGGGCCGCTTAAGTGGAAATTTCTGGCGTCGACACCTTCGCGAGCGTTCCCGCAACCTTCCGTGAACCAAATCTCGAAAACGACCCCGCTCGCGTCCTTAAAGGCGGGGAAGGGGAAAGCTGCGGATCCCACCTTCCTGCTCCTCTTCGCCAGACGGATGTGAAGGCAGACACGTAAGCGGCGATGTGATGCACAGCGGCAGAGGCGAGGCGAGGCGAGGCGAGGCAGGGGGCAGAACATCTCCCGCAGTATTCATCTGTGACTTACGGTCATAAATAAGCACCCGGGGCCATTCGCTCCACATAATGCACCTGTAGATAAGACGGTTAAGGCGACCATTAGAGAAACTGTCCCCCGCGCTCGGTGAAGACCACCGACTAATGGCCCGGGGTGGAGGAACACAGGTGATGCATCATTGTTCTGAGTACGCTGACACATTCCTCTCCTTGGTACAGTTTTTTACGGTTTACTAGGCCTCTCCCTTCATTGATCCAACGTATTCTCTTATCTCTTCCACTGTTCCTCTCCGCACGATGAGGGTGGATTCCAGAGGTGCTACGTGATTTGTTACAATTACGCTCCGGGCAGAGCCATGGATCTTCATTTTTTTCTAAAAGGTCTATCCGCACCGGGGTCGTGAACAGGATGTCAGGTTTCTACGGGTCTACCTGTGACTGCATCTGGTTTTTAGCAAGTAAATTGAACCAATTTTACCATTTTTTTCAATGAATCACTGCTTTTAGATGTATTCATCTCCAGAGTCACAAGGTGTAATAAGCTGCTTTCATGAACAGCGACAAAGTTTTGTTCGATGGCCGTCTGCAGTCATAATAACATCCGACCCCAAGGACAGAATTATTCTCTTTATGCTGAAAAGTGTACTTCTAATAGTCAAGGTGCATTTGTATGACTATATTTCTGTGTTTAGTGCTGTCAGAGGGTTAAAATCAAGGGTTCAATATCAATATTTGTCAAGGTATTGTATCAAAATGAAAAAAACTACTTCAAATTTCTATATTCAGAGCTCTCTTGGCGATGAAAATGAGCGGCTGCACATTCGTTCATTCGAACGAATGTGCAGCCGCTCATTTTCATCGCCAAGAGAGCTCAATCAGCCCTCGCCTTTCAGCTCGCATGAGACTACACAATTGCGTAGCAATAATTTAACACATCTTTTAAATACCGGCGTAAATTTAGACCTTTTTCGCCTCGAGATTCCCTTGTTCACTCTGTCTTTTCTCTGATGGCTCGTGTAAGCACCCTGGGTACACCCTGGATATTTTGCCTGATCATCACAGGGCTGACATATAGGGACAAACAATCAATCACAGGCAATTTTAGTGTAACCGATGTTGTGACACAAGCAGCACACAGATGAGGACAGACCTTTTAATGAGATGCAACATGAAACAACGGATACCGTCTTAATATGCATCTACAAAACCATTTTCCTGTATTCAATGTGCATTTCTTTTCTATACGCATCAAAACTATTCTCTATTTTTCTGCGATACAATCGTGTTTATATAAAAAAGAAGCGTGCGTCTGTATTTATTGGCTTTCTTCTCTTGATAAGAGTCACCTGTGGTTCTTTATCTGACAAAGTTGGTACCAGGACCTCAGATTTCCTTCCTTCTCTTCCTCCCATTTTAAAGATGATTTAAAGCCACATTCTTCTTTTCTGATACGCCGCCGTCCCCAGCGTGGTTTCACAGCATCTTCTTTGGCAGCTTTCAGATATGAACAGTGACTTCGCCGCATCGACGCGATGTATCAACGTCGAAAGCCAGCGGCATTAAAAATAGATAAGAGTTTGAACAGAGGACGTGGTGGCACATAAGACTGTAATTGCTCCTGGGGAATACTACATCACGCCGGGGGTTGCTGTCGTCTCAAAGCTGCACTGATCTCTGCCGCGGTTCAAGGCAGAGCTATCTCTCCTAACAGCCAGAGCTCCCACCATCTCCCTCTCCCCGCCGCACGGCGACAAAAAGTCAATTGGATTTCAAATTGCGGAGGAGCGCACTCGATTAATACTTAATGGCTACAGCGGCCGCGCTTGTCTTTCGGCCCCGCGCCAGGTACGATGAGGGCAACATGCGTGGTCTCAGAGCGCTGACACCGACCTCTGACACGTGGCTCCAGCGAGGCCTGAGTTGAATTTCCCGATGCTGTCGTTTCCGTGCGGTCAGACGGGACGGATCGTCCCTTTGTCTCATAGATGACTGAGATAAAGTTGATGTCAAAAAGGAAAAGAGAATCCAATGTTGCGATGAAGGGGACGCCAAAGTGATAGCATGCTGACGTGCTAAATCATCCATCTGCCCATTTTATGGCGCAAAGTTAGTGCGTATGTGCGGCAACTGGATGCTGATCGTACCCTTTCCTTCTGAAGCCAGATATTAGTGGGTGTCGGTGGGTATTTTTAGCCCAGCGTGAGACGGCCCATAGTCTTAGCAACACATACACCATTTTTCAAAGTTAAGCTTTAAAAGTGCAGTAAGAAAAGATATTTATTGAGAAATGTGACTGTAATGTTGTTCCATAAGGCCGTTGATCTCCAGCAGTGAATCATCCGCTGGATGAGCTGATTTCTGTCTCTACAAACCCACATCCATCATCCTCCTGAGAGGCCTTTTCCGTCTGAATAGGCCGTCTGATGAGGACCGGGATCTCTCAGTGTTAAAGTCAAGAGGGATGGGGCGCTGAGGGAAACGTGGAAGTAGATAAAGAAAATGCGCAGACTGATTACCTTTGTTAGCGCCCCGATCAGTCAGCGCGGAAACGTGCGAGCTCTATCAACAGGCCTCGCCTGACGCCGCCGCTCCGTGGCCGAGGTGTCGCTTCAGTTAACTCGGGCTGCCAGAAATCTGTCACCCGCAGGCCTTTCTCTTTCCTTCCTCTCCGTGAAGTGGGGCCATCGCTCTCTGAACACTTTAATCTTTCCTCTGCTGCTCTCGCGCACCTTGTTCCCTCCACACATTATTTCACTTTACTTGAACATCCTTCACTTAAAACAAACTCCCACTCGCGCTAGACGCGCAGGAAATACGAGCGTCACCCGTACAGCACATGTCAGGACGGTACAAAGTGGCGAGGTAATTGCTCGCCGGGTGAGACTTTTTCTCGGCGAGTATTTTCTCCTTTTATGCAAATCGCTTTCGCCCGCTTAGTCAGCAAGCCACTTATCCTCAGATACTCTCCAACAACGAGCCCCGTCCAGCCTGTCCTCTCTTTATTCAAACGCCATCACATCCAAGTGAGAGACATTACTCTATATCGTCCCCGGCGCCGACAGCGTCTGTCATAAAAAAACTAAAAGGCCACTCACGAGGGTAGTAAACGCGAAACGTGGCCATAACTTTGCGCTCTCGCATTTACATTAACGGTGAGCGCTAACGAGAATATAACCTGTCATGAATCGGGAGCATATGGCGGCGGCGTAATGGCTGTTACGGTGCGAGTTGTTTTACAGGTCAAGTCTCGGAGCGGCGTGAATCATCAGCGGCTGAAAGGTGTCGTTTGTTTTCAGCGTGTGTGGAAGAAAAAAGTCTATATAAATATATCAGAATACAGACTTAAAAAGGGACACTCCACCATTTTTTACACTTCAAAGTCTTCTCAGTATAGAAGGAACTGCTCAGCCCATGAGAACGGGCGTCTTATGTGGCTCTGGAGGAGCTTTTTTCAGGTTAGGATGGATATTTCTTTTCTCCAATCTTTAACTGAAAACCTGCGCTTCAACCTGACAGCAAAAGTAACCGGTTACTTAAAACGGATACAGGGTTTTTGCCACTTGACCCTCACTACAGAATAAAAGTCTGGGCACCATGACCTCAACTGCACAGACTTTGATCTGTTTAACAATATGACTATTGAGTTAACATTTTATAGAAATAAGAGAAAAAAAGAAAAAACATTACAATGTAAACTCACAAATACCCTGCAATAATATACACATATACATGATACATGCAAATATACATATATATTAATGAAAATGGCTAAAAGCGCCAAAACCTAACGTGAATAAAACATTAAAACACAACCATCAGCCGGTGTTTATTCCTCCAGAAGGTCCGGCTCTGCACCAACAACACTTGGCAAATGTCTTTTGTTTTGTTTTGATTGAGACCCCTAGTGACCGAGTCTCCTTATTGTGCGTTTAAAGAAGAAGAAGAAGTCCCACGCTTTGGTTTCCCTACTTTTGAGGTCCCAAGCTTGGCAAGTATGCGCACAAGGCTTATGCAACCTTTTTCACAAACGCAGTAATCCTCCCCAACACCTGAAAAACAGACTTTGATGTGCTTTCCTTTCCTAACAAATGGCAAAAGCGTTTCCTAATTCCATTACTTCGACACATCAGTCAGTCAGTCTTTATTCTAGAGATGTTTGCTGATAGGCACAGCACAATGTTGCATTTAAAACAATACATTTGAGTAAATAGTCCATCATGTGAGTCATGTATCACTCAAAACTGCTCAAGAAATGTGAGAATTTGCTGCTTTTTCTTATTTTGTATCATTGTAAATAGAACACGTGTGTTTACGACGCCATGTTTGGTTCATTCAAAGGTAAAACAAGACACGCATTCGACAGTAAAGAGGTGTTACGCATCCAGTCCTCCACTACACCGTCCCCAAGCTTTAAAACAGAGAATATTAACACAGTTTAACGTGGGGATGTGGCTTTGTGTTTCATGCTGGCAGACGGAGGAGATGTGTGTTCGGGTTCAATAACACTGCCTTCTCAGGGGGTGGGCCCGGCAGATAAAAAGATTTACAGGAGTCCAGACACCTGTAATCCCTCTCAGTTCTGTCTCGCTAATGCATCTCATACCCCGGCCCGAGCTCATCTCTGTTATCAGCGTATCAAGCAGCAAGAGGTTGGCAGCCCTGCTTCATTTATGATTCCAGCGAGGCCTTAAAAATAGAGGTTCAAGAAAGTCATAAAGATAGCAGACCTCTGGCTGCTCTGTATTTGTGCAGGCCGGGGCTGATATATGTCGATGTGTGTTTTTTCGGTAGGGGTAAATCACGGGAGGGTTTTCTTCATCCCCCTAAAAAGGACGGAGGGAGTGGAGGCTGCAGATGATGGACTTTTGAACAGGAAAGCGTGGCAAAAATATGTGGACAGATGTGGAAAAGATCGGCCTTACCTGGAGAGGCCACTTTCCACCATCTTCCCTTGGTGAGGGGTTCATGAGAGCATTTTCTCCACAGCTGTCACGTCACACGGCTGGCTGTTTACACTAACATTTATTCATTTATATTAACCCGCTGCACAGAGTCCCCTCCATCATCCCGGGCAAACACTTCGCATCAGCATTTCTGCTCCGGCCTGGGCGAGAGCGAGTGTGTGTGTCTTCTTAATTGGCCGTGAGGAGCTTAGCCTTTGGAGATAATCGAGATTTTGATGCGAGATTTGCATGCGCTAACCCCCGCGCATGAAAAGAGGGCCATTTGCATGACGAAAGGGGGAGGGCGGCTCGCTTAATGACATTCACACATTTAGCGTGTCAAGCTATGAGGAGGAGGATTAGATTTGAGGAGCGACACAGGTCTCTTTTTCTTTTTATGGGTGTCTTTTTATAGCTTCCTCTTGATTCCTTTATCGCTTTGATCGCTGCCTTCTCTTTTTTTTTTTTTTAACAAGGGGCCCCGTTTTAGCATCGTTTCCAGCGGCGGCGCAGTCAGAAGATCCATCGTACAAATCCCAGCTTTTTTTTACTCTGAGACAAACCAGTCAATATATGTGACTCTTCAGCTTCGAGGCGTTTGGATGCGAGTGGGGTTTTTCACCGCCTGCATTACAACCATTCATATGCAGAGCTTTACACTGACTCCTCTTGGGAAATTAATATGGAGCGACAGGGGTTGATATGAAGCTGTAGTAGCAGAGCAGGCACACAGTAGGTCAATAGAGTGGGTGGGATGGTATAGGAGCAGTCAGCTGCATTATAATAAAAACAGGCGACTGTAATAAGGAAATTGTTATTCTACAGTCAGGAGGATGTTGAATCAAACTTCAGGGTGTGTCAGTGCCTCCAACCAGTGTCTTCCTGCAGGCCTTTTTAACCCACAAGCGAGTATTTTTTGATTTTTTTCCCCACTCAGCACTCCACTTCACCACTTAGCGCTGCGTTTGTTTGGTAATTTATCAGACAGGAGGAGAAGAACAGCGGGGAAAAGCGAGCTGGGGCTGCAACACAGAAAGGGAGGCATCTGAAGGCATTTCCCCAGGTGGGATTTCAGTGCCCGCTGAAGAGAAAGAATGAGACGGGAAACACCGAACCAGTGCATAATGTATGCTAATTAAATATCCTGGCGGTAGAAAAGATAAAAATCCAAGCAGAACGGATGTTTTTTTCCCAGAATTCAGAGGATAGCAGGCTCCCCGAGTCCATTGATCTCTGACGGCATGATTTAAAAAGAAACTAATGTAGGGCTCTGAAGTTGGAACACAAAACAGTCGGCGGCAGCACTTTGTAGTGAAATTTTTCAAACACGCACTCCCCCATTGAGCTGCAGCACACAGGCACGGGAGGATTCAGCACCACGGACAGTGACATCAATCGCCGGTCAGTTTACAGTGTACAGTGTGTCAGGAGCCCACACTGCTGCTGCTGCTGCTGCTGCTGAGAGGGAGGTGGAGGACAGAGGTGTTAAACTGCATCATCATCTACAAGTTAGCTTCAAGGAAAGCTATTTTTTATGGTGACATAACTGACCTATGATTACTTTCCTTTAACTTCTCTCATGTATTTGTATTTGAGGATTTATGTGCTTCTTTATCACGACTGCCATCAGATCCTCACTCCTAAGTGTTGTGTTTTTGTTATATTTTCACAACAACTTTTGTCGACATCTCACATTACCGTAAACTTGCAAAAATGTCGTTCATGCCACATATATTTGAAACATTTCTATAATATTTGTCCTGTCACTTTTGCAGTATGTGTATATGAGCTGATTTTCACGTCAGGTGATTGAGGGGATGCTGGTGGCTGTGCGAGACCACTTTGTAAGCCTGAAACCACTGGACAGACTTTAATGTCAGGACGTGGAGAGATGCTGGTGGCGAACAAGCTGTGCCTGACAATTGCCAAGCGAGAGACCACTGTTTAACAGACAGCGTTTCAACATGTTTGAGCGTGACACCGCTGGATATTTTCAAAGAAATGTCTGTTTTCTTGTCACACTCAAGTTGCATGAAGATGAGCTGACTTTCATGTCAAGAGGAGGAGATGCTGGTGGCGAACAAGCTGGGCAAGCGGACTGCCAAGCGACATTTCAACATTTCTAAGCGTGAAACCACTGGATATTGTTGTGACAGTTGACGTCCGACGTACATGTAGATGAGATTACATTCATATCAGGGGGTGGAGGGATGGTGGTGTAACAGCTGGGAGAGACAACTGCCAAGCGAGAGACCACTGTTCCAAAACAAAGTTTAACATTTGTAAGAGTGAAACCACTGGATATTTTTGACACAACATCAGGACATTTTCCAGCAGTGTTTTCTTATCTTGCTCATATGCTGGGTTGCTGGTTGCGAGCAAGCTGGGTGAGACACTGCCAAGCGAGAGACCACTGTTTGAGACGGCACTTCAACATCTGTATGAGTGAAACCACTGGATATCTTTGACTAAATGTCAGGACATTTTCCAGCCTTGTTTTTGACAAAATAAGAGCCACAATATGATCTTTTCATAACCTTAACCATGTGTTTTTTGTGCCTTAACCTAGACAGATCATAAGCACAGCGTTGCTTGTGCTTTTTGGAGACACACAGAGAACACAGGCAACTTTAAAAAAAATTGGAAATGTTTGGAGAAAGAAAATTAACTTTCACGGAGGAAATCGATTCTTAGGGGAAATATCAACCGGTGGCAACAAATAAAACATAAGAATAAAACAACATTTATTCCTTGATTAGGAGAAATGTTCTTTAAGTGCTTCCTTCAGCTGTTGTTTCTGTTGGAGGGAGAGCTACAGGTGCAGGGTGACAGCACAGCTGTTATCATGAACAATATTTATTTATGAAAATGTGACTTTGAATAAATTACCATTTCATTCATGCTTTGTGCTTGCTCTCCTGGACCAGTGCCTCTCTGGACATGTATCCTATAGGCGGAAAGAAGCCCCAGGTGGCACCGAGAAGAAGGCGGAAAAACCCAGCATAATGAGATTCACAGTAAATGGGATAGAAACAAAATAAATAGGGATTTTAGAACAATGACTCACTGAGCTCGGTCTCAGCCACAGCAGATGGCCAAACGTATGTGAACACACACAGACACCAAACAAATATGTGATTACTAAACATCCCGTTCCAAAATCACGGGCATTTATCTTCACATTCTTCTGGATCCAGGCTTCACACACAATTTTGAAAAGCGGTTGCAGGGATATGACCGAAAAAACATGACTTTGTTTATGGAGACATGTTAAAACAGGAAAGGGTCTTGGAAGAATACATTCCCCTAAAATCATTGTATGCTTTAAAGGATAAATTCACTCAAAATTCAAATTCTGTCATTATCTCCTCACCGTCGTGCCGATGGAGAGTCAGGTGACGTTTCCTAGTCCGCAAAACATTTCTGGAGCTTCTCAGCAAAACAGCTTTGCAGAGTTCTCCTGAGCAACTGAAGCAGATGGGGACTTGTTTTAATACGTAAAGAAACACAACATAAAATGGCTCCATGCAGCTTCTCCAGTGAAATCCAAGTCTCCTGAACTTCCGAGATCCCAAATTGCTGTGAAAAGACATTTACACTCTTGACACCTGGTCGATTTCTTGCACCCACTTCAGACAGGGTGCTAGCTAGCGCTTTTAGCTTAGCAGATACAGTGAAGATTTCGGCTTGGAAAAAAAGGGGTGTAAATAACGTCTTTATTAAATCAATTTGTGAT
The DNA here is from genome assembly GCF_965226575.1 of Pagrus pagrus. Lineage (NCBI taxonomy): Eukaryota > Metazoa > Chordata > Actinopteri > Spariformes > Sparidae > Pagrus > Pagrus pagrus. Next base: position 5,792,966 of record NC_140205.1, on the reverse strand, counting down.
CCCGGGGCTTTGGGAAACTTGCCGGACGAGCAGTATGAAGCCATTTTATGTTTTTTTTTTTACACTTTTTAAAACAAGTCCCCATCTACTTCAGTTGTTTAGGAGAATACTGCAACACTGTTTTGCTGTGAAGCTCCAGAAATGTTTTGTGGATTACAAAAACTTCACCCGTCTCTCCATCCGCTTGGGGCTGAGTAGATAATGACTGAATTGCCTTTTATGGGTGAATTTATCCTTTAGGATCTCCCTCAAGGTGCCTGGCCCAAATCATGAAAACAGACCCAGAAGGAAAAGGTGACAAAAGTATGTGGACAGGGGGAATTCAGTAGTCTGTTGAACAAAATCTTATGAATAAGAAAAGAAACAGAGATCAGATCAGCTTCAGTCCTGATCTGGCACAGGTGAGCGGAGAGAATTTTTCCTCATTTCCAAAATATATGGAGAAACATGAGACTCAGAACAATCCCAGTTACAACCTTTGACCCCTGGTAGAGACCATCAGGAGCAGGTGAGCATGGGCTTCCAGCTGGAGCCTTGCTTTATTATAATAATAATAACTATAATATAATAATAATAACTATAATTAAATTAATTTATAGTATCTGCAAACGCTGTCAGGATAAAAATGCATTTTATTTAGTTGTTTTATGGCAAATATTGGATCTTTGAGGCACTATTTTTTTTTTTATTGTAGCAAATATTAATATTATGACTGAAATTTGGATAAACGCTTGGACAACTATTATTATTACCATTATTATTATTATTATTATTATTATTATTATTATTATGATGATGTTTGCTCACACACAGATGGGGGGGGGGGAGGCAAGAATTGCACAGCTGCAACTTTAAGACTCCGCACGCCTCCCCTCCGCCAGCTCCCACAATGGTCTTTTCCAGCTCCAGCTTATCACAGCAGAATTTGTAACATGCCATAATTTCTCCACCGGCGCGCGTGTCGGCCCCGGAAATCAAATGTCATTACCCGACGCGGCTAATTTGGCGACCGCTCCTGCTCTTTTGTCTGCGGACGATGCACAGCGGCGGGGACCGGCCGCACCTTCACGGATCGGATCCTCGGCGCCGCCGCCGCCTCTGCCGCCGCTGCCTCTGCACTGAAGAAGCCTCCTAGGGTCGTCCGCTTCATGGTATAGCTCGCAGAGAGGGAGACTGCAGTTGTCATTGATCCGCTGCCAGCAAAGAGCCCCTCCACTGATAGTGAAGGAAGAGATTGTGAGTATGCACGCACACGCATGCACACTGTTGCCGCTGGTTTTGCGGTGACCTACATTGCCCTGGCTCCTGCAGGCTCAAGGTGATTTTTTTTCCCCTTCCTACGGTGCCCTCTCCACATCAACTCTGGACTGACGGGGAGGAGGAGGTGGATGGTGGATGGTGTGGGGGGTTGCTGGAGGAGTAGGAGGCTCCTGTGGTGGATGGATCACGGTGTATGTAACCTATGCATTGGCTGTGTGTGTGTGTGTGCTTGACATTGTGAGGATCTGCAAGGAAAAAAGGGAGAGAAATCCGGCCGGCTGTCACTGAGGAGAGAGTTAAAGGGGGGCGGGATGCAGACTGAGAGGCTGTGCATGATGTAATGCACTTGAGACAATAGCCAAGGATTCTCCCCAATTATCATTTCAGAGGATGAGGAGGAGATTTTATTTATTTATTTATTTTACAGTAGACTGCAGTGTGTGTGAATATGTGTGTGTGGTTAATAACAGTAAAAGAAAAGAAAAAAAAAAGAGGAGCTGTCATAGGACGAGCAGCCGCCCCTCCTATAAACAATATTATTACCGGCTATTATAGAGATGCAAGGAGGAGGAGAGAGCATCCTCTGCTCTCTGTCATCCATCCTCCACACGCACACACACGCACACACACTTCCTCATTGTAGATGAATGAATGAATGAACAGATGAGTGAATGAAAAGCTGTAATATGACGCCCCGGGGAGGTTGGTGGCTGCAGGCGAAGCCGCGATCTTCTCTCTCATCTTCTGCAAATTGATATTAACATCCGACAATATTTGCACGCTTTGCTCAAAGTTGTGGCGCGAGCGTGGGGGCGCGGGGGCTTCGTTTTATGGTTTTTACGTTAAAAGACTTTAATGTGTCTGGTGTGCAGGCGGACAGGGCTCTTCTGAGGGGTGGCTACCTGTGGCAGGAGCTTTTTACGCCTCTAAAAAATGGTCTAAGGGCGTCTTTTTAAGGGCCGGGGTTGACCCTCCATAATGAGGAAGGTGATATCCAGGCGGCGCGGTTCAAATCGGTTACAGCCGGAGCTTTTATTGCCTGTTTTGTTCACCTGGAGCCACGCTCTTATTCAATCTCCATCGATTGATGGTTTGCGTGACCTTGCTGCAGGGGATTGTGGGCGACGTCCGAGGCTACACGCCGTCCTTTCATGTTTTTGTTTTTTTTTACCCGTGTGCATGCAGACTTATTTTCAGTTCAGCACACACACCCTTTTCACAGATGCTCACACACAGGTGTAAAGCGCACTCAGACAAACGGACACACACACACACACACTTGATGCACAGCCGCCCTCTCCCTTTCCCTTCCCGCCTCCCTAATGGCAGCAGAGCAGGCTGGGTGTAACTCTACACCCGTGCCATCCTCCTCATCCCCGTCTCTCGTCTGTCTCATTCACTTTTCCTCCGCTCAGCGTGTCAGCGTTCATACGAGGATGTCAGTCACGGCAGAATGAATGAAAACAATATTTTGCGGTGGAATTTGGAGACGCACAAGCTTTTGACTCATCCTGATTTGTGCTCTGCTCTAGATAATGACTGATATTGAAGGAAACGGAGCAACAGTTGTTGGTAGATTGGACATAAAAAGGAATTAATAACTGTTAAATTAAATTTTGGGAGATTATTATTGTTCATTTAACTAATGGCCCCCCACATGCTGACTAGAAATACAGTCAACTGGTGTGCTTTTGTGTACTTTCCATCAGTGGTCTGTGGACGTTGTCCTTGGTTTTTATAGTGTTTTTCCATCCCTGCTTCCTTACCAGGTTTCTGTCTTACATGTGCACTTATTGGCAAAAGGTCACTGCACCAAAATGTACTTCACATCGATGCAGGAGATTCATTTTTATTTGATTTATTCACACTAATTCTCCCACAAAGCTCTCAGCACGCCGGCGTCCTCATATTACTTTAAAATTAGGCCGAGTTTTCATTTTCACGTTTCGTCTCAAGGTTTTCTAACATGTGACGTCTGAGTCTGCACATTCAAATCGATCTGTTTGCGTAACTTTTAAAGGGGAAGATGGTGAGAATTCAGAAAACTACTCACAAGAGGAAGAATATGTAATTTAGTCTTTAAAAGGGCAACTCCACCAGTTTTACACATTAAAGTGTGTTAGCAGGTGCTACTGCATATGTGAAAAAAGTAGTAGAAAACCTTTTGTGGCACCAGAGGAAGCTGCATGTAACTGGAGGCTCAGTTGCATTATGGGTAATGTAGTTGTCAGGTTTTAAAAAGCACTCCTATAACACTGTTGGTTTAAAAAAAACAAATCATCTAAATCAGAGAAATCGCCTTTTTTAATTCCACCCATTTATTTCCTTTTCGTAACTTGTCGCCTACATTACCCACAATGCAACTTTTAATGCAGATTTATCAGATTACATGCAGCTTCCTCTGGAGGCACCAAAAGATTTATACTTCTTTGCAGTAGCACTCCCCAAGACCTGTAAAACACACTTATATGGAAACAAAAAATGGTGGAGTTGCTCTTTAAAAGACTGAACGACACATACTTCCTCCTTTAAGTCGCCCATGTTGCTGAATTCTTACCATCATCCTGTGAATGCCACTTACGGTCCTCCTTAGCTCTTAAGTTGACATGATGAATGTGTTTGCAAACAGTCGCCTATTTACACACCCAGCAGACGACGTCAGCGTTCGATCTGAGACACCACCTGGCGAGTGTCAGTCCAATATTCACTCTCCTTCTAGCTGCGTGAGTCGTCCTCACCAGCTCCTGAGGGAAATATCTGGCTCTTTAGCTGCTAAATGCTCCATCATGTTCAACTGCTTGTAGCTAACTGTGTCTGTGTGTGGTTTGTGTACAGTGGATTTATCAGAGCTGAAGATTCCTGCATGCTCCTGCTAAAAATAACAGAGGAGAGCAGTGAAACCAAAACTTAGCTGAAAGATGCTAAAAAGCTACATAGAGCTGAGGAGAACCGCAAATTCAGGTGATAACTCTCAGTGGGTTCGTCACTTTCATATTACACATCATAAAAGGACAAATACATATTTTTCCTCTTACATCTGGATTGTTTTGGAGATATCCGCCATAGAGATGTCTGCCTGCCCAGCTTGTGGTGCTCAAAGGGCCAGAAAATACATTTGAGAAAACTCAACCGCAATGTCTCTTTCTAGAAACCATGACCCAGTTTCTTAAGATCATCCACAGACCTTGTTGTGAGCAGTTCTGTGGAGAGAAACCATTTTATTTCTACAAACTACCCCGGCCAACCGTACCACCGTGCAGAGGGAAGCACGTACCCACATGGACGAGAGGCTAGCTAACTAAGCTAACTAGCGTGGCGTTTCCCCACACATTTGGGTAGCCCCACAAAGTATTATAATGGCTACCCGAGTATATTTTGTGACGCATTTTCTCTTGTTTTGTTTACTTCTTTTTAAACCATCCGAGAGAACGAAGCCATCAGCGATCAGTTACCTAGCAGGTAATCTGACTTCGCTCTACCCCTCCCGTCTACAGATATTCACACGTGATCTGCCGAGAAACAGAGTGAGAGAGACTCTAAGCCACCTATTTGTCATGCTACCTCTTCTGTTTAATGTAGGCACACTTTTGCCCTTGTTTCCTCTACACACAGCTCACTAGGTGTGAAAAATCGAATATGTGAGTTGTTATTTTTGGCCGACTTTGTACAACATACTGCTGATGAAGAAAGTCAACAGACCAGACATAAGAAAGGAACAGAACCAGTTGGCGGGTTTAGCTCGGTCACAGATAACTCTGCAACACACAAAACAACAACCTAGATGGATAAAAAGCACTACAGAGAGGAGGATTAATATGTATTTTTGATTTTTGGGGTGAAATGTCCCTTTTAAAGTATGCCTTTTCATGCTACAAGAGGTCACAGGTCGGCTCGGTGCAGCCGTGCCATGTTGGCGATGCTCCATGCACTCGGTGGACTCCGGCTTGAGTGCTGTTGTATGTTCCCGTGGCAGTGATTAAATTGAATGGACTTGAGTTGTTGTCTTCTTGGCAGGCTGTCTCCTGGTCGTCAGAAGTCTCTCCGGCGCGGGGAGCCATATGAATGGGATTTCTCGGCACTATGAGTGTACCGCGCAATCTGTTTCGCTCCATTCACAAAAAACGCCGCGTCATTATTTCCCCACCTGTCGCCTCGACATGGATGCCGAAGCGGGAAACGCAACAGTTTTTCCATTACCCTTTGTGCTCATCAATAAGAGTCTGTAGGTGCACTCTGCGCTCAGCGGCACGCCGAGGAATCAAACACGGGCGTTATTTAAAAGTGGAATTTCCCAGTAGTCGGCTCCCCCGGCGACCGCAAAGCGACGCGTGTAATCAGCCCGGTGCTTCTGGTTCTGATGCAAGTGAAGTGCGTTATCATCAAAACAATTTGATCCAACGCTTGTATTCGAGAGGACAGCGCTGGAATGAATGGAACAGGGTGTTGAAAAGCTGACCTCGTATTTCATTTAAAGATTAGCCTCCTAATGGGCCTTTTTGGGGTCCACTTTGTTTATTTCGCTGCTCTTTAAATGACCGTCACCTCGCTTAATGAGTTAAAGGGTTATTAATTCCACGCTCGATGATAACAAACCTTTAAAACCCAGCGCTGAATAACTCCGGTTTTATTTTAGTCTCCGAAAGGCGGCTCAACAAGCACACCGTGGCGCAGCTTATCTCCAGAGCCGCAGAGTGTCCTGTTCAGTCCTCTGCTCGCTCTGCACACGGTCCTCGCTCCTCCACGCGTCTTTTGATGTCTCCCAGGTGGTGAATAGTGCTGAATTCGCCTCACATGGCCGTATACTGCTCAGGGAACATATTGCTGTTGTGTGCCGCTCCTTATCTACTCACACAATTGTACCCATTAATGAGATTAACTGGAGACATTCAGGAAATTAGCTGCAGCTTGCTGATTTGCTCTTGCCAAAATGGAGTGGTTCTACATAAGTGGCAGAATTTACATCTGCCCGTATAGATAGTTCAACGCCTGCTTGAGTTTTACTCGGGGGAACTCACACGAAGCAGGGTTTGGTTTTTTTTTCCCAGTTTGTCCATTTAGTGTCTTCGAGGTATAGATCATCATCTCAGAGATATTACTTCTTTGGAAATGCTGCCCTGACTTGCATACCAGTGGCACAGGTGAGGAAAGGGAAGTCATATGCAAACAGTAACAGCTCATATAGTCAGAGGTTTTAGCAGCAAAGTAAATCTGAGAAATGAACAAAAATGTCAGAAAGCGCCCCATCTTGCCGTGTTAAAGAGATCCATCCTCCATTCAAGTTTTGCAGAAATCAGTTCAGTAGTTTCTGTGTAATCCTGCTGACCTTTTCTGAACGGCTACAAGTGTTTAGCCGTTCAGAAAAGGTAAAAACACTTGCCTTCCAAGTGTCGGACAATATGTTAGACAAACTCGTTCCTTTCAAGCAGACTGATGCCTCTGAAGGTTAGAAGCAGGTTATAGCCAACAGATAATGGTTAAAGCTGCTGTAAGCGTCCTCGGCAAACAGGAGGATCCTGCTCTGTGAGCGTTCCCTGTCCCGATTGGTTGAAGTGGACAGGGCTACCAGTAAATGTATATTCTCGTTTACTGCATGAGCAGGAGGAGGAGAGACGTGGGTTACTGACCGAACACTCTACAGTATAACAGTGATTACTGTTGGAATATAGAGCTATAAAAATACATCACTTACAGCAGCTTTAAAAAGGCGTGGGAAAGGCTTGTCTGCACAGGCGGTATCACAGCTGCGCTTTTCAATCATCTGTCTCGGGCGGCATCTTTCTGTCCGAACCACGACCGAGTTGCAGAGTAGTAACTAAGCCCGAGCTGAACCTGACAGGCATAGAAAGCTGGAGTCACGCCCCTGCCGGTTTCCCCTCACGGGACCATGTTTTGGAGAAACTTCACTGTATGGTAGTGAAAGGAGAGAGTTTGAATTGTGACGTTAACTACACCTATGATGTTTGTCAATTTAAAAAGATATCTGCCAGTTACACCCTGGCAGCGGGTCATCATCAGGTGCACCCAATAGCTCCTGATGACCTGTGACCTAGATGTTGAGAAATCTCTGTTCACATCAGGACCTTGGGGAATCTCTGACCTCTGACCACAACGTATCTCACACAGATCAGCTCTTCATACAGCTGTACACACATGCTGACGTCTCACTTACACTTGAGGCTACACCTGCAACCAGCACCTGAATGACAACTCACACTTCTTGCCTCCATTTTGTGGGTGCTGCTACGGCGATTGTGTGTTAGGCGGCTCTGACCACTGGCAGAACATGGGTGACCTACTACTCGTAGTAGTGATGCTGTCCCTGAACACATGCAGACACTGACTATGGACTGGAGCTGCTGTTGTTGTGTCTTTGTAGATATTCTGTAAGGCTTAGGCAATTAAAACTCTTGGTTAAGGTTAGGGAAGGTTCATTGTGATGATTAATGAAAAGGCGATCGTTAATTAGAGCTCTACCGATCCCCACACCCTTTCGCTCGGCCTCGCTACGTATAGGTCGCTCTGCTTTATGCTTTGGCACCGAACGCCGGCATTGGACATGAATCACGAGGTGCCGCTTTGTCAAACATAGATGTAATTTTGAATGGTCCTGGGCTGCAGCAGTTGGAGTGAGTCCTGGGAAATGCCCAAAAGCAGCTTAATTGTTGGTAAAGGCTCTGCTGTGATTTCATCATTGCCGGTTGTGACTTCCTGCTGCCAGCTAGACTTCGGTCTGGAGCCAGGTGTCTGGGCTCGGATGGTGCTGCTAGGCAGAAAAAAGGGTTCTGGATTTGGTTGCGCTGATTGGGAAGAAAACCTCACTCCTACCCCTCCCTGAATAATTCATTGATTGGCATATGGCATGGAGAGAAAAGCCCAATGATCCCTGCCTGTCTGTCTGCGTGCATTTCTTTATGCATCCGCGGCCCACAATGTGTTCAATTGAGCGTGTTGCTGTTCCTCCCTCCCGCGATTCCTGCATAATTCCAGGCTCGCGTTTAACATCTTTAACCAGCCGCTTTAAATTCGCTCACTTAAGCTTCGTCTTGTTTGTACAACAGTCTCAGTCTCTCGCTACAAATACCAATTCCTCTCCACGAGTATCGCTCTGACAGATAAAATCGTACGTACTCTTTATTAGACATGCATTTATGCTAAGCCAAAGTCTGACACGCTGGTGGAATTTGAGGGCAGATTTCCCAGTGTACATTATCATAATGTGCCATGATTTTTGCATTGCAGGGGAAATCAGTCGTCGCTCCGTTTCAGGCTCTGAATATCCGCGCACCAAACAGCTATTGTAATGGGGGTCAAATTGGTTGGTTAGATGCGAGGAAGCGGTATTGTCGCTGCTAGCAGGCGCAATCTTGACAACATCTGCATCCCAGCTGGCGAATGGAGCTCTCGGATCACACGTTCTTCACACTGCCCACTGTGGGTGATTAGTGTTTGTCTCTCCGAGAGGATCACGCTGACTCACGCCCGTCATGACTACTGCCCACCTGCTTCACGCTGAAGAGAACCTATCGGCTCGCGAGTGCAAATATTGAGCGGCGGAGGTGCATAATTTCCACACAAAAGGGGAAATTGCAGCGTGTCTGTCACTGCGTTTAGCTTCGAGGCTTTGCAAGGCGAGATGTGTTTATTATATTTTCCTTTTTGTGTCCGTTTAACCAGAGAGAGAGGCTTGATGACATCTGAATGACACAATTAAGCGGATAAGTGTTTCGTTGAGTGATATGGTGTGCTTTCAGTTTGCAGGAAAGGCTGCCTCGCACGTCTGAGGGCGCAGACCTGTCAGTGCACTTTCCCCTCCGTATCTATTGATTTTTCATAGACAGTAGAAATGATTTAAGGGGCAGTCACGGTGAGATCAAAGCATAAGGTGCAGGAACAGGACAAAAGGGGACCGTATGTGCCGTGAAGCAGAAAAACATCCTCCGTGCACTTTGCTTTTCCGCACGGCTTAAAGGAGAGATAAAACGCCATTAAACAACAGAAATGAGCCTGACATTTCAGGGCCTGTGTGTTTGTCGGTGCATCGTGGAGATCACAGCGGAGCGGGATCACTGAGAAGTTGTGAGTGATGTAAAAAAGATCACAGGTAAAGGTCAGATTTTGCAGTTAACCCCCCCCCAGAATGTGGAAATGAGAGCTGCCATTTTGCATTTTGTAGCTGCCATTTTGCAAAACAGGCGGAGATATGAATTTCAGTAGCAACAGTATCACGGAGAAGTTGTGAGTGATGTAAAAGATCACAAGTGATGGTCGGATTTTGGAATTGACCAACGAGGGCTGCCATTTTGCATTTCGTAGCTGCCATTTTGCACTTCGCAGAACAGGGAGATACACATTTCAGCAGCAACGGCATCACTGGGAAGTTGTGAGTGATGTAAAAGATCACAAGTAAAGGTCAGATTTTGGCATGAAGGCCCTGGAATGTGGAACTGAGAGCTGCCATTTTGTATTTCGTTGCTGCCATTTTGCATTTTGCAGGACAGGCAGAGATATGAATTTCAGCAGCGACAGCATCACTGAGAAGTCGTGCACCGATAACGTTCACAGTACAACCTACAGGTAAATGTGGCGAATCACTAACTAGATGTACAATCAGGCTCGATGGAAAGTGGAAACAGCAAAACAGAAATCAACCCCACATCCATTTTTCATATAGGAGGCAACGTAAGGGTGGAATTTTCTTTTAATTGATTGTCATGAGCAACATCTACAATCAGCATCAACACTTTCCCCCTGGAGTCTGTTTTGATATCCGCTGCCAGATGCCGTATCCATATAGATTTTTTTATGCAACCAGCGCCGTCCTCCCTATGCACAACCAACATGTATTGAGCCAGAGTCGGAGAATAAATCATTACCTTCTACTTAGAATGCACCGCCGGTGTCCCGAGTCTGGCTGGCCTGCTCTCCGAGCGAAGGATGGCACGTGTGGTTTGTCCAGCCAAGCAGCACACAGGCTCTGTCTCTCAGGTCTAAACGGCAGCGAATGGTGGCTGAATGGTGAACTGGTGGGAATCTGGCCGGGTGCCTGGAGAAGATATGGGAGACCCCGTCTCTCTGCCAGAACATGCTGAGACACAGACCTGCCATTATAACCTACCCAGAGGGGACCGAGTCTGGGCAATGGGATATAAATCTCACCGAGTAAACCTGGCCAAGGTCAAGAAACTGAGAAACTACGGTCCACCGCTATGATTAGATAAGTATGAAGGGTATAGAGTGACGAGGGGATGAAGTTGAAGACAAAAAGCCTATGGGATCATTGAAATGGTTGTTGGATCATTGCAGAAAATAAGATTTGTGGCAAACACAAGTTATGATACTTAATTCAAATGTGTATTTATACTTGTACGGTATTTATATATCATGACGTACGACAAAACGTGAAAATATCTTAAGCTTGTGTTGACCACAGACCTTATTTCAGACATTTAATCAAAAACCCATTGACTTCAAGACGATGCAAAAACGCTCACTCACTTCTTGGTTTTAGGCTTTAATTACTATTTGTAGGTTGACCAACTGACTGACACCGTTTTCATATGTTTGTGGAAGACTGAAAAAGGAAAGGTTCAAAATTATCTCATGCATCGCTTTTAACATTAGCTTGTAGCATCAGGGCCCTTTATGACATTGTGGTAAATCCAGCTAATTAGGAATCAAGAAATGAAACATTAGAGGAACACATGTTCGGTTATTTCCTCCACTGTAAGTCATATGAGAAGATTTACATCGGTTTCATCTCTGGATACAGTGTAGAGGTTGGTTAGCCTAGCTTAGCTTGTGCTGAAAGCAAGAGGAAATAGTCAGCTACACCTTTTTGCCTTTTGTCAACTTCAACGCTGTTGTATTCACACATTATACTGAGTATTTTACATGTGTGTAAAATAAGTGGATAAAATGAGACGCTGTGGTCTAATCAGTTAGCACGACGGTCACGATACCAAACAGCTGTGTCCAGCGAATGTAGAAGTCGTGCTAAAGATGCTAGCTTTGCACAGTTTTGCAACTCTGAAAGAAACGCTATTGATTTTTTATGTTTTATGTTGTTAACAAGACTTATTAAGTCAATAAGACAATTATAGTGCTATTGGATGGTGTTTTGTTTTGACAGAGGCTAATGTGTTCGTCTGCTTTTAGCCTCTATGCTAGGCTAAACATGTCTGGACCAAACCTAAATTAAATCACTGTAAGAACCAAAAGTTTCCCTTTAATGGAGCATCCTTGATTCATCCCTCATGTTTTATGTTTCCCTCACCTCTTTAAATCATTATAACCCATGGTGTTTCTGAAGCCCAGCGTAGCGTCCTTCATCAAACGACTCTCACACGTGATGATGCTAAAACCCCTGCTCCAGCTCCTGAAACTACCAGCCCACCGGCTAGGATGACTCCGGAGGCCTTCTGAGGTCCCCGAGGGAAGCTGGAATATGGCTTCACATATCCACTATAGCATAGATATGGTGTATTATGCAACTCGATCTAAGCTGGCCCATTAAACAGCACAAGCGTAAAATCTAGGGCAGAACGCCCAGCCTCCCAAGAAGTCTCTGCAGCTTTGAACCGCCGGGGTGACGCTGAGCCGAGCTCCAACTGTGTCAGGCCCAGTCACACACACACAGTCATACAAATAGTAATAGTGGATGTTCGCACATGTAGAAGACAATGACGTGGGCACACACAGCATTGTTTTGTTGTTTTTTTATAAATATTAAAGTAATGAAATCTTAATTGTTTTCTTCTGTATGATATCAATGGTCCTTTGGTGTAAAAACAAAACCCAGACAACAAAACATTTTAATTAAGAAAAGCAAATCAGGGCTGCAAAGATGATTAACTCAGTTTGAAAAATTGCAAATTTGTAAATTTTTCTCAAATAATGTCTTTTCACTCTCATTGTTTTGGCCCGTATCCTTTTGTTGGTCAGTTGGTTGGTTTGTCCGCAACATTACACAAAAACTACTAAACAATTTTCCATGAGACTTGGGCTGAGGACGGGTCTCGGATCAGAATAGAGCCCATTAACTTTTGGTGTGGATCCGGGTAAAGTGACGGATCCAGGCATTTTTGCGAGGAAGGGTGTTTTTCGTCATTTTTGTTAACTTCTCAGGGAATAGCTGCGACTTGCAAGTTAATGTGCTAATAACTGTTGAGCACACAACACACTTTCATAGTTAACTTCAACCATTTCACTGCAGCACTGTCTAACCCCTGATCTCTCGTCCCTTCCGGCAGCGCCAAGATGATGTGCGAGGTGATGCCCACCATCAGCGAGGACACGGCGCTGAGCCAACGAGGCTCTCAGAGCAGCGCCTCGGACCCGGACTCGCACTTCGAGCAGCTGATGGTCAACATGCTGGACGAGAGGGACCGGCTGCTGGACACGCTGAGGGAGACCCAGGAGAGCCTCGGCCTGGCCCAGCAGCACCTTCAGGACGTCATCTACGACCGCGACTCGCTGCAGCGCCAGCTCAGCTCCGCCCTGCCACAGGTAAGACGCGGCAGTTTCGCTCTGGAAGGATTATATTTGGGTCTTCGTGGACATTGCCCCCCTGACCGCCATTGTGAGGATATTATGTTAGCTGTTAACATTTCTGCAAACCACTTATACGTCCAAGTTTGTACATGGCAGAGGCTATGTAGCATATTGACGTTGGTCGATATGGTGTTTCGGTTACAGACGACGAGGCTGGTAAATGGACGACAGCAGCTGTAGACTGCGTTCTGGCATTCGTCAACGTGGGGAACATTTTTTTTTTGTGGTGACAGAAAAGAGCAATTTCAAGTCAAACCATGATGTTTTCAACAGAGTTGTTACAATAGAGACATAGAAAATTGAACTCTAACAAACATGAAGTTGCAACATGAAGAAACCTTCTTTTATTATGATTGAGGGCCTGTCTAACCTCCGGCTTATAGAAAATGGGCCAAGAGGTGAAGGGTGGTGGAGCCGAGCCGGGCCGAATGAAGCCTGGTTGCCTACGGCTAGCTAGACAGCCAGCGGCTAGTTGTCGTCTTTAATTATGCATGCACTTTAAGCCTTAAATATTTTAAGCAAGTGAGTTGTATTAAAATTCAGTTGTCATGAATAGGAAAATGAGATATAGAGACTAAAACCTTTCTTTTTCGTAAACATGTTTATTTCTTTATAATGTGGCGATTCGAGGAAATGGAGTTTTTGGCACTTCCATGCGTCTGCTTCATTGTTCAGCCTCTGAGGTTTGCTGCCTGGTTTTAAATGCTTTAATGCCTTAATGCATACAGTATGCGGTTGCATCGCTTTGCTCTCATTTGAATGCCTTCAAAGCCTTTTTTCACGATCTTAAATATATTCCTCCCCAGCAGTATTTCCTTTTTTGAAATTTTGGGGTAATTATCTTTAAATTAAACGGCACATCGTGCTTAAATGAACATGGCACAAACATTGTGTCTCCCAGTACCATTACTTTGGGACCAGCTCAGTCACTCTCGCTTACACCAAATGAAATGTCCAAATTAAATCATGCGGAAGAAATTAAGAGTTTAAAGAGTGAGTTCGTGTTTTTGCCTTCCTTTATACATTTGGAAAGTGGGGTCTAATTACCAGTTGGACTCCGGTTTGCTTAATGACGGTTATGTCGAGCACTTTGGATAAAGCACGCACCGAAAAGTCTATTAGTGAGCGTGAGAAGATATGTTTTCTGTTACGTGCGGCACTTGTAACAGGCTCAAATGTCTTTTAATTGGACGTCATGTTTTTAGTCACCCTCAAACAAACCTTACAATCCCAGACAGCATCCGCATTCGTCGTGCACTCAGCCGTGCAGGTTGGATGACGCTGCAGGCTCCCCCTCTGTTTGCACTGAAGTATCGAGCTGGAAACGTTGGTGTGGTTTGTTCGTTTTTGTAGCAATGTGTGAAAAAAAAAAAGAACAGAGTCTTGCGTAATGATTCCTACAGTAAACGGAGATTAGCACTTTTTCTAAAAGTGTGTCAGTAATTCCAGTCACACGCTCTCCCCGCTCTGTTTCCAGAAGGCTCTGGAGGTTTGCTGGTTGGAGAGAGGAGGACTTTGTTTCGCAGGCGGTGCCCGCCGATAGCACAGTAATCCGCATGGTTTCAGAGACACAGACGAGGCACACACTGTGTCTGTATTAGCTTTGGTGTGATCTCACATTACAGCTTAAAAGGGGTTTGAAGTGTTAAAATGATACTTCCCTTTTTTTAAAATTAGTCCAGCCAGAAAAGCATTTCAATATCAGCTTTTTCCCCCCCTCCTTGCCCCATGGCCTGTAGAATAATTTGAATTAACCCACTTACACCTCTTCGTCCTGTCGTTTGGAACAGCTCGATCGGGATGTTATAAATATGCCTTTGCTATGTTCTCATCTTGGATTCATCTCAAACAGTAGGTTTGAACTCTGGGTTATAGCCGTCTCCGGCTCATACCTTAGCCCCGAGGCTTCTATCCTCTTCAGATGTTACGCGGTGGACATAATATTCGGCTGAGAGTACAAGACAAAAAAAAAAAGGAGGGAAGCTTAAGCGCTACAAAATTCTGTTTGATAGATTTTCGGCACTGTATAGAGCTCCACTCCTCCCTCTCTTGTCCCGCATTTGAATGCACGTCTTTCTTCCTTTTCTTGTTGGAACATCAAACCTCTGTATTTCCACAGGAAGCTCTCAGGGCTGCCAAAGTGAAATAACATTTCCATTATCAGACAGTTTCACTGATGTCCACCGGCAGCGGAGGCTGTGTGGTGGCGCTGTGGTGATGTATTGGTTGTCACTGTGCGATGACAGAGCTGACATACTGTTCCGGTGCTTTTCCCGCCGCCCCGGCTTAAATTAGTTGTCACCAGATCGGGATCCTGCCGGTGACAACCCGGCGTGAACGATTCCATTAATTAATCCGTCGGCGTCTTATTGGCTCGTGTCAAATCAACTCTAATGGTTTATGAAGAGGTTTGTGAGACCTTGGTGATTAAACAGAGGCATTTAGCTGAGGGGAAAGTGGCCTCTGTGTAAAATCTGTTAAAGGAAATTTAATATTACAGTGTTAATGACGTAACAATACGAGCTCAGGCATATTTATTTTTCTCCGTAACTGAAGAACTGGCTGAAAAAAAGAAAATTCTCGAAAAATAGAGTTTATCTCTGCAGCTGCAAGGTCTACTTGAAAAATGACACTTCTGCAGAGGTGTAAGCGGTCAGATTAAAATGAACTTGGTCCACGGCAAATATTTAATTTCCGCCTCACATAATGTTGGATTTTTAGAGCGAAAGTCACCTCGGAAAGATTCAGTTGCAAAACCCAGAACCTTTAGAAAAAAACCCACAGCGCAACATCTGAGCATCTCTTCCTTCAGGATTGACGCTAATCAAGTGTAGCAGAGCAAAGTTAGAGAGAGTTTAGTCGAAATCCAAATGTGCCATTTTAGATTATTCTCATGTTACAGTCGGTAAAACCTATTTCATTTTTCTTACATTTCACTGTCGATATTCATTCCATCGAAAAACGACTGTTTTTGTTCTTGAATCTGTGGAGTCTCAGCTTTTCTATGGCATATGATTTGTTTTGTTAGCATGAAATACTATGATCGCTAACGCCAGCTTTGTGGACGTGCACCGTTTTTGTTGCTTTTGCTTTAAAGGGGCACTGCGTAGTTTTGGCGAAGAAATGTTAAACAATATTAATGAGGCAATAATACAAACTCATTTCCCATAATTGAATAAACAAGCTGTTCTCAGTGGAAAATAAAGCTGAAGCTGGACAGGTGGCAGGGTCCGCCACATATAAACAGTGTGAAACTGTGTTGTCCTTTAAGATCAGCTTGTTTATTTAGTTTTTGCCGCTTTTGCTTTAACAGCTTGGTGTTGGAATTGTGTTTTCTTTAAGTAAAAGTGGTTATGATGTGCTGTTAGCTGAGCCTCTTCCCTTTAAGTGGGTATGCTGCATGACTTTGTCGCTACATGATTAGCATGCCCTTCTGTGGTGTGTGCTAGGTTTCTGGAGTTATGCAGCAGATAGGGAGTTGCAGTCTTTTTGGATAACAACAACGAGCGTGTTCAACAGAAGAAGCTGCCGTCACCTTTGTGCTGGTGTCTTCTCTCGCGATTAGCTTTAATGATTTTCCAGCGTCTGCCGCCTCTTTCTACAACAGGACTTCTTTAATACAGATGTAATTTTGCAGCGATTTTCCCGGCGACCAGCAGCGTGGAACGATGCTCAGATAATCATATAGTGTGATTCTTAAAGAGGGCAATAGATAGCTTCCAGGTCTTTCTCCTCTGTGTGTGTGTGTGTGTGATTGCAGAGGAGGTGGCGAATCCTTTTTTTTTTTTTTCAAGAGAGAAGTGGCCTCATTTAGGCGATAGGCAGGCAGTGAATGTGTCTTTACTGATATCACTCCCCTGTTCCCGAAGCCCGCAGCCCTGGCAGGATTAGGCGTTGGCCCCACCACAAACTTCCCTCCCTCCCTCTTCTTCTTCTCCTTCTTCTTCTCTCTCAGTTTCTGCTGTCACTGCCTTTTCCGTTTATGTTGCACTTTGCCTTGTGTCTCCCACTCCTCCTCTGTTTTCTCCCCCGTCTCCATCAGAGGTCACGGCTCCGCTCCCCGTCATGACACTTTCGACTGATCGGAGTGACATCCGCCGTCCCCGCTCGACGCTTCCAGGCAACACCGCATCCCCCCCTTTACATGCATAACAATCCGACATCGGCCCCGTGTCCCTTCCCTTCCCTTCCCCTCCTCACCCGCCGTCCCTCGTCTCCTCTCTCCACGTTTTCGTCAGGCCATTTTGTTGCAGAGCGGGAGAGTGACAGAGGCGACCATTAGCTGTGTATGTGTCACACGCCCACCGCTGCGTGACATGTCTCGCGTTTACTGATGCTAAAGCGTCCGACTTGAACATTTAAAGGGATATTTTGTAGGCT
This sequence comes from Pagrus pagrus, assembly GCF_965226575.1. Lineage (NCBI taxonomy): Eukaryota > Metazoa > Chordata > Actinopteri > Spariformes > Sparidae > Pagrus > Pagrus pagrus. The sequence goes on along the minus strand of NC_140205.1, from coordinate 5,775,776 downwards.
TGAAAGGTGGCGCTGAAAAGCTTGTAGCTTGCAGTCAGCAATACACCCGTAGTAACATCCTTTTTCTCCCTCGCTGATTTGTACGAGTGTGCTCTGAACACTTCAAGGCCACTCTTCAAGCTCACAGGTGGTGAGAACTGGACTCAGACGACAGATTTGTTTTGGTGGAATGTTCCTTTAAGCATCTTTTTTCCAGGATAAACACTGGGCAACTAGAAGCGCAGTGTTAATATAGATACTAGAGCTGGAAGAAAATTAATCTAATGAAGAACACTTGAAATAAGTGATTTTTCAAACTAAAATGAAAATTGATTCGAGCCGCTCGGTTCTGAGATATTTTCTGTGCCTATCGCCGAAATCAAAAGCACGATTTGCAATTCTCCCGTTACCTTTTGTTCTCTCCACCTTCCCGCCTACTTCAGCAGAAAACACACTTACAAGAAAAAAAGAAAACACTTACGGTAAAAGGCGATACAGCTAGCTTATCGGTAGCCTGCAGCTGCACTCGCAGATAATTATCCCCTGTGAAGGAAAATGATCAACTGGTATCGGAGAAAACTCGGGACAACTTTGAAAATGTTGGGTTTATCTTCTTCTTCAGAGATCCTTTATTGATTTGTTTGGGAAGAGGGCTCACTCAGGACAGAATTCAGAAACCAAACAAACTGAATTCCTATCTTTTGGTATGTGTTGGCAGAAGCTGAATTTAATATTTGTAATTATGTTCATTAGTTAATTTTGTACTCGACATAGGAAGCTGGTTACAGTCTGCTTCCTACAGTAGCTCAGAATGGACAAACCGAGCACTGGCTCTGAGAGGGCCGTTAGCATTTTAAGCAGCCACCCCAGGGGAGGGTGAGGAGATATATTTCGTTATTTGCCCACACTGGACCTTTTAAATTCCTGAAAGGTGGTATTTTTTGTTGAACTGTGGACTCTTTCAGGGCATTTGAAGACATTACCTTTGGCTCTAGGAAACTGGGATGTCCATTTAAACAATTAGAGAAGAAAACAATTGTCAGGTTAATCAACTCTCTTCAGCCCTGATAGTTTTTATAATCCCCAAAGAAGAAGCGTGTTCTCACATAGTGTGTTCATTATCCGTCAGTCTGTGGCCGTCGCTGTTCTCATTAACTACCACCAGTTTGATATAATTCAGTGCGACGTACGTTATGAGTGTTACCCTGCAACAGCTGCTAAACTTTGTTCGGCAAACAACACATTGGATTCACCCTCAACTGCGTCTCTGCTGTTGATGCAACATGCGTTTCGTTGCCACAGGATGAGCAATTTGTGCTCGCCTCTAACTATAAGCGCCGCTGTCATCTGAGAGCCTGGTGTTTTCTCGCGTCTCGCGTTATTTTGATCTTCCTCGCAGAAAGACTCCCCGCCAGTGCTCGATTGGACTCGCTTCAGAGAGACGGATGGAGAAAGACGCGTCGAGCGTGTAGACGACCCGAAGCCTGCAGCACGGCACACATGCGACCCTCCTCCCATCCCCCAACGCTCCCCCCGTATCGTGACACAGGCAGGCAGGCTGGAGAGAGGAGGCAGCGTTCTCCGGAGCACTCAGCTGTGCGTTACTGTACTCGACGGGCCCTGAGGGGCTCCGGGAGCCTTCTCCCCATGCTGTTTATTTACTGTTGCCAAACATGGCCTCATGAAGGCTGCTGCTGCAGATGATGTTCTCAGCGGCGGCTTCCCGCTCCCGCTGATCCCGGTCCCTGGCACCGAGCTGCAGCGGTCCACAAACACAGATTTTGAGTTTTATTCGTACAGATGTTTCTTAGAGAAGGAGACGGAAATTATTCAGGTTGTTTAAATGAACATGGAGCCTAATTTTCACCTCATGTGGCGAAAAAAAATCACATTATATTACCGTATTTTTTTGACACCACTGCGAGGGCGTCACACATGGTACATGTCTGTGAATGTTGCGGGTTTTGGCAGTGGGTGGGGCAAAATGGCTCCCTTAAGAGCAACCACATGTGCATCACATGGAGATCTACAAAAAAGTCTCTCGGTGCCATGACCTAAACCCAACAGGAAGTCGGCCATTTTGAATGTAGTGCTTATTTTTTGCCATTTACAGGTGATGCACTCTCACAAAGTCCTCCTACAGCTTAAACCCGATCGACTTTAAATTTTGTCAGAGCGGTCTGAACACCTTGCCTCATGTTGAGAGACTTGGGCCTAACGTGTAATTTGACCACAGGAGGTCACATTGAAAGTTCAGTGGCGTTCGATGTCGGAAAATAGGGCGCTGTGATTCAGGGGCCTGTTTAACTCTGCTTGCAGCTTTAACATACGACTGATGATTCATATGATTGCAGTTGCATTTTGACTGAAAAAATGACTAAAATCATAATGGTGTGACATCTGTTGTGTTCTGCACCAAACAAACATGTTTTCTCCCATCAGAAGAACAGATCAGCTCTACAGAACATTGTTAAAATGCTATTTTATCACAAATCTCAAAAATGATTGCAGCTTATTCAGTTTGGAGGTTGCTCTTGGCCGAATTTCAATGATAATTAAATTAATTGGCCTGTGTATGATGGCACTGAGCGCTGTTATTCTTTCATTATGGCCGTGACATTTGTGATCCTCGCTGGTCAGCAGATGTGCCCGAGCTCGTAGGGAACAACGGGAGCCCAGCTGACCTTTAGGTGTACTGCAGGGAAGAAATATTACACGAACTGACAATTGACCAGGCTCAGTGAGGTTGTAAATGTGAAGCGGGGCACCTTTTTGTTTTCCAAATGTATGAGAGAAATGTCCGTGAGACATCGCACAGCAGTACAGTCGCCGCCGTGCGTCATTATTTCGAATATTAGGTGCGACTGATAAAATATTTTATTTCCTGTGCTCTCAGCTCAGATTTTAGTAGGTATGTTTGCTCACATGAAGCTCTGTGCTGTCTGGTAGTGGCACTTTCCCATCGCTGCTTTTAATAATCGCCACGGTCTCAGATATGAGTCATGATTTTGCACTGCCAGTGGGAAGAATGCAAATATAGGAGTCCATTCTTGATTTAAAAAGCTCTGTTTTCGCTGTCTGTTTTCCCCGGATGTTATCTCTGTGTCTCGAAACACGTGCTGCGTTCAGGCGCTCCTCGGACAGCCCCGTTCCCGAGTTGGGAAGTCGTTTCTTCCAACTTCGGTGTGTCATGTCGCTCAGAGTGTTTCACCAAGACGTTAACAGCTGTTGAGTTTCTCCCATCAACCCAATGTTTACTCTCGTCCGCCATGTTTCAGCGTCATATGACGTCAACTCGACTTTCCATGGTTGTTGTTCCGACTTGAGAGGACGCTCACGTGAATTATCCCAGTCGGAAAAACATTATTCCAATAAATCTGACGGCACACGAATGCGCAGATAATGCTCAACACAATACACAGTTTTGATTGGCTGAGTAGCGTCACGTGTGTGATTAACAACGCATGCAATTGGTCTGAGTTTTCTGGGCCTCTAATGCTGTAAAGGCCTCTTAAAATAAAAAGGCTCTGTCAAAAGTTATTGATCAGTTATAGGTGGAGAGCCGTCCACCAATTAGTGATCTCTGGGGAGAATGGAGAGGGATGTGTTGATTCCCTTCAATTTATCCTAAAATTATATCCTCCTGTTTTAGTTTGTCACTGTTTTGATTCTGAATTTGATCCATAAATGCAGTAAATTGAATAAATCGTATATTAAAATCAATGCAGACGTGTAAACTCACACCTATTGGACACTCAGCGACCGACAGCGAGGCCTCAGCGCCCCGGGGCGTCGATCCGAGTGCTCTCTCCGCCCGGCCAGATAGAAATAAGACACCAGCCCATTGATCACTCACACACCGATGTTGTAATGAAAGCAAAGACTGCACTAGATTACTGTACAGTGCAGCAGCCCATTGATCTGCGGTTCGCTCATTCATGACCTCAGTAGAAAATTACAGCAGCGTCTTTCCTGTAACGTCTTTTGTAGGAAAGAGTGATTGAGCTCACATGCTTTGATTTCACGCAGCAATTACTGTTTCATTTAAAGATTGGCAATTAGAGCCGCAGTGGATTTATCTAAAGGGTAAGCACTACGTACGTCTGTGGTGTCTGGTCATTAGCACCCTGCTTTAAGTCAATGATCCACCCCTCCACCCCGCTGTTTATTAATCATACATGACACGGCCGTTCGTCAAAGAATCTGGCCACAGGCGCGCGGCCATGTCCTCCCCATCGCTCTTAAAGCCTCAGCCAATATCGCAGAAGGAGCGCTTGTAGTCCTGGAACGTACCACTCTGTGGACCTCCGTGGGGGTGGATGTTGAGCGAGGAGAGGGTGGCATGGCGCTGGGAGCGAGGGAGGAGGGAGGGGAGATGGTGAAGCTCCCTGACAAGGGCAGAGTGTGGAAACGAAGATGACTAAGCTTGCCGAGGAGAGGGGATGAGAGGTGAATCCTTCTCCTCGCTGCTTTCTGATGTTTTTTTTTTTTTTTTTTTTTCTTTCTCCTCCTCGCTGCTTCGCCTCCCTCCGACCCCCTCCCTGTCTCTCTGTTGCTTGTACAGGAGGCCCTCAGGGCTCCAGCAGTCAGCAAGTCAGCTGGTCTCATCCGCCGGAGCAGCACATGACTTTCCATGATTACTGTCATTGTTTGTGCCCCAGTTCGCGCCGCCTGCAGGCTAAGATGTAAAAGAAGAGAAGGGGGAAGCTGCGCAAAGACAAGCAAGAGTGGGCTGCACAGTTTACCAGTCGTCCCTTAAGTTGACAAGCCTCTCAGCTTCAGAATCCATGATAATACATTATAAATAGCACAATTGTGTCTCTAGACTGATAAAATAACACCGACATAGAGAGTGTATTTTCCAATTTTCCTGTCTCCGAGCATTGATTTGCAAGCTGAAGCCTCTCTGCTAAATTTACCCCCGAAGCCTTGTTTTTCCTCACTTCACTTAAATCCTTTCTCCCTTTAATCTTCCCCTCATTGACAGAAGCAGGGATGGACCCTTGGCACACACCCTATGCATCAAGTGTCTGTAATGGCTCTGACAGAGATGCTTGATCAATACCCTTGAAGGTTTAGGGTCTGATTAGGGAGACGGATCGAGCCCTCCCACGGATGAATCACCACCGCCAGCGCCGACGCCAGGAGCTGGGTGCTGGTTGACCGTTGTCTGACAGCGGGTTGGCGGGGGAAACAGAGGAAGGGGATGAAGTAAAAGGGTAGTGATCAGACACGCCAAGGTGACAAGACAGTACAGAGGGATCTCCTGCAGATGTAATTATCTCTCTAATGAAGAGCACAGTAGGGCACCGGAGTGCTGTAAAGTCAGGAAGTTGCAGGAACAGTAGATCAGCCTAACAAGGCGACAGCAGCTGCTCGCATATAAAGTCTTCTTTAGGGTTTGTTTCATCTGTGTACTCACAGAAAACACTGAGGATTTACATTGGAGGAGCTGAAGTCAAGCAGATGTAAGACAATACCGTATACAAGTGAAGATTGGGAAAATGTTGTTCCCACTTAGCTTGCAGCTTCCAGAACCAGAAGACTTTAAGTAGCGCATCTTATGAATTTGCGTTGTGGTGAACATAAACAGCAGCAAAATGATGGTGATGATAATGTGGTCGGCATCTTCATGTCAAAAACATCTGGGAAACACTGTCCATCAACGTTGACCGTGTGTCAGCACCAAGCATCAGTGTTATAAACAGAGTCCACCTCCCTCCGTCTGCTAGTCGGCCTGCAACACAGCCGACTCGTCGAGTGCAACGGCTCGATCCGAGGTGTTGCGGTGGAGACAGGTCTCTGTAAAGATGTAGACACGACAGTCTCTGATTTCACGTTGTTTTGTTTGTTGTTCTGAGTCCCGTTTGTCCATTTCCTTGTCCTGCGACCAGACATTAGCCAGGAGCAGCCTTTGACCCAAGCCGGATTAGCGTGGCTCTTATTCCGACTCCCTGGGGAGGTCCAGCCAGTCAGGTCGGACGATCGAACGACGCCGCGAGCCGTGATCGACTCAAAGTCTGCTGCTCTTAATCCAAAACAACCGCTTTCTCTGCCATACGCAGTATGTGTTTCAGCAAAAAATCTGAAAAACAAAACGGTTAAAAAGATAAAAATGTAGCATAACTGCCATTGCCTCGTAGTTGTAGTGGTAACAGCAAGAAACTAACCAGATGTGTTAATGTGTTAATCACTACCACGCTACAAGGCAGCTGGGTTGGGATACAGAGTTAGATTAATAACATATTGCGATTCAGGTCCTGATTAGCTGTTAAAAATGTAGCAAAATGTAACTGAATCCAAGTGGATGAATCATAACTTGTTTCTAATAAGCTGTTAAAGTCCACTTATGAGGGAAAAGGGCAGAAGTGCAGCACCAGTCATTCAGGCCGTCTGCAGCATTATGGAGCTGACTTCACAGACAGGAAGTCATTACTCAAGCATGACAGACCCAGAATGAAATATTTGGTACTGCTAAGCTTTTGCTTTCAGTTGGCAATTGCAAGGTTTTCATTTTTAATCTAGGTTTCTTCAACATGCCACATGAATTTTAAAAAGAAGCTCCCTCCACGTTTGACACGTTTTGTAGAAATGAACGGTGGATGCGTCAGCGGGGGGTACACTCGGTTGCCTGAAATCTTTAGATGTATTCGATCCACCCAGGCCAAGATTTACAGCATCTTAAGAGATAAATCTTTTAAAATAGTGTTACTGTTAGACCCAGTTATTTGTATTAATGAGACTACTGTTGGGCCATATAAAGCCGAAAAGTGGAAAGGCAATTTGTGAGTGAAGATGCGTGCTCAAGCACTTTATTCACAGTAGTTGCTGGAGTTTGTCTGTGGTTTGACGAGCAAGGCTTTAATTAAGCTCCACTGAGGTGTTGTAGTGCTGCCGCAATGCCACGTTGACCATTAACTGTATAAAATATGCACAGTTTGTTGGTTTCAAAATGAAGACCAATTTTATGTAAGCTTATGAGAAAATGACCCTACTTCTCACTTGATTTATTACCTCAGTAAACCGTTTCATCATGAGTTTATGGTCTCAATCGCACAATATGGGCAATTCTGGCTTCAAAAAACCAAGATGGCGACGGCTGTAATGCCAAACTCTAGACTACCATGAACTAGTCTGGTTTATCGAAGTAGACTACTGGTATAAGCCTGTCACTGGGCCTGTCATTCCACCATCTGCGTGGAAATGTTTTCAAAATCAGCTTGGATTGACTTCAATCGCAGACCTCTAAAGGATAAGTGGTTATAGATAATTGATGGATGGATGGACATACGCCAAGGTCCAGTTTTGCTAAGGGTTTATACGCCAATCCTGCCCCAAACGCAAGGCATTCACCCGTTCGCGTTGTTGGAAAAAATTGGGATAATGCAAGTGCACAACTAAACGATATGCACAACAACTGTGTTGGATGTCCTCTGACATTTTCAACTTGTTTTAATAGCAGAAGCAAAGAGCAGGGCAGACAGGGAGAGCCTCGCCTCAAGCGTCTTCTCAGGGTAACCTCAGTACTCGTGTTGTTGGTTAGTGGTTTTGCAGTTTAACCCACTTAATGACATCAGCGCCAGTACCAAGACAACAGATATGCGAGTGTGTCAAGCTTCCTGCATCAGTCCCAAGTCCATTTTTCCACTTCTAAGTAAGCAGTGAGACACGTTGCAGCATCTCCACGTTGTTTTTTTTAATTTATTTTCCAAATGTCCCCAAAAACATTTGATGATGAATCGCTTGCTTTGCGGGAAATGACAGCACGTAGGTAGGTAGACACGCTGTGAGCACTTTGATGTCATCTCTCGCAAGTGAGCGAAGGTGTAGCGTGTACTGTATGTGTGTGGGTGGGATGGAAGTAAAGGGAAGGGCGGAGGGGAGGAGGGAGGAGGGCTGCGTTAAGGTTTACATCACCGTGGGTAGGACGCGGAGATGACTCACACCCCGAGGCAAGAAAATACAGAAATTCTCAAATCTTACTTCACACACACGTACTCATGCTGCTGCTCGCTGGCTTTGCCTGAATGAATTAGAGAACTGGTCCCTTGAGAGCCACTTAAGCAAGCAGAGTGAAATGAGGTTATGACCAATACTTAGTGCTACACACAGCGCCGACCTGGAAATGTAATCCTCCCTCCAAAAGCCGCTACATCTGTTTATTTTGCCTCCACCATTGATTAGCGTTACCTCCTCAGTTTTACCAGCTGCTCTTTGCGGCCACTGAAAGACTCTGGCTGGTTTTCCCTTTAATAACCAGCCCGAGACGTGATTATTTAACCATAACACTGCAGCAAATGTTTGCCGACTGACGAGGAATTAGACTGATGTTCACTTCTGACAGCCCTGACACAATATATCCCGAAGACGTGTCGGAAAAAGACGAGCAGTGATTCGATTTTTGGGCGGTTTGGCAGCTGCACTTGACTCCTCAGACCAGGTCTCTGCCACGGAGCGGTGTTTTTTTTTTTTCTTTTTTTGACCATGCAGCTGGTCCCCATTAATGGATACCTTTTAGCTTCTGAATGCTCCACTTGAAATCCAGAAATAGAGCGTGATGTCACCGGCTCTTGGCGCCGGCTGAGAATCTTGTTCAAGGACTCCTGCGAGAGCCGATCCCATGATGTCCCGCTGCATCCCATCCCCCCCGCCCCATCATGTGCCGCGATGAACTGTGCAGTATGTCTTTAAAGCGTTGTCACACTTCTGCAGATGCGCTCTTTAAAGTTAATTCGCTCACTTCCACGAAACATGTTAACTAGGATTAACAAGTACGCAGAGCTCTTCAAAGCAGCACATTCACAACTCATGTACATTTGTCTGTAATGAATTAGGGCTGCTTTTGCTCCTGTTATTGAAGCTATTTATAATGCTGTTATTTCCGATGTTGTGAATGAACCCAAATTCAGTTGCAGGTGCGTGATAATTAAATCAGGCACTCAGGGTTTGAGAGATTTCAACAGTAATGGAGAGCGGCAGGGATGATGTATTTTTGTGGGCTAACCCGGAAGTGAGCATCACCCTCGGTTCCCTCAATTAAAAGCCAGTGGGATTTTTAGATGGAGTGACTCGACATTACATAATTCAGAGTATTGAGAGTATAGTGATGTTTTTATAAAAACAATTCATATTTATCTTGTAGATTCACATGACTAAATGCAGGACTTTATATAGAGAAACCTTAAAGGGGCTCTAGGTAACCATTTGTAGCAATTTACATGCATTAATCACGTGTTAATTGGCCATAATTGAGCGGTTGTAGCGTGATGTGAAAAATCAGACCTTCCCCCGTCGGCTTTACAAGCCTGTGGATGATTTGTTGGAGTTGTTTAATGCTGCTGGACTGTGGATTTCTTTGTGACGGACTCAGATGCAGGTTCTTAAGTGCCTCGTCTCACCGCCTCTCTCCTCTCCGCCAACGGAAACGTTATTTTCGTCTGCTAACGTAAACTAAAGATCCACAGATCCCCTGTAAACAACCTTATATAGATGAAGACACAGTAGCTAAAAGCTTTTGGAGAATACGTGATGGTGTGTCGGTGGATTGAGCCGTATGACTTAAATTCTGACATTACCTACGAAGTGCAGTCATCATGTCAGTGGCACAAGCCGTTGCGAGTCTGTAATCAGAGCAGATGTCCCCCTCTGCCCGCGGCTGCCTCCAGGACCACATATGCATTCACTCAAATGAGCTTCAGCTCAATAGAGCTTTTTATAGCATCAACAAACGACCCATATATCATCCTCTTCCTACACCAACAGCATGATGTGACAAGGACGGGAATAAAATCCTCCCATTTGAAGGTGAAATATAATGACTTGCTCACACTCTCCGAGGAGTTGATCCTCCGTGTCTCTCCATGACTGCGACTTCTTTCCGAAAAGACTGTCTGGAGCCTTCCTCCTCTCTGTTGGCAGATATGGCAGCTTCCCATCGCTCCCCTGCAGAGACAGAGTCCACAATCTGGCCCGCTGATGTGACTCAGCTGCATCACAGCATTGCACTTTGTACTGTCACTCCTAATCACCTGTCCAGTGTTGGGGAATATAGTGTGATGGCTATGTAATATCGAGGCAGCGCTGCAGGGGTTTGTTGGGGGGGGGGGGGTTGTGTGCTTACATCTGACATTGTAATGCAGCCAATGAGCCAGAGATGCTTGATATAATTAAGCCGTGGCTCGGTGTCACGTCCGCATGAGTTAATGCGACCCAGCCTTGGCACAAGCAAACACTTGAAGAGGGAAAAAAAGCATTAAATGGTGCTATTTCACCTGTAGGTGACGGCACAAATGTAGACATCAGCTCTTGTATTTGCAGAGTGTGATAGCAGGAATGTAGAACAAAACCGCGAGTGTCTTTTTTGATAACTGTTAATGGTATTCTGGTGTCAGCCTCTTCAAAATCAAACAGCTTGAGCGTCCTTCTAGACACAGCGTTTTGCACTCATATTCAGCATGTTGGGAAAAAAAATAGCCCCATTGAAGCAGCAGCAGCAGCAGAGATATCCGTTTCTCAACTGACAGCAGCCTCAATGCACAGAAACACAGAGGCGCTGCGGTACGTGGCATATTGCATTTTAAAGAGATTTTCTCGACTGCATGTGTCCGCTGTCTGGCTTCCTCTGTTACAGTCGCTGTCGCTGTCTGTGCATGTCATTTACAGCTGAGCGCGAGCAAGTTTCTACGTTGGAAATCACAAATGGGCTAAAAGTACCCGGTTTAGACTCAAAACCCCGACAGGAGTCCATTCAGTGCCCACAATACTGTCTAGGAAACATGTATGAGTGCTAAGCTAGCAGGAGATATGGCGGCTCACCGTCAGCGCTCGATGGCTTGCTGCTAAGACTGCCAGAAAAACACGAGGATTTATTAGAGATTTATAAAAGTGAAATTGATTTCATGCAGCAGATGCTTGTGGGTTTTGCTGAGTCAGGAGAAGACACCCAGCCATCTGCTACAGGTAACATTTAGTTTAACAGCGTTCATTAACTACTTTTTAAATGTGTAACAGGTTCCACCGTTTCTCTCCGACAGATCTGTTGACGAAAGCGCTGAAAAGATGAAATCCTATTAATGGTGCAGCATTATGTGCAGGTTTATTCTGAGATAATAACGTTATAACATAACAGGAAACAGTGTCCAGAAAGACGAGACAAGACAGGAAGAACAAGACAAGACAAGAAGGACAAGAAGGACAAGGAAGTAAAGGAAGACAGGAAGAAAGGAAAGCGGACAAGAAAGAAAGAAGGAAGGAAGGAAAGCAGGAAAGAGAGCAAGAAGGACAGAAGAAAGGAAGGAAGGAAGCAAAGCAGGCAAGAAAGAAGGAAGGAAAGCCAGACAGAAAGAGAAAAAAACGAAGAAAGGAAAGGGGGGGGAGGAAGGAAGGAAGGAAAACTAGAAAGAGAGCAAGAAGGACGGAAGAAAGGAAGGAAGGAAGGAAAGCAGGCAAGAAAGAAGACAGGAAGGAAGGGAAGCAGGAAAGAAAGCACGAAGGACAGAAGAAAGGAAGGAAGGAAGGAAAGAAAGCTGGACAGAGAGAGAAAAAAAGGAAGAAAGGAAAGGGGGGGAAGGAAGGAAAGCTGGAAAGAAAGAAGGAAGGACAGAAGAAAGGAAGGAAGGAAAGAAAGAAAGAAAGAAGGCAAGAAAGAAAGAGAAAAAGGACAGGAAGCAAGAAAGAAAGGAAAAATGAAAGAAGGAAGGCAGGAAAGCCCAACAAGTACATCAGCCCTGAATTCATACTAAATACGCAGACTTTAAGTTTTACTTCTCTTACTTTATTAAACATGGACTAAATGACTCTGTTTTGTCTTCTGCTTCTTCCGATCAGTTTTTTTTCTACTTGTTTTTTCTTAACTTGTAGTTCTAATCTTTCATGCTAATCTTTATTTAGCATGTTTTCACAAGACGAGTCCTCCTTAGACGTTTGTCCTTGAGTCCTGACGTGCGTGTATAACAGTGAATTAGTATATAAAACATATATTTAGCAGGCGCAGATTGACGGCTCGCTCAGCATTGGAATTAGCGTTGCGCTGTAAGCTGCAGGTGGCGGCGGTTAATTAGCATCGAGTGTTAGCTAGCTGGCCCTGTTATGTTAACAGCACTTTGTGGCCCTGTGTTGCACTGTGATAATCATAGCCTGGCTTCCTTTAAAGACGGGGCCAACCCACCCACCGCTCCCTCAGCTGCTTGTTTTGTTCCCAGCGCTGAGAGCAGTCATCTGGTGCCCGCCTCCTGTTGCCAGCTGCTGCCAGGCCAGCTTCCCTCACAGGTATCCAATAGGGCTCATCATGTACTGTGGCACGGCCATGTCCGCTCCACTGTGCTGCCAAATGCTCATAAGCCCCATTGAAGTAATCAACCAGATGAAACCCAGAGGTGCTGTTCTCTCTGTTGCGTTATTATTGGTTAGGAAATGTGTCCTGCGCGTCGGCAGTTCAAACCCCCGTCAGCTGGGAATACATCTCGGTGTAGGTGACGCAACACTTGTCTCCTCTCCACAGCCATATCCCCAACTGTCCTGACTCTGTAGAGTCCGTTGTAATGTGTCTTGTAAATCCCGGTTTCAACAACAGATGGAAAGTAGCTCTTTTTTAAAACACGCATTAGCTTATTCACTGTTAATTAACAGGGACCATCCTTGACAAAATGAGCAAATTAAACGGTAAAAGACTGTGTCGCTGCGAAGGTGCGAATGTAATGTAAGCTGCAAAAGAAAAGAGCCTCGGCGCACAGACAACTTTCCCCAGATAAATAAAGCTTCAAAGTAATGAAATGGGTGTGAAGAATGTTTAATTTGTTGTGTGAGTCATTGTTTTTGCTCTAACCAGCGTCTGACTAAAAGCATCCAGAGCATCTTGTTACAGTGTTAGCAGGAGCAGGAACCCAAGTGGAGGCACAGGAGGATCATTGTTAAAGGGAAGTTGGTGCAAGGCGCACGTTCACTTTGGTGGTAAAGTTAACGGTGTATATCTGTAGTTAATATCGTTGTCGGAGTTACCAGGTCATGTATATCACAGTGAACTGGACTTGAAGCGCTGGTGCATATCCTCATTTGGGCTCGGTTTGAGGAGCTTTATTAATCAGGACGCGATTATAGCTGGAATGCTCGTCTGCAGAGAGAACAAAGACAATCCTGCAAATGAGTAGTGAACAACCAGGAGTAGAATGCTGCATTCAATTGCACTTGGAAACGGAAAGTCGGAAGTCGTGAATACCGCCTCGGAAATATCGACTTCCGACTTGCAGTGGAACGCAGCATAAGTTCTGAAAGGACTGATTGGATAATTAAAAAACAGGTGATTAATGGACCTGGCGGGAAACTTAACAAAGGCAGGAAGTGAAACAAACTGTAATGTACAGAAAAAAGGTACAAAATAAAACAGGAAGTGAAGTAAACTCGAGTCCAAAGAACGCGTTAGCAACATGGCTACTGTCCAAAGCAAAAACAAACTAACATAAGATTCCCAATTTGAGCCAGAACCTTTTCATGTCCTGATGGGAAGGGGAGACACCTACCAGCGAGGTCACAGACTTTGACACAACACCTGCGCTCACCATTGAGTGAACGCCCGTCTGTTCACTCTTGTTTTAACCTCGGTATCCATCACTCCCCCTCTTCACCTTCTTCGCCCCCTCATCAGTGGAGTCATTTTTTCTTTTGCAGCGTAGATCTTCCACAGTTGTTACCTGGGGACGGGGACCAGGGAAAACAGTGCCTCTTCCTGTTTTTGGATGCCTTTGTGCCGTAATTAAACCTCATTGTAAAAAGAAGATTTACAGGGACAGAGGTGTAGTTTTTTTTTTTACAGCTGTTACACTGTGCAATCAGTATTTACTTCAGAATGACAAGTTGGAGCAAGAAAATTGTCTACTGCCAGTTAAAAGCGTAGCAACTAGTTCAACAGGCCAAGGAATCTATAGTATTCAAGAGTCATATACATTCCTATACACACACGTAGACGCTGTAAACTAAATTGATTTTATTTCTATGTACCAGTAAGTAAATTCCAACAATTACTGCACTGTATTCTGTGTTGCTTCGCAGATAGAGGAAGCGGCAGATGTGCACCCAATCAAAGCCAATTTTACCCCTGTTAGTTCTCGGTGGATGAATTTCACATTTGTGCCTCTTTTAGAAAAATACAGGAAAATTGTAATCACATGGTGTCCTCTAAAGTGCCTTATCACCACTACAGCTCCCCGCAGATCGGTCCATATTATAGCAGGGGTATGTATCGAGATAGTGCTGCAGTGCTGCAGAAGCTCCGGCTATTCATGCAGCACGCCGCTAAGTGAATTACTCAGACCGTCTCTCTCTAAAGCAAAATGTTTCCATTGTTTCCAACAAAGAAGCATTTGACTGAAGCCATTAGGCTCTCCTCTCGACTGGGAGGCCCGCCGCTGCACTGCTGCAGCATGTGAGGATCACACGTCTCGTGCTTTATGGATGCCTTTAAATGACTGAAGGCTTCAGGGGACGGTGAACTGTTTTTTTTTTAATTGAGCCTCTTTCGTTTGAGTTCATAACTCTGTGTACATTATTATTCCTTCCACTCAAAACGCACGCGGAATATAGATCAGCGAGCGGCTCGTTTTTAATCTGCTGCCTTTGGCTCCGGCGTTGCCGCTGAAATGCCTAATGCAGCTAATTACCATCTTGATTGGCCAATCTGAAGCAATCTCCCTCCATCTCTGACAGCGTTAGTCATGTAATATGCAGACAAATGCACGGCTGATCACAGATTCCCCGGAGTTGCGATTAGTAAGCAAGTATGTTCCATGTCAATCCTTTTGTCCGTGTTGTGATAGACTCGCAGCGCAGGCAGGTTTATGGCTGCCAGACAGATTCTGTCTGCTCGGTGTTTATCTTTAAATACGGGATGAGTCGATTCACTCGTGAAAACTGTGACGTGATGTATGTCTCCTGCTTATAGACTTTGAATTTAAAATGCTCCTCTGTAGTGATGCGATGACACAGCCGTCAAGCGAGCGCTACCTTCTGAATGAATCGATGGAGTCAGACTCTCAGCCCAACGTCAGAAACTCAGATCACTTCAGGTCTTTACGAGGATAAAAATGCAGGATGACCTCTGACCTGCACGTGAATGCAATAAAAGCAGCTGAGTTGTCGTGAGGGGTTTCCATCGTCAAGGTTGTTTATTTCACACAAAGAGAAACTGATGCAATGAGCTCGGCGCAAAGAACGTTTGCACACACCGCAGTAATGCAATCTATACTTTAAAGGTTAAGGGAGCTGGAGGTGGTTGAACCAGCGAGTGTGTGCATGCATGTGTGGGCGGCTGGATGAATGAAAGGTGAGGGGATGTGTGCTGCATGCTTAAAACTGGGAATGTGTGAGGTAGAAATGCATAAAAGACTGGACTAATATTGATATTACAAACTTCAAGACAGCAATATTAAAGGAAAAGTTCACCCAAAAATGAAAATTTGGTAATTATACGCGCCTGCATGTTGATAGAAAGTCAAAGGTGAAGTTGCGTAGTCCACAAAACATTTTCTGAAGCTTCACAGCACAACAGTGTTGCAGCATTCTCCCACAGAACTGAAGTAGATGGGGACTTGTTTTTAAAATGTACGAAACAACCAAAAAAACCCACATAAATTGGCTCCTTACAGCTCATTTGGTGTAATCCAAGTCTCTGCAAGCCCCATGATCCTAAATTGATTTGAAAATACTTCTTTTTACACCCTCGACAAGCAGTTTAGCTCTTGCACCCACTTCAGGCACTTTTAGCTTAGTTGCTACAGTGAATATATCGGCTTACACTAAGCTGTAAATATGTCTTTTTAAATCAATTTGGGATCTTGAGGCTTCGGGGGGCTTCGGGGGGCTTGGAGTACGGCAGACAAGCTGAAAAAAAAGACAGCTTTATGTCTTTTTGAGTTGTTTTTTTACATTTTAAAACAAGTCCCCATCTACTTCAGTTGTTCAGGAGAATGCTGCAAAGCTCTTTTGCTGTAAAGCTCCCAAAAAGTTGGTGGACTATGAAACATCACCTGACTTTCCATCAGCATGAGGGTGAATAGATAATAACTGAAGTTTCATTTTTGGGTGAACTTATCCTTTAAACTGCTGCAGTATTCAAATGCATCTATATCTTCATTAAAGGCGCAATATGCAAGAGTTTTAGTTGACTAAAATTATCATGTTACGACATCTGTGTATTTTGTTGCAGAGATATCGATTGATGTTAGCATGCTAACCAGCTAGCCTCAGCTTGTCCCGGTCTAAAGCTGCAGTGCTAGCAGTGTAAACACCAACACTTCCTCGGTGCTCCGAGCTGCCAGCCCGGACCGCTAGCTGCACGGCTAACTAGCGAATGGCAGCTACACACACACACACACATCCACCATGGCTGAGCAGCTGTATCAGCTCCATCAGCCCCTCCGCCTGAAATAAAAATGTTTTCTTCTCATCTCCGCAGCTCAAATAACTTTGAGGCCGCGATACAACAACTGAAGCAGTTGTCTAAGAACACAATCAGCCCCTGAGACGACTAATTGTGTTCTCGTTTTGTCATTGAGGCTTGATGAGCGGTTGTTGTGACAGATATCGCTGCCGTTGTGATGCGCGTCTATATTTGGCCATCAGTGCGACAGTGCTCATTGATGATTTCCTCTTTGTGTTTCGAGGAGTGCACTTTCACACGAAAGGGAGGAGAGGACAGAGATACAGCAGATGTTTCAGTCCCTGGAAGAAAGAAAAGAGGAGAGAGTAAAGACTTTGCACGGCGAGCGAGTAAAGAGCGGAGTGGGATGATGGCGGCCGAGACAAAGTGTGATGAGAGAACGATGCGCTGCAGACGACACGCGGGTCAGACTTTTATCGGCCCATAACTCTTCCCACCGTTCACTCCTCCGCCTCCCATTCACACCTGACTCCGCACATTCAAGGGAAAGTGGCCAGCATTCATGCGCAATACTCCCACATTCACACTCCCACAAATACAATCCTCACCCAAGGTTGCTGTAAAGTGAATGAATATTTGTTTCCAGTCAATATTTTTTTACCGCTCGCTGCTCGACATCAAGTCGCAGCAGCTGGACACGAGAAGCATTAAAAAAAAAAAAAAAAAGGTATCGACTTCTTGTTCACTCCAGCGCTTCAGAATAAAATAAGTACGCTCCAGCGTGTGATTATTTTGGTGTTCGAGGCGTAACCGTTCTCCATTATCATAGTAGGAGTGGGAATTAAAGATATTTGTGAGGACATAAAACTGAGGAAGTAGCAGTGGGAAACATATCCGTAGACACTGAGTCCCTGCTGCGGTTATTTGTTGTGACTGTGTCAAATGTTCATCGTCCTCATTGACTGATTTATGTGTTGTGCTCTCTGCAAAAGTGATGAAATCCAGCCGAACGCTGTGAAAGCAGCGGCGCATAGATTGATCAAGGTCAATAGATGGAGGTAGCCGGCGTGAGCGTGGATGTTGTTCAGTCTCGAAATGCCACGTACGACATCGTCTTTGGGAGAAAAAGTTAATGTACCAGCACTTTCAAATATCCGCAGGATGGATGGACAAAACTGTGAAACTGTGGAATATTTAGATTTGTTAGAGGATGACTTCCTGGAGCAGAGATGTGAGGAGTTTGGTTCCAGTTTTGTTTTGTCAAAAGTTAAAATATATGTTGGTTAATGGTTAAAAAAGGCCGGTATGAATCCTTACAAGATGCAAATTAACATAACTTATGGAAGTGTTAATAATGGCACATTTACTCTTAGATTATAAGCAAAGAACTGTTAGAACGTGAATAATAAAGGATTTATTAACTTTAACAGGCCGTTGTTCTCACTTTAGATCCATCGGCTGGAGAAAGCATCGTTAACTGTTAACATCTGTTTAATTTAGTATGTATTCATTTTGATAAAGCAACAAAAAAAGATTAGTAAAGCTTAAACAATGACAAAATAGGTAAATTAAACTAAATAAATGTGTTTGCAATGCTTTGAATGTCTTATAATCTAACATTTCATGTTTATGATGCTATTATTAATGTTTCTACAGGCTTATTAATGTTGTTAAACATCTTATCCAGAGACATTTTCAGTTACAGTATATGTCATAAGCATGTGCGAGAACATACATTTTTTCATCTTGGCTTTTTCACCTTTATTGGATAATCAATAATACAGAGTCAGGCAGGAAATGAGGGGATAGAGGGGTGTGCACATTAACTGCTCGGCTGCTGGTGAGCCCTAAATCTCTGGAGAAAGATGTTGTGTACGCCTCCAGTTTAGAATATTTAAGGTTACAAGTCGATATGGTTTCATATCGAATGGCCACAAGTCGATGAGGCCGGGAGCCACCAGTCTATAGTTACCTTCTTCGGCTCTCTGGTGATTTGATCTTCTGCCGTATCAATAAAAGATTCATTTAATATTCCAGCTGGATGTGATGTTTAAGCTTTGAGTCTGCGTATCGTCCTTCCCACCCATCCCTCTGCTTGATGTCCGTCTCGGTAGCTGTTCAACAGTAGACATTTTTTAAATTCGCTCATATCTCAGCACCGGCCTGAGCTCGGCGGAGACATTAATGAGTCCCATCGACGTGAATGCAGCTGTAGGTAAAAGAATGGTCCTCTTGAAGCCACCTCCTGCCAGCCCGGATCCTGTTTAGTTAATGGATTGGCCGTCGTTCACCGGGGTAGATGCTCTCAATAATTCAGCCTCCATTTATTCTGGGCTAATGGACGTAAACGCCACCTTCCTGTGCTAATGGAGCCACTGGACATGAAGGAGGGCCTGAGTCATTTTCTTTTTTTTTTACCTACTAGGAGCCACTTGATGATCAGCAGACATCCCGCTCGTAGCATTATGCAACAGCTACTAGGATTTTTTATTTTTTTTAGAGAGAGTTCCCCTCCTCGTTTCTTGTTTATGGCAGAAGGAGAGACCCAGAGGGGAGAGCGGCTTAAAAATATCATCCGGCGCGGAAGCTTCTAGTGTGGCGGTGAGGAAAGCGGGCCAGGGTGAGGCAGCAGTATCCTCTCAGCGGCTGGTAAGGCGATGTGACGCACAGCCGCATGACTGACAGCTCCAGTTTCTGCTTTGCAAAATAGGTCGCAGCCAACCAACCCCCCCTCTGGTGAGGCACTGGCAGATAGACAGCAGCGGTGGAAGGAGATAGAAAGCGGGGAGGAGGTGCACCGAAGAAGAAGACTAGATGAGATTAGTGCACAGCGTGTGAAATGTACACAGATGCCGGCGGAAACAGGTGAACGCTGATATTCCCTGACGTCCTACAAATGAGCTTTCTTACAAAAATCACAGGACCGGCTGATCTCTGCTGGTCATCGTCAGGATAAACAACGCCGGAAGTCCTTTTTGCATGTTTTAAAATGTCATTATTTGGCGGCATCGAGCCCAAATGAGGTAACGAGCCGCCTTATCGTGACACGCAAACGACCCAGTCCCTGAACAGACTCCCATTATTCTGCTAAACGACGGGCATTAGACGTGGAAGCGGCTGTGAAGTCTACTCGCACGCGTTCACTCGCCTGCTTTATCTGCATTTTGAAGCTTAACTCGTTCCCGTCCCCTCTTGACCCTCCGACACGCCGCCGCGCGCCATGTGATCGGCGTCCTCCTCGAGGCTCGAATGATCAAACGGAGATATTTTGAGAGAGAGGAACAAAGACGAACCGTGACAGGAGCGGGAGGGAGGGGAGGGAACGCAGCCGGCGGAGCAAATACCACAGTATCAGTGATAGTCGCTGATGTCATGAGCGAGTTCAGTCTCAACTTCCAAGAGCAATACGGCGTCTTTGTTATGATGGAAGGTGCAGGTGTTAAGTAATGAGCTGTCTGACAGTACCAAGCTCTGTTGAAACAGCAGGCCAACTGGAAATAATCAGTTTTTACTCCATATTTGTATTTTACGTGCAGTGACATCAACGAGCCCGGTTGTATCACTGAACTCATTGTACCTGATGATGCAGGAGTGTGTCACCAGTCGCTGGTTATTTAAGCGAGTTCCTGGTACGATACGTCGGCGCTCCGAGAATCAGCGGGATTGATAACTGATCATTTTTGGTCCGGTCCTCTACAGCGGTGCTGCTGGTGACTCAGAGGCACGAGTCTAACAAAGCGTCAGTGTGTGTTTAAGCCTGAAGGGATACAAGTTTCAATCCAGCTCCTTAACTGATAATTATCTTAATTTCTATGGAGGAACAGAAAGTAGTATCTTATTTTCACCCGAACACAGGCTACATTTTTCACATTTAGGAGGCAGTGTTGTAAAAAGTAACTCTAAAGTCATACTTGAGTAAAAGTAAAGAGTTAAGATGCTGTGTTGAAATATTATTTAATAATGTGATGTGAAATCAGTAACCGATAATCAGCTTTTTCCCCAAAATTACTTAATTTGAAAATGCATTGCTTTCGCTCTGATGCAGCATATGATCTGTAAAGTAACTAGTAACTAAAGTTATCAAATAATGTAGTGGAGTAAAAAAGTACTATAATAAAGTACCTCCAAACTGTTCTTAAGTACATTACTTAAGTAAATGTACTCGGTTACATTCTATTCCATTACTTATTGCAGGTTTGGGAGGGTAACTTTAAAAAATGTAATCTGATACAGTCACCTGTTTAATTAGTAACTCAATTACTCAGTTCCCTCCCTCGTTTCGATACTCAGTTGTCATGTGTGCACATGATTACAGACAAGTATATCATTCTTTATTATGATATTGTAATCCTGTAAGTAATCCCCCTTTTCTACTTATTGTATCTGTAATCTAATTAAATATTTTTTTCCTGCAACTTTTAAGAGAAACAGTGACCTTTCTTTTGTATCCTGATTACTTAATCCCATTACATGTATTCCTTTACTCCCCAAGCCGGACTGATTCACAGAAAGACATTTTAACATCATTTTACATTGATCAGCTGTTTGTTGTCATCTGAACGCGTCTATCAGACGATCTCTTGTTCATCCACACTGACTGTGGAACAGATTATTTGTAGATGCTGCAGAACGAGCTCACAGCAGCTCTCACACCAAACTGAGAACATAATATTTGCATATAAACAAGAAAAGTTCATTCAGATCTTTGTCAGCGTTTGTCTTTGTTTCCTGAAATACCAACATCACTGAAGTGAGGCCGAAAGGCCCTGCAAGTGTTCGTAGAAGAAACAAGTTTTTCTCGTGTTTTCATATCCATATATACACATAACCCTGACCAGTGTGGCGTGAGATTATCACACTGATAATAGCTCTTTCATAACATCCTCTCATCTGAAATGTCTCCAGTGTCTAAAAATAGCTGTTACCCACACGCAAACCACTTTAAACTGACTTCTTCTCTCGGAGCTTGAAGTCTTCAGATCCCGTTTGACATGTTTTGCTGTTTGAAGGCCGACCTCGCAGGCGATGCCGCGCGGTGTTCCTGGTGGTTTTCGGGTTTAACAGACCTTTTGTTTGTGCATGGCTGGTCAGTTTTCTGGGCTCTGCTGAGGAAAAGTTCAATAGACTTTTAGAAGTGAGATCACATGCAGTGAACAGGAGAGCGAGGTGAGGGATGTGAGGCTGTATTTTTGGGCTTGTATGATGATTACAGACATGCTGGATCATAGCTGAAGTATTAATAGTCTCCTAGAGGAGCGTTCAGGCTTTGTTTCCTGAATCTGGTACCTTTATTTCTCTGACGTGCTCTCTTGTTGTTTGTTTCCATGTTCTGCTGTCCTTTGTTCGCTTGCTCTGGTCTGAATAAGCTGATTAGTTTGCAAATTTAGAGCGTTGTCCCCTCGGTTTGGTTTCTTTTTGCACAAATTTGAGAAAAATCCAACGAAGCGTTGGCTCCGCTTATTGGTCCGATGTGTCCGGGGTGACAGCAAGAAAGTAAATCCAGGAAGTAGGTCCTTTTTTACGAACTGTAGCTTGTTTCTGTGAGAGAGACATTGCTTCTGTGTGTTATTTACCACGTAGCAACAATAGAGTTGGCATTTTCTCGACAGTCTGAATGCACTTTAAGAAAACATCTTGAATATACTGAACTGCTTCTTACCAGCTAGCTGCTACAGCACTTATAGAAACAGTATGCATGCTCTGCTGCATCCCAGAATGAAAAGCACATCCGGCTACAGGAGCCCCATTAGCTCATACTTGGGGAGAACACCTGGTAGTTCGGCTGGATCGAGATTGGATCGTGTTCCCGACACAAACAAACCGCTCCAGAGTTGGTCTGGGTCGGACCAAGACCGCCTCCTCTCGGTTCACATATGAGCTCTGGACAACATTCAGGATCAGATATCAACGATATTGTCCACATTTGCTTGTTCACACATGCAGCACACGACAGGAGATTGCCCTATCAGACGTGTTCACATATGTCGGAAATACTCTGTATGGTTCGGGCGAGGGGCGGCGCCTGGGCAGGAGCATGCACGAGGCAGGATGTGACGCAAAAAGGTACGCAAAAGCAGCCGAGTCTCTGGATCTGACCGTGGATTTCGGCGCCAACCTGAACCACCTTTGTCATGTAAAATGACTTTTCTTCTTCACACTCGGATATTCGTGTTCTTCTGGTTAAGCGGCAGTCGCACGTACTCGTCATCCACACTGCGAATCCACTCCGGACCATTCTCTGCTCTCCGGGGGGGAAATAAAGCAGACATTTGTGTTCACACGTACGGCTCCTCCGGGTAAACTCTGGAGTTACAGTTATATGTGGAGGGGGGGGTTTTAGTCACCTTGGCACGAGAGACCTATCTCGTAGCCCTGAGAGCATCCAAAGGTTACCACAGAGACGGGTCATGAAAGAGGCTCGGGCGGGGTGGAGGGAGGCTGGGTTTCCATGGTGATGGCGAACGTAAGAAGGATGTAGAAGAAGATAATGGGGTTGTAAACAGGTACTCAAGGGTAAACTTAAGAGCAGGAGAAAGACACGAAGGACACATTGTTGTGTTATTAAGGCGGCGGTGAGAGGACTATTTTGTCATTTTCTGCAACTCTGCCGTGTTTTTGTTCTTTTTTCTGCCCGTTGTGAAACCCCACTGTGTTTTTCTCCCGCAGTAACCCCGGATTGAAGCTCCATACGTGAAGTACTTTGTAGTATTTGTTAGATGTATGTTAGAGAGTATTACACTACAAAACAGCACGCTGAAAAAATGATGCAACTGCCGTCGTGTCACAAACTAACTCCGAAGAAGAGCCAGGTTGAAGTAGTGTCAGCGTGAATCACTACTGATGAAATGTTTTTGCTTTTCAAAGTGCAGCGCTGCAGGGATCGCAGCTCGTTGTAAGCATTTTTCCTCTGCTACAACACAGACATCGATTTTCACCCCCAGCCTAAACGTTAGAAGGTGCGCACTAATCATCATAATGAGAAATCGCTGGGCGTCGTGTCGACGTATCGAGCCATCGCGGGGAGAGGATCACTCCGGGGAAGTTCAGACTTTGGTTACAGATCGCAACAGAAGCGTACGGATGGCAGAACACGTGACGCGTGCACCGACAGAAGCGGGTGGAAAGGAGAAGAGCGAAGTGTTCGACTGTCTTGTTGATAGAGGATGTGTGTCGAGCTTCGTGGAGCTGTTCATCAGTGAGGACTTTAAAGCTGCACTAATCAATATTTTCTTTATTAGAAATGGATTTAAATGAATGTGCATAATGAAAGGGGGCAGGCGCAGTTATGAACCCACAGAGGATTTCAAACCATCTCTGCTTGTCTCGGACATTTAAATTTCTTTTGTTTTGTTTTGGTTTTAGTGGCTTTTAGAAGGAAAACAACGCTTTATGTTCACTGTCCAGTACTGAAGAGCACACAGACGAACATTTAGCATTTAGCATTTAGCATTTAGCATTTAGCGCGACAACAGCTAGGTATTCTCAGGAATAGGTGGAGACCGTACACTGGATAAAACATGGTCTCTGTTGGGTTACCTATAGGTTTCTGAGGAGCCATTTTGAAGTTTAGAGAACTGCCAAGATGGATCTTGGCAGTTCTCCCCTTAACTCCCAGCCAATAGCAAAATCTGACTAATGGTTAGCTAGTTAGTTAGTTAATTAGTTAGTCAGTTTTGTTTATTATCTTGTTTTTCCTTCACATTTATTTCCTTTTTTTGGCAAAGAGGTGGAGCTGAGCTGCAGCAAATGAAGCCTGAATGCTGACAGCTAGCTAGACAGCTAGCGGCTAACTGTCACTCAAAGAGCTGTTAATTATTATTATTATTATTATTATTATTATTATTAATAAACATTACACAGTTTTATAGAAATTCTCCCATTGTATAGTTGTCATGAACAATAAGCTATCCACTGTATAAGGGCAAATAAACAGCTGTTTGCTCACACATTAGCCTTTGTAGCAATTTTCATGTATTGACTTTCATTGTATATGACTTATTATTGGTTCACATGTGAGCAGATTGTAACGTGACGTCTCTCTCAGCTGCCTCTACAAGTCTCTGGCCGATTTGTTGAAGTTGTTTGATGCTGCTGGACTGTGGATTTCTTTGTGAGGGAAAGTGGAGTCCGCTAACATGAACCAGCCTCCGGCACAACACAGGGAATCCCCAAAGTCTAAATTAACACATTAAATTATAGCTATCACACTCAAAGCGGGCGACCCTAGCCAGTATGTGATTTATTTATAATTAAAACTATTTAACAGGCGAATATTTCTCAATTAATTTAACGATAAAACGTTCTGCGCTGGTCTGAAAGGGACGATATCTCATGTGCTGCTACCCCCAAACACTGTCTCTGTCCTCAGTGCCTGTTCTCCGGCAGGGTGGTGCTCTGCTTGGCAGTGGCCACCAGCTCCAGAGTGGTAACACTATCAAGACGTGATTTATTTTTTTAACACCGTGAGTTTTACATGGTCAGTGCAGAAACGCAGAGAGAGACACCGGGGCACAGATGGCCAGTGGGTAACTGATGAGAGAGCGAGGGGGAGAGACAGAGTGTGTCCTTGACCTTCACACAGTGACTCGACAGTGTGCTGCACGCCATAAGGAGGCGTCCAAAAACACTCCTCCTCCCTCGTATCCACACAGTCCTCGCGAGCCGTATATAGAGTATACCAAACCAATCTATTGGTTCCTCTTCATTTATTTCATTCACAGTTTCCTGCCGCCGTGAGCTCGCGTCCCCCCGTCATCACACCCATTCCATCTTTTCGGTGTCACTTGCGTTGCCATGGTTCTGTTTTTTATGTGCATCCAGTCTCTGCCGCCTCTGTCGGATGAAGTCAGTGGTGAGGAAAATCATATGTACTGTTTTGGGCTAACGTAGCTAGCTCTGTTATTAAGATGCAACATCGGATGTGGCTAATCTGGCCAAAGGATGCAATTTCTACAAACAAATATTGACACAAAAACCAAATTACATAATAAATATGTCCTATTTTAAAGAACACAAAACCTCTTGTCACTGCTTAAAGACTGGTCTCTGTGCTGTATGGAAATGAGTCATAGTGAAAGGCTAATGAGTTTGTCTAATCCACTGTGCCTTTTATATCTCTAATGCCACGCTGAGCCATAGGAACCTAATGGGAAATGTGACTTTGCGAAGCGTTTTGTCGGCTGCGCGAGCTAATGGAGCTCCGATGCTGTGTGTGTGCGACGAGAAGAATGGTGTCGGTGTGTGTGTGTGTGTTTGCGGTAACAAGGTGTGTAAGAGGTGTGTGCAGTCATTGATGACGCAAGAGCTAATTCTGTGGCAAAGAATGGAAGAAAAGAAAAAGAGAGCTCTCTTCATCCTTTCTTCTGTAAATAAAGGGATGAACTACATTTGGTAAAATCAGGGTTAGAGTACCGTATTAAAATTTTAAATCTAATGCCAAAATTAATGGAATAAACTACATTTTTCTACCTCTTTCACACATAAAAGGATGTTTAATCTCTGTAATATTCAAAATGTATCATTTATTTGAGCATTTCAGCCACTATTCAGCTATAAACCCACCATGACATCACCCATTGGTTTGGGAACTACCATTTTGAAGCCTTGAGTTTGGCATTATGGCCTTTCCCAAGTTGTTTTTGGAGCCTGAAGTGAACATATTTGGACAAGAGGGATGGGGGGCAACAGTACTGATTGGATCTGACCTAGAACCCGAGTACACGCCATGATAGTGACTTGACAATGCCCGCAAACACACCCTGCTTTATCGTCCATTTTCCTTCTAAATGGGACCATCATTTACAAAATGAACATCAGGCTTGGTTGAAGAAGACTTGACACTAGTCATCGAGACCATAAACTCATGAGGAAACTGTTCACTGAAGTCATGAATCAAGTGAGAAGTAGCGTCATTTTCTCGTACGCTTACATACAATTCGACTTTGAAACCAGTGGAGTCGCCCCCCGATGGCCATCACAAAGAACGCAGATAATACACTTCTACACCGGCTTCAGTTGAGTTTCAGATCCAGCGGCTCCTCCATAATTTATATGTTTATAAAACACATTTTTTCCACAGATTATTCTCGAGGCTCGGGTCAAATCTCGGATACAGTCTGTACAAACACCGGCTACTGGATAGAGGAGCTGAATCCAAACACACTGTTATCAGCGCTCCTTTCAGAGACTCCCCGAAGAGCTTAGCTTCTCCAAAACGCAGCACACAACGCTGACCTGTAAATTACATAAGGCAACATGACCCAGCTTCCCCCCCGCTTTTTATTCTTCCCCGCTTTGTCTTTATCCTTTTCACCTTACCGCCAGCACTGCATCTCTCTCACATACACACATCGGGCGCTCTTCTCCATCGCTTTCCCTCCCGTACACCCACAACTCCCTCGCTCTCAGACCGTCGCTGTCTCTCTCTCTTGCTTGCACTTCACATGCACTTCTTACATTCCCCCCCCCTTGTGCATGCATGCATATACACATGCTCGCAGTGTAAACACATCTTTGTTCTTGCCGTTGTCTCGTACTCAGACATGCTAGCATCACAGTCGAAGCAGAGGACACGCGTGTTCACTACAGTAACGCACACTGTACTCCCTATTCCTTCATGTGGGTTGACCTCCCTCTGTTTGATTAAGGGCTCGCTGTGGGGAGGCATGTGCCGACTGACCTGGTCACAGCAGGCCACACACACACACACACACAGACACACACAAGCACAGATACAGTGGCTCATTTTATGATTGGATGAGCGCATGTCCCTGGCCCAGGCACCGCGGTCTCCCTGGAGCCGCCTGCCAAGAAATGATGTCACCATCTCTGTTTAGACACATCTCATCTCTCCCTTCAACAAGGGCGAAGCACAGAGCACTTTTGTCTCTCTCTCTCTCCGTCGCACACACACTCATACATTCGCGAGCTGTTGCAGCAGAGTCTATACGCGTACGTGTGACAACGCCGGCCGAAGCCGCTGTAGTAGTGTAACGTCGTTTCGCCTCACATTCACTCCCGCTTCGCGTCCGCAGCTCAAAAGTCACACGGCTCAGGTTGTAGCTCTCCAGCTCTGCCCTCGGGCGAAACAAACACCAGACGGCTCAAGCTGCTGCTAACAAAAGTCTGAGGGCGCAGTGGGAGTGTAGGGGTCAGAGAAGCGACTTTGCGGCTGAAGGGTCGCCGGTTTCGACCGGGCCGGCACAGTGTGGGCGGGAGGAAATCGTCAACACTCAGCAGCTACTGTCAGGCAAACCTAAACTGCTCCAGAAGCGATGCACACACACAGAGGAGAGAGGCTGTTGCAGAGGCCACAAGCTAGCTCTCGTGGATGCAACCACAGCGAGGTCGCTGCTTTCCTCTGCTGCAACTCAGCATCAGAGTCTTGATGTCTTTTATTTTACTGTATACTTTGTTTGTATCTTGAATCTGTCTGAATATGCAGGACAGCTCAAGCACCAGATGCTGAAAATCTGCGCATGCACGACTAAAACTGTCATCGTGGAAATGGTCACGTGTGCACAAGCTTCTACAATTATCTACAAGTGGATGCAGTGATGCCCTTTAACCTTCCTTTGCATATCGATACCTGTGTGCCCGTTCCACCGCTCATTACATTTGTCATTACGCGGGAGCGTTACTCATGGCTGTGGCTATTTATAGCACCAGCACATGTACCTGTGAGCCATCATCATCACTGTGGCAGCGTCTCAATCATCATTATTAAACGTCAGCAGGACGGTCGATGATTAATCTATAGAGCTCAGAGTGAAACAAAGTGCTTTGCAAGTCAGGATCCAAACTAAAGATGGTTAACAGGGAAGAATGATACAATTCTTCAATTGTGAATAATTTAGAGTAAAGTCATTTCCTAAGGTTACATCTCTCACTTGGTGTTTCATGTCCAACTCATCATTTCAGCAGCTGTTTATGTAGGAAATGGTGTCATCAGACTCCTGTCAGCTGTGTGGGAACTTCTTTCAAGGTGTGGCAAGAAAATATAATATGATAAAATACAATAAGAGTTTTTTGTGCTTATAAAATATGAAACAATGGAAAAGTAACATTAACATTTGTTTCAGCATCCAAATCAAGCAAAAAAGATCTGTTACTTTCAGCCAACTGCTTTGTTTGGATCAGGAAAAGTAGATGTAACTTGGGAAATGGGTCAGAAATGTTACGCTTGTTATTGTGCAGCCTGCTTCTGTGCATGGATTATTTACTAGTGTTGTCAAAAATATTGAAATATAGATACATATTGATTCTTAATGTTTCAAAAAACAGTTTTAATATTCATTTTCACTCTGTACCTCTACTCCCCGAGCAGGTTGACACACACTGCTGCGGTGACTGCCTTCTCTCACCAGTACAGTCACGAGTAAATCAACTTAGATGCCGATGTGCTCGACACACAGCGCACGAGCCTTCTTACATTTATCTTCTAGGGATGTTAATGATTAATCGATTAATCGCCTTTAAGAATTTAACTGATTAAGAGATAAGAGACGGGCACAAAAAATCAAAGAGTATCTTACAATAACAGATTACAGATACTTGTTTTTTTCAAATATCTCCAAATAAAACACAAAATACTGGTATGAGAAAATGTATTTGATTAAAATACAAGTAATTTATCATTTAAAAACACAGAAAGACTTTTTACACAAACTGATATTATGACATTTTAGCCATTTATTGGCTGGGTTTTGTTGCCAGTTGTCGAAAAGCAAAAATGAAGTCATGATTTTGTGTTATTCAGTTCATCGTTCAGGTAACTCAGTGTTTATTTTATCCGCTCTTTTGTCTCCTAATGTAGCTGACTCTGATTCTACATCAAACATGGATCGTGTTGAGGAGGAAGAACGTCCGACATGTTTTATTATGTTATTAATGATTAATCGACCATCGATTGTTAAGGCAGCCGACAATCGACAAAAAGAGAAATCACTTAAAATTTGCATCCCTAAAAACACTAATCCTGACAGACAAATAGTCTTTAATGATTTAATGAGCACTTAGTGTCCTTAAACATAGTAGTTTATGAGGAAAAAGCCATGAAGCAGCATCCACGTGTGTCCGCGAGTCACATCCTCAAGCTAATTGGTGACAATATATTAATTAGTAGGTAATTCACTATTGTTTCTGTCGTCTTATTGGATCAACTCAACCAGCCGACCAGCTCACAGAGCTCAAACCTGACCTCTGAAACCACAGTGGTCATCCTCTGAGTCCACTCCTTTATTTCATATACATTATGCACGGTAACACAAGACCCACTGCAGCTCGCCGCCATCATACCGCAGCCTGACATCTCCCGTATGAACTCTGCATCTTAAGCACCTGGAAGCCGAGACTTCGACACTGATATTTAAATGCCAAGCGGTGCAGCGTATGTGCAGAGATGTATCTGTGAGGAGGCTGGCATTTCTGAGGAGGAGAGGTGGGGAGGGAGCGAGGAGGTGGGCTGACGTGCAGGAGTGGGTGTGCGTTTTCTCGAGCGTCTACTGTATGAGTCTTTTGCATGTGACAGAACGCGTATGCGCGCCCACGTGTGAGTGTATCGGCGTGTAAGTGACTAAGAGGGCTCGTCATGTGACGGGCCGAGCGTTGGAAATAGAGGTCATCGGTAATGGAAGTCACGCGCGTGGAGTCTGAGCGCAACACACACACTTCCTGCTTATAAACACATATACGTGATTGAGTAATTGCATATTTGTTGTATAATTAGGCCGTTTTGGTGTGTTTGTCTTGTTCCTGCAGATGAAACATCACAATTAGACGTCTCGGTTTGATATCGACTCCTCTGACTTCATGAATAAATCTCTCAGACTCAGTCAGAGAGCCGAACGTCTCTGTTCTCCAGCAGAAATCCATCGTAAAAGAGGCGAAGATAATATCTTTTTCCACCGATGTGATTCCCGATGAATGCAGCGCAACCGCAGGATTTGTTTGACCTTTTTTTTTTTTTCTCCCAGCTTCACTGTCTCTCTGTGAAAACACTTTGTCTTTGTCTCTCTGGAGGTTACTGAAAGTCATAGTGCATTCATGTGGCGTTGCAATAATCGCGCGAAACACCGCCTCGAGTCGGAAACGACAACTTGGAGACTCTTTGTAAAATGTTGGTACATGACTGGGGCTGCAGCGATGTGCCTTTATTTGAGGTGTGCTGTGGAGTGAATGTTGAGGCTTATCATACGGCGTACATTTGATTTTCTTTTTTTTACTTAAAATAACAGCTTCAGAATCATTTTGATGGTACAGCGTCTTGTAATAGTGTGAAAGGTGTCTCTGTCGCTTGTTTCTGCACACTGTATCTTCAGCGAGACGGTCGGATCACAGCGTTACACACATGATTACTTCAAAATACAAGTTTTCAACACATAACATTGTCACGACGTAATGAGATTTGTTTGTAGCTGCGTCTGACAAATTGTTCCAGACCTGGGATTTGCACACAAAATGCCGATTTCTACATAGTGTTGCTTTAAACGCACATTTAGTTTCTGGGTTAATGGAAGTACACAACTCAACAACATGTATAATCAAGGTCAAGTTGTTTTTTAGACATATATCTTTAATACTGGATATCAGAGCCCTGTGAAATCCAGCCATGGAGACTTAAATGAGACATAAAGGTCGTCACCTTTAGTGCCAAAGTCTGAAATGTAATCTAAACATGCAAATTATTACTGTTTCAGGGACAAGTTATAACTTAATTTACGAGTGCTGACTCATTTCTTTTAGTTTTTCATGAAAATGATATAAAAACTATTAAATATTGATGCAAAATGAACAGCCTCAAACCAGAAATGTTATTATCAGGTATATGTATTGATGTAACTGTTATATATATTGAACCTACAGAGGGAGTAGGTGTTATGTGCAGCGTAGTTGAAGTTTAAAACGCTGACATAAAGGAGAGATAGTGTTTTCTTTTTTTCTCTTGTCTTTGAGAGTCTGCACCAACAGAAGCTCCTCTCTCCCACACAAAACACTGCTCCTGAAACGCCTCATCAGGCACCCTGCCTTTTTATTCTATGACTTTGTGACATCACAATGTGTCACGGTGTCACACATTTGCAGAATTGATGCCCGGCGGCTAGTTTGGCAAGTAAGGATTTGATTTAGCACAGCTGCTCTGCTGTTGCTGGCTCAGGCGTGTGTGAGCTGACCAATCAGAGGAGAGTGGGGCTTTAAAGAGACAGGAACTAAAACAGAGCTATTATAACAGTAAACTAAAATAAACTTATGAACCTGAAAATGAGCATAATATGTCTCCTTTAAAACATATCAGCAGTTTTGGCCTAAAATACTTGCACTTGCTATTTTCCTTATGAAGTCTTGACTGCATCGTTTGTTGCCTGTGGGACTATTTTAATTAATAATCAGATCCAGACACACAGCATATTGTGCAGTTTCTCCAGTACAGTTCAATATATTTGGTCAATGTCCCCCTTTTAACTCCCAAAGCATCCAGAGTAAGAGACGAGAGGAGGAGGAGGAGGACGAGGAGGAAGGGTGGGGATGTTGCGTGACAAACGGCGACTCAAAAACCACATCGCCCGCGTCTGCCCTCAGAGGTGAATTGGGTTTGTGCTCTTCTTCCGCTGGGTGACTCTGTCCTCTCTCCATCCTCTTCCACTCCTCCACTCTCGTCCCCTGTGGACGGGCCCGCTCTCGTCCGCCATCGCATACAAGCACTTACAAGACACAAATTTACAGAGGAGGACGAAGAGGGGGAGGAGGAGGAGGAGGAGGTTTGGGGGAGGACTGTCTTTTGAGAACAGAGTGCAAAGTTTACTGCGACAGAAGAAGCGGAGCAATTTAGTTGTCAGAGGAGCAGGAAAACTGAGACTCTCTCTGTCTAACATCGCCGAGCTGAGACGCCTCAGATGAGTTATTTTGAGAAGCCGTAGCAACCTCTCAGCTGATCCCCTCCCGCGCTGCAGACATGCCTCTCGGTGGTAAACGCGGCCGCGGCCAAACAGATCTTCATGAGATTCGTTCACGTGCCCGGTGTCAAAGAGAAAAAGAAAGGAAAAGAAAAAAAGAGGGAAAAGACGAGGAGGGAGAGAGAAAGAGGCCGAGGCGCAGACGGATGAGAGAAAATAAAGATATCGCTCAATCGGAGGCTGGAGGAGCTGCTCGGGAGCACATCACGCTCTTTGAAGTGTTTGTTTGATGCTCACCAACGCTGGCAGCTCTTCATGTGCATTTTGTGTACATGTCATTTCCTTCATCCATGTCTGTGTGTTTGTCTGTGTGTGTGTGTGGAGTAGAGGGGGTTGGAGGCCTTGAATCTCCCACTAGCAGAGGTTTTTCTTTAGCCCAGCCAGAAGATGAGCGCGTGGGCGTCGTTAAAAGCCCCTCGACACGTCTCCGCGAGCAACAACAGCTGGTTTAGCGCATAACCTGAGAAACACATTGTCATTCAAAAGAGATCAGCGGAGCGTCCTCAATTTAGCCGTCTAAGCACAAGCGGCGCAACGGGTTTGTTTGTGCCTCTGCGCTCCACGCTACAATTACTCACCTGATCTTTCATTGTGTTCCTTTTAATTTGTGTCGCTGTAAGAAAAAAGTTTCAAATGTTTACCTGATCTCTTCTTTTCTCTTCTCTCTTCTCTTTCTCTCTTGCCGCTGCTTTTCATCGGACCCCGACGTCTTCGCTTCTCGCAACGCAGGTAAACAACTTTTTCCGCTTCCCTTCATCCCCCGTAGAGTGTAGAGATGCTGCGCAGAAACTCAAAGCTCTCGCTCAGAGTTGTGTTGTCATGTGTTCTGTGTTTTTGAGCTCTGAAAGCTACAGCGCTGTGGAGGTGTCAAGACATCAAGCTCAAGAAGTCATCTGAGGCCATGTGTGGTTGTGAGCGAGGTTGGGTCACCAGCTGGGCGACACAGTCCCAGAACTCCAGGAGCCCCGAAAGCGCCAGGCTACCTGTTTGTCAACTTGTTTGGTGCTGCGTATTCCCAAATACGTTATTGCACAAAGCACATTATAAAACATAAAACAAACACAACGTTGTTAAGATGAGTCCTGTTTTCTTACAGGATCTTGAGGCCCTTTCTCCACGCTGGTCCACGTGTCAAAGTCTAGTTTTACAACCATTTGTTTCACTTCGAGGTTCATTCATGAACTTTTCTGGAGCTTTTGATCATATTACACAGTCTTTATCAGCAGATGGGCTTTGCTCAGTTGTCAAATTTCCATTTTTTGTGCGCACTTGAAGGATCGCTCCTCAATTTTTGCTTGAAGTTTATTCCTTTTTTTAAAATGTATAACCAAATTTTATTCAATAATCAACACAAAATATTAAAGGAGACATATTATGTTCATTTTCAGGTTCATAATTTTATTTTGGGATACACTAGAATAGGTTTACATGCTTTAATGCTAAAAAAAAACCCTCAGTCTGAAACGCTGTTTTAGCTCCTGTCTCTTTAAGCCCCAGCTCAAGTCCCCTCTGATTGGTCAGCTCACACATGCCTGAGCCAGCACTGCTAAAAACAACAGAGCAGCTTTGCTAAATCAATTCTTATGTGCCAAACTAGCAGTTAGGCATGAATTATGCGAATATGTTACATGGTGATGTAGTGTTATGTCACAAAGTCACAGAATTAAAGGCGGGACTACTGATGAGGAATTTTGGGAGCAGTGTTTTCTGTGGGAGAAAGGAGCTTCTGTTGGCGCAGACTTTTTTAACTCTCAAGATTTTTCTTACACGCATAGAAACCTATATAAAACACTGAAGGAAGGGGAAAAAATGAAAATAGTATAATAGGTCTCCTTTAAAGATTCATGTGTTTCTTTATAGACAGTAATATCCCCATTAGCCCCCCAGCAATCCCCTCCCTGCTCATTAACAAACACATAAAGAGGGCAGAAGCTCCAGAGTAGCTAATGAATGGACCTTAAGGTAGGGTTGCTTTCTGAACTGCTGTTTTTGTGCTTTCATGTTTCAAATTCCTGAATTTATGTGTTTAATCGAATAACCAAACTGCAGATCTGGGGTCAGGTACCACTGAAGCACAGAAACACTAAAAACACAGAGGATTGCTACAGGAAATGGATGTTTAAGGGGGCATGCTACTAATTTTTACTCATTTTAACCTTTTAAAGGAGCAATATGTGAGGATTGACCACCAGGTGGCAGCATATAATCGCAGTAACCACCAACTGCTGCTAGCTGTAGCTGTCGTTAGCTTGTAAGGTCAGTTAACCGTGCAGCTAGCGGTTGTATTAGCTTTGGGCTCACAGTGTTGGTGTTATTTACTATTGGACTATCACATCTTAAAGTGGCTATAGGGCTAGCAGGTTAGCATGCTAACTTCGATAGATACCTCTGCAACACAGCACATATTTGACATAACATTAAAATAGTTATTTCTTCACATTCTGTCGATGATTTCAGTTAATTTTTGAATATTTTAACAAAAAAATCTTACATACTGCACCTTTAACAGGTTTATCCAACTGTGGCTTATGCGTCTTGCCGTTCAGTCCTGCTTCAAGTGAGTAGGAAGTCAATGAGTTTATGGTAAGACAGGTCAGAAGGGCATGGTATTTTAAACGAGCACACACACTTTTGCACACCGTCGCACAAACACATTACTTATTGCTCACCGTACATAGAAGGAAATCTGTAGGGGCCTCACCTGTTTGGGGTTGCTCAGTCACTCTGTTCACTAACCCGCAGAAGCCCCACGGAGACACTTTAATTTGGGAAATTGAGTGCAGCGGGCTCGGCATCTCATTACCGTCTTAGCTGGAAGTGGGGTGGGAACCGGGGCTTTAGCTTCCTCTTTCAATATCAAGTGTAGTTTTTAGCCTTTTAAGACCGCAGAGCTGCATGTGTCAGACTGAAGATGAGCTACCAGTGCGGCGACAGGGCCGTGAAGGATGCTCAGCGGTAAAGAAAACTGGACCGTAATGGCCACCAATATCCAAGAAAAGATGAAGAGTGCGGCGAAGGAGGCCTGGCTGTGGCTGTTTTCCCAGAGCGTGTTTTAAAGTCTCATGTCAAGTCACAAGCCTGAGAGGGCAAATCATGAGTCAAGATGCAATCCTCTCAGCTGTCTGAGTTCATCGGCCAAGACTGACAGTGTGTTTTATTGGAACTAACATTCCTGCCGCGGTGAAAGTGTGATTACAAGCACCTATTTTGGCTAAATCGGACTTTCTGGAGTGAGGAACACATTGGGATTAACATCTGCCCTCACGCCAGAGCACATGTGTAAATGTGGATGGAAAACATTTAATATGAGCCGGGGGGGAATACAAGAGCAGCACCCACTGCTCCTCTCTGAACATTTGTCGTACAATAGCTGAGGCTGTGAAATGTCACACAGCTAAAGGTTATTTCCTGCTTCATTAGCGAGCGGGGAAAAACAGCGATGCCTTGTGTTCTGACTGAGCAAGTTGCAGTGGTCGGCGGGTCAAGGACTGTGTTAGTCTGAGATAAGGCGAGAGGGATGTGTTTAATTACAGCAGTTGGGTAATGTGTGGTGAGATTAGAGAAAAGTCCAATTTGTGGCGGTGCACACGTGCACATACATGCATGTAGTGGTGGAAGAGGAATTTAGATCAATTCCTTAAAAGATAAGAAAGTAAAAGTTTAAAAAGCTGTGCTTTTAGCTGACATTTTAAAGAAATACTTACTTTCGATGTAATTTATGCTTTTTTGGTAAAATATTGGACAATTTTACTTGTTTTGAAAAAAATGTTAAAGGTGCAATATGTAAGAATTGGACACCATTGATAAATAGGGGGCAGCAAAGCACCAGAGTAACTGCCAACTGCTGCTGACTGTAGATACCATTAGCTAGTTAGCAGTGCATCTAGCAGTCAACACTAGGAGTTTGGAGGACTGGCGGAGAGTTGTGTTTACACCGCTAGCACATCAAATTTGGATCGAGATGTGCTAGGGTTAGCATGTTAGCATGCTAATTTCAATATGTATCTATGCAACACAATACATAGATGTGATAACGTAAGAACTGCTATTCCTTCACATTGTGAAGATAATTTTTGGCATAATTTGATTGTTTCTAACTAAAATTGTTACATTTTGCACCTTTTAAGTTCTTCATTTTTAGACCGTGGTTGTATTCCTTAGTCAAATGAATGTAAAATCAATGAAGAGAGCATCAAAACTAACTAACTGAGTGATCTCATGCTTGTAGTTATTCCCTAGCGGACTTCTTTATCAAGTTTTGTCATTAAAGCTCTTTAGTTGTTGATTATTACCTCTGCCAAGGAAGTTATGTTTTCACTTGTGCCAATGGTTGGTTTGTGGACAGGGTTACACAAAAACTACTGAAGGGATTTCCACAAAACTTGGATAGAGGATGGTTCTGAGCCCAGAATAAACCCCATTAACCTTTGGTGCAGATAAAAAGATGGATGTAGGAATTTTTTCTCATTTTTATGCATAGATGCGTAGAGAATGCATAGATCTTGATGAAAATAATCAGGTGTATTTAGATGGCTGGTATCTAGAAGTGAGTACGGTCTCATGCAGATCCTAATAAGAATCTGTCTCATTTTAATCTCAATTTAAATATGATTTATTTGTTATTGGATTAGGTTTGATTGAATTAAAGGCAACTGATGGCCTTGGTGGAGGTATGCGCTCTACTGATGGCCATTTTTGTTTTTTATCTGCTGTAGCATTTCCAACTTTTTATATAAAGATATTGTATAGTAAATACATGACCCTAAGCCTTATACAAACCTAGAAAAAACACTGTAAAGTATTTAAAAAAGCATTTTCATAACCTCCACCAGTGCATCCCGAACCCCACTCAGTCAGAGAACGACCAGTCGTTACTGGAGCTCGTTTTTTGGGGGTTTGAACGTTGATGATTGGAAGCTCCATCTGCAGCCAGCTGCAGGCCGCAGCGTTGTGAGGGATTATAGTAGCTGCTGTAATTTGCTGCTCTGATAGGGTGCTGCTTCCTCGAGAGTGGCTCGTATGGATTGTGCATTTGAGTGTAGGAGGATGCTTTACTCTGACGGCTGACAGGCCCCGTGTGTGATGCCTAGTGTCTATCGATCGCAGGGGCTTTACAGTAGATACGTGCAGACAGCAGCGTTTCCTGTGTGAGTGAAAGCGCCAAAGCTCGCGCCTCACTTCCGGCACCAGAAATGATAGATAGCAGGGATTAAAGTACAACATGTTTGGGTGTAAACTGAAGTGCATCCGCCTGTTATCTCTGATGGGAAATGTAGGTGAACATAAAACAGATGGGAATAGATCTTAAACAAGATGTACTGATGTAAAACACTGCCTTAAAAATGAATGGGTGCAGCAATCCCTATAGTTTCTAAATGCTGTAGCGTAGGCAACTGGACGTGTTTGAGTTTCTTGAAGACGTTTCAACTCTCATCCGAGAGGCTTCTTCAGTTCTGACTAACTGGAGGGGAGTCGCAGGCTTTTAAACCCTGTGTGGGTGTGTCCTTACGGAGTCGTACGAGTTGCCTACGATACAGCACTTATTACCATCACCTGGACGACTGAGAACCTTCATCAACAATCCCAATAGTGTTAAACAATTTGATAACTGAAAATGCTATATGTTCTATACCCAGTTTTAAGTACAACAAAACCTGTGTGGAGGCCAGGACATCATTTTGGTGACTGCTGCAGTCCAGTCATTATTTCTCTTGTTGTGAGATTCTGCCATCTTGTGGCCAACACAGGTAGCACAGTCATCAGGCCTCCCTCTAAAGGAAAAATCCCCCGAAACATCCAGTAGAGTTTGTTATTTTGGTAGCACACTACAGCTCAGATGTATTTTGTGCATGTATTCATGTCCAAGATGACCAGCAGAGAGATGGAAGATACATTTTCTTGTACATGTTTAAGCTCTCAGACAGATGTTTGACTTAGAGGCTTATAATTCCACTTCACAGTGTGAGCAGTTTTACATTGTGATATTGTTATATATCCTGATTTAATACATTTATAGATAAAATAACCACAGTAGAATGTCATTTAGGTAGAATTAAATACCTGTAAAAATAAAGTGTCTTGTTATGGAAGGCAAAAACTGCCCAAATAAAAAATATAATGTTAAATGACTCATTAAGTAAATAAATGTCACTAAATGCACCAAAACCAATATTAAAAAATGAATGTGGACATTAATACATTTATATTTAAATATATTTATATCTATTTATTTACTCTCCAATTTGATTTTCCACTTTATTAATTAATGTATTTACCTATAAAAAAAAATTATTTATTTTTTAATGTTTTTTTATCTGATGAGCTTGAGACTGTCTATGATGGCCACTGGTGTTGGAGCAATATTTGATCAACTACCGCTCCAACACCATTCATTTTGAGAGAAACGGAAAATAATACATAAATAAACAGATCAATAAATAAGTAAATTTGAAGATAAATAAATAAATAAGATTATAAATAAATGGGAGTAAGGAAAGAGTGGAATTAATACAAAGTTAAATAAAGATAGAGGAGCATTTAAACAGAAATATCAATTTATGTCACTATCTTTTGTGCATTTCATGGCGTATTTTTTCTTTTTATTGAGGCATTTTGTTTTTTCTTTTTTGATTTTGGCCGTTTCACTTCTCCATTATTTGTCATTAAACAAATGAAGGTGGTTTGTGTTTGGCACTGAAGTGGAATGGTTAGGGTAAGGATCATGAACTGGTCAGGGGACGACAAACTTATGAGAGACCAGAATAAGACCATGACTAGTCTGATTTTAAAGCTGTAGTTCTGTATGTGGATTGCAACCTGAGATGAGTTTCTTACCCTTGATTAGAAGAATCTTCTGAAATAAGAAGGAAGAAGAACGAAGACCATGTCGACCAGACATTATTGATATTTTGACTTTTTTGTTTCTGGTTTCGATGGATTGTTGTCTTTGCTTGTAGAAAAGTTCCAATGCAAATTCTGAGGATGTATATTCATTGTCAACATGATCATAATGATTATTAATCTCATCTGTTTGACTCAGAACAAGTTTTACAAACATACACAGGAAGAGTTGTACTTCTCTTTCGAGTAACACCTGTCTTTGCCCAGCAGGTGGTGCTACATAACAAGAAGCATAGTGAGTCTCTTCAACCCTCCACTTTGCTTCCTCATGCACCAAAACCTCATTATTTACCTCCTCACTCCTCTCCATCCACAGCTGCACACAGACCTGTTCTCACACATCTCCTCCAGCATCCTCCGGCACGTCTCCAGCAGTCATTAAACTACTCCGTCGATGTTGGCAAAGCGATGTTGAAGCTGTGATCGTTTCTGAGACCATTTCTCTTGATACTTCCACCGGCGGAATATGAATTGGCTTTCTAGCAAAAAGGGCGAATCAAAGCTATAAATCACAAGTGGTTTGTGTCAGCGGACTCCCTCAGACTTCATAATGGTCTTTATCAGGCTGAAAGGAGCAGCCGGTGTCAATAAAGATGGAAACTGGAGGTTTTTCTGTGCTGAGGAACGCTGACTTTACTGACTGCAGCAGTTAGATGTCATGAACGAAGTGTTGACGTACAGAAGCCACTGTTTAGATCCTGGCAGCACAGATTCACCCTGCAGTTACGTGGTGATTTTGTCCCAGACTTGTTGCTGCACCATTCCCAAGAACCGGACGTGGGTAGTAGAGAGTTACATTTACTCCGTTACTTGTACAGGAGTAACTTCTTGGAATAAATTGCACTTTTTTTGAGTATTTTTAATGCAGCAGCATACTTTTACTCTTACTTGAGTAGAGTTTTCAAGAGAAATCATTCATTGCAGTACTTTAATTTATTATTTTATGCATTCATGCACACGCAGCAAGTTGCTCACTACTCGAGTAACTTCTCAATAAGTACTTTTATCATTTATTATTATTGCTTTTAGTTAGCAGGATAATGGTTGAAGCTACAGCAGGAGTATGGCTAGCGCTAACGGCTAATATTCAGAGACAAGTTTATGTTGGGCTGTGGGTGGGATATTTCTTTTCCTTATATTTCTCAAGTTGCTCACTGCTCAAGTATCTTTTTTCTGTAAGTACTTTTGTTCTCTAACACAAGCAGTTGTTTGGATGGGTACTTTTACTTCAACTTGAGTAGCTGTTTTGAAAATAACAGCACTTTTACTCGAGTTGGACGGCAACTAATGGTTACAAATGACATGTAATACAATATGTAAATAATACATTTTCAAACCATCAACCAAACATGTACTTTCGTCAGCCATGTTTATGCATAGTTGGCAAGTCTCGCACCAAAATCTTTGCTGAGTTTACAAGTTGTTGTTTTGACTAGAGAGGCAATTATTCCTGTGAATTTTCCCAGTTGAGAACACATTTTTGCGGTTGTTCCGGCACCACATAAATCAACAACTCTTTTTTTGGCTGGACCACAGCGAAGTGAACTCACCCCACTGGTCCAGCCACATACTAATAACGCTGCAACACTGTTTTCGCCGTGAAGCTCCTGAAATGTCTTGAAACTTACCTTAATTTTCCGACCAGCAAGGGCGTGAGCCGATAACGACTGAATCTTCACTTTCGGGTAAACTTTTCCTTTGACTTCTTTTCCGAAGCTTCCTCGTGTTTGCATTCAGTGTGTGCTCACCCGTCTATCTGAGTGTGTTTGCACTGTCAGGAGGCCAATTAAGGTGTGTGATCAAGTGCAGGCCTCTGCTGTTTGCCGCCGACAGGCCAGAAGACGTAGTGCCGTGTGTGTCCACATCAGGGAGGATGGATGGCCTGTTTGGGGACAGTGCGTGTTCTCTCAGTAAAACAGTCGGGACAGCTTTCATTTCCATCCATCACCTCCGCCGTGATCATTTGGCCTTTAGAGAAGCGGGGCCGTCTGTCCGCCCAGTTAATGAGGATTTGAGGGATTCGGTTGCAAACAAACTTCCTTAAGTTGATGCGGGAGTTTTGCTTTCTTTGCGGCGTAATTGGTCCATAAATCCAAACACTTCTGCTCTTAATTGTACGAGATTTGTAATAATATTTCGGCGCATGATTCGGATTAATGCTCACCCCGCTGCCGTATGATTCTTTGTTCCATCCCGGTACTCACAGTAAATATAACATGTGCTCCGTTTTAGCCTTTTTTCATTACCACGAGAACTTTAACCTTATTTCCTTTGCCCCTTTATTGGATTACTTAATGAGTTTTTTTTGGATTCAGAAAGCCAAACTGCTGCAGAAATGGTATTTCGTGTCCCAAAAGCGAGGTTTGTTGTTATCTGTGAGCAGCAGCAGTATTCTTCATGGGGCTGGGGGCGGTAATGAGAAAGTTATGAGATTGTTCCCCCCGCCCCGTGCGCTGCTGGAGAAGACTGATGAGCCCGAACTTGCAAATAAAGTAAAAACAATCAGGGGAGAGGGCTGGGAAGGAGGAAGACGCACACGCGCACTCACACACACACACACACACACACCACATAAAAAGATATGTGCTCGTATACTCCTGGAAGATTGATTGTGTCAATATCCACTTCATTTCTGCGGCGCAATATGTCTCCTCTTAGATTTCCTCCTTCACACTCGGGCCCGTGAGGCACAAGACGGAGAATCTGCTGGTGATTGAAACTTGTCCACTTTCGGGAATTTGACCCTCGTCTAATTGCAATAATAATGGGACTAGTTAAGATTTACTGTAATAAAATGTCCGGTGGAAATACTAATTAGATTTTCACACCGCAGAGGTGACACACTGTCATGATCTCAGGCATCTCAGTCAGCTTGAACCCCTTTTTGTGCTCTCAGTGACTTGGTTGAATTAGGTTCCCCATGTAAACTTAAAGGTTCAGTTCACCCCAACTCTAACCTCTTGGGCTATTAATCTATCAAGGTTGTTTTAGCGTGAGTTGCTGAATTTTGGAGAAATCAGCTGTGGATATGTAGAGGTTCGCCTTCTCTTGAATATAATGGAACCAGGTGGTACCCGGCTTGTGGGGCAGCAATGTCTCTTTCCAGAAATTATGACCTAGTAACTCAAGATAATCCCTTGTGAGCATTTTCATGTAGAAACTATAATAATAATGACTTTAACAGATGGAATATACAGTAGTTCCTAAATTAAACCACTTGCAACAAGGTCTGTGTATTATCTTGGTTAACTACATGTAGTACTTTCAGGGAAAGCAATTACTTTAATGACTTTTTTCTTTTCTTAAACTTAGCATTCAAAGTAGGTTGCATCGTCAAAGGTATTTTTGTCATCTCACACACGTTTTTCTGTCTTTGCTGAGTGATAAAATGTTTGTCTGAGACAAAACCAACATCTAAATCCAGTATTTCCAGAGTGGCACCCCGCACTGCTCTTCTTCTTCTGTTGTATGCCTCAT
Source organism: Pagrus pagrus (assembly GCF_965226575.1). Lineage (NCBI taxonomy): Eukaryota > Metazoa > Chordata > Actinopteri > Spariformes > Sparidae > Pagrus > Pagrus pagrus. The sequence continues at coordinate 5,733,101 of NC_140205.1, read as the reverse complement.
AAGTCTCTTGCTAGCTATGGGCTATTCTGGTGAAATCTCTTTTGGGAATTGATTCAATTCCTGTAGTCAAACAGCTGCTGGCCTGTTAAAGTATGCTAGCCATGATGCGTGTTGCTAGGGTTTGATATTTAAAAGACGTCCAATGTTTCCTGACAGCGCCACCGGTTATAATCTTAGTTTTGACTGGTGCATATTCACAGATTCAAGGCTTAGACATTGCTCGGCGTTACATGTAACAGACAGTCGCTCCACTTAACTTTGCTCTGGACTCCATTTACCAGGCGTCAGCCACCCACTCAGAGCTCTGTGTACTGACAGTAGTGTGTATATGTTTGTTGGTGTGTAAGTGCTCATTAAACCTTCGTAATGACTCCTGTTAACCTGTCGACCCACCCCCATCACTAGAGATGTTCCCACAGCTGCCACAGAAGGGCTACTTTGGATATTGATAGCATCGTTGTCAAGTAGGGTATCTTTCTGTGTAGTTATCAGATTTTTTAATTTTAGTATAATGTGGAGGATGAGTCGGTTGTCAGGAACTTTTTTTTTAGGAAACATGAGTAATCAGGTTGTAGTCTGTTATTCCAGCCGCTTTAAAGGAAGTGTAATCCCAGCCTGTCTGACTGCTGAAGAATCCTCCAGAGGCGATGTGAGCCGCCACGTTGTCTCCGCTCAGATCCGCTCAATCTGGCGTCGAGTTCGAGTTCGTCTCTATAACAACATTTTTTTTTCTTACTCAGGAGTAGAGTGACCCAAACAAAGATGGCAGGTAGTTGCTTACTCATCCAGTTCCAGCTCTATTTGGGTCAAGATGAGAGAGCCGCCTCCACTTCACTGTACACTGCAGGGGATAGCATTGGTACGGTCAGGACGTACTGTTAGAGAGGTGTATCCCCTGAGAGCCTGCAGTCGTGCTATCACGTAACAGCTTTAAATAAGAGGTGCCAGGACATCTTGCATACAGAAGTAAAATGTGCATAAAGCTGGCCCTTTGGTTTACCCGCATCTCGGTGTTAGTCCAAATCACATCAGGAAAATCAAGTGTAGAAATTCGAGTATGATATTGACTTCATGGTTTTAGAAAAACATGGAGTCAAGCTGCAGGCTGGCGATTAACTCCCAGCAGGAATCCTGCAATAAGGCCAACTTTCCCACGGACCACACCGACACAACATCAGGTTTTTGGGCTTCAAAGCGGAGTGATGCTCAGCATGAGTGGACGCAACATGAATGATGCAATGTTGACCATTGATTTCTTTTTCTTTCTTTTTTTTTTGACTGTTGAGGCTGTCAACAGACAGAAACTCTCAAAATGCCTCATTCTCAGGTCACAAAAACATAATAATTCTTAGTTTCAGATGATCATACACCAACAGAAACACAATTACATATGCTCTCTTCCTTTTCTGCCGATAGATCCTCCTACATCCCCCGAATCCTACACATTTTTATGTTGAAACATCATATATAGGTCACAGAAAAGAAGACATGTTAAGCAGTTGGATGTGTGGTTACTAATCTATCGGTGAATCCAGAAAAAGCTTCACAACATTCGAATAAGACCGCAGAGCCAACAACCAAGAATGATACGTGGGCGGCTTCACGTTCAAGCTCCTCATTTTGCGATTCAGCCATTATGTGTAACTTTTGGATCTGATTATTATTATTTTTTATCACGCAGAGCTTCAAGCTTCAAGTAGGAGTGTTTATTTCGCCGCTCAATAGGAGCCTTTCAGTTAAAAACACTTTCAGAAGTTTGGTTTCACCTCGGTGGTGTTAACACAGCCCCGTCGCTTCAATCTGCGTACAAACAACAAAAAGTTTGGACTTTGAAATTGTGTGCAATGTATATACAGGAATCAAGATTTTACTTGGAGACTTTAGGTGCAGTTACTTTGCACTACATGCTGCATCAGAGCTGATATTAAGGCATTGTACTGTTTAACAGATGCTAACAGTTAGCAGCCTATTGTCTTTTTTAGTCCCATACATACAACAGGACTTAATAAAGAACATTTACAGTCAGTTATTGATTCGTGAGTAGATTTATGGACACGCTCAGCGCGGTGAAGGAGAAAGAAGCTCACAGTTTTGACTTCCTCAGCGTCTTTTGTCAGATACAAACCCCTGGATGTTGCCAGTCAGCGTATACACGTGAATAACTACGCGGAGAATAATGATTGACACTTCATATACCCGAATCAGCATGTTTCTTTTAAGAACTGCTGAGCAAAACGGCACTCCCCGATCGGGACGGTCCAACGCCACATGTTTGTGATGCCATGTTAGTTCGCTCGGGGGATGATTGAAAACCTGCTCCGCCGCGCTGCGCTCGCTCCGGGTTTGATTACTTTTCCCCGATGGACTCTTCAAGTGCATCCTGGAATCGGCTCCGTCCGTGTTATTTTATGTATGAGCAAACAAATAACTGTCAGCAGCGGTAAAGTTGGAGGAGCTAAACATACAGTATGAGGGATGACGGGGAACAACTGGAAAGGAGCCGTGTTTCCTTCACAAAACATCCTTTTGTTTCTGTGGAGTATGATTTTAAGTCTTTAATATTGAGCTTGTGTTTTATACCACCTGTCTAGTTAAAGAGCATCAAAAAAATCTGTTTTTATATCAGATTTTTTGTAATAATTAACCATAATTTTGTGGAGAATAAACCATAATTTCAAGGATTGGAAACGTTACACCTTTCTCTTGAAATCTCCAGAAGATTGCATGAAAAGATAGAGCACTAAAGGGGGTTGGGAGACCTGAAGAGAGGAAAACAGGAAGTGGGATAGAGAGGTCTGTCGACCACAAGGGTTAAACCTCAACTACTTCCTACGCTTGAGAGCTAAGAAGAGCTGGGAGCACCATTTCCTGCAGCTCCTTTTTTATCTTAGCTATAGCGTAGGATACGAGCTATCTCAAATGACAAACTTCTGACAAAATCTCCTCTTTGAGAGCAACTTCCAAAGGGATACAATGTCAAAGGCTGTTTCATCCCCCCCTCACAGCTTTGGTGAAAACAACTCGACTGTTAAGAGGACTTGGAATTTCCCAAAAGGTTGCGAGAGATGCAATAAGTTAGAGACCAAAACGTATCAATCTCCATTTGCGTCTTGTGGCGCAGGACGTCTCGCAGCAACCTGCTTTGAAATCTCCCAGATCAAAAAATAAAAAAAATAACGGTCCCTTGGATTTCATCACCCGCCCGTCGCTCCGAAGAAATCACAAAGCAGCCCGAGAAGACTGCACTGAGTCAGAGCTTCACAATGACCACATAAGACAAAGGCGGTGGGCTCGGAGGACGAGAACATGAAAGAGTCAGTCAGAATCAGAGCGCTGCAGAGTGGGAGTGTGCCGTCTGTAAAGTTGAAGATGTTTATGTGAAATACCTTAAAGTCACCTTTAACCTTTAACACGCCTGTTGAATGCATTGTCCTCCTCATAAAACATTTGCAGAGCAGTTTGTTTCGTTGGATTTAAAACCTGCACAGTTCACATCCACGGTTGCTCTCTTGCGGTCTTTTTTTTCCCTGTAATTTGCTGGAGCCTTCTGTTTTTCTTGTTCCCACCACCTGTTGATCAGAGGAACAGTGCAGGGCGGGTGATATTTATATGTATGTTTGGATCTCTGATTGGATGCAGTATTCATTATAACTTGTATTTGTATCAGTTAAACTAGTTTTATTAGTGTTTGTGTCTATCTGCCCAGGGACTACAGATGGAAATTAGCTAGTACGCTAAATGTGGTAGATAACACCTCTTCTCTTCTAGCAAGATCACTATTTTTTGTACACTATTTGTCCCTAAATGCAATAAAATAACATAAATGCAAACAAACCTGAACGTTTTCATAAAAAACACAGCTCAGCAGCGCTACTAGTGGTCAAAAACTGCACAGGATTTCTTTAAATCCATGTCAACCGACAAGACAAACAACAGAAAACGACAATAAGGATCTGACTTTTACCACTCTTCTTTTGATATTCCTTGCATTTAATAACGGATTAGCATGCAATCTGCAGCTGAGTTTCCAGGCAGAGGTTACCTGCACTCACCTCCTGTTTGAAGATGCTGATGTTCGAGCTCTTTAGTGCACCTTTAGTGTTTGTGTGCGTACGGGTATTAAGTTGCTGAACTGTGCTTTCACAAACCTGCATATGCGGCAAACGGCAAACGCTGTACTTCTCTACATAACCGTGCCAGCATCCACCTCCTCTCCTGCCACCTTATTCTCCTACTGTATATACAGTAGCGTGTGCTGTACAGCCTCAGGGCCGAGCACTATTCAGAATGTACATGCCTACATAAGCAGATATTCTGGACATTTTTCAGTTATTAGGGCTTTTATTTTTTGGATATGAGGAGTGCAACGCCACCGCTTTTTGTTAGAAAGTAGAATTTCTGCCTCTTTTTCTATAAAAAAAATTAAAAATGTAAAAAAATCATACAGCAGCTACACAACCCGCCCTCCTTTCTCCTCTCCCCCGCCAGCATTTTGTTCCTCTCGCCACGTCTTATCGACACACACATCCGCTCACACTGTACCCTCGACAATACCTCTCTAATGCTTCGGCAGTGACAGGACCAGGGCAACGTCCATTAAGGCCGTCTGCCCACACATGACTGTTGACACGATCAATATGCCTCCGCAGCTGCTGCTCCGCTTCAGACCTCCGTTCTCCAAGAAGCCTCCGTGCAGGGACGAACCCTCGACCTTTACCGACACCTGCAGATCTTGTGGGAGTGTTACTCGGTAATCTTTTGCAATATCCTGATATTAAAACAAGCCGGCGAAGGCGCTCGTCGTCCGGGCAGCAGTCCTCAAATTTGTCAGAGCAAAAGCAATTTAAAAAAACCCTCGACGGCGAAAGCAATCAGAAGCTCTGTTGTTCGAGAGTGCTTTAAGAAATTAGCATTCCGCTTATAAGGAGGAAGGAGTTACTGCGTTTGTGGAGCTAATTTGTGAAAAATAAACAACAAACAGTCAGAAATTATATCCTTGGTGTTAATAACAGGCGCCGGTGCCGAGTATGGCTGCAGAGAAAGTCCCAATTAGGCGGCGACAAGTGTAATAATGGAAGGTGTCAGCGTGGAGGAGCCTGGAGGGGCCCCTCAGCTAGAGACTGAGCCATCATACGTGAAGTCGCATTAAGGAAACCACGAGCTTTCCTCGCAAAACTTTCGGGACAATCTCAACAGCAAAAAACTCTCTTTTCTTCAATCACTTGTCCTGGAACATGTCCTGTTTCTTCGCATACACTCTCGACGCTCATATATCCTCGTCTCTCCCCGTAATCTGACTCCACACCCAGAGGATTGAGAGCAGATTTGCCGTTCGCTTCGGCTGACAGTCGAGCTCTTCGGGGAGCTCCGCAGTACAGTAGGTACTACAGTACGTGACAACGCGGCGTCGGCGCCTGAAAGGGCCGCGTCTCTAGTCAGCTTGTTAAGAGTGTGTGTTTGACATTGTGTGTCAGGCATGGTGACAACAGAGTATGGTAATTCGAACATGCCGCCATCTCCCCAGAGTGTCCCCAATCCTGCAGTCCCACCGTGATTTATCATGCGCTGCATATCAAGTGTGCATCTCAAGTAGTCCGAGCAGGAAGCGGTTGCCTCTGGAGCCGTGCTGTTTACAGCAGTACCGACTGATGATTGCTTGAAATGACATCACTGTCATTAAATCATTGCATTATCTGCTGTGTGTTGTTGATCTGTTTTCATTTTAATCTTTCACACTTTTAAATCGATGTAAATCTTATAGGTTTTTGGTTGAACTAAACTTTGAAGTTGTCATCTTTGGCTCTAGGAACATGCAATTGGCATTTTTAGCCATGCTAGCGTCATGGCTCTGGGTTGGTATTTCATCATCAAACTGACTGAATTAGACGTTTGTACAGACATTCGTGTTTCCCAGATGACTTCGATGATCCGCTAACTTTTTGTCGAGTACCATACGTTGGTTTATGGTCAAACAGCCCCGCTGTACTTTGCGTTTAATGCTAATTAGCCACATTCAGCATGCTAATGTACTCCACGTAGTAAACATCATACCTCAACATGTTGTCATTGTGAGCACATCTGCATGCTGATGTTAGCATTTAGCTCAAAGTACCACTGAGCCTACTGTAAGTGCAGCATCACAGAGCAGCTAGCTGGCACTCTTACGGTGCATTCAGTTTCAACTGGGAAGTCGGGATTTCTGAGATCCCAGTCGGCGGTTTCAACTGGAATGCCCCCTGATGTCATATTTCCAGACGCACCTCACCGACCCTGACCTCATAATCCAAGATGGCTGCTCTGCACAGCTGTTGAATATACAGTTTATTAGCTTATTTAGCTTCTGTGTTGTTTGTACAAAATGCTGCTTAACGATTGATCAGCTGATGGTAGAAACAGATGACAGATTAATAAGTGATGAAGTGTTGCAGCCCTCGTTCCATTAGAGGTTGTTTTCGCCTGAGTCTGACCGTCATCATGTAAATTCAAGCAGAGAGACATTCGAGCAATTTTCAAGACTGGTTTGTTTTAAATAAACAGCCTCTTCCCCCCGCTGGCTTCAGCCCTGTTGACATTTCACATTTGTATTTTTTGCGCCCATGACTTGTCTCTAAAATAATTGCTTTCCTTCACCTCATTTGTCCCCATTGGAAGATTGTGTACAAGTTTCTCATGTAGCTAATTAATTTTGACTTTTCCGGTGGATCCAGCGATGTTCGCTGTGTCGGCGCGGCCTAGATTTGCATTCTTTTTCAAACATGAAACAATTTATTCAAGGCTGGAAAAGGTTTTGCCACTCGGCTTAATGCTGGTCTCTCTCATTTTTTACACCGGTTTAGCTTCCTCGCGAGCGTCTCGCCAGAAGATGAAGCTGCAATAGCTCAAATCCTCATTGCGTATGCACAAAACGACTCTTTTTCTGTTCCTTGTTTGCAGCTCATTTGCAGTTTAAGTGGTTGTTGAGCAAATAGGCTCGCAGTCACAAGCTTGCGATGTGTGTTAGGGACGTACAGTGCGCGCACACACACACACGCACACATGCAGAGTAAATGAAAATGTGGGATTTACATACATATCCTCAGGTTGCCACAGCCCTGGTTGTTATCATGTGTGGCCTGATGCTCCCTCTGTTTATGCTAAGGGTCCTTTTTTTCATTTGTCCTTAACAAGACCTCTCAAAGCAGCGTCACCCTTTTCTACCTAAATGCACACGTTTTTATCTCAAACCCCCAACTTATGCATCATCGCCCGCTACTATCTGTCATCTCGTGGCCGGCCTCGTAGATTCGGACCGCGTCCCGATCAAACACGGGCTTTCAAACCCCAAAAATCAATTTGTTTGAGCTCTCTGATTGATGAAAAAGGACTCTGTGTGTTTTTCTTCTTAAGGGATTTGGATTGGGAGTGGGATGCTTTTGAGGAGACGAGCAGGCAGGCGTGCATGAGAGCACACACACACACACACACACACGCACACACACTCGCTCAGGTGTTGGTTTAATGAAAATAGTCTCCGCGTTTGCACAAACTGCCTCAGTGGGACTCTGCGAATAAGCACTTTGATGAAATATTGATTAGAAATATGATTTCTTTTAAACAGCCTGCTTTGATGAAAAATTCTATTAACTGTTCATTTGTACAACAATAACATGTTTTAATTATTTTAAACTCGTTCTCTAATGGTATTGGTCCCTTGGCTTTTTGTTCGTCTGCGGTGCTTCGGCAGATCTGGAAACGCTCGTATAGACAAAGAGTGGAGCGGGTATCTGAGCAGGAGGAAACACAGAGAGGATTGAGAAGGCTGCAGCCAATGAGGGCTCAGAAGCGCTAAGCCTCGCCCACCGCACATCTGTACGATGACGTCAGAGTCCAGTGCACTGCAGCACAGACGGGTCCCTTTATGTGACGGATGTGCGGGAGGGCTTAGTGGCCCCCGACGGCAAAGATCCTGCACGTCCACAGTCTGACTCTGGAGCAATGTCGGAGCAGGTTCGGGCACAGTTTTGTAAGTCACATTGACGACGTGTCAGTGTGCCACAAAGACTCCTGTTCAGAGCGGAAAGGGTCCTTTATCCTCTGAAAATCACACTTTTATGTAATAGCAACAACACTTTCTTTCTCAAACTGAACATCCTCGTCGCTGCGAGTCTGTAAAATTGAACGCTCTGACCACATTCATTGATTTTTAAGGAACGCAGCGTTGTTTTTGCAAGTTTTAGCCCCTCATTGCTTTAGGTTTAGATTTCTGAATGCGTCTTTTTTGCCGCTCCAGGCGGAAATTAGGTTCCTGTTATCTTCTGTATGGTGTGAAAGTCAATTATCAGACTCGCTCTACCATAGTGGACATGGCGTACCCATTATCGTAGGAATCACGTTCATATTGGATGATTTTATACCTCATAATTAAAGGTCAGTGCCAATGTAGGAAACCCTTTAGCAGAGAGGAAATAGTTTGTATCAATAGTATCATCTAATATTGACACTCTGGTCCGGCGACAGGGTTGTGTGCACATGAATAAAGTCAGGGATAATGCCCAACAGGGTGTCCATTATCAGGAATAACGGACAACGCTGAAGCCATTACTTCCTGATTATGGACACCTCGAAGGGCGTTAACCCTCTTAGACCATGTTTACTGCCATTTATTTAACCTGCAGCCAATCAGAATCAAGTCTTCACCACGACCCTGGTATATAAAGTATTCAGTTATCACTAGAAGAATGCAGACAATCCAAATCAATCTGTAGTTCAACCCTGCTACCAAAATGTTGGTCGTAATGTGTGTTGACAGAAGCTCAAACTAAAGTGTCACGGAGGCTCCGGTGAGACACAGAGGCGGGCACGTCTGCTGACAGGGCAGAAGCTACCTTCATTACCCTCAGGATGCCTCACTGAGCTGTGCCCACGTTCCTCAGCCAATCAGAAGCCTCGACTTCAGGCCTCATCTGGAGCGTCTCTGCCCGGCTCTCTCCTGGCACCATCCCGGCTAGCGACTCACTTCCCAGCGCGACTTTTGAGATGACTTTTGACACTTTTGAGGTCCTTCCCTTTAATTACCACAGAGTTCAAACCCCTGGGGGGCCTTCGCTGTGATCTTACCTGCTCATCACACGTGTAAGGTTAAGCCCACAGTGAGCATCTGAGCGGTGCTGAAGATGAATTAATTTTGGGTCATTCTCCCGGGTCGGGAGTGCAACCTTCAGCTTACTCTGCTTAATGGGATCTGCTGCTCCACAGCTAGAAATGCCGTTAACCTGCGATGTCAAGAGCAAATACTTTGAAGTCTCCCAGAACCAAATCCATCGGAGGAGCACGAGGCTAGCAGCGGGTTCAGCCCACCGGCTTAATAAAGAGCACTGAGCTGTGCCTAACAAGACAAAATCAGGGCCGGAGCGTGAACCGCTCGGGATGTTCCTGTAGCGACTAAAACTGGATGTGATATCTGCATAAAAGCCAAACTCTTTGCTTTTTGATCAAGATGCTCATTAACTTGAGTGTTGGCACCAAGTTCAGTGAGACAAACGGGAATAATTTGAATTTTTAATTCTTAATTTTCTTATCCAGATGGCTTTTGGTAGCTCAGACAGAGAGTTGGATTAAATCATTCAACAAATGTGGATTACTCTCGACGAGAGACAGTTGGATGGAGAAGTGGACACATCAGTCTTGTTCCGGCGCTTTTCTTCATATACAATTAACTCTAAAAGCTGCCTCTCGTCAATGTGCTTGTCTTAAAAACGGTTGAAGCGGTTGCATTTCATAGAAACCTTAAAGTGCGTCAGCAAAAAAGAAAAAAAAAAATAAATCAATATGGGCCTACAGCATAGGAACATGACAGGTCTGAGGAAAATGCTTCTAAAGCAGGAGCCGGTGGACGGGGAGGAAATGTTCCAGAGACAGCTCGATAATGGATGGTGGCCTGGCGGAGAGAGGACGTCACCGCGCCTCTCCGTCTTAAAGAAAGCGCATCTGCGAGAGATGATTGCAGGAGAATATAAATGTACTTAAAATAATGAAGTATGTTGTTGAATTAGTGTAGTTCAATCTCAGAAATGATGACGCTGTGAAACTTTAATGGTAAAGGACAAAAAGACAACATTGATTAAACAGTTAATCTCTCACACTGCTTCATATCCATCATGCGGATGACGACTGAATGAACTGAACATTTAAAGGAGCCGTATGCTCATTTTCAGGTTGATGATTTTTATTTTGGGAAGAGGTTTACATGCTTTAATGCGCAAAAAACACATGAGTTTTCTCTTACTGTCCAGTGCTGCAGTTCCCTCTCTGTTGTAGCTCCTGTCTCTTTAAGAGAATACCCAGTCTGCTCTGATTGGTCAGCTCACACATGCCTGAGCAAGCACCGCTAACAACAACAGAGCAGCTGTGCTAAATCAGTTGTCACGTGCCAATCTAGCTAGTAAGGCATTAATTATGCGACTCGGTGACGTGGTGTGATGTCACAAAGTCACAGAATTAAAGGCGGGTCTACTGACGAGGCGTTTCAGGAGCAGTGTTTTCCGTGGGAGAGAGGAGCTTCTACAGGTGTGGCTGAGGAACGAAAAAGCATAAGAGGTCCCCTTTAACCTTCAACCATGAAAACTACATCATCTTTAATTTTTTTAACCTATTGTTACTCCTGTAACCAGCCGACGTAGTTTTGCAGACTTCCTCGGTTCCTCACGCTATAATGTCACCATCCTCCTCCTGAGTGAGCAGACGAGGCCATCTTTCGTACAGTATGTGTGAGACAGCGAAAGCCTCTCATCTTGTTCCACAGAGACTATTGCCACAATTTAGGGATTCAAGCATCAGTCTCCTCCTCCAATCAATACGCAGCTACACTGCAAAAAACACTGAAGTAGTTTCAAGTGTAGATATTTTAAAGTCGCACCTTTTCTTCCACAAATGTTAAATATTCTTGTGCTTTACGGCACGTTAAAGATGCAAATGTTGTATTTTCTGATCATTTTAATAAAAAAAACTACATTTGTCATCATTTTTTAGCTCACTGATGCTTTAAAGGGGCACTTTTTAGTTTTTTTTAGAGGAAATTCAAACTCAAGAATTGTATTTACAATATTAATGAGGTAATAGTACAAACTCAGAAATATTTATTTTGTCCATAACTGAAAAAACAAGCTGTTCTCAGAGGAAAATAAGGTCCAGGGAACACTGTTTGAAGCTAGGAAAGGTGGCAGGGTCCGCCACAACAACAAAGTCAGGTCAGTTTGTTTATTCAGTCATGAAAACAAGATCATTTCTTCCCAAAAACAACACAAACAGGAGCATATTCCCGTCTCACCTGCACATGAACTGTCTGTAAGTGACTTCTTTTTTACCACAGCGACATTTTTACAGTGTAAAAACAGAGCGAACGTGCGTCTCCGCTGCCAGTCGAGGCGCCGGGCGTGTTGTTGGCTGAGCCGCGCCGTGATGCTCTGACTGATTATTGGTGAAGCCACAGGAGGAGGGGAGGCGATAATCCGCGCACAGACGGACCCATCCGAGCCGCTGGCAGAAGCTGCTTGCAGCGGGCGTCGGGAGACCATGGAGCCGCTGTCTCTCCGCGGGGTCTACTCTCCAGGCAAATCGCTAGAAGGACGCGCAGAGTGATCGTCTGCATGCGAGCAGGGAGGGACGTGGAAGCGACACCAGAGAGTTGCCTTGTTTTCACTTTTTTGTTTTGTTTTTTTCCACGGGGTTATCTCCCTCGGGGCGTTGCGCATCTCTTACCGGAGCTCCTCATCATCTGATGCCGGGAGCGCAGCGTCGGGTCAGGGGCTGATCCGTGCGCTCGCCTCGGATCGTGTCACATCCTCCTCTCTGCGCAACGCGTCTGGCTGATTTTTTTTTGGGGGGGGGGGGGAAACCAGCTCTGGATTGTTTGCCCATCAAAAAAAAAGGGATTATGATTTTCTCCGACATGAGTACGGGGACCAACTCCCCCAAGGTGCACCCACCGAATGGGACGAGGTTTTACACATTCCAGGCAAGTTAACTGCGTGGCTTTTGCTCCATCCTTTTACCCTTTGTGCACCATCAGCTGCTTCTTCTTTTAACGCTTTCCTTGGCTTTTTCTTTCATTGTGTCTCATGCGGAGGTGTTTTCATCATGTGTGTGCAGAGGAGTGATTGTTGGGTGTTTCCTCACCTGCATGTGGAGGCTGATTCCCTCCCATTCCTCGACTTTGTTGTGGATTTGCAGCACAGTCATTGCTGCTTTGCATTTTTTTAATGTTTTTATGGTTGTAGCCAGAAATAAGTGGCGCAAAGTGAGATGATCAGGAGTTAAAATGTGCACTTAACGCGAGGAAAAAGAAAAGAGTATCGCAGGAGAATCTCGCTGCTTGTTAATAAAACATCTGAGAGTGAAAAATGTGAGAAATTCAGAGTTCATCTTCATCCTGCTACTGTATAATGATGCTCAATTATTCATGCTTGGCAGACTGTATCTCACACCCTGTATATCTATATTTGAATTGTGCTCCAGTTCTGTTACATCTCCCCGTGTTGCTCGAGAGAAATAAGGACAAACGTGCACAGTGGCCTACATCGATTACAGTAGGCTGCCCCGTGCATATTTCAGCTCTGCATGGCAATGAGGGGATCGATCGAGCGTGTTCCACATGACTCCTGTAACCAAGCCAAGCACTTTCTGTTTTTACTGTGGGTGGGAGGAGGAAGGGAAGGAAATGTTTCACTGAGATTTTTCTTTTTTTTCTCCTCACAGCAGCCTTCATGAAGCTGCTGGTTGCCTTTGCATTATGAAAAAGGGGGATGAGGGTGGGGGGTGCGAAAAGGTGATGATGGTTGAGTTTTGGCATCCAGGTGCAGTCAGCATGATTTCAGCCGCCGCCGCTGCTTTGCTGAAGATGAGTGGAAGGTGGTTTGCTTTTCAAGTGCTGATGGGAGCTCGGGTTTTTAGATGAAATGTTTATGGAGAGAAGAAATACAGCCGCCTCATCGGCCTCATTTGTGAAGTTCCCCGGCACGGTTATATTTCAGATGACTCCTTGTTTTCACAGTAAACGACAGAGAAAGGCCAGGGGCCACAGGAGCATTATCTCTGCCTCTTAAATCACTTTATCCAATATCGCGTTCGTCTGCCCCGCAGAGCCACTGCGACTTCCACATTTGAAGATTTCTCCCCCTTTGGTGTCTATCCGGGGCCTCACAAACCTCGCTTTGCCTTTTCATGTCAAATCATTAGCAGGAGACGGGCTCCCCGAGGGCTCGTACCTGTTGGAGGAAGCTCCTCTGATATCACAAAATCAAAGGTGTCCTCGCTCGCAGATTATAGTCCCAGGAAATCCCCCATAAAGAAGGAATTGTAGGGGAAAAGGCTTCAGTGTTCACATGAATCACAACTCATCTTCTTCCAGCCTTCAGGTGATATAAGATTTATTACGCTCGGTCAGGTAGAAGCATGCGTGCCAAATCTGTGCTTCCTCGGTGCGGCCATTTTGAACCCGCTCCCTGTCAGATTGTTTACCAACTCCCTAATGATATTCATTTTATCAGATCGCCCATCCTAGTTTGCAATTATAAATCAGCCGGGGCAAATTGAATTAAATTGCAAAGTAGGTGCCTTTTGAAGCCTCGGCGGCTCCGTCGGCGTGATGGAGTCGTTCAGATCCTTTAGTATTCACCGCCGAGCTCCGCAAACATGTACCCAGAAGTGTCAGAGTTTGCTCAGTTTGGTGAGCTCGGTAGTCTGCCACACAGCTGTGTCTACAGCCTCCGTATCTCCGACTCTCAGCCGATGTCTCCTCAATGACATTGGGAGGCGACAGAGGTGGCACATTAACATGAAGCAGGGACACGAGGAGACGGAAATAGTGCTTCTCTCTTTGCTAACCTGCTGTTTTTATAGCAGCTCTGTTGGGTTAGCTCAAACCTTAAGCCGTAAGTCAAGGTCAAGGCAGGGTTGTACAGCTAAATGCAAGTTTTAGTCCCTTTATGTGACACAAGAAGAACTATTTCTCGTGGAGGAGGGTTGATGATGAATCGAGGAGTCTCGCAGCTTGGGGAAACTGCAGCGGATACTTCTGTATCTTTTGCCAGCAGGGTGAGCAGACTGTGGCTGGGGTGGGTGTTGTCTTTTAGTATCCTTTGGGCTCTGTGCAGACACCTCACCTGACTGATGCTCTGTAGTTGGTACCAGTGATGTTCAAATTAAACTTTTGACTTGATAATGGCGCTATAGAGGAAAAGTTAAATGCAGAGTTTGTAGTTTCTGCTGGCAGGGGTCTCTCCATCAAAACAATGACAACAGAAGACATAGTTTGATAATGTCTTGAAGCAGTGTGGGATCATGGGAGGAAGCGACAGGCGACCAAGTAAATCTCACTCTTACCTTGAGTAGAATTATGGATTTCTCCGGATTTGAAGTTGGTAGACAACTCAATAAATTACATTTTAATGCAGAAATGTTACATATTGTACCTTTTAAGATGCCACCGAAGCTCTTCCAATTTATCTTCAGGAGAACATGAATGTCTGAAACCAAATTTCATGGCAATTCATCTAATAGTTATTGGGACATTTCACTCATAACCGAAAATGTCGCCATCATAACGGCAGTAAAGGGAAAGTAAGTCCCAGAGACAGTAGGGATCATCCTCTGGGGATCATGAATGGAAGAAATGCCATGTCAAGTTATCTGGTAGTTTTTGAGACATTTCACTTATAACCATGAATGTTAACATCATAATAGCAGTAGAGGGGAAAGTCAGGGGATTACTGAAGACAGTGGGGTTCATCCTCTGGGGACCATGAATGTACCAGTATCGTAGGAATCCATCCAATATTTGCTGAGATATTTCAGTCAGCGCATAAAAATTGTTTGAAACTTGTGCTTTCAACATGCTTTTCCTGCACTGTGACAAAGATGACACATTGGTGCATTATGCCTCTGTACTGTAAGGGCTTTTTGTGTGAGTTTTCGCTGGAGTTGGAGTGATATCCATTGAGATTTCTCCCACAGGAGAGTTTTGCTGCCAGTGCTCTGAACCCACTGGACCCATATTAGTGAGTTCACAGCCATGAGTCTCTTTGATGTGACACAAGTTTCTTACGCTCATAGTCCGACAGTGAGATGTTGTTCGTTAGACGCCCGAGCCGGCCATTATGAAACCGGGAAAAGTCCTTGTAACGTCTTTATCAGGCGACACTTCTGAGTGAGTTGTTCTGTGAAGAGTCAAATTGGAGAAAAACAGTGTGCACAATGTTTTCTGCTCCCTGGGCGATTTTCTGGTGTGATGGATGCAGTTCTGGGGTTATGAGCTTTCAGGAAATAAGCTCACAGAGTGTGAAAGTTGAGTGTATAAACACAGTTTCCAGAGCCTGACTCACGACACTGGCTTCTGTCTAGTGGCTGCTCGCTGAGATCACCAAACGGCATCTTTAAACAACCGGAGTAAATGTTAGTTAAGTATGTTTCTGCACAACCACAGATAAGTTAAAACTGAGTGATTCTTAGTGTCGCAACCTTACTTTTGTTTAGGTTGAATATCTATGTCTGTCTTGTCACAATGCTGTGTTTATGCTCTGGTTGGGCTTAGACACAAGAAACCCTTTGGTCAGGGTTAGGAAAACATCATGGTTTGGCTTAAAATACCTGTTTTGGTCAGCACGACCACAGATGGAGGTGGTCCGACTTCCTGGAAAACCTGGAAATATCCACAGATGTCCTTAATGAAAGGCGGCTTATAAGCATATAATGTGAAAGTGGTTTGCCAAGTTTGCTACAAATGTCAACCTTGTGTTGTATCTGGTTTGCTATGTTACCTGCTGACATTATATCCTGGTGACCGGGTCGGTTTTAGATATCTCTCACATTCAAATCTGTTTCATCCCTCCCTGAATCTTTCCTTTAGCTGATGAGCTTTCTTTATCCATGTCCTTGTGTTTAATTTCTGTTTGTCAGGCTTGAGCTACCTCGAAATGAGATTTAATTGTTGCCCAGTGTTTGTCCTTGATTGTCAAATTAGCGCTGCATGTGATTAGTCTCTTCAGCTGCTGTGTCTTCGCCCTGAAGGCCTCTCCTTCTGCATCTCTCTCTCAGTCTGCGATGCATTGTTTTCGTCACCTCTAGCTATAGAAGGTATGTCATCGATAGGCTCATATTGTACAGTTAATTGAAGGAAACTTGATAACAAGAACGAGGTACCACTGAAATCTAATCAACACTGAGGCAAAGTCACGCCAAAGTTGGCACCAACTTTCAGACAGATTGTCAGATACACTCTTCTCGTCCTTTCGGTCTTTTTTGTATCCTTCTAGCCTGCTGTTAAAGTGGAGAGGAGGCTGGTTCTCACTGCTCTCCTTCAAACTAATCCTCTCTTTCGCAGTGAACTGGCATTTAGGAAGTCAATGGCAACACAGCCGCACGGGGAATTCGGCTAAAGAGCTGCTGTTTTGTGACCGGGGTTCGTCTGCGAGCATCTGTTCTCAGCGCTGTGTTTGCAAGCACGGCCGCAGCCCGGACCAACCCCGCTTAATCAAACCGTTAAAAGCCTCGCAACGTTTGGCTCTCACTTCTGACAGTCTGACTGAGGGTTTGCATTCAGAGCTCGACAGACAGAGGGAGATGACACGACCGCGCACGCTGATTTAAAAGTGCTACTTCTCATTTAGTGCTCACCTTCACACTCCAACGTTCAGACATGAGGCTCAGGTTGTTGTACGCCGCCGGAGTTAAGTGCAGGAATGGCACGCAGCCTTTTATTCAGTGCTGCATCTTCAGATACATAAATCAGCGCCGACTCCTGCACACACTCCGGCGCCTTCGCACCCACTCCTGAACACTCTCGCAAGCCCGATCAGGCTCTGCGAGCAGGGAAGGTCTGCGAGACAGGATGACTCATCAGGTGACACCAGGCGGCGGTTTGAATGACAAGTAAAGCACCTATTTCTTGTGGCTTGTCATGGCGATGCTTCCACGTTTATACCCAGTGGACACAGCCTATTTTTAGTGGTTATTCTCTCAGGGAATAACAGAGTTTCCTTGTCCAGAAAGTGGTTTATTGTTTTGTGACCTTGGGCTGTTTTAGACCGCTGACGTCAAGAGTTTAGTGGATGATTATCAGGTAATTGTTTAAGTCATTTGTGAGGCTGCTTGTCTTTGTCATTGTAAAGGGAATGGATTGGACCCTGCGAGGGGCTCAGGACAAACATCTCATGCTGGTTGCACTGGACACACGACATACTTTAGGTGCAGCCAACAATTTACCTCGTGAACATTCTGGCAGAGTCACATCAGATAGATTTCCATCGCGCTTTGGTGGTTGTTTTGACTTTTTTTGCGGCTTGTATCGCCTTGCAGTCTCACGCCCTCGCTGACTTAACGTGATGACAGTGAACACATCACACAGCAAGGGATCAGTCCTCGAGTCCAGGGTTGGGTAGACATTTGGATTCATCCTCTCTTTTGTGTTTGTTATTTTGACTGAGAGACCCCTCGCTGCAGAAAATTACTTCATGTGTTTTTAAATAAAACAATTTGAAAATCAACAGGAAATTGTCGTTTTTATGGAGCAAAATGAAATTGGTTTTATTGAGAAAACAATCAGCATAATAATTGATGAGCATGAGTCACATTTTCATGCGTTTCCCACCATCTTTGCTCAACTTTCTGTATTAGTGACCTCTCTCTATCTCCTGCATGTCAACACTTAATCTTGGAAATCCCCATTTGTGCAGCGCGGTGATAGGCTTACCGCAGCATCCCGCCCGCCTCTTCCATGATCTCTGCACATGTGTCGAAGCAGCCTGTGGTTACTCCAGCGGTCACATGACCGCCGGGGCAGCGCTGCTGCAGGTTGATCCAGAGGGGGAACATGTGGAGGCTTTGCGTGAGCTTTTCCCAACTGTTGCGAGCTGCACGTCCGCCTGATTAGCAGGACTGCTTCTGCTCTGATTCGACCGGCGGCATGGGCGCCTGTGCGCATGTATCCACGGCAACATGTAATTGCATCACGAGAGCGCACACGGCTGCAGAGAAACACGCAAAAAAAACACAACAAGGGATGCGAAGAAGCGGTTGTCACTCAAACATAGAGACACACTTACACTTTCACAATAATTCACCCAGCTGTGGGAGCGAGCTTATCCCCACAGCTGTCTTTACCCCTGTCACACACACTCCCGCCTCCCTCCCCTCCCCGTGTGCCCCACCCGCCTCGCTTCATGTGATCGGGGGACGGCTGGTGGAACAACAAAAGGTGGCCGTATGCAAATGAGCACAAACACGGCAAATTGATACACGGCCGACAGATTGAAGTCGAAGTGCTTGACCTTTCCTTTGTTAGACTGGCACACGGTAATTGCTAACAAATGCCCCCCGACACACTCAAATACACACTCGTCCCCCTCTGTATCTGTCCCCTGAGCGGTGTGTGTGTGTGTGTGTATACGTGTGTGTTGGAGGCGTTTGCCCTATTTTCTTGGTCTTTTTTTTAATCAGCCCTCGTGCATTTAAAATCTGGCCGGGGCAGATGGGGAAGGGAGTTTGACCCACTTTGATGGATTCCACACCGATTAAAAGGATGAGTGAGCTTTCGAAAGCAAGAGGCCCCCGTGTACGTGTGTGTGTGTGTGTGTGTGTGTGTGTGTGTGTGTGGTTGTGTGTGTTGTAGTTGTTTATGTGTGTGTGAGCAAGGGACAGAAGGAATCGAAAGACTGTCTATTTTTGTACCAGCGGTGTGTACGTGTTACTGTAAAGCCTGTGCTCGGTGGGTAGTTATGTTTCAGTCCCTCCAGGAATGATTGAAAAGAAACGATTGCCTTGTGATAACAAACCCCAATGAATGTTTAATTAATAAGGATAATTCATAAATCATCAAGTGTCAAACCTCACAAAAGGACTTTCTTGTCAACCCAATCGCCATAATAAATGTTGGCATTGTATATTTCAATTTTATGTTGTGGCAACACTGTGGTTCAAGACTTCGTTAAGGGTTAGAAAAAATCAATTTCCAAGCAGCTACCAGCAGAAATGTCCATGAGTAAGTCATTCCTGAGATCCTGAGACACCCAAACTCATTTTTATTACCTCTGCCAAGGATGGTTATGTTTTCACCCGTGTCTGGTAGTTGGCTTGTTGGTTTGCGACCAGGATAACACACAAACTGCCGAACGAATTCCCATGAAACTTGGATGGAGGATACGTCTGGGCTCAGAATAGACCCAATTAATGTTTGGTGTCTGTCCAGGAACTTTTTCTCACTTTTATTAACATTGCGCGATAGATCATTTTTCCACATGTTTGATAAGTTATCAGAGACTAATGCATGGAGTGAGTACAGAAAAGAAATGTTGGGCTTTTGCAGTGGTATGCAGTCTACTGAGTGCCATTCTAGTTCTTATTGGCTTTTGTTTTTTGCTTCAAGTATTTGCAAAAATTCTCAAATATTACACATAAATGGAGAAAAAGCACTAAATTTGGTTCATTTGGTCTGCAATAGTCACAGAAATGATCCTGGAGGGATGTATATTTAAAAGACAACCTGGTGATAGTCTCAGTGATGGCATTGTTTGCTCCTGTTTGAGGGAAGTTACCAGCTTTTTGGAGATATTGTTTGGACTTAAAAAAAACAAAAAAACAAATGAAAGTATTCATGACCCATTTTTAAAGATTTATGTCTTCAATTGGTACAAAAAAGCTTCAGGCAAAGTGCCACAGTCAGGGTAAGGAGGTCCAAAAGTACTAAAAGACGAGCTTGCTCATTATTTGTTGTCGTCTTTTCATGGGATTTTTTAACGTAATAAAAATGTAGAATATTTCCAGTCCAATCTGTTAACATGAGACTCCAATTTCTGCCTCTTTTTTTATCATGTCATCCTTTAATCTCCAGGTGTAACGTGAACCTTTGTCAGAACGTGAAACACAGAACAGAGCCGGTACACTTTCACACACAGACGCAGACACAGCACAGATCCCACAGAGATGTTAAAGCAGAGTAGGGTGCATACACGGGCCAAGCCACTCACTTCAATAGAGTCTCGTGTGCCAGCAACCTCTGTTCATTGATGCAATGATGGTGTAACCCCTTGCCTGGCTCACTGCAGCGGTCTGATCTCATTCATCCGACAACGTGGACTTAAAAGGGGAAAGCGTTTTTAGTGTGTGAAATGACAGAATACAAAACTGTGGGGTTTTTTTTATTTCTTTCCAGGGTGAAATCAAAGCGAGATGAAATTGTCATTTGTTAGCCATTTATTTGTCATCAATCCTGGAGCGCCTGGGTATGTGACTGGGTTAGAATTGTTTCATTTCTGGGTGGTTTCGGTGGCGAAACACAACGAGAGAAGGAGATAGTAGAGTAGTGAATTATGGCTGGTAATAAAAAACCAACCCTACCGCAGCGCTGATCACCTCACTAGAGACTCATTCAGCCATTGATGGCATCATTTTCCCCCCAGATTCAACGCTGAGATAGCCGGTCGCATCGCAAATGATGTAAGACCGTGACAGAGAACTGCGACCACCATTTCCCATCCATCTACTAATCTTTCTGCTTTTATGTCATGCACACCTGCACAGACACATACATACAGCGTTCGCTGTAATGGACTTCAGAACGGGGTCACATCCTCGACCCGACAGTAGCAGCCGTCAGCGTATTTGTCACCATCACCGTCTGCTCCACCCAGCTCCTCCTCCTTCAGACTGATAATCAGACTCTGCTGCGAGTTGATTCTCTAAATCCATGAAGCCTGACATTGTGTTCATGTTAGCTGATTTTTTGTTGGAAAGGGGTGTTATTTTATTTTTTATCTGACATGGAAGCTGTATTTATTCATGGTTGTTATGGTAGTAATGTTAAGTTTTTGATGAAGTATTTTGTCAGATATGGCCAGACGTTATGTAGAAGATGTCTACGTTGCAGAGTCTACTGTTGTTAACATGCTAACCAGCTAGCCCTCGCCCGTCATGTTTCATAATACTACTTTGTACTGCAAGAGTTGATAGTCCGATAGCCCTGTAGTTTCAGCTGGGAGATGTTTGGTACTTAGTCTAATAAGTAAACAAAACAAACTCACCAAATGTCAAGAAGAAATACAATCCATACACCGTCTGAATGATGGTGTCTCTCTTGAAACGAGCTTAAAGGGGCACTGCGTAGTTCTGAAGAAGAAATTCAAACTCAAAATTCTTGTATTTACAACATTAATGAGGTAATAATACAAACTCGGAAACATTACATTTTTCCGTAACTGAATAAAAAAGGGAAATAGAAGAACACTGTTTGAAGCTGGAAAGGTGGCAGGGTCCGCCACATATAAACAAAGTAAATCGGTATCAAATTGTGTTGTCCTTTAAGGTCAGTTTGTTTATTCAGTTTATTCAGTCATGAAAACAAAGAGAGTTTGTTTATGTAGTTTAACGTCCGCACTCTTAATCCCACCTTCAGTTGTAACCGGTCAGAAACAGCTGTGAACAGGCAAAAAAAACCAAATCTATTTGAATTGCTAAGCCAATCAGAGCTGTGGCGAATAAAGAGGTCTTTAATCAGAGATTTTTCTGATCAGATTCTTTGGTTTCATGATTGTTCTCCCAGAACGCGGTTCCTCCGTTTTACATTATCAAAGAGAGCAAAATAAACCTTGTTTACTGATTTATTTGTTTATATGACAGGAAGCTGCACAGCCTGAGTTAGCTATAAGCTAATTTACATGTGTAGTCCCTGGGCAGGAGACAAAGACAGTGTCTCTGTTTACTCTAATAAACATTACAGTATAGAAAACAGTTACAAGACGGCACATAATCACTATACAACCATCAGACAATACACAATCACTGTAATTCAAGTGAACAAATCATTAAGGAATATATTTTTTAGTTTTTTCCCAATAGTTTCAACTGAATAACGGTGTTCGTGTCCTTTTGGTGTCCATTGATATTCATACAGTGTCGGCTCAGGACAGACATCACTGTGACTGTCCGGGTCAAAGGTGATTTTATTTATCATAATCAGAGAGAAAGGACAGATTTGATGGAAAAGCGGAAGACAGTAACTGTCATTTTTGTCCTCACACTTACTTCGTGACCTTGTCCACATGCATACAGATATTTTTTTCGAAATGGAAATTTCTCCCCTCCGTTTATAAAGAATTCTGTCCACACAGCCGTCGTTTAAAAAAAGATCTCGCACAAAAACAAGCCTGCCGGGCAAGTTGGCGGCAAATAAAGTCATCTTACCAGAGAAGAACAAGCATAGTGAGCTTATTCTGTTTAAATAAAATGATCCCAAAGCAGAGAAAACCACCAAGTCAAGTGGTAAACTTGTAATCAGACCTCGCAGTGGTAACAAAGAACAAACCGGCTGTCGACTGTTTTGAATAATCTGTTAAAACATCGTTTGTGTGTGAATGAGAGGCTAAAATGCAGGTTAAAATGTTTGTTTTGCAAAATATCCATATACTTGTGACCTTCTGACAGTAGCATCGCACAGCCAGACCCTCTTCATAGTGCTGGAGAAAGAACAGATCCCGCTGCAGCGATTCTCATTCTGGTACAGGGGAAGAAACGCTCTGGCTTGTTTGTATTTCTTTCAGGAATCGTCCCGGTCAGCGTTAACACAAAGGAACCTAACAAAGAAAGACGGGTCACTATGTAACCGAATGCCAGTTGGACTGAAGACAATGGGAGCTGCATAAAGAAACACACTAAAACCCGACATATCTCCGTCGCATGACTTCTGATGAAGAAACGCCTCCTAGAAAATGAAAGACCACACTTCAGAGAGCAGGATTACCATTGATTTTTTCCCCCTTAATGATTGACAGGGCTGATGACACTGTGACCAAACTGGGCACGTCCGACTGATTGACACAGGAGCCTTTCCCACACAAGTTTGAGGAAAGGCACAACGTGTCGATAAAAAAATCAGTCGTCGACATATTCTCTGAAGTGCAGACTTTCATTTTCTGGAGGCGTTTCATCAGAAGTCATACGACGTAGATGTGTTACGTTCGGACACATATAGCGGGATACACCCATTCTATAAAGCAGTCCTCCATTAATTTAATACCTCACACATGCTCTGTAATGGGAGTTGTGGCGCATGTCTCAGCTCTTGTTATGTTCCACCACTGACTCTTCATCCGTCTCTTTGTCTCTCGACCCTCGCTCCTCCTCCCTCCCCGACCGCAACGTACATCACCGAGCCGAACACAGTCCATCTGCAGGCCCGATCTCCATCAGCGTAATTCATTCATCCACGAGCTCCTCTCTCTCCGCAGCCTGCTCGTGTTAGACTTTTAAAAAAAAGCGTCCCCCGCTGTCTCTCTCACCCACTCCGTCTCGTTGCAACATTATGCTTCCCCCCGCAGTCATTCGCATGGCGATACAGTACGCAGTGGCCTTTGTGAATAATGCAGTGGCAATAAAATCTTTCGCCGTGTTCAATTACGCCAGCTCGGGCTGTCTCCTCTCTTGCTGCTGCTCCTCCTTCTGTTTATGTGCGAGTTTGTCTGCGCGCTGATTACGACGGGAGCGGGCCATAAAGCCACAACAACATTAATTTTATCCTCCTTTATGTCTCTATTAAACCGCAGTGGTTTCCAAACGCGGATGACGAAACGCTCCTCCTGGATCTTAAAGGCATCCGACGGTCCGTCTCGCCGGCGATGCTCCTTCCTCCTCCCGCTGTGACCTTTACCACAGATCCAAACATGTCGCCTCAGTCGATAGACAAATGAGGGAGGCAGCGTACTTAATTAGCCGGACACGCCAAAGAAAGTGAAACCTCTCTCTAAGAAAGGAAGTCAATGCATTGTTATTGCGCACTCGCTGGCCTTTGACCCCCAGCGTCCATAACCAAGTCAACACAGGATAATGGGTTTCCTTCTTCGTGGCCGTCGAGCCCGCATTCCCACTTAATGAAGGGGATGCAGGTTAATAGCCGAAAGCTTCGGATGCCGGTATTTGCGGACGTCCGACCATTGATTAGTCGCATAAAGGAGACTGTAAGGGCAAATCCATCCAGTCCATAAAACAACAGGGTTGTAAAGTTTACAAGGCCGTGGAGGGACTTTGGTCAGGATTTATCTGGATCTTTATATCCAGGGTCTTCAGTCTTTATCACACGTATGTCCAGTCCATCAGACTGGATGTAAAAGTGTTTTCCTCGGCCTGTATCCCCTCCTGCTACCACCGTCCTCCCTTCATGCACTGAAATGAAACCCTCCGAAAATCAATACGTCCGCTCGCAGCCTCACATGAGATAAACTACATCGGTTCACTCGGCGGCAACACGGAGGCTCCCCGCAGAGGCAACACCACCTAATGTTTTTCCACGAGGGCTGTTAAAAAAAAAAAAAAAAGCCAACAGACAACTTAATTATCTGAGATCTTCGCAGCTTTCCTCTCCGGTATCTGTTTGTAGAAACATTCCCACCCGCTGCGGTGGATTTCTCTCCAGCACCGAGCTGGAGGGAAAAAAAACTCTGGAAGAACATTTCCACTTCTTTTTTTTCTTGTCTTTTTTTTTTAGTTTTTCTGAGGAGGTGATTTGTGCTGAGAGCCCCGCAGACGAGCCCGGGAGCGTCTAGCCGCTCAGGATTTTTTAATGGAAGTGTAGCCTGTCGCAGCTGGCAATAAGGCTGGAGAGGACTCGCAGACAGGGCACCAGGGAGGTCCGGAGCCAGTTTACCAGGGGCACGGCAATTAACATGCAAATATACTGAAGGGACAAAATTAGATTGGCTTCCTCATATTTCACGATTGTCGTCTCTTTAACTAGTTCCAGATTCCTTTCTTCTTCCTTGTAATCTATTGTTTTGGTGGCGGTGGCTGTGAAAGAAAGGCTCTGATCCGTGTTTCTCAGCCAGATTACAGTCTCAGCTTCCATATTATGATAATAGAAACATGTTGTGTTCGGCTGCTCGGTCATTATAGCGCGCCTCGCGGCTTTTGTACATATATTTGCACTGAAGATGTGCGGCGGGAGCCTCTGACAGCGGCGTGAACCTCATGTAGTTTTTCCAGCTGCTGACGGTCCCGCCCCTGCTCCCTGCGGTGGATAACATGCTAATTTTTGTATCATATCTGTATCTATAGATCTATATTTACGGAGGCAGCTGCTTAGATAGTTTCTCTATGGTTTTGTTTGGCTCGTGATTGGCAGTGCCCAGAGCACACACACACACAGTTTAGACATTTAAGTGGTTTCATTTTAAGTCATTTCTATCATGAACTGAAAAGACCCGCTTCAGTGTCTCCCACCAACCATTAAAAAGCCTCTTTGTATTCAGAGGTTTATTACCTGCTGCAGGTTACAGCTATTGACTTCCTCCTATGGCAGTTTAACCTCAGAGCCGCCGTCTAAAAAAACTTCTGACAGCGGCGCGCAGACCTCAGGCTGCTGAAACGCTCACCGTCGCAATATAGGTGAAGTGTGCGGTCGAGTAGCACCAGTCGTACTGCTGCCGGGCTTTAAAAGCTGCTCGGTCTCATCTTTGTTGAGTGCATGAATGTGTTTGAGGAGAAAGGAGCTCCATCTAGAGATATTCTGAAAGAGAGTAAAGGTCAAGATCGCTGAGGAGTGAAAATTCAGTCATCATCTACTCGGCATATGCCGATGGAAAGTCAGGTGAAGTTTTTTTTTCAGGGCGAAACAGTGTTGCAGCGTTCTCCCGAACAACTGAAGAAGATGGGGACTTGTTTTTAGACATAAGTTCTGATTACAATAACCAGATTCTGTTGTTTGTATTCAAGAGTGTCTCAGTTTTTCTGGAGGGTCCTTAAGGAGACGCTGGGAGTCCCTGGACCCCGTCTTCAAGAGCCTCTCCATGCCTCTGTCTCTGTAATATTAAACCTGATGCCGACACAAAGCAGGCCACTGACCGGCTTTAGCTCTGTGATCTGTGCTAATGTGAGCTGACAGCTAGCCCAGCGTGGCACGGCTCTGACCGGGCCTCTGTATGGCCCCGCAGGCCATCGCGGCCCCCTCGCTGGAGGAGGGAGCAACCACCTGCTACATGGCGATCACTTTAACACGGCGGCGGAGGCACCGTCCGCCCCACAAAGACCTCAGCATCCACCCTCGGTTGCCGTGGAGACTGCGGCTCGTCTCGACTCAGGCTGGCGGATCGGCTTTGCCACACCCATGGGTGTCTGGAATGAAAGGAGGGGAGGGTTTGGAGGGGAAATTGGGAGATTAGTGGAGGAGAGGAGCGGCGATCAGACACCAGGCTTTCACTGCAGACAAGAAACAGGGAAAATACCATGTTTTCTGTTATTGTAATAATCTCCTGCACACATGATTCAAAGCGTGATGTCTCGAGGCTCTACCGGACGATCATGTGCCGCAGGAATTGTACAAACCGAGGCTATTGATTTGCAAAGACTTAACAGTATATTGACCGAAATTAATCCATCTGAAAACGGACAGCAAATGGGAGAATTTGCCGGGCCTCAGGAGCCGTTTCCTTCCAGAGTTTTCTTTGTTTAATTTTAAGTTTTTAGAGTCATGATCTGCTGAAGTTTCTTACTCGGGAGAACCCAAACATTTCCAGACGTTGCTCGGAGGAGGAGAGGGTCAGGATGTTCCTCAACATGTGGGTGTTTTTTGTTTTTTTTTTGCCTCGACTCTGCGAGCAAACGTGCTAAAAACAAACTGACAGGCTTGTACGAGGGGCTGCAGGATTGTGTGAAGGAGAGCGAGGAGACGTGGAGAGCAGGCGGGACAACAGTGAACTTTTGGCTGTTTTTTTAATACGCATCAGAAATTCTTGTTTTGCAGTGGTTCATCTCATTTCTCCAAATGTCTTGAGACAATAATACATCTGTTAGGTTTGATTTTAATCCTTAGCCTTGAATCCATCTTCGCAAACATTGTCCTGAAATGGCTCTGCGGGCGTCGGTTATGTCACTCCGTTGCAAGCAAAGCACATTAACAGATTTTCACGCAGCGCCGGAGTAAACACGATTGATCCGGAGGCCACAAAATATTACAGGCGGGATTTGACTGCAGCACAGTTCATTACTCACAAAGCCAGGAGGCCCTGCGTGGCCTGGGAATAGCTTAGCGTGCATGCTTATGCTGAGGCTTGCGGTGGATCTGCTTTGATTTGCACTGAAGACGGCAACTGTGAGGGCGACAAAATACGGATTAGGTGTGAATTTAAAACAATGAATATGCTGATGTGTGCAGCGTGTAGAGAGGATGAATGTAGGATGTATACAGCATGCGGACGATTCACAGCTGACGTTCTGTATTCCGCTATTTGTTATAAAGCTTTGAATAATTGAGCACGAACTATAAAGTCAGTGTGTTATTTTAAAGAATGCAGTGAATTATTAATACAGTCGGTGCAGGTATGTAAGCAGTCACATTGGATCATGCACGCAGCCTGTACGTTTGAGAGGAAGAGCTCGTAGTATCGTCCTGACCGTCACCAGCTTGTAGACCTATATTTAGATCCAATATGAAGGCTACCGCTTTAATTAAACTATTCAAGTGCAATTTCTATCATCATTTTATATAAAACATGCATAAAAGGAAGATAAGAGACCTCATGTAGGGGAAAATGATCTGAGAATAAGAAGATTCAACAGGTTTTTTCAGAGCGTCTCGGTGCATCTCATCTTGAGTTTATGATGCCACTTCTGAGAAATGACAAAAACACATCAGGGTAATGATCGGCAGGCTTTGGGGATCCACCACTTGATGATTGGGACGTAGCGCTCCAGCTCAACCGCTTCATTATATCTGTCCATTGTACTGGACACCACGCATGAAAGTATTAAGAAACGAGGAATAAATGTAATTTTGGATGTTAATCCTAAAATACTGACAGCTTTGAAAGTTTGGAGGCTGACTTAATATCTCATTTCCGTTGGCTTCTCCTGGTTGAAAATTAAATTACATTTTTTTTGAAAGTCCCACAAAAGATTTGGTGAAGATGAACACTTTTTTTTTTTTTTTTTTTTTTACAATAACCATCTCAGAGAGGTGTTTTTTTGCTGAGCAGCTTTAACAAGAAGACTCGTGAGACAGTGGCTGGCAACTCGACGATCAATGTGTCCCAGTTCGGTAAATGTTATCTGTGATAGTGAAAAACTGGCTTATCACCACTAATAGTTTCCATTCTGTGCTGGTGCCTGTCCTGCCTGCAGTCACGCCAGCGTTCACGCAGCAACAATGCGGCTCTTTTAAAATCAGCAGCTCGAATCTAATTTCTTCATTTTCTTGCTTTTTTTCGGTCCAATATAAACCAGAAATGTTCCACAAAATCTGATTTTAAAACCACAAACTACATCCACTTGATGACTCCCGAGGGGACGTTGCACAGTCGGAGATTGTAAGAAGAAAACCAATATATATTCAAAACGGAGATAAACAGACGGCTCGGATCAAAAACTTCAAGAAAAAGACGTTGCCGGATCAGAGGAGTGAAACTAAATGTGCACAGGAAAACATATGGAGGCTGGCTTTTACTTAATCTGCTGCCCTGGACTTGAACTGACCTCAAGATATTTGCATGTGCGTAAGATATTTCTGACATGTTGTTGTCTGACTGAGGCTAATGGACCGTTCTCCGCTCTGAAGCACATAAATCCACTGTTAGCTGGTGCTTGGAGCGTGTATAGTGTGTGGGCATTAATGGACAGGCTTTTAGTGTGCCATAGTAACAGTGACTTCTGAGTGTTCTCTGCGTGACCTTCATGTGTTTCACATGTACGTTGTAGCGAGTGCCCTAATGTGTTCGCAAGGGATCAGATGAGGAAGCGGTTGGACCATTTGCAGCGAGACATCGGGACATTTTCTGGACGATGGCAGGGTGTTTGTAGCTGGACGTCAGGACGTTTTGCAGCCAGCTTTCAGTCGGCAAATGCAGGCATTTATAGCAAGATGGAAGACGTTTGGTGGCCATCTTTCGTCGCGACAAAAATGGGTACTTTTAGCAAGACATCGGCACATTTTGCAGCCATCTTTTGCAGACCCAAGTGGGTATTTGTAGCGAGACGTCAGGACCTTTCGCAGCCGTCTCTTTGGCAACAAATGCAGGCATTTTTAGCAAGATGGAAGCCATCTTTTCCTGCGACTAAAAATTGGTATTTTAAGCAAGATGTCAGGGGATTTTGCAGCCATCTTTCTTAGACACAAGTGGGTATTTGGGACGTTTTGTCTTGTGTGTTTTTACAAAGACTGATTCAGTTTTCATCTTTCTGGTGACAGAAGCAGCTGTTTTCAGCGAGACGTCGGATCATTTTGCAGCTGTTTTTCTGCAGATAAACATGGATATTTTTTGCTAGATGTTGGGACATTTTGCAGCCATCTTTGGTCGACACAAATTGGTGTTTTTAGTGAGACGTCGGGACATTTTGGAACCGTCTCTTGTATTTTTTGAAAGACACTGAGATTGATTTGAATTGATTTTGCAGCCATCTTTCTGGTATCAAAGTGTTTTTTTTTTGCAGTCTGTCACTTGTAGCGAGACATCTAGAGGTTTTTGCAGCCGGCTTTCTGGCGACAAAAGCGACACTATGACACAAAACATTGAAAACTTACTTGGGAAAGATGACCTCGCTTGCACGTGTCAGTTTTCTTCAGTTAAGCGATCTTATCATGATATTAGCGCGGTGACTGACACGAGTTTCTTATAAATGATGTAAAGAAGTGGAGTTCACATCATTCGCAGACTCTCTTAAATATCTGGTGGAAAAATCAAGATTTACTGGGGGAAAAGTGAGATTTAAGATGGATTTCCTGCCCCGCGTGAACGTCTGACAACTTAAGCTGCTTTCACATGATCGGCATCAAAGCGCTTAACGCTGTGAAACCGTTCATTTTTAATGGAAGAAAACCCCGACGCCTGATTTAGCAGCAGTGTTACACCTGATGCAGCGAGCCAGTCAGGCAGAGCTCACGTCCCCGACGCTCATGTTTGAATTATTCTCACACTCTGACCAAGTTTGACACTGACCTTTGAAGGGATTACTAGTGTTCACTTCTCATGAGTATGAACTTTTCATTCGAGTCATGTGGAAACCAAAATAAGAGCGAAGTGTTGCGTCAGTGTTTTCTGTCAGGCGCCCTGCGATCTGCTCGAGGCCTGTTGCCATCCTGCTAAGTTGCTAAAAGGGTTTGCTCCATATACGTCTGCACATGGAGTCATCTGGGGGCACATCACCGTGCTGTCGTACCATACAGCTGGAGGAAAGCGTGTTGGAGTGCGGTGGACGGAGCGTTGAGCGAGCACGATGTGAAGAGAGAGATCTCTGTGGAAAGTCTTTTTTGTTGCATGTGTCGGGGAGCTGGGGGGCGAGTGCACAGAGGAGCTCCCGGGTGTGTCGCAGCTGTCTGATGTTGAAGGTGATTGACAGGCGGCTCAGCCACTGAGTGATATGGGATTGCTCCGAAAGGCAGACTGTTTCCAAAAGCTTCACGCACAGCCGTCCATCACCTCTTTCTGCTTTTCTTCGCCCGCAGCGTGACTCTCTTTCCAGCCCCGTCGCCTGGATGAACTGTTGGTATTGTAC
The DNA here is from genome assembly GCF_965226575.1 of Pagrus pagrus. Classification (NCBI taxonomy): domain Eukaryota; kingdom Metazoa; phylum Chordata; class Actinopteri; order Spariformes; family Sparidae; genus Pagrus; species Pagrus pagrus. The sequence goes on along the minus strand of NC_140205.1, from coordinate 5,702,606 downwards.
GTTTCTGCAAAGCACGGATATCTTGATGACTTCCTCGTTTGGGGGAGGAGGGGTCGGATGTTGGCGAGAGAGTTTGAGAACGCCATTGCAGCGAGACGTCGGGACGTCTTCTGGGGACAAAAGCGTGCGTTTGAAGCTAGACGTTGGATCATTTTGCCGCCGTCTTCCCCGACAACAAAAGCGGGTGTTTTCAGCAAACATCAGGACAGGAAACATAATTTTTAAGCCGTCTTTCTGATGACAGAAGCTGGTGTTCTCGGTGAGATGTCAGGACAATTTGTAGCCGTCGTACTAGCAAAGGTATCTTTTGCTCGACACTGAGACACTTTGCAGATGTTTTTTTTAGGTTTATCACAAAACGTGATCTTTTCCTAACCCTAAACAAGCGGCTACTGTGCCTAAACCTAACCAGACCTCAAACAGAGCATCGCCACGGCATAAAATTTATCAGAAATCCGACATACCCGTGGTTAGCAGAAACGTTAAATGCCAACATTTATTCGGGCGACTGTCTCACACACAGTCCTCGGCGCACCAGTCACACAGCCACCTCCTCACCCACTCACCCACTAATTAGTCTATTTCCACAGCCTGTCTGTTCTCAGAGAGATGAAGGACTTGTTAACATAATGCTCAATAATGAAGCCATTTTCAGAGCAAAAAACTAATCATTTCCTTTCTCTCTGTGAACAAGTTCCACTTCCAGATATCTGTCCTTCAATTTTACTGCTCAACCTTTCATCAACAGGTGTTGAGTCATGTAATTATGACTGTAAGCAGGATGTGCAGTCTGCCGGCGGGGCTGTTTGGCTTCTCTCTCTTGTCTTTTATAAGGTGTTAGTCCAGGATTACATAATAAAACTGACAGTTTGTTGCAGTGCATGAGAGGTTCTTACCACTGCTGCAAAGTTGGGATGAAATATGTTTAGTTTGTTGTGTAATCCTGAGCACAGGAACGTCGGGTGGAGGGCTCTCCTGCTAACAAGCTGCTGTCGCCCGAGTTCAAGCATCCTCCGGTCGAGCCCTGAGCCCCGTTGTCTGTCTGTCACCGGCATTTCAATGGCGCTTCAGTCTGCTATCACTGAACTCCTGTCTCTTTCACCTTGTGTGTTTGTGCCACCTGTATTCCCCCTCCCCGATGAGATCTCGCACCTTTTTCTTTATTTTGCAGCGGCAGCGATTGCTTCCTCCTCGTGTAATGCTGATTTCATGCTCGGCGTACGCCTCGTCACGGAGGCTGCACCCAGTTTTCCAGCACGGCTCTTTTTTTAAGGCCTTGGCGGAGCCCTTCATTGTGACGCCGTTATCTTTTTGCTCTCTGTTAATCTTCATTAAAACGTTCAGAGCAAGCGAGTATACGGCGCGTTCATCAGATTAAGTTCGGGTGGAGGACTGAACGGCGCTGTACTCAAGGGAAGCAGAAGAATATTGCTTTTACACACTCGCTGGTTAAAGCAAACTATTTTGTTTTTTAACTATCGAGTCGGTGGAATAGAAAACGGTTATTTATAACACAAAAGCTGCAGAAAGCTTTCAGTTTCTGTGGTCTTGACACTGGCTTCCTCGCAACAAAAGTACCTTTTTTAAAAGTTTTTCCTTCTTATCGCCCCTTGATTTTGCCTTTTTGGAAGTGGACTTTGAGTCCTCGTCTTTGTCCCTGACCTCTCACTCTGGTTAGACTTGTGTCACCGTAACATCAGTAAAGGTCACTGCTGAATGGCACTCGAATGGTTGTATGGTTGAAGACAACTGGATGCTGTTTTTGTGGCTTTTAGGTTGCATTTTTTTACCTTTTTTGACAGGGGTATTGTGCATTAGGGGTCAGATATGTCAAAAAGTTGAGCCATTTTCTTTACAAAACTAAAAAACATAGTCCCGCCCACTTCTACCAGGTCGAAAATCTTTTCAGAGCACCGTCGCTTTGCTTTTCATGCTCAAAGCCTTTCCGCTTTCTTATTCTGAAGATTCCCAAAATCAATGAAATCCCACACGGCGTCTTCGCTGCTACCTTGCACTCAGTCAGATCGACACATGGCGTGCACGCAGATGCACACGAGCGTTCGCGTTAACTAGCCATCGATGCTTGAGTGCCGGGCGGCTGAGTTAAGGCGGGTCAAACACCGTCACCGCAAAAGGCCGTGATCAAGGAGAGTAAACTAGGTAGGAAGGAGGGAGGCATGACAGGAGAGAGGAAAGTGAGGTGGCGAGGGAGACAAAGACTGACTAATTATTTTCTCTAAATCTTTTAAATGTTACTGCAGAGCCACCGTTACATCCAATGATCCAACTGGGCATCTTATGACTGTGTCAGGTTATAATATTTACTCGATAGGGGACAGCAAAAAGCACCAATGCACCCCATTAGGTCATTGTTGGTGACTAATTGTGTCACATTTATTGAGACCTTTCATTAGATTGTTTGTTCTACGTGTCGGATTTTAAGTTATTTGCAATTTGAGATGTCGTTTTAGCCAAAAAACAGTATAAATCAGGGGCGTGTGCCACAAAGCTTTTATAAATCAGTCATCAAATACATTTCTACACCTTTGGCTTTTTAATATCTTCTTCTTCTGCTCGTTTGTCCAGATAAAAGTGTCAATCAGCCCGTTTAAAGGGACCAGAATAAACGTTTTCCCAATCGTATTTTAAATGCTTCCCATGTCTTCATCTGATAATCCTCCACACGATGATGTTATTAGCATTCTGCGGGCTGTTTGCATGTTTGCTCTGGAATAACAGGCTGCACAGATGCACAAAGCTCCCGCTAGCTGCTCCTCCTCCCGCTCGCCCTCTGACAGGGTGTATGTATTTTAGCTGCTACTGTAACTGCTCACTATGCATGAGTTTGGAGCCAACGGGAAGATAAAGTTTCATTTGAATTTAAAATACAGAGATGGCTATTACTGCCCTAATCTCAGCTTCAGAGTCATTTTGGTGTCATCGCTGCCTCCGTCACCTCCTGCACCAACCTGCCGTGTCGCAGACAAACAGGCCGCACCTGTGGGAGGTTACAGTGAGCTTCCACCTGTCATCTGCCTCTTCATCGTGCTTGTGAGCAGGGGTCGTACTCTTTCTTTGAGTTTCACAGAATAATAACCGCTGATTGTTTCCACGTACGATGGGACGACGATGACTCGAGACAGACCGTCTTACCTGTTACTGTACTTCATCGCACAAATTCACTTTTCCTAGAAGAGCGCTCGTGTGTCATCGCTTCATAAAAGCACCATTGTTCGCCTCGCCTTCGCTTCTCTTGGAAACGACCTCTCGAAGTGCACATGACGAGATCCTTTCTCTCACAAATTGCTTAACTGCGTTAGGTGAGCTCGTCTCAAAAAGTGCACAGATGCTCCATTCAACCCGGCACAATCCTCTCATTGTTCGACACGCAGATGAGCCTCTGTCGGGTATAATCTCGTGAGAGGTGCAGCAGCTCGTAGTAATAACTCACTTTTAATAACAACTGGATGTGTAGCCCGGTGCTGGCTGCTGCCCCTCGCCATTCAGGAGCAGGCTTACGGGATCATTTTAGTTTTTGTAGTTTTTATGGCAAAACTCCAGCGCCGTGACTTGAATGCCAGGTTGTATCACTGAATGGTCAAAAAAAACAATTAAGAAACAATCTGTTGACGAACAAAGCAGCTCTCCCATGACTAGATCCCATTACTGCCGATCTGAACGATGCAGGAATTATGTATTTATTCACTGCAGTGTGGTGTCAGTTTCACAGAATCTGACACGAACTGAGATGAAACTCTGTATAAAAAGCTGCAGAGTCTTAGCTTTGTGTCTCTTGCAACTTGCCATGCCATCATTTCACAGTGAAGTAGCCATAAACTGTCAAAAGGCCAACCTGCCAGAAAGCAGAACAGTTTTAATATGTTTAAAAGAAGGATACAGCCGTGCCGTGGTTGTTGCGACGCAAATAACTGCAATTACTTTCCAATTTGTGACAAGTTTTGTGTGATTTTGCAAAACATTAGCCGTGCAATTCAAACAGCGTTAGCCTTTAAAGGTCAGCTGCGAGGAAATGGTTCTGAATGTGGGGAGTTCCTTTGGTCGGCTCGCTGTTAGCAACAAGAAGTTGAATTGTTTCTGTAACTTTAGCAGGCTTTAAAAAACAAATGGTCAGTTTATCTAACATCGAAAATGAGCAGCAGCAGAAGCTCGGTCGGACAGAATGAGTAATGTCTAAGGTTAATAGCAGTACCTGAGAAGACGAGCTGCAGGGAAACAAAATTCTTGCCAGTGAAGCAACAAGACAGTGAGTTTTGGAGACCGAGGCTTGAATTTGGGATGACTTTACCTCGGGATACCGGTGGTTCATGAAAAAAAAGGCATTTGCGGAAAAACTGTGTAGATATACCTCAGACATAAGGCTCAAAAAGTGTATTTATATAACCAGAGATTAAGAAAATGCACATCCAAAGTCAAACAAGTAACAGAAGACAGATTTACTATATAAAATAAGAATATTCTTCCTTTATCTGACTCTTCATCTCCATCTGTACGACCATCTCTCTGTCTCTGTCTCTGACGCATGAGCAGCCCGACCGACCAGCTCCCAGGGGCCTTGTCGTGTTGGGGGTGGTGTTCGTTTACCCGGGGTCTCCTAACCAGCCAGAACCAGAGAGTCAATCTGATTAATCCTGGAAGAAACTGCAGAGGTCTGCCTATAGTCCTATACAGTCCCGTCTAATTACACTCGACTAGTTCCTCCCTGAGAGCCCCTTTCCATGTGTGCGCCATACCCGACTGGCATATACCGTCCGCCATGCGTCCCATTAAGTTGAAACGTGTGATGGGACAGATATGCGTGTGGAGATGAAGGAGCTGGATGTACGTCAGGTTATCGTGTGGCGTTCGGCAGCAGAGCGCCGGTCTCCTTATTCATTTCCTCGCAGCTTCCTCCAAACAGATCCACTTCCTGTCTGTCCTCCATGATGCTATCCAGCACACAGGAAATAACATGTCTGTATTTTTCCCATCAGTCATCTATCCCTCCTCTTGCGCGTGTGCTTCTGTATTTTGATTTTTCTCAGCTCGTCCTCGTGCCGCGCCTTATTTCCCCGCAAACTACTTGTGATAACGACCCGTCGGTCAGCTGTCGCGGGTTTTATTGTCGCTCCTCGCCTCCCGCCCGACGGTCCACTTCCTCTCGACTTCATTTGATCCCGTCACTGCTCGTTTGAGCTCAATGAAAATATGACGCTTCAAACGCCGGCGTCGCAGGATGCCGCGCTTGTGATGACGGGAAAGACATTTTGCGCGCGTGTTTGAAGCGACTTTTAACGTGACACCAGCGAATCTCTAGAGGAAATGGCCGGCTTTATAAACGCTCCTCTCCTCTGTCTCAGCCTCTTTTAATGAACTATTTAAGCCCTCAATCAATCAACGCTTTCTCATGCATTTTACATCCTGACACTGATGGTTTTCTTTCATATGTGCCGTAATCGTTGGGGGGAAAAAAAGAGGAGATACGACATGAAAGCCAGAGTTCAATTGCTGCCATCGCCGAGCCCATCTACGGGAGCGTCGGGTTGCTGTATTAGCGGCCGGTCACGCGGCGTTGAAAGTTTCACTCTCGCACTTTGATGTCGGGGCTCCTGATAAGCCACAAAGTCTCAGAGATTGAGCAAAGCACCCGCGGGGACTTCACACTGTTTGTGTGTCTGTGTGTGCGCTTGCTTGGAATCGATCCAAGCGGCTCACAACAGACACTCCTGAAACAGAGACGAAGGCGTGCAGAGACGTTATCAGTGAGGTTCGAAAGGGACGATACCTGGTGATCAGCAGAAAAAGTAGACAGCCTCTACACTCGCCCCCGAAGGGTTTTATTTCAAGATTTTGGGAACTTGCTGCAGGCGTTCGCTCCCGTTTAACCACAAGAGCGTTCAGGAGGTCGGCTGCTGATGATGGAAGTTCAGGTCCGGCTGGCAGGTTCAGCCCAGAGGTGTTGGACAGGCCTGTGGAGTTATTTCACACGAAGCTGCTGGGAAATCCATTTCTTACAGGACCTGAGTGGGTTGAAGTGGCATCTAGAGGTGCAACCGAGTGACCAAGTTTGAAATAAGTGAAATGATGTGAATGTGTACGAATGTGTCCACAGAGAAAAAGATGGCATCATCTAGTATCCAACAAGCCAAGCCTTTATAAACTGTGACTTGCAAAGAAGCTGAACTTTAAAAAAGTGTGTTTTTCAGCTCTGAAGCCATATTTACTGAAACCTGTGGCTCTAAATGTATCATGCAGGACCAGATGTGATAAAACTATATTCAAACTACACAGGATCTGAATTTAGTGGCAAGAAAATGAGAGCTAGTGGAGATATGAATTTCAAAGATATTAATTTGATTACTGAAACCATCCTGCAGCAGCTATTTAAATGAATCCTGTTGTAGGTCATCCTCAGGGTTTCTTGGATGTTCAGGTCAAATTTCAACCCAATGAAGTGAAAAATAAGTGACTGGTGAAGCTGAAAAAATGCTGAAATTTAGCTCAGAGGGCCAAACTTCAAAATATCTTCAACATATAAGTATTTGGAGTCCAGCTGTGGGATTAAAAGGAAGCTTTAACATGAATTTCTGTCAGTAGGGTTTGATTTCGATGGCTGTTTCCATTTATCTAGATTGGAAACGTGTTTTCTATCTGGTTCTGCTCGGGTTCTAGCTTCATTGATTGCCATTTTTTATATCTGTTAACCTAAATATTACATTATTCATAAAGTTTGTTACTTAAATTATAATCTAAGATGAACCAAAACAGCTCTGATAAGATTCGGATCCGATCAAATGTTCTCAAACCTCAACTGCAGCATCAACATCCGGGCTGATCTCAGTCAAGTTCACAGCGATACTATAAATATGTGAACGAGAGCCTCAGTGTGCTCTATTATGTCCGTCGTGCGGTGAAACGTTGGAGTGGAGAATGATTAAAGACCAGGAAATGATGCCAGTGTGTGTGAAATCTATAATTCAGCTCTTGATTAATGGGAGGAGTCCGGCGGACCAGAATGGAGAACGATGGAGTTTTTATATTCCGGTCGATACGTAATAGGATCTGGCTCTCCGTGTGCATTAATTAACACACCGTCCAGAGTTTAAACAAGGCCACTGGGTTTGGTTCAGACATTAAGCTCGTGCGGTGGCTGGAAATTGATCACGTTGGGGCCGTGAGTGGGTCATTCCCGGTGCTAGCTGTGTGCTACGCGTGTGAAACATAAATAGCAGCAGCAGTCTAGTAAATGTAGCCTAGAGTTCAGCGAAACGGGGAATCTCCTCAGTCACCTGTGGGCCCACGAGTTCATGCTGTTCTGTAAGGATCCACATAATGAGACCCGGGAATAATCAGCACGGCACAGATGCTCCGACAGCCTCTCTGACTCATCCTGTCTTGTTTGGATCAAATGCAGCGTCAGGAGGAGAAAAACAGCCAAAACAACCCGGTTAAAAAGGTTAAAAAGAATTGAAAACGAATTTGAATTTCAATTAGCGAATCCGATTTCCATAATGTAGTGTATCCGTGAGTCACCACTGTGAGTAGCTGCCGCCTCGCTGAGCAAACATGAAAAGAGCTCGTTTGCTTCCCGAGCCTCCGACCAGAAGATTGTTTTGTGTGCTTTTGGAGAAAAGTTGCAAACTTTCTCACCTCGGCGCTGTTTGTCAGAAAGTTGATAATGTGTACACTTTGCAGAAATGTGTCTCTCTCTTGACCTTGACTGCGGCGGCGAGGTCTGGCGGAGCCCGAACGGATTTGTCTTTTGGGGAGAAGGAGCTATTGGAATATTGGATTTGCAGGCTCAGCTCGGTTCTGCGTGAGCGAGCCTCTTCGGCTGCTGTCCTGGAGGAAGCGCTGCCGGTGATTTCCCCTCGACTGAACCACTTTTTTTTTCTTTACATCGCCGTCAGAGTAATCGCAGACTCGCATCTTTTTAGTCTCGAGCTCTTTCGAGGAAAACAGCTGAAGGAGAATCCGCCGTTAACTCTTTCCCATCCAGAACACTTAGCGCTGAATCCCCCCCGAAGGTACGGAGGCGCAGGAGCACTCTTGTTGCATAACACCGTCTGTATGTACAGTAGAGAGCGGTGACGGCAGCATTTAGATCATTTACTGCACTAAAAATAGGAGTAAAACCACAGTGTGAAGATAAATTCATGCTGTTTGGCAGCTTAACACACAGAAAAACATCCTAATTTAGATGATTGTCATGATTTGTGTGCAAAAATTACAATTTGTAAAGTAAATATCTGTGAATTCAGTGGAATAAAGGATTGTTTTTAAATTGTGGTAAAGTGGAAATATAAGTTGCATTAAATGAAAATGCTCCAGAGACGTACAGGGAAGAGATATTCGACAGATTTCTAAGATTTAAATATGCATAAATGTCTTTTGTTGAGCTAAAAAATCAAGACATGGTGCAGACGATTGACAGAAAACGAATCCGCGAGCCATTTGTTTGTCAAAACTTCTCCTCCTCCTGCCTCTCCAGCATGAGGAGTCGCCCCTGGCTATCGGTCTGACAAGAGGAGACATCTGAAAACTTGACCTTAAGGTTTAGGAAACTTTAACAGGCAGCATTTCCATTTTTTTGACACTTCTTGGACTACTTACTGTAAGTCATCAATCATGCAGACAGTATTTTGCTTGTGCTTAAAGCCCCCAGACAGCATATTTGAATATTTTTATGATATTTCATATTTTTCGGAGTCATTTCCTGGCGATGCTGATGAGCCACGCTGCCCAATGAGTCACAAATCATGGAATATAGGGAAATATAGAATAAGGACATACGACTACAGTAGAATCTGGGAGTCGGGCTTGAAGGTTTGAATTGGGAGGATATGATAATGCTTCGGATTTTATAGTTATTTTATGTAAATGTGACAGGATATTCAGCAGCCATAAGTTTTATAGCTCTTCACCGTGTTGCCAGTTGATCAGGTATTTAGAAGTAATGTGTGGCGCAGCAGCAGATCAGCCCTGCCTCCTCTAGTGTTTGGTTTGTTGTTTGGATATCGTTATCATCACTTCAGAGGCTGCAGTTTGAAGTTTATTGCTTCACGTCTTTCTGATACCTCGTGCATCCCGTTTCTGTGTTTCAGTGTGGAGAATCTCCACTGCTTGATGAGATTGTACAGTCTGTAGAAGCTTTTAAATATATAATATATATAATATATATAATATATCCTGTCCAGATCAGCCGAGAAGGAAAAATGTAATCGGTTACAAAATAAACGGCTGCATCGAGAGAATCCAAACCTTTGTATCCAAGCTGGATATGAAGCAGAATTATTCATTTTTTATGGGAAAACGGCACATTTCCTGTGTTTATTTCCAACCGAGGGGTCAAGGAACTCTGGATTTAACATTATTGACCACACTTGCTGCTATGCTGCTAACGGGGATGAATTAATAATCAAGTCTGCCGGCTGAAACGGTGCCAGAGCTGGTCTGTTTGCAGAGAGACCGCACAGCAGCAGCAGCAGCAGCAGATAGGAACTCCTCGGCCCCCGTGGACCCAGACATCAACTTGATGCATGACTTCTCCACCGTGTCTCCGCAGTATTGAACTTCCTCTCCCCTCTCCATCCTTTAGTACGAGCCCTGAAGCTGAGCATGACCTTTATGTTGCCACCGAGGAAAGATAGAAAGACGAGGAAGTTGCTCGCAGTACTCCTCTGCTGCCTGTGCAGCGTGTAGGGGTGACCGGACGGCGTGACTGCTATTCATTACAAGGATTTATGGATTTTGTGTGTTTAACAAAAACATTGATTCAGCAGCTCTATTATCTCAAGGCAGTCATATAGCAGGTAGTGCTCGGATAAACACACACCCGAAGCCTTGTCATTAATGATCCATCCACACGGCGTGATCATCATTAGGTGTCTGCTTCCCTCTCAAGGAGGAATTGTCCTTTTTTTCCAGCCAAAGAGTTTGATCCTGTCTGCTTAAGGCCACTTGAGTGTATTGGAGGGCCCTCTGCGCTGTGCTTCTTCTCCTCTTTCATCAGTCGCACTGGTGGCCAGACATGTAAGTCATTCGATCTCACTTCAGGGCGTTTGAAGTTTGAGGTCTGCTGAAGAAGCCTTCCATACTTCAGAGTCTGTATTTTATTATTTGCTCTGGAGATCAACGCAATAATCATCGCAGCAACATCCCGACAGCAATCAATAAATCAAATATCGAGTATTTGTGGCCATTGCAGGCGATAATAAGCCAATCGCGTTGAGTTCCTGTGAAAAGAGAGAGTAGGCTACCTGTCTGTCAAGGCTAGGCGAATGTATTGCTAAAGCTATTAGCAAGCTAGTTCACAAGAACGGCAGAGAAAGGGCAGCCAAAAATGTACTAATGCTAACATGCTAGCTTGACGGCGGTGAGTGCTAACAATAGCCATGTTCATTGTTTATGTTCATTGTGATAATGTGAGTTGATTGTTTGCCTGTAAGTGAGACATGAGGTTGTTGGGTACAGTTAGCGATTACAACAATGTGCTGAGCCTGTTATTGAGCAGCTAGCTTATTCAGTAGCACAAAGCACACAGCCCCTGCGCTGCGCTGCGGCAACAACGGACTCACTCAGCAGCTAATAAAAACACAAAGCACCCAGCCCCTGAGAAAAGCTAACCCCAGTTAGCACAAAGCACACACCTACAGCAGTAAGGAGTAACTGTCGCGCAGGGTAGCCTTTTTCGGACTATAGTTGTTTATTTATTTGACTAAAAAAAGTCAAGAGAGTGTGTTGAACCTAGCAAACCAGCTGCTAATGCACCTCCCAGCTAGCCAGCGGTAGCTACGGGGCAGTCTGTGTCAGTGGAAAAGAGTTTATTCCAAGGTTTTTCCTAGAAATGAAAACAAAGAAAACTATTTTAAAACATTCCTTAATACCAAACACACAGTGCACGGTGTCCGTCTTGTGGTGCACAGTTCTAAATATAGAAGATCCAAAATTCACTCACCAGCAGCCCACGTTGGAAGAAATCTGGAGGATGGAGGGTCCAACAGTGTGGCCACTTTTAGATCATGGTTATTCAGAGATAATACTGACATGAAATATTAAATAGCTGAGGAGGATCTGTGCTCACCTTCTGTCTCACTTGTCTTTTTTTGTGGGAGCCTGATTCTTTACCTTGTAGGTAATAAATCGCTGCACTACTTAAATTTTTGAGAAAACAATATAGTCTTTCTAACTTTCACTGTCTCCTTGAGATGGAGAACATTAATCTATCGCCCTTTTTTTACCCAAGACTGTTTTCTGTGTTTTTCAGAGTGCGGTGATTGTTGTTTTGATCTCATTTGCAGCTGAATTGTGAAGTACCGGGCCCGATTCAAGGACTTTCCAGATTGATAGCCGCTCTCTGCTAATGGAAATTGTGTTTGCACATGTGGGTGGCAAACACAAAAACAGCAGTTTCCAAGGAAACAAACAAATGTGATGCTCCGTGTTTAATATTGACTGTGCATCAGTCGTGGAGAAAGAATTGTTTTTCCTGATAATGGTAGGCGTTTATGCTCTACCAGTAACTAATGTCCTCGACTCCCGAAGTAATGATTTGTTAGATAAAATGTCTGAACGAGTGATAATGATTTCAGAGCGTCGAGAGTGAAATGGGCTTGATGACAGCTTCTTGATGAGGATTTGAGACAGCCGGATCTAGCGCCATCATGAGGTCAATCAGGTGTTCCCAATACTTTTGTTTAACGACCAAATGTGCACAATGATCATCAGCCTCAGCTTGACTTTGTGTTGATGATGTTAGCATGCTCACATTAGCATTTACCTTGGTGCCTCCTCACAGACCCAAGAGCTTGAGCTGTCGACTCTTAGACTTGTTGCTGCTGCAGCTAGACACTTTGGTTGTAATACTTGAAAATGCAATGAAGTCGTGTACTAAAGCTCAGAGTAAATGTTTTTTTTTTAATTATTGGGTAATTCTTTCTCTTTAGCCTCTAAATTGTATTTTGACAAGGAGCAACAGGCTGCATTGTAGAACTAATCTTAGTTTGCGTCGTGATTTTCTCTTTCTGAATGGCTTTCTGAGCCGTCTGTTTGCACAGAAGTCAAGTGTAGGAGCGCCAGTGAAAGGAGACCTTGAAAGAGCTGCTCGCATTGAGCTCGACACCTTTGTTAACTCTCAAAAACATTCAAGCATGAAGTACCCGGGGGCCACTTTCTCTTAGCTTTACCTTGAAGGCAAACAGTTGCAGCAGCCCAGAGGGGAGGGGTCGCATGCTTTACTATGGTAACAATGCTCGGAGAAGAAGGAATACTTGTTTCCAAGGCGATGTGGGTTGCAACATCGCAGATGTCAAGTCATGACAGTCGGGAGCCGCCGCTCGCTCCTCGTCTCATCCGATTCTGGATGTTTAGTGCTGATAATTCTCCTCGTGTGGATCGGTTTTTAACGAGGGGGGTTTTGAGGTTTTTGGGGTTGAAAAGTGCATCTTTAATCTGTTACATCATCTGCAGCATTATCGATAAGTGTGTTCGCTTCAGAAAAGAGAAATGTCGTGTGTGGTAGAGGAGGAAAATCGAGCTAAAAATAGGATTTTTTTTAATCTCAGATAGTTTAATCCGGAGATCCTGAAGATTTTATGCTCGGAAATGGAAAATCCTTACCTGCCTTCCTTCATCTAGCACATATGCCCACTCTCCTCTGTCACTGAATCATTGATGGTGGCCCTCCTCACATGCTATAGGTTCAAAGTCATATCAGAAAGCCTCCCGCTCTTGAACGATCTCAACGCCAAGGTGATGCAGATTACCCGATGCCAGAGCTCATAATACGTCCGAGATCCCAGTTTTAATTAAGGACTTTTTATCCAGGGAAGCCAACACCAGCGTTAATGAAAGGGACAGGCAGGGGGAGAACTTGGGAGGGATATAAATAGCAGCTTTTGTAGGCTAGGATTCCCTGTCGGGTTGGAGCCAAGCTCGCAGCAGATCACGCCAGCTGATTAGCATAGACATGCTCCCGTGGCTGTGGATGCAGATGTGTCTCTGTGATGTTGTGTGCAGGAGATACGGAGGACGCAACCCCCGAACGCAGACACAAGGCCGTTATTTGCATGATGTGTGTGTTTATCCAGACGAATGCACAAAAAGGAAGAAATAAATCAGGTCACAGGAGGGAGAGAGGTGTAAATCCACTCTGAAGCACTGGGGAAAGAGCAGCTACAGGCTTGCGGTTCTTGGTTTAATATTGTTATTTGTTTTATTCTTGTGGACAAGAAGCCAAACAAAGATGAGGCCGCGCCGCGATATTTTCAGCTCGGCTTCAGTGGAATAGCGGAAAATGTCAAGTAGCATCAGGCTGAGGTGTGAAAAACAAGGGTTTTTTCTCAAAACCACTACAGAGAGTCAGTAACCTGAACACACCACTGTGTTCAGCTTAAACTCAGGCTGACGATCAGTTTATTTCCACCTAAACCTGATCTCCTCAGACATCCAGGGGTTATTTTTCCTGCTGTAAAAGGACTAATCACTGCAGCTTACTGCAAAACAAGGTCCTATTGTGAGGTCGACTGTCCAGAGAATGGTTCAGGTAACGGAAGAAAGTGGAAAGTAAAGAAATAAAGGAACAATGAATTGTTAAAGTTACCCTTTAGAGTTTCTTTGTAAACAAACACAGTTATCTTTAAATGTCGTCTTACCACGCTGTACGTATCATTGAGGCCAACATGCTTTTTGTCTTCTTCAGTCTTCTTTTTCTCTACATTTTGTTGGTGTATTGCAGTTCCTTGGTGTTTTACAGTCACCAGCTGACAATCAGTGCAGTACTATGGCATTCAACAGTCAGTGGAGATGCGTGTTGTGTCAGCTTCATCCATGTTACTAGATCATGAGATAAAAACAAAGCAGGAACTTGCTCAAATCAACATTGTGACGATATTCAATCTGCATTCTGCTTTTTTTGATAAATACCTAAAAACTCTGAAAAAAGTTGTTTTTTAAGTGAAAGTATCAAACATGTACTGCTTTCAGCCTCTCAAATTTAAGGATTTGGTGCTTTTCTCTATCATTCTTCGCACTGTAACTTGTTTGTTGGTCAAACAAAAGACATTTAAAGTTCTTTCCGTCTTCCTTCTTGTTGTTGGAGTTCGTCCAGTATCGAGCAAAGCCCCCGCAGCTGTGAAACTGGCTGCGATGTAATCCCTGCTCGATATCGCGCACCGTCAAAGAATATCAATTTACGGTGCCTGTGAATGCATTGAATTACTGGTGTGTTTTGACCACAGCACAGTTGGTGATTGGTGAAACAGTGGAAAGACCAGCCATGATGGTTTTGGTGGGTTTGATGTTGTTTCCTTTGGGTTTGAATGAAGTGATAAAATTATTGTTTTTTTAAATAGAGTCTGGTGGCTTTGGTGAGAGCGATTTTATGGCTGTTTATGGTTAAACAAAAAGGCCTATCTCTGTTGGGATAAAGAAATTGTTGGCTGCAACCCAAGTTACAGTAAATCTGTTGTTCATCACTCACTAGGCATTCTGGGTAACGCAGAAAACCACCACCTGTAGCACATGAGGCCCTACAGGTGATAAAGCGGGTCAGGAATGCTCCGAACCTCATGTTATCTAACAGCGTAATAGTACTCAGTGATGGATTAAGAGCACAGCAGTGCGTGGATGGCGGACTGACTGCTGAGACATATGTTATGGCTGCTCACCAGCTACACATCTTCCAACAGCGAGGTTTTCTGTGTGCAGAGCAACATTATCCTGTGTAAGCTGCGTAAGCTGAGCGCCGCTGCTGCTCGTTCTTTCACGAGGAGCGTTTTTGTGAACGACGTGTGCGATTTGTAGGTCGGGCGCGGGGATTTGAACGAGTAGGTGCGGGTACAGCAGCACACCTACGTCCTCCCAGTTGCTCTGTGGGTTGAAGGAAAAACCACGGCTGCTCAAGGTCAGCCCATCCTGCTGCAAAGTCAATCATCACTGTAATGGATTTTTTTTTTTCCCCTCCCGCGGCTCGTCAACAACAGCTTGGGAGTCGTACATTGTGTTAATGTGTGTATACTTCATGTGTGAGCTGTGAACGCAGGTCGACTGCAAATTGAAAAAATCCTGCACACTTCAGACCTGTGAGAACACGTCTCCTCGCAGCAGTGTTTCGCCCTTAAAAAGCCGTTTTTCCTGCGTTAAATCATCGCGCTTTGCCCTCCGCTTCTGCAAAGTCGCATGCATGAAACGACCCAGCAGGCTTCAGATAAGGAAAAAACGAAATAATAAAAGCGGGGGCACCAAAAGCTTTTACCCTGAGCCCATCTTTGAATCATGAGTGCACGATTTGCATTTCAAAATATCCTTTTCAAACCATTGATTGCTCGCTTTCAGGCGAAATGCTTCTTCACAGCGTGAGCCTCTATTCTTAGCCGTAACCAGCAGCAGCTCGTGTGTATTCAGTCCGTCCGTCTGTCTGCTGGTTGGATGGTCCCGGAGAAGAAGAAGAAGAAGTATGACAGAGCCACAAAACTTCAGAAAAAGATCTTCTCAGTATCTCAGCATGATCTGTAAGGTCTGGCGTCTTCTCGCAGGAGAGTATTCAGCAGTTGCACCGAAACAAGCAACGAGCACTCAGATAAATCATTAGTCTTTGATGGAATAATCCTGATTTAATGCTGTTTATAATCACCGCAGTAATGTAATCAAAGAGTGCTTACATTGCATACTGTTTCATAATGCTTCTCCGTATGAACTCTGCTTTTTTTAATAAGCCGGCGGCTCGTTAGACAAATGTTTGGTGCGCTGCCTGATTAAACAATAGGTCATTACGCAGAAACCTTATTTGTGGGTCTTGGAACAATATCAACCTTGAAAGAAATTCATTATGAGAACAATGTCGAAACTTTGCTGCATTTAATCTGCGCACGCTCGGCTGCAACTTACAGTTTAATAGTGGATAAAATTAATTTAATGGTAACAATATAATGCCTTTCAAATAGCTTCAGTCTTTAAACCCAAAGACTCTTCATTTCCTCGTCATAAATGACAAAGAAAAGCAGCAAATCTTCACATTTATGAAGCTGAAACCAGCAAATGTTTGACAGTTTTTAGTTTCATCCATGAAGCTAGAACAAACCTTGCTGGTTCCTCTGGAGCTCATAATGTGTGGCGCACTCCAGAGCTCATATTTCACCTCCCGTGGCATGCATCTGGCAACCCAACGGTAAATGAGAGCCTTCGGTGCGTATCTGTCAACTTTAGTGTAATTCCTGCAATTGGAGACAGAGCTGGCAACCGAGCGCCCGTCGAGGTTTGAGGCGGAGTTGGCAGCTCTCTAACCCGGGAGATTTCTGACACATATCTGACAACCTCAGTAACCCTCGGGATTTCAGACACATATCTGGCAACGCTTCATCCCACCGGGGCTCGCTCCACATGGCGCATCTTGATCTGGCAGCCTCCGAAGAACTGCGGGGAGCAGACTGGTGCAGGGGATGGAGCTGGCAGCCCACCAGGACTGGCCAGTTTCTGCCATCCCATGTTTGGCCTTTTGGATTTTACACGAGGCAGCTATCACAACAAAGCTGCACCCTCGGAGGAGGCGGCAACAGTGAAGCACGTCATGTTTTTTTTCAGTATTCTCTCTAATGAAAATGTTAATTAACAGGTGACAGTTGATCTTATATCAGTGTATGACTTACTGCGCAACGTTTGTCAAGTGTTGCCTTTTTTTGATGGATGAAACAATATTTTTTCACTATACAAGTGTAGTTTGGGACTATTTTCTTGCGCCACGTGGATGTGGAAGCTTTTATTCTTCAAGAAAACACAAGGACTGTGCTCCTTTAAAAAGGAATATCATGTTTGTTTTGTTCTGTACAGTTGCCCTTTGGAAAAGGGATACTTTAGACATAAAAAATACAAGAAAAGTCCCAGGCACTCTCTTTTCAATGATTAAAAATGCCTTTATTGTCATGGCGTGATCAAGTTAGATCTTACAAACAAACCCTGGCATGTGTCACCATCAAGCCTTCGTCAGGGACTCTCTGTGAGTCCCTTTTGACTGCCTGATAAATGCTTGATGCCGAAACACGACTTCGCTTTTCAAAGGTCCAACCTGACCGTGACCCGACAATAAAGACATTTTAATAGTTTAAAAGACGGTTTTTATCAACACCTCTAACAAACTCCCTCTAAAGTGCTCTGAGATATTTTATTCATGAAATCATTGCGATTCAAAACCATGATTAAAACTGTAATTACTGTATTTGGCACAGAGAGCAGGATGCCCTCACATGGCTGCAGATGCTCTTTGTTTAATGGACGGGCATCAACAACTACATTATTAAGAACGAATCTGTGTGTCAGATGTTAAGGAGGTCAGACGCCTCTGTGTTTAGAGAGTACGAGCAGGGTCGGATCTGAATGTTACTACAACAATGGCACAGTCGAACAATAGGTAATACGCTGGTTGGCAACACTCAGGCGGCTGAGTTGTGATTTTATTTATACTATTGTAAGAGTGTGTTCTAGTTCTGAAAGTATAAACTCATAGAAACAATATATGTCATCATCTAAACCCTCTTTTTCGCTGTTCTTGTTGATCCCGTTCCTTACAGATCCCTTCTTATGTATTATTGAAGTGTTTTTCTGTCACACTTCCCCCGGACAGCGGCTCCTGCAGCAGATCAGTCCTCCCTTAACCTTGACGTGACCCCTTCTCCGCATTAAGATGCCGCTGGGGAGCCTCTGCACTTGTTCGTGTCCTGGGAGAGGATGCTGTAGTGCGTCTTGTTTTTCTGTGCTCCGCTCTGCTGTATGCTGAAGTATGCCTGTTTATATGCCTCGTGCATCACCTGTCGTTGTTTAAAATGCCGATATATCTCGCAGGGTGTCTCACCTGTGTGTGATGTGAGAGATTTATCTCTGAGTAGTTGCTTCGAATGGATATATGAGCATATTTGGAATAACTGCAGTAGCTTAAGGGCTCGAACAGGACCCAATTATACCCTGTCACACTGACGACTTCACTCCCATGTCTACCCTCCAATCTTTACCAGATATGTTAGCAGTTAAAGGCCTCACAAACTAGCACATTTGCCGCCTCAGAATATCCCGTGTGCGGATCTGTCGCCCTTGTTTCTCCGTCGCCCTCCGAATGTGTGACTCACGGCCGCAGCCCCGCAATGCTCGCCGATGCGGACCGAAACCGAGAGCGATTGTGCTCCGTAGGCATGTGGGGCAGGTGAGGAGAGAGAGAGAGAGTGAGAGAGAGAGAGAGGATGCTGTGAGGTAATCCTTCCTTCTGCACCAACGCAGCCGTGTCCGAGCCCCGGCCAGAGCTGCAGCAAGCAAACACTCCTGGGTGCTCTGTCTGTCCCCGCAGTGAGCAGAGCGTGTTTGGATGAGTCCTTCCTTCATGTACAATGGTTATTGTGTACCACACGTGTTTTATAGCTTACTCTAATGTGTGACAGTAGATGTGTTTGGAGGAGCCAGTGGTGGAAGAAGTACTCAGATCTTGTATATAAAGCAGAAATAGACAACTATTGACCCCTCCCTTCCCGCATATCCCTGTTGTATTACCATTGGCGCTGTTGTTGCAAAGACAGTGTTAGCAACATGGCTTCTGCTAGCAGCCTGGCGAATACCCAAAGCAAAAAGTTCCAATTTGACCTAGAAACCCCAGTTTTGAGCAGTGTTTAGTCCCAGTGGTAAGGGGAAACACAACAACGGGGGGGAAACAGACTTTGAGAAACCACCGGAGCGCTCTCCATTGAGTGAATGCTCGTCAAATTCTGACGCTTTGGGGTCGGAGGTTGGGTCGACCTCCATCCCAAAGCGTCAGTTTTAGACGAGTTGGGAATGAGACTCAAACATCAGCTTTTCTTACAAACAGGACCTTTTAAGAGTAGGGTTTCCCTGTGGTATTTCCAGTAGCGCTGGTGTTGGAAGGAAAGTGTTAGCAACATGGCTGTTGCGAGCAGCCTGGCTACTATCCTAAAAGCAAAAAACATCCATGAGTATTCCAATTTGACCTAGAAACCCCCATCTCAGTGTTATAGAAAGGCAGAATAAAAAACTTAGTTGCAAGTTTTGTTTCTTACCGATCTAAGAATGCCAGTTTTGAACCGTCTTGAGTCCCAGTGGTTAGGGGAAACACATAACAACGGGGGAACAGTCTTTGACACAACACCGGAGCGCTCTCCATTGAGTGAATGCTCTTTTTTACACAAGTTCCGAGACTCAAAAATGAACTTTTCTTACAAATAAGGAGTGAGACATGACATTCACCTGCCACATGCAAGCTGCTGTGTCTCGAGTCACGTGATCTTTGCGTCGTAGCGTGATAGATGCTGCTTGTAACGAGACTCTGGGGCCGAATCTCGGGCGAGCAGGCAAAGCTAAACATCTGGCCCACTGAGCCCCGGAGGACCTCGGGGACGTTAGCCTCGCAAGGACAGTTCACTCTCTCAGCCTGTGCACCGCAACACCTCATCTGTTCACAGTGTATGTGCACTGCATCAAGTTTAGCTTCTCCTGTTATCTCTCTGCAGCGCTCACAATCAGTCCAGACCAGACGAAGGAGGAGTCCGCCTCTTCTACAACAGCTCATTTCATTTGCAAAACATAAAAACTATTATCCTCTATTATCGTTACTGCCTGCTGGAAGCAATCACGGCCGTTTTATCGCTCTAACTAGAAAAGCGATCACACCGTTGAGTCATTCCTCAAACACTGACGTATGCAGTCAGCACATGCAGAGGCCGGACTGCATGTTCATCACCTGCGAGCTGTTTGTGTTGTGTTTCCTGGCCCTGCAGGTCCCGTCCACGGTTTTCTTATCTCAGCACCTCTGCCGACAGACAGCAGACAGCATTATCATCCCATTCTGCCTCGGACCGCGTTAATGTTTGATTTCAGCCTGGCTAGACGCTCTCTTCCTGCTGACGCAATAAACAGGGAAACCGATCACGACTCGCGCTCGGTCTGTTTTGTAAACATGCGGCCACATTGTTCTGAACCTCGGCCGTGTGAACTTTAAGCGGGCGGAACAATTGTTCATTCATATGTGATAGAGAAATAGCTCTGATCAGCGTGTGCGCTCTGAACGCTGTTTCCCAAACGCGGGCTGAGTCTCAGGTGGTCTCGTTCGTGCTACAGACCTTTTATGAAATGCCAGAGATTCACAGCGCCAGGCCTTCAACTCTAATTCATTTTGAACAGCGCCAGAGGCCATTTGACTTTCAGTGTTTACCTGCAGAGAGAATGGGGGGAGGAAATACTGGTGTTCGAGTGCGTATGTGTCACAGCATGTCTCCTCCACCAGTCGAATATGTGCATACGTGTCCGTCCTGGTAGTCCTGATTAAATATGCGTCTCACAAAATCTGGCACTTTATAAGGAGAAAGCTGCGTGACATGACAGTTTGACCTTTATAAGCCAGCACTGCTGCTACAAGACCAGGGGATGATACAGGAGTGTGCTGTGTGGTTTGGCGTTGATATGAATGGCTATTTCTGAATCGTGGTTTTTTTTGAACCAGTCACAGTCACCCGTGCCTCATCGAGAACCTGCGGGGCGCCTCGGATATCATCTCGCCTCCAATCCATGACTGTGATTTTCATCCCGGTCCATATAATTCACGTCAGAACCCTGTGATCTGCCGCCGAGCCGAGTGTCCGCAGAACTGCGCAGGAGAGAAGGCTGGAGGAGAGCGATAAGGCCGCCGGCACAAAGGCGACTCAGATGACGTGGGAAGACAAGAGGAGGGAAAAGAAACAAGGAGATGATTTTTATATCAGATGGTTTTCAGTGATGACCTTAAAGGCGTCGGCCCCCTGAGGTGTCTAAACATTAGCTCTCCGATTTCACAGACATACTGTAACATATGAGCTGTTGCTGTCAAGGCTCTGTACATGCATACTGATTTAGTCTGGTGTAAAGGGTCATGTTGTAGTGTATGTTGAAGTGTCAGACTACCTTTTCTGTGGAACAGTGGTTCCTGCAGTTGGTAGGGTAGGGTTCACACTCGGCTAAGCCTGGTTGAGCTGCGACTCCCCCGTGATCCAAGGTCTTGGTCCGAGCAAACTCTAGCCCGACTGGCTCCACGTCTAACCGAGCAATGAGTCGATTCATTAAAAAAGATAGCTAGCAAAGAGCAGCTTTGGTGACGGTGATACGCTGCCCCCTATGTTTTTGGAGCTACCTTTGAATTCTGCCCATATTTCACAAATTACACCTTTAAGGTTGCGCCAAGCAGGTCCACACAGGATGTTTTAATTCCCATAACTTTTTACATATCAAACGATGTGGACTACAGATGGACTGAACCTTTTGAAGCATTAAATGTGCATCATACTGTATAGGGGAGTGAAATGCCTGTACTGTAATCTCTCCTTGTGGCCTCTGCAATGGTGAGGCAGTAATTGTTAATTAATGCTGTTTGATATTTACAAGCCATTTAGCAATAAGCACCGTGTCCAGGGCTAAGTAGATACTAAAACTGCATCGCACACAACGTTTTCCAGTCGACTATAAACCGGCGTTGCAAATTATACGATCACCTTGATAGTTTGAGGTTCGATTAGAGGATGTCGGGTCTCACTGGTGTCGTCAAACAGTAGCAAACGTTAATGGTTGTGTGAAGGAGTCTTAACTTGTATACAAGAAACAAATATCCCTTGAGTGGTGCAGAGATATTGAAGCAGTTCAAAGTTCATATATCACGGTTCAGTAATTGATTTTAATTACTTCCTTGTCTTGGGCGGCATAGCTTTCCCCTAGTGTGTCTTATTTTCAAGGATTTCTCAATTTAATCTTTCAGGGTCCTTTCAAGGGTCTGTGATAAATGAGGGTTCAGGTCGGTGGGCCTTGAAGTCCCCCGAGGATCAGAGATCGCTTTTCATCCTCTATTTCAGACGGAAACACCCAGGCCACACAGCAGAGGAGGAGGAAATGACAAGGGGTCAAGAAAGTACAAATCACCTGTTTCGTGTCTGCAACATCCGGTCCATGAACGAGCAAGCGATCTGTGCCTTAGCTCGGAGATCTAGCTCTATGTTTGTATGCAGCTTGCATATGCGAGTTGTCTTCTCTTGTTTTCCCTCTACAAACGTCTTCGCACTTGCTTGTCGGTGCTCTGTGTGGTCCTTTGTTAATATTCCCACGATGAAGCTTTGGTTTCTTTTCTGATCTTCCCAATCTTTTTCATATCAGCGAGGAGGGAACATCAGACGGTGAGCGTCTTTGATGCTCGGAGCGTGTTTTGTTTATCGTGGCTGTCGCTGGATGTTATCTGCATGGACAGGGATTGAATCATCAATGCTCTCCAAAGCCCACCATCTCTCCCAACTGTAATCTTTGCAAATCCCACCACTTGTCTGATGAATTTTCCAAATGTGGCATCTCGCCCGCACCAAACAGTTCCGTTGCTCAGTTGGTTATCAGCCTCGCTAAAATTGCCAAGCTTATCTGGCAACTGGACTTTGATTTACAATACTACACCGAAGCTCATGTTCTGAGGCTTTCATCTCTGCGGTGTCCATTCATCTAACATTGGACTGGAGCAGCAGCGCGTTTCCTTTTGAATTTATTCGTCACATTTTCAGGACCCCGGTGTTGTAGAACTTGTGCCTGCGCCTCAGTGGTCCTCTGTTCAGTGTAGCCTCTCATTAAACCTCTGGCCCGCACATAAAGCCTCTGGACACATGTGCGACCAGGAATAAGGCCTGGAACAAATTAGGTAAATGACAGAAAAAATTAATCTATCACAATTTAGATAACGAAGTAATCATTTAATTTACTGATACAGACAAAAATGACAAACACTGGCCCGCTGGCCATCAAATGTGGTGACTTAAGCTTTTGCAGTGTCTATACAAGGATCACATATTTAACTATTTTGAACTAAAAGGAAATGATAATGTTTGTCCGTTAAACTGCCGCTTTAGAAAACCCCTGCCAGTTAAACTCAAAACAAAATGTCTTTCCAAGAATCAATGCTTTTGTTTTCCAAGATGTTTCTGGAGCTGTCTCATCACCAGTTTTGCTTTCAACACTTTCAAAATAAAGCTTGCTGCTAAACATTTTACATACTACGACTTTTGGACTGTCAAATGGTCATGGTTAGGTTTAGGCACCAAACCTACTTGGTTATGTTTCGGTACCAAAACTACTTGGTTAGGTTTAGGCACTAAAACTGCTTGGTTATGTTAAGGCCCCAAACCTAATTGGTTAGGTTTAATTATGACATGTATTCTCTATTTATATGTATATTTGCCACACTGTATGTTGAAAATCAAATAATCCAAAATTGCATGAAGCCTTCTTTCTTTGTAAAAAGTGATGTACTCCATTTATGGCACGACTCGCAATGCCAGAGGACAGCAGGGTTTGTACGTTGTAATTGATAATGAAAATGCACAGTAAGGCGCGGCCCAAGACAAGACAATAATCCTATTTCCCAGCTAAGCCAGAGTAAGAGGACACGGGGGTCGTCAGCCACGGGAATCATCTCCTCCAGCTGTACGAGGAGAACGGCAGTCACAGCACATCAACCGAGAGCCAGCCTGCTGCTGTCATGTGTCCCTGAAATAAAGAAAAAAAAAAACATGAACTATTTTGTCTCCTCGAGCGCTCTGCTCTCCGTGGGTAATAGATGATGGATGGTGTGACATTTCCGGCCATGCTTGTTTGGGTGTTTCACAGCGATATGCAGCTTCGTCGCTGCCTGGATGCCCGGCATTATTGGGACCAAATGAGAAGAGTGTGACAGAACATTACATGCGGAAAACAGAGGATAGGCATTCTCATCGGGTAATAAAACACTCCCGTCCCTCCCTGACCTTTTCAGTATGGGCACAGTATCGCCATGTGCTGCAGTGGCATTCATTTATCTCTGTACTGTACACCGGACCTGTCAATTCGAAAGCTCGCGTATTGGAAAAGGGATCTTTCACAGCCTCACTCTATAATTTCCCCGATGAGATTGAAAAAGTCCATCTTGACACGAGACTCGGTGCTTCCTTACTTTGCCCTCCACAGGCAGAAATCCTCAGACAGACACACACAAGTCCAGGCACATCTCTTGTATGTAAGAGGAGCTCCTCTGGGCTGACAGCACTTGAAAGCACATCAGACTGTAGCTGTTATTTCCATCGGGTCCATGCCTTAAAAACCAGGAGATGGAGGTTGAATATCAGAAATTAAGAGAGTGTATATGTATTATCGTATCAGAAAGCTCAGGGGTGTTACAGGCCTGACAGAGATTGGATGCAGTGGATGCAGAAGATTACCACTAGCTCACCACATTTGTACGGGCTATACAATGTATAACATGTTAGTTGCTGAGGTTTAGAGGTGCTGGTAGGCAAATTGTGTGACCTTTCGATATAGTGGGGCTACATGTTTCCTCCTGGTTTCAATATTTGGGGATTTTTTTTTAACATCATCAATCCTTCATCAATGTTTTTTAAAGGTCCAGTGTGTAGGATCTATTGACAAGATGGAATATGATATTCATAATAGTGTTTTAATCAGTGTCTAATCACCTGAAGCCAAAAATAGTTGTGTTTCCATTACCTCATGAGGCTTTTATATCTACAGAGGGAGCTGGTCTTCCTTCACAGAGTCGGCCAGGTTGGACCGCCGTGTTTCTATAGTGGCCCAGAGTGGACAAACCACACAATGGCTCTAGAGAAGGCCTTTAACATTTAAAACCATGGCTGTCCTGGATTATTTAAGAGTACAATTGGTTTATATTTTGGCTTCCACGCAGCGAAATCTTGTATTTCTGTGTTTCTGTCTGAAAAATAGCTCTAAATACTACAATACCCATGAACCATAGCAACTTTTGCCATGAAGAAGAAGCTGGCCAGAGCTTGAGCAAATTGAGAAGGCACATTGTCCAATATCTCATAGAGAAAATACTATGCTGTTCATATGTAACTTCATCAATGCTGTTGCTGAATTTATCTCACAGTGACCCAAACCCTCAGAGTCCACTGCTTTAAGCCTCCAGATGTTTCTACAAGCCATAATCTTTATCTTCAGCCCATCACTACTGTTGCACACAACAGAATTTAAAGCTGGAATTGACTTCTCTACTTATTTATTGTTCCAACTCTTGTACCTTTGACTATTTATCAATGATCCTCATGTTCTGTAATGCAGGCGCTCATCTTTTGTACTGATTAGAGAGCCGCACGTCCATTCAAGCCTTAAAACTGCTAGACAGCGAACATCAGCTGCAGAAAATGAGCTGCTTTGAATATTTTGCAATACTCATTCAGCAATACTTAACTCAAGAGGAAAAGCCCCACTTATTTAATCCTACATTGCGTTAATTCTCTTGAATTCAGGAGGTTAGAGGTTGAGCGCTGTGGCTGTGGACGTGTGGCAGGTCCCTGTACGGGAGTTCAGAGGGATCAAAATTAGTTATTAGGCGCTCGAAGGGCAGTAAATTGCCAGGCTGTAATTTCCACCCTCAGATTTATGACTTGGCCTCAAGGGGCCTTTACTGCATAGAGACGACCCCTCTTACCTCGCCGGCTAAAGGTTATTGTAAATCACACCCCCCTCCAACCCTCAATGCCATCACACTCTCTCTCACGCCGACGCGTCTGTTCACACAAACGCCCCGACTGACCTTTCATTTCCCTTTCCTTCCCCACATGTCTGCTGTGATTGCCCTGAAATAATCCTCTCGCGTCTACAAGAAGCCGTTTTTCATTTCTGATGTCGTTGCTTTAAAGGCATTAGTGCAGTGACCAGCCCCCCCGCTGGCCTGTTATAACATCACAACAGTGTCATAGTGAGTCGCTTCAGGACAACAATTCAATTTGTTTTTCAGGAGGTGACTCTTATGTTGTTGTTTTGTTATTGTTATTATTTTATGGAAATGAATTCATATTTCAGTACAGCTGATAAATATCCATTATATTCGCTCATTTCTCTTTTATATTTTCTACATCCTGTGATACAAAAAATGAACAAAAACAGAAAACGGCAACAAAAAAACTATATCTGCACATGTATCCATGCACATATACTATACTATACAAATTGCCTCCTTTATCCAACCAACAGTCCACAAACCCAACGACTCTTCATTTATTGTCGTGAACGACAAAGAGGAGCTACAAATCTTTACATTTTACGAAGCTGGAAGCAACAAATATCTGATATTTGTGCTTGAAAAAATGACTGAAACGAGCAATCGGTCATCAAAATAGTTCGATCGATTGTCTTTCAATCAAGCTGAATAAAATCAATGTATTATTCAACCTAGAGAATCCAGTAATGTTGTGTTACAAACACTTGTTTCATTATGCGTCTGTGACGTCATGTGTATCTTTGTGGACGACGTGTACAAAGAGAGCAAACATCAGACGGACATAATGCTCCACCGAGCTAAATGTGTTCCCTGTGTTGGGGAAAGCAATGAAAATGCAATCTAGCTTGATGTTTTTACAATAGCCCCCTGCAGCTTCGCTGTGTCTATATTGAATTATCCTACTGTATGCTCTCTGGCCTGAGCAGCTCTTTGATGCAGCGACGGCTGCCAGTTTCTCATCTGACAATAAAAGGGACGAGTGAGCCCAGAAACACTGGAGTATTCAGTATTCTGTAGGTGTTGGGGACTGTGTGACAGCAATAGTTTGATTGTCAGCCGTCGGTGGGTGTCCTTGGTGTTATTTTACACAAATGAAAGGCGACTACACAGATCCCGAGGAGGCGTCATTGATAGAAGCACGGTCGGCTGCTGTTGTAACACTTCCTCGAAGACGACGCGCTCGCTCAGCACAGACATCGTTTTTAAGTATTCGGAGCTGAGGGAATGAGTTTCGCTGGCCGAGCTGAATCTCAGGCTGTTCCTCGAGGTCTCTCCGGCTCCTCGGCGTCCCATCCAGAGTCTCTGATTGATCCGTCTTCATCAGCAAGATGTGGGCCAAGGATCCAGCTGGCACTGGTCCTGAGCGACCTGCTGCTGTTGCTGTTGTGTGATTGAGTCTGTAAACCAACCTGAAGAGTGGAGTCTTGTTGCGTACGATCAACACTGATTTTCTTTTTCCCCGTTTTCATTCATTGGTAGACGCCTGCAGAGTGTGCAACAACAAAAATCTTCATATTTATTGCATCTCACAGTAGCCATGTTTGTGTTAACGTAGTTTTATGCACATTTTGAAATAATGCATGAGATAGGGTGATGGAAATGGCAGCGGCGCCAGCAGAGGAGAAAAACAACGTGTGTTTTCACATCTTACTCTGTGATTTGAGAATTTATTTCAGCAGGACAAGACAGTTTCATGGGTTTTATTTATTCTATGTCGAGTCTGAATGTAGTTTGTTTACAATGACTTCACGAAGCAACTAATAAGTCTTTTTAAGTGTTTTTTTTTCTTTTTAGTAACGACAATAGGTGTAAATATACCTCCTTTTTGATATTTTGTGAGTCAATTTCGTTTACTTATTAGACCAAGTTGCAAAAATCTCTTACATCTACCGGCTGAGGCTATGGTGGCTTTCAGACTATCACATTTTGAGGGTACAAAGTGGTATGCTTAGCTGCTTAGCATGCTGACTTTAGTACACATCAGTGCGACACTGTTGGTTCTTCACACCCTGTCGATAATTGTTCATTTTTTAAAACATTTTATACTTAAAATTCTGGCTAAATCTTACTAATTGCTCCTTTAATTCCAATAGAAAGTGGAACAGATGGAGGCAGAGACGTGACATCTACATGAGAAGGAGATTGTGAAGTCGGTCACAGCACATCACACTGGATCGCCGGTGTGCTCTGCGTGATTGGGTCGTGGCAGTAGTCCCATTTTGTCGTTTAGGTTTTGATTTCTGAGACTGTCAGAAACTGGTTGTCACACAGGCAGCTGCCTCTAACAACATTTTCACCATGTTGTCCTCACAATTCTCCAATTTCCTGCACCTCGTGAATGGAATAGATATCAGTTAATAGAGTAAAACATCTATTTGTCTTCCCTGATTTAGAGCAGCAGGTTTTCTTTTATCTGATTTGATTTGACGCTCAAATATGATCACAGTGAGATTAATCCACTTTAGTGCAGCGTCACCATCTTCCACGTGTAGACACTTGTCAGCTGCGGGAAGTGCAGCTCCGGTATTGATGGCGGGAGGCTCATCTCATCATTTATTTATAACCGCCCTCTGTCCTGTCCGCCCTTTGGTCTCCACGCTGTAAATATAACACTGTTTATCAAATATTAAAGACCTAACAGTACAGTGGAGCTCTCTGAAACCAAGATTTAGTAATTGAGAAAGTACAACAAGGCCTCTGTTTGCGCTTATTGCCTATTATCTGGTGCTTTCCCAGAGATTTTTTTTTTTCCAGGAAACCAAATCAGAGTCACGATGCATTCGCACGGAGCTCATTTAGCTGTTTCAGACATCCTCGCCGCCAAAGCTGTCGGAATTTGTCGAAGTTATTCTCCGGAAGAGTGTCTAAAGGTTACACCCGCAGCTCTCTCCGACTTGTTTTCAAACTCATTCGAGGATGCGCCGTTGACTTCAGGTGACGCCGCTAATCACCCGTTCCCTTCGCAGGGTTTTCCTGCGGCGTGGCTGCGAGAGATGGAGGCTGTTCTCTCTTTTTTCCACATCGAGGTGCTCTCTGTGTTACACTTGGTGAATCAGCACGCTGTCAATCACACTACCACTTCCCCTGCCTCTCCTGAGAGTGATGCGCAATTGCCCGGGTTTGTTTTTAGCCTGGAAGCATGACTCTCCTGGAGCAGCACACCTCCATTTTTATTTTTTTATTTTTCTTCCTTAAATCGGCTGCTGCTGTAATTTTAGCCGACAGCCGGCCCTCTCAGGGAGGAAGCCTTGTCCACCATTTCATTTAGAGTTCATCTTCTAGGCAGACTCCACACACACACACACACACACACACACACTGCCTGACATATTGCAGTGCTAGGCATTTTGCCCAGGTAATGAGAAGTGGGGGAAAAGAAGGCCGTGGGGGGAGGTAGTGGTCTTTCAGGTCATGGGTAAAATAGTGCTAAGAGAGGCCTCGGAGCAAAAGCTCCTCCAAGTGGAGTTTTATAGTCGTGCCCGGCTGTTTGAACGGCCTGTAAAATAAAGCTGTGACACCGATTAAAATGACCTTGGATAACATTTTGAAAGAAAAGGCGCAGATGAACTATTTCAGAGCCTCCTCAGCCCCGCATGCGGTAGCTTACGCTGTGCGGATGCTCATTTAACAGTCGACTCAGCAGTCAAAAACCTCCTAATTATCGTAAACCGCAGCTCTGCTTATGTTAGGAAACTCGGCTGCTGTTCACAGCTGGGCGGCAGTCAGCGCTGCTCTCATCACTTCCCCCCGAGGGGGTTCTCCAGCATCCCCCAGGGACCTGCCGTCTGTGTGTGTGTGTGTGTGTATATACTGTACATCATCCTCGACTTGTAAAACCACAGGAGAGGTGAAAGTCCATTTAACCGATGCGCTGAAGATGCTCTGTCACGCAAGCCTCTTCACCTTTTTTATTTATATGCTCGGACTGCTCTCTGTTTGCTGAGTCGTGCTTCCACCGCGCTGCATTCTGCCACTCGCCGCTCTTCTATCTCACCGTCCCCACATCCCATTCGCAGGTTATTTATGAGAGCGGCGCCCGGAGGGAGCGTTTCCTGGGAATAAGAATTCGCCAGGTTGTGTTTTTCCTTGAGAGATAGTGGAATGAGAATAAATATCATTGAATAGAAGCAAACTTCCATTTGCTGGCTTTTTCAGCGCTGTGTGAATAATGCAGTGTGGCGAGGACACACTGTAGGCAAATGTCACACCTAAAGAGAGATATTAATGTGTGTTACGTGTACACACGGTGAAATATAAATGCAAACAACCACCGTGTGTTTCAGTGGTGAGTTAGCAAGGAGGCAAAACAACTGGTCCTATGTAATATAATTTTTTCCTCAGCGATGGTGGTCGCAGAGCAAGTTTGACCACTTTTTTTGACCATTTGTTTGTGTTTATTCACATTACTGGGAGGGTCTTTATTCGCCCCTAAAAGCCAGGTTATTTTACTATACTTTAGTTTGTTTTTGTGTGTTTGCACTCGGGTTCATTGCTATCGTAGACCAGAAAGAGAAGTACATGGCCCCCTCCAGCTTCAGCCAGCTTTACATTAACTAACGACAGAGGTGACCTCCGTGGATCGCTGCTGCAGTCAGGTTGATAAACAGGAGTGAAGATAAGTGATGTCTGAGCTCTCCTCCCGTCTGTAAACCGATCCGGATCAGAGAAATATCCGATGTGACTCAAGGTGTTTATTCCTCTAGAAAACCCGGCTCTGCGCCCGACTCTCCCCTCCAGAGCGGCCATCTCTGAGCAACATCTTTTGTTTTGGCGGCAGAATTTACATATTGTGCATTTGAAAGCTTTATCTCGTCTTGTTTGGTGCCTGTTCGAGCATGCCCTTTGATTATTTTCAATCTGAACGCTCTAAAGCCTTTGTGTGTTTGTGTGCTTGTGCCACATTTGGCTTGCGACACTGACTGGCTGACAGAAACACGGAGAAGTTAATTAAAGTGGGTGTCACAATGCCAGGTTTAGCGCGAGGACGGCGGGCTGCAGAATTAGCGAACGCTCTCGCTGTCAGTTATACCCACATTCAGCGTCGTTGCATCTGAAACTTCTCTCTTTGTGATGGAAAGATAATTCTGCTGGTTTGGAGCAGAATCTTAGTGGATGAATTTTGTTTCGTGAGAGCCCAGAACCTGTCACAGACCTGCCAGAGTGGCCTTTAGGGAGCGTCATAGCCTTTTTCTTTAACTCCGCTCTAAAATAAAGGCTTGTTTAAAGCATTGCTGGTTTTAAGAAGAGAGAGTACGCTGCTGGTGTTGAGGCAGCTGAAGCTTAACAGAACTGTCTAACTGGAGCAGTAGCGGGCCATTGTTGGGTCTCACAGGCATTAAATCAAATGATTGGTGTGATTAGCTGCGCTCCTCTGGGACGGAGATTTATGAACTCTGAGCTGCTTTTTTTGTGCCTGACGTGCGGCGCAAGCCCAGTTTAGAAAGTGCAGACTGTTTTTTATAGCATAATGACACAAGAGCTTCATTTACAGACTGATTTCCAAGATGGTGTGATGATCTCTTTGGGGAAACAACAACATGTTACGGGCTGTTTAGCATTTCCAATCTTAGGATCTCATTTTTGTATTGGTCCAGCTGTATTGTAGGTCAACTGTCGATAGCGATGACTTGGTTACCACGCCAACACTTTTCCCTGTATCTCTTGTTGCCATGGCGACAGCTGGGTCAAAACCGTTGACCTGATCCTCCTCTACAGATAGTTACTTCGGCGGGCGCCTTTCATATAATAGACACATTTGTCCTGACAGTTCGACCTTTGTGCTTCTTTTGTCGACCAGTCGTAGTTAGGTTTCCATCGGGTCCGAGAGATGTCAGGTTTCATCTAGTGTCCCCCCCGTTTTAACAGATTTTCCTACATCCTGGTGTGTGACGAGTAAATCACAACTTAGTATCTGATACGGAGCAAGTTTGAAACAATGACTGAATGTCAGAGGAGCACGAAAGGTCCATTTTCGTGAAGTCACACGTCGTACAGTCCACTGCTCCGATTGGTTGCACGTCAATCCAGTTGACGCCGATCTCCAGGTCTCTTCAGGGCATCGCACCAGGCTCACGAATCTCAGATCAAACCTTCAAACAGGGCGGTGCTGAGACACAAAGAACAGCTATCTTTCTTCAGAATGGCTTTAACAGTTTGCCTCTCCTTTCTTTGTCTCCCTCCTTTCTGTTTTCTCTCTACTAGCACCATTACCCGCTTTCTTCGTCAGCAGAAAGTGAGGGCAGATCGTCCACTAGTTGATCGAACTCGGGTAGCGTCTTTCTCTTGGAGGGATAACGATCATCACATGATTGGTTGGAGGCCTGTTCAATGGCGTCCAGAAGCATTTTGGTCTGCGCCCTTCAATAATGCCCTTTGTGAGAGATTAAACTAACTAACCCAACTAATAAGCATTTATAAATTAGTTCCCCAGATGTCCTTTTCTGTTGTTGTCATCATGAAGTGTGCTTTCTCACGATGGACCATGTTCTCCTAACAACGGTGGAAAAGGCATCGCGTCCTTCGATTACAGATGACATTCAGAAGTCACTGTCAGCTCAGCAAGAGAGTTAATATTCCTAAAAAACCCAATTAATTAATTAATCTCAGGATAATGTGATTAAAGTTCTGTTTAATATTCGGCACATGCCTTTCAATTAGGGCGCACAATCCAGCAGAAGGGCCTCTCGATACAATGCAGTGTTGAGAGGTCCTTGAACAAAACAATAAAGTTTAATCATGTGCCCGGAAGACATGACTCACAGCAGCAGGCCTGTTGTTTTGGGTTGGACGAGACTGCACGCATGTATCTAATAAACCGTCACGAGCGCTACATAATGTTCGTTCATTACAAGATAATTAAGTCGGGATCACAAGAGTGCATTGCGATGATTTAGTTATGATCTCAAAGATAAAGAGCCAGAAACATTTACAGCCACAATGACCGCTCTGGGCTTCCGTAGCTCTGAAACTGCTTTCACACCCTCCGGCTGCTCCGGCTGGCTGCAGCAGCAGCCCTGCAGCACTTGGAGATGAACTTGCTGCGAGATCCCAAAGCCTGCAGCCTCTGCTCCCGAACACTGATGATTAATTGGTCGTTCTGTTTTTTACTCGCGGGCGTTCAGGTATGACCACAGCCTGCAGCTCTGGCACCCATCCCACGAGTAAGAAACACCACGTTACTCTGCCTTTATCGCACGTTTTCACCTAAAAATCCAGCCTGTGACCACACGAGTAAATCCACTTGACTTCACTCGTAATACAGAGACGGAAAGCGTCGGTAGTAATTTGGGGATTTTCATGCTGTAAGGTGTCTTTGTGCCGAGGATTTGTCGCTCTATAAGGTCTATAAGGATTTGTCGCGCCACTGTAGCCGTGAGACACAATATTGCCACACTCCCTGGAGTTCGTCTGCAACGCCGAGTTATTGTCCTTGTCTTCTGAAGGGCAGATGGCGCACCGATGCTGAATCACAATGTGTGCTCGGATAGACAGATCGCTGGTTCTGTTCATCTGGCAGCTCTTGAGAATTTGTTTATAATTATAGTTTTATTTTATGACAAGCGCGATCGTTACACAGCAACTAATGCTTGTTTGTTTATTTCTCCATCATGGATATGTAGTTCAACCTATTGCTTTCTAGAAGTAGACTATTATATGCCTCAAGTTGACATTTTCCCTTTTTTTGTTTCTAAAATCAAACGCAGAGCATTCTGTTTATAGTGTCGACCGGCTCTAAATGAATCACACGTCCCCTCTCATCGCTCAGGAGCCACTGCGAGACAGTCGTGTCTCTGTTTGGTTCCTTTGTACCTGCCTGACGTGACCCGCTCAGAACACACGTCTGCTCTGTGCTTAATTTAGCCCGGGATGACAGGGACAAAGGTTTGATGTCTCCCTGAGTGACGGGCTGTCTCTCCTCCTCTGACGGTTGTTTGCTCCGGTCGTTGTCGCGGGACTGTAGCTCAGGATCACAGAGTGAGGTGGCGAAGCAAAAACTGCAGTTAAGGGAAAACAGTTGTGAAAGAGTGTGTCTGTGGTTTGGGTGTGGAGCAGCAGGGTTATCAGGCAGTAATTGCTGTGTAAATGTGGTTCAGGCGTGTTGTGTCTTTTGTCAGAATCCATCAGCTGAAAATGGACCGAGAGAGGAAAAGGCAGACGGTCTGACAGACATGTCACGACAGGCTGCTTCAGACTCAGAGGCCACATTTAGTGACGTCTGCATCGGTCTGTTTCCTGACGACCTCTGAAAGAGTTTTGACTCTGCATCCTACCCTTCTTCTTCTCCTCCTTCTCTCTCTTCCTCTTCTTCTTCACCTCCTTCTCCCTCTTCCTCTTCTCCTCCTCCCTCCTCTCCCTCTTCCTCTTCTTCTCCTCCTCCATCCTCTCCCTCTTCCTCTTCCTCTTCTCTTCTACTCATGCTTCTTTTTTCCCTTCACACCGTTCTTCTTCCTCTTACATTCCTCTCTTCTTTCCCTTTCTTCTTCTTCTACTTCTTCTCTCCTCCTCCTTTTTCTTCTTCTCCTCCTCCTTCTTCTTCTTTCTCTTCTTCTTCTTCTTCTTCTTCCTCTCCCTCTCCCTCTTCTTCTTCTCCTCCTTCTCCCTCTTCCTGTTCTTCTCCTCCTCCCTCCTCTCCCTCTTCCTCTTCTTCTCCTCCTCCCTCCTCTCCCTCTTCCTCTTCTTCTTCTCCTTCTCCTCCTCATGCTTATTTTTTCCCTTCCCACCATTCTTCTTCCTCTTACATTCCTCTCTTCTTTCCCTTTCTTCTTCTTCTTCTTCTTCCACTTCTTCTCCTTCTCTCCTCCTCCTCCTTTTTCTTCTTCTTCTCTTCCTCCTCCTCCTCCTTCTTCTTTTTCTTCTTCTTCTCCTTCTACTCCTTTTTCCTTTTCCTCCCTCCTCCTCCTCCCCCTCCTCCTTCTCTTTATTCCTCTTATTCATCTTCCGACCATCATTGTTATCATTATTTCCATCATCCTCACCGCCACCATCACGTCGTCTTTAGTAGTAGTAGTAGTAGTAGTAGTAGAAGTAGTAGTAATACCACAGAATAAGATGCACCACTTGATATAAATAAGCAACCTTCTCGTTCTGGTCTTCGGTCGATGTGCTCAACCTTGAGATGATTCCTGCCTCTTAAGATTATTTGCATGACTAAAGCTACAATCTGCCGCCCTGATGCAGCGCCTACACCCGCTGCTCCGTCACACACAGTCTGTCGCGTCAGCTGCTGTCCATAGTGCAGCGCTCATGTTTGTAGTAATGCCCCACAGTCGATACGAAGCGCCGTCCTCTCAGTCCTCTCTGGCGTTGTCACTCAGGACTATAGGTGTAAATCCAGCACACCTGGCACTGAGCCTGCACCGCTGTATAGAGTCAATCCTCTTACATCCACAGATTACCATCCCACCATTCAATCTTCTGCCCTTATTGTACGATGGGATGAACTTTGTGTTCCCAGATGTACGGTGATGGCATGGCTGGCTTTTCAGTCAATAATAGCAGGAGTATATGAATCAGACAAAACCTATTTTATTTGCTTTTTTATGCACATTAGTTGTTCTGTGTCCGCCGGAAGGGAAACCACCGACATCCGTGTCTGTCACTGAGGGACTGAAATATTTTCTGGGGTCAGGTTTTGACCCGTATGTGTCTGAAACGCTCGAGGTTGTAACCTTCGCTCTGCTCCCCTGGTGCTTTTAATGTGAAAAGCTTTGATTTAATATGTGTTTGTTCAAAACTCTGACTTGTTTCGCTGTGAGTCATAATAGACGCTGTGACATGGCGGTCAAGCTTCTTTGTGATCTAAATTATATTTTAATCTCAACCTATATGACAGCTGTATTCCTTATTAACGTGTGCTTTAACGAATGAATGAAGTCTTTTCTCTTGTAGCAGCTGTGATATTTGATTTTTACTTACATTTGGGTACAGGGGAGGTCATTTATCATGTATTAATTCAATTATTGGTTTAATCAAACACATTTTTATACATACACTGAATAGTGTCAGTGCAGCACATACAGTCTGTATACATTTACGGTGTGAAAAATGTGATTGGCAGTTGTCGCGGCATCAACCCAATGATTTGTTTATTTTTACAGATGGAGGTTTTATGATAGTGTAAAGCACTGAAAAGAAAAAAATCCAAATCGAATTCTGGGATTAGAGAATTGTTGACGCCCAATATCGAGGGTTTGTTAAAAATATTGTGAGTTTTGATATTTTCAGTGCGTCACCTTGCCATCAGACGGCCTTTTCAGAGGAGAAATTGCAGCTGTTAAATCTTCCTGCTCAAAGCACCAGACTCCATTGACAAAAACAGTCATTTAACACAACACTCACACGGATTCGCTGATCTACCGACGTCTAACTGCTTAGTTTTGTTGTTATTGTGTGATTTCAGTGTTGATTGGCCTTTAAAGTCCAGTATCGATCAGAGTCTAGTCTTAAGGTACCTTTACTCATTGCTTGTGAGTTGTCTGCTACCAAACTGCAATTGTATGTCAGCAATAACATCAACAACTCGCTGTAAAGGTTGATTTTCTTTTCTATTTCATCATCCAGTGCTTACAGCCATCTACCACTTAACGGCCCTTCTGCTTCATGTTGCGTTGCATCACCGCGGAGGGCTGTTGCAGAGCGTTGTGCGATGCTGGCCTTCATGCTGACCCACCCCCTCCTTTTTCTTATTTTTCCCCTCTTCAGGAGTTCGCCGCGCTGACCAAGGAGCTGAACGCCTGCAGGGAGCAGCTGCTGGAGAAGGAGGAGGAGATCTCTGAGCTCAAAGCCGAGAGGAACAACACCAGGGTGAGGACGGCGATGCCACCGTGACGAGCTTATTATTAGCTAATCATAAACTCATGATGTTTTTTTCTTCCCCCCCTGCAAGTTTGCACTCAGCAACTTTCTCTAAAGTTTCCCGGCTTTTCCCCCAAAATTGTCATGTCAGCTGCAAAAAAAAAACAAATAACAAACTGCACACTGCGATAGACGGCGTCCAGAGAAAGCTTAAGCTATCTGGTGGGTAACGGTTTTAAGGCTGCAGAAGCACTGAAGCAACCATGCGCACTGTCTGTTTCCAATTCCCAGACATACTTCATTAGCTCCCCTCATTCTGCCGGAGCATTTTTCCCACTTACTTCACATGGATGGCTGCTCAACGGTAAAACTAAGACCAAATGGTGCTGACGCCCCGCAGCGTCCGGGTCAAAGTGTTCGCGAGAGGAAAAACAACCGGAGACATTAGCGGATCAGCTCGATTCTGTGCGGCTGAAGTCCCCGCATCTTCAATAAAACAACATTTCCCTTTTTTAAAGCAGTAAGCGCACTCTGCTGTCGACAGATAAGACTCTGTTCCATCCCACTGCTGATTAAGTGTGGATTTACAGTCTTGCACAATCTTTTCTCCGGGTGGAGGCAGAATATTTTAGCACCACGGCGAGAAAAAAAAACAGCGTGGCGCGAGGTGAGATGCAAAAAACAGGGTACGGGAGAAAAAAAAAAAAGTCATTTTCACTCTCTCACTTTATTATCACCTCGAATCTTCCGATGGGCAATTACCAAGCGAACTTTAATTAAGCTGGGTTTTGTCCCTGACAGGGTTTTACAGTTTGTAATTAAATCTTGGAAAAAGGCATGTGCAGGCAGTCTGTGGACTGAGGGGCTGACGACAGAAGTGATGACAGTGAGAAGACTCAAACTTTATTGGTTGTGTTTGATAAGCATCACAAACAAATCACACGCATGTATATTCATAGAAAACGCTCGTAATGAGACGGAAGCAGACGGATCAAAGGCGAGGTGACCGTCTCCAAACGCAGAGCTCGGTTCACTTTGCGATTGATTCGAGGGAGGACATTTTGTCGAGTGTGCAGGAGACGTGATGGCTGCCGATGAGACGGTGGTATCAGACAGACGGTCTGCATGGGGTCTTTTTTCAGCCCCGCGTGCACAAAACACCGACAGGATTTCCAACTGTTAACAAGTGGTCCGACTCTGATCGCTTCCACCTGCTCGGTGTTTTGTTGAAGGCAAATATTTTCTTGCTTGGAAAATTTAACACATTGATTTTGCAACAGGGACAAAACGGAATTACATTTTATTTGTGTTCCTGTTTCTCTAATGTTTGTGTTCTTCAAAATAACTGCCAGGACCCCTGTCAGGCCTGCACGACAATGACAGTGAAGGCGGGGAACAGCATGAGCACTGAAATGTTGTTACTGCTGGAGCTTTAAATACCAGTGAGCATGTATTAATTGGCATACAATATATACCACCACCAACACTTATCAAAGTTTACGGTTCGATTTAGGAGTTTTTGAGATAAGATAGAGTCTAAATATATAGTAGGAATATAAAAGACTATAGCCTATTGTAATGATGGGTTTTTGTTGTTATCCAAACTCTCATAAGACCCTGACTTTTCTTCTTATCTTCGTCCTCATCCATGAATAAATGCGTCCTCTTCTTCCAGTTTTCTTGAATAATCAAATGATATCACCCTCAGTGCGTACTGCTTAATGGGAGTCTTTGCAGAGCTTTGTTAAAAACGCAGCCCCTCTCAGTCCGCCAGTGTCTCCGAGCGGGGACTTGATTTCCTAAACCAGTGGTTAACCACAGAATACATTTAATCCAGCTGCAGCCTTGTTGGGCAGCCTTCAGCTGGGGGATGTTTAGACTAGTGAAGCGAAGGTATGACAAGGATGAAGCCAGCGAGGCTTTTCTGGGAAAGAATGGGGGAATTCATTTTCGAGCTGGAACCCGACCCCTCCGAGCAGATCATTATCTGGAGTGGATTTCATTTTATGTCCTTGGACAACTTCCTAGAGGGAATGAAGTGTTGAGATGCGGATCACCGCAAAACTGCTGCAGTGTTTCCATTATCTCGTGCCGATGAGTAAATGAGAACAGATGATCCCGATCTCGCAGTTGAGCAAGAAAGAGTAATAAATTGTGTTTTATCTGTCGCTGCCAAGCTGGTATTCTGTCTCACTGTCTCACTCAGGTTGTTTATTCTCAGTTGTTGTTGTTGTTCTTCTTCTTTCTCCTGAAGTGAGCCCTCCGGCTCTGCATCTCATCTCGACCGTCCTTGTGAAGCTCCCTGCTGGCAGTTGACTTGACATGCTAGCAACCTAGATTAGCATAATCCCTTTTGTGCACTGCTGGAAGGATTATAGTTACTTTTGAGGCTGCATCTTTCATACCTACACATCATATTAACTTTAATATAAAGTGCACATTATGTAAATGTCTGTAAATCCCTGCAAAAACCAACATTACTCTCTTGCACACCTGTTGAAGTAGCTTAACTAGGACTCTAAAAACACGAATAAATAGCGTTAACAGTTTGTGGATTATGATAATAATAATAATAATTTACAGTACTAAGCCTAGACTGTCTCCTAAAACATGTAACCTATAACATTTATAAATGTTTCCCACACAAATGCTTTACTTATGTGGGCTTAATTATGTTTGGCATTATTTTGATTTTTTTTTTTATCCCTCTGAGAGAGCAACACCATCCACAATTGCAATTAACAAGTGGAAACTCTGCCCTCGCTGCCCTCCCGTCTGCTGGTGGAGTATAATAATTATTTTGAGATCTGAACTGAATGTAAACCATCTGACACGCCGGTTTTTTCAGTGGAATGGGAAAAAATAAAGGGTATTTAAACAAGTCAGACTAGATTTAAATTTAAAAGACAGTTAGTTAAAAATATGGTGCTTGAATTAGATGTTTTTGCTTCATATTTGTGCAACATGTAAACAATTTCAGTTGAAAATCTGTCTAATGAACAACTCAAATATAAGATTATTACACTTAAATCAGCATCTGACGTAATTACTGCTTGTTTTGTATCACTCCTCAGCTACTGCTGGAACATCTGGAGTGCCTGGTGTCCAGACACGAGCGGTCGCTTCGTATGACGGTGGTGAAGAGGCAGGCTCAGTCTCCCTCGGGGGTCTCCAGTGAGGTTGAGGTCCTCAAAGCGCTTAAGTCCTTGTTTGAACACCATAAAGCCCTAGATGAGAAGGTGAGTGTGCCTCCTTTAACATATTTTCTAATGTCGAGGTCTGCCTAAGCATTTCTTACAGTAGTATCAATGTGATTTTTATAGTTTACATGTGCAGTTTACTGTGTTTTCCTGCTAACATTTGTTGGTTTTAGCCTCTACAATCTCCTGCCTCCTCACAGCCTGCTGATTTGTGACCTTAGCCCCTTGTGTGATATCACCGCCGCCCCTGTAATCCATTCATCCTCTCCTCTAAAAGCCATCATTTATAAAAGCACGTCCAATGGCGTGCTGTTGAATGGAATAAAAGCCATCAGGGGGCAATCCCAACTCGGACCACTGCTAACTTCTAAGCCAGGATCAACCTCCTCTTGAGAGCCGGCTTCCTATTGGGCCTCGGCAGCTGCCGTGCACGGTCGCCACGCGGTGCAAGTAATTGCTCCATCACAGCCGCGACAATCCAAGAGGAAGACACTCTTGAGTTCAGAGAGGAAGAGGGGAATCTCCTCCCCGGCAACTGGTCCTTTTAAAAGCAATAAAAGCCTCATAACGCTGCTTTGAAGCCTCAGCAAAGTGTTATTGTGAGGCTAAAGGAGGGAAAAGAGGACAGCTCACTCTGCTGCAGCAGCGGGGCTTCTTCCCTGCTCTGTTAACCCCTGACTGACTGGCTGGACTGGAGTTTTAACAGTTTTCAGTGGGGGGATACTTGAGTGCATTTCTATCCAGACCAGGAGATCTGCAGGGAGATCGTAATACATGTCTGTCTGTTTGTTTTTATGTTCAGGTAAGAGAGAGACTACGGGTGTCACTGGAGAGGGTGTCCGCCTTGGAGGAGGAGCTCACAGCAGCCAATCAGGAGGTGAGAGCTGCCGCAGATAATGGATGCTGTGAAACATCTGAATCTTCTCTGTGTTGTGCTTTGTGTAGCGTTGTGTCCTCAGTGATGGGTGGATGGATGGATGATTGGATGATTGGATGATTGGACTGATGGGTGATTGGATTGATGGATAATTGGATGGATGGATGGATGGATGGATGGACGGTGATTGGATGGATGGATGGATGGGTGATTGGATGGATGGATGGATGGATGGATGGACAGGTGATTGGATGGACGGGTGTTGGATAGATGGATGGATGGATGGATGGATGGACAGGTGGATGGATGGATGGATGGATGGATGGACAGGTGATTGGATGGACGGGTGATTGGATGGATGGATGGATGGATGGGTGATTGGATGGATGGATGGATGGATGGATGGGTGATTGGAGGGATGGATGGATGGATGGATGGATGGATGGACAGGTGATTGGATGCACGGGTGATTGGATGGATGGATGGATGGATGGATGGATGGACGGATGGATGGGTGATAGACAGAGGGAGGGAAAGATGGATGGATGGATGCATGGATGGGTGAATGGGTGATTGGATGGATGGATTGTAGGATGGATGATGTATGGATGGACAGAGGGAGGGATGAACAAAAGCAAGGCTGGTTTGAAAAATAATACAGCGAGGCAGTAAAAAAAGTGTGATACCTAGAAAATGATATTAACATAATGACATTTATAAAGATTAAAAAACAGAATAATTAGAAACAAACCTGTTCACAAGAGAAATCAATTATTTTTGACATTTTTAAACTGCTTCACATAAAAAATTTGAAAAAAAAAGAAAAATGTCAGAAAGATATATGTACGGATACATAAAAGTGAAAAGCAACCCTGAAACTGTTTAAAAATTCATACCTGTGTCCAAAAACCCACAGAACAAATGTACAGGATAATGTTCTGCTTATTTATGTGGATGTAAATCTACTTCAGGATGTGACGTGTCCTGGATCCAGTCCAGAGATGTGTTTCTGAATTATGCATCAACTCAAACACCGAGAAACAACCAGAGTGGCCGAGGCATAGCGCTGACAGAAGAAGTGGCCACTTTTGCTCTGGTGGCCTAACTTCCTTCTCAACCTCCAGGCTCATGCGGCCAGAAGTGCCAGAGCAAGCCCTCGTACTGCAGATGGTCCTGTTCCAGCTGAGAATAACCCTCAGGCTGGCACTTCACAGCCTGTCAGACATGCCAGTCTGACACTCAGACCTAGAATAAAAGTCGGTAAGGAGAGGAGAGGAAGAGGGGAAAGGGGGAGTGAGAAGCAGAGGGGGAGGTGGAGTGGGTGGAAGGACAGACAGCGAGCTCAGGTTGGAGAGGAGAGAGGAGGAAATGCAGAGGACAGAAATAGAGATGGCAGGTGGGAAGCAGAGGAAGGTTGTGTGCGGAAGTGTGTGTGTTAATGAGAGTGCCGGTCCGAGAGCGTCTGACAAGGCGCGGAGACGAGAGTTAGGGAGCTCACAGACAAACTGAGACTGTGATGGTTCGTAGCCCAAAATTAGCCGTTGAAGGATCTGAGCAGAAAGAGAGAGAGAGAACAGTTAGAAAAATAATGTGACAGGCTCCTGGCTCCCAGAGCTGCCGCTCATTTTTCTTTTTACAGCTTTATGGACAAAGTCTGCTTTTCCAAACTGTAAAGCCGCTGACAGACGTCTCAGCCGAGGACGTATCTCTTTGAAGATTTTTCTCACATCGCGCAGCCAAGGTTAGAAAGACCGTACTGTACTTCTGTGAGTCTGCACCCTCATAAATGGTTAACACCAGAGCTGTCAGCTGCGTGGACAGATGAGTGATTGGACCTTGAGGCGGTTAAACCCCTTCTTTTGCGAATAAAAGTGTCCACGCCTCAGAGGCTCCAGGGAGGGCGAGCGGAGCTGGGAGCCAGCGAACCGGTAATTGATTTGTGATGGAGGTCTGGCATGAGACTCCCCCCAACCCCCCCTCTCCCTTCTCCCCACGGGGGCTTCAGACAACACGACCATGCCTGATGAAATCATCGGCCTTTGACCTCACGCAGTCACAGGTGTTTAAGTGGCCACACGCTGATTACTGCTGGTGATTGCAATTTGCTGCTATGGTACACACTGAGGCGGACTGCGTTGGACTCCATCTGAGGATGAATTGTTGTTTTGCAGAGGGACAAAGGGGAATTAATCAACAGCGGGACAGAATTTGAAAAAACTTCAATATAAGTCAACGGTTAATTTGTATGACAGCATGTTGCTGCCATGCTGGAAGTTACTGACACAATGCTTTTCACCTCTTCATATGCAAAACGTGTCATGTTACAACATAAAAAAAACATATCAGACTTATTCAACTGGTGTCCTGAGGGTGAGTTTGGGTTAGGGTCAGCGTTAATCATTTCGTCCCTCATGATTGTGGACAGTTAGCCCATTTAATAGTTAGATCTGTTGCAAAAACACTAGTGATAGTGATTTGGTTTGAAATAGAGCATTTTTTTTAAGTAAATCAATTAGGATTAGTGTAGAAACTCCAGTTGGGGACCAATTTGGATTGAAGCACACAAGAAAAACAGTTAAACCAGCAACACAATGAAAATGTCAATGACATTAAGTCATTTTTATCTACTGAGTCGAAAAGGTCCAACATAAATAACGTAAGTATGACTCACAAATGTCAAACTCAAAGTGCAGAGATAAATTTTTACTTGTTATTTATTAAGAATTGAACTGTCGGCATGAGGAGACAGCTGTCGTCAGATTTGATTCTGGATTCCAGAAGTTTTTGTTCTCAAACCAGCGAGAAGAACAAGACAAAAGAGAAAAAGCCAGAAATCCCTCAAGTGAAATAAACAAAACGTTCAAACTTGGATAACGATCTTGTGTTCATGTAGGACCAGCTGAAGAGCCAATTGAGAAAATTGATATGTTTTAAAAAACAATCTGAGACTTATTTTTGTAATTTCTTGATACAAACTCATTTCTGTTGGAAAACAGATTTTTTAGGACTCATCAATAGTCCGACAAAGACAGAAAAACTGAGGTATCACAGGCAAATTCAACTCTTAGCATAAAATTATCTTGTTATTTTTCAGGATTTGTGTCTGTAAGTGTGTGTGTGTGTGTGTGTGTGTGTGTGTGTGTGTGTATGCGTGCACATGCATTTCCTTCAGAGCATGTGATTGATTGTATTGTAAGCGCACTGCACCGGAGACTTGCATGCCCCCGAGCTCTCACCTTGACAAAATCAATCTTATGTACCGTAAGAAACCCCATCCCCCCAGCTCTCCCTTCACTCCTCCT
This sequence comes from Pagrus pagrus, assembly GCF_965226575.1. Classification (NCBI taxonomy): domain Eukaryota; kingdom Metazoa; phylum Chordata; class Actinopteri; order Spariformes; family Sparidae; genus Pagrus; species Pagrus pagrus. Next base: position 5,658,878 of record NC_140205.1, on the reverse strand, counting down.
CACGTTTGTCCAATTTCTCCTTCATCACATTACCTCGGACAGTCCTCTCCATCTCCGTCTCCATCTCCATCCAGTGCAGGAAGATGGAGGAAGATCAACAACATCTGGAAAGCACCCCACTCATCATTTGTTGTGCCTTCACATCACAGGTGGTGTCTGTGTTTGATCTCTGAGCTGGAGAAATTAAAGACAACCTCGCAATAATGGTACAGAAACATACGGAGGCTTAATCACGCCCTCGTTAAGAATAACGAACAGAGACGTTTTGTAGTCAGAGCGCAACGGCGATTGAAGAAGCCAAGCTGTTGCCGGTGAAGTCTGAGGCCGAGATTAATGCGAGGAGAAGCCGTGTTATAGTGGATGCGAGGAAATCATCTTTTACTGCCTCGTCAGTGAGGGCAGGTTCGAGTTCAAACCGGATCGTGTCAAAATCACTTGAGAGAGTTGTTGGTTTTATCGACGGTCGTGTCATCGATCGAGCCCGGGGCTTCCTTCGCTGCAAATCTCTAGTTATTGAGAGAAATGAAGTTTTCTCCCCCCAGAATAGAGACCTTCAAACATCCCAGTCTGTTTGTTCTGAACAAAGATGACCTTCCAGTTCTGTGTTAGCAAGTCCTTTAGAAGACGCTGTATGAATACTTTATACTTGGTTTTATATTGTGATGCGTTTTTTAAAAGATGGATGCGATATCTGAGCCGCGGACACAAAGAAAGAAAGAAAAAAATTTGTCACATATGCCGAATTTACAAGAAGGTCTAAATAATTAAAATTTGTCATAAAAAAAGCATTTTGCAAAGTTGATGAAGTCCCTCTGAAGCCAACGACTCACAAAATTGAGAGATTTCATAAGGGAGTCTGGGGAATTTCTCTCCCTCTTCATCTCCTTGCTGTTGTTGAGTGAAGTTGATGTGGCTGATTTGACATTTAGCATGTCGACATTAAATGCAGTAAAGTTGTTTCTTTCCTTGTTAAAAGTGTGAGTATGTTGAGGCATCACTTTACCATCTTGTCTGCTTCCTGTCTAAGTGTGTCAGTTAAGCGTAACCAATAAAGGACTCCCTTAAAAAAATGCTCAATTTTTAAACCTGTTGCATCCGGAGCAACCTTATAAACTTTCTGAAACACTCACTACAACACATTCCTAGCTATCTGGGCCTTCTTTTTAATTCGGCAAATGTTACACACGACGATATTTCTTTATTTGTGTAAAAAACGAGCGAGCCAGTGGTGGAGCTCACACGATAGCTGTATGATTTGCCAAATTGCTGCAGAGTTTTGCAAAGCCGCACTGAACTAATCACTTTTACGAGGAGGTTTCACAAGAAGTCGACATTTTTGATGGGTCATTTTCTTAACGGTTTGCATGCTTCAAATTATAAACCCACGAGTGTCAGGTTCGTGGAAAGTCTTGTTTTGGAAAGTGCAAGGCAAAGTCTCCGCAAAGTCTCAGGGGCTTCAGATTGTTTATGAGAGACATGCAGCAGCAGCAGCAGCCGGGCCCACTGTCTACATTTGTCTTAAGTGATAATCACATGGTGTCTGTTGAGGAAGAACCTGATTATTGTTGTTGTCGGTCACCCGTCTGACAGGATTATGACTTTAGGACAGTAGCTTGAGGTGGTGAAATGAGACACGAGGTCCTGTAGGACATGATAATTATAGTTATTGAATCAGCTGCTTTCAGCTTCATGTTTGTTTCCTGCAGAGAGACATACTGTAATTTAGTAGCATTGCATAAGATGGAAACTGGTTCTGTCTGTGATATAACATCGTCTTGTTTCTCAGCTCTGAACCTCCAACATGAACACTTCCTATGTGCATGCAGGTATTCTGACGTTGTGTCTATTTCTAATTTGCGCACTTTGTTTGCCGTCCTGCAGATTGTGGCCTTACGGGAACAAAATGCTCACATTCAGAGAAAAGTGGCTTCAGGAGACGGAGCAGAGGATATTCTGGAGGGCACTGAAGCTCAACAGAAGGTCCACGGCAAGGTGAGCCTCCCCAGTAATGAAGTGCAAAGTGTGTTTTAAACACGTGGATGGACACAGCATTTTATTATTTTTTTTCTGCTGACTGCAAAAGTGGAAACTATCTTCTTTTCCTAATAAGCATTTGGCAAGTGCAGGAGGTGGTCAAGCTCGGTACCGATCTAATTGGGCACAAAACCAGTGGTTCGAATTGAACTGAGCCAATTAAGAAATGCCTTTAGGTCCTGATTTCTATACATTTTACACCCGTCATGACGTTTTATAATGCTCTTCAAACCCTTTACCACATTGCCAGACACAAACTGAATCCCTTTTTTGTCCCTGAGTTGGAAAAAAACATCAGAATCTGTCTCAAAGACCCCCAAAACATAACAAAACAAAACTCATGGTGGGAAGCTCATATGCTGGATACTGTTATGCTGCAGTGCTCAGGTTGCAGGTCTTGTAAATGTAGGGAATCTGACAGATTCACATCATTTCACCACTCTCCTGATTGATCAGCAAATGAAAATATGATGGATTGTGAAAATCTGGAGGGACATCCAGCCATATTTCTAGTTAAAACAACATATTTGATAACCTGTTAGCTAATGTTAGCATTCAGCTACTTGCTAGCTAACACAACCATTTGTTTACATTCAGTGTGTTTCACTTCTAGGCTCAAATGTGTCCCAAGATGTGCTTTGATATTTTTGCTATCGTGTAACACTATCAAACAATACCGTTAGCTAGGAAGTGGCTGAATGCTAACGTTAGTTGTTTTCTAAAGGAAGCTAACAGGTCATCAAATATGTTGTTTTATCTGAATATATGGTCCAATGCACCTCCAGATTTTCACTATCCATTGTCTTTTTAGTTGCTAATCAAACAGGAAGGGATGAAATGATTGTTTGTCGGACTTGCGAACCTGCAGTACGACTTTTGAGCTTCCCGCTCGGAGGAAAATGGCCGCCGTGTGTATATGATCTAATGCCTTTATGTTCCTGGATGGAGCATAAAGGTCCTGTGTTGTAAAAAAGTGAGATTTCCATGTCTGTTTTTATCATAAAGAAACATGGTGGGCGGCGCCTGCTCAGCCCTGTGTGAGCTGACCAATCAGAGCCGACTGGGCTTTTCAGGAGGCGGGTTCTTAAAGAGACAGACACTGAAACAGACAGAGGGTGAATAGAGGTGCTGCAGCAATGGACAGTACGTGTGAAAATAATGTGTTTTTTCAACATTAAAGCATGTGAACAGTATTTAGAAGTCATCCAAAACAAAAATATGAACCTGAAAAATGAGCATGATATGGGACTTTAAAGTTTCATATATTTCAAATAATGACACAATAATAAACAAGCACGTATTTACCTTGTTTAAGCATGGATCTTGGCTTCAATATGTAATTTGTAATGATCTTCAAAGTCAAAATTCCTGCAGTAATCATGTGTTTTTTTCTAAACCTCTGCTGCGGTTGTATTACACAAATTATTGTTGCTCACCTAGTCCCGCCCGCTGTTTTAATCGTCAGTATATCACTTTGAAATATCGCAAATTAAAAGGTTTTGCTCATATATTTAGCTCTGAAGGTGACCTACAGTCGGGTGAGAGCTCTCGCTTTGACCTCCGTCTCCCCCATTATGCAGGAGCACACGTGGACATGCACAGCTGAATACAAATCTGCCTCTGATTATTAATTTATAGACAGACTTGTAACTGCTCCCACATTTACTAGATCGTACAGAACAGGCACTGAATCAGAGCTCGAAAACAGCCGAAACCCCCAAATCCCAAAGCAGACCTATGAAATCCTCTTTTGCATGCAGACAGCAGCATCTGCATCTCACAGAGGATACCTGGGTAGATCAATGAAGATGCTATTACTTGGCCGGTCTGCTGCCGGAGGGGCGGGAGTTGGGGGTAAAAAGATGAGGAGGGTATGCAGAGGGATGGGCTAATGAGGAGGCAGCTATCGTCTGCTCTGTTTTGCAGAGATAAAAGGAGCGAATATGAGCGTGTGTTGTTTTTATTTTTGCCTGCAAAAGAAATTGCATGCGTGTGTTAACTGCTGAAATATGTGAGGATGAGAGTGAGGGCTCCTCATTCAATGTCACTGCAGTCACAGGGACCGACAGATGCGTCAAAGGGGAATGACAACCCCGATCAGCAGGATCTTCTTGGAAGCTCGATCCTCTCCAGCTGATTCGCACGTGCCCCTGTGGTTGTCACTAATGTGACAGGTGGAAAGAGGTCAGAGAGAGGGGAAGGAAGGAGTCGTAAAGGAAGGAAGAAGGAGTAGCAGCTCTTTAAAGTGCATATTGACCAACGGAGCTTTCAAAACCTTCAGCGTTGACCTGGATCAGCCTGATGACCGGCTAATGCAGGCTGACAGAAGGGGCCTGTTGCTTCACCACTTTCATTTTTCATTCAAGAAACATCCAGCGCTTGACTCTAGATCACTCCGACAACAGATTAACTGACACCTGGGTTACCTTTTACATTCATAAAACAATAAGAGACAAAAAATCTAACCAGGAAAAGACAACACGTATGCCGTATCACGACAGGACAATATCCAAAATCTGAGACAATATAAAAATTCATATTACAATAATGATATAATATTGATATATTGCCCAGCTCTTCTTTTTAGTGGTGAGTTAATAAGTAAAACTCGATTAAAACATGCTATGAATACTATAAAGCTAATTTTTCTCAGCTGCATTGATTTTATTAGAGTTGGCTTTGGATTTTATTGACACTAAACAATAGTTACAGCCATACTGGTGCCAGTTTTTAGTAATTCTGTAGTTTTGTTCTATATTAGAGTCATTTGCAACAATTAGAAAGTCAGTTCATCAGAGATTTCTGTCTCTGTCTGTGCATCGCCCCGCACAGCTGCACACACCTGCCTGTAGTGTATAAAATGAAGTGTATCTTGTGCCTTAAAATGTGACATTTGATCTAATTCTTCTTAATTATTCTTATTAATGATAATAAGTATAATAATAAACTTTATTCCAATAGCAGTTTTCTTAACAAAGCGTTTTATACAAAAAAAAATAAAAAAGCAGACACAGCAGATAAAATGAGAATAAAGGGACGTGAACATGAAGGAGATTAAAACAATGTGAGCGTTCAAAGAAAGCTGCTCGGAACGTCAGAAAATCAAAAGCAGCTTGTCTTTCCAGAAGAAAAAGAAATCCCCGTTGCTCCGGATAAACCTCAAACCCCACTGTGAACAAATTTTCAAAAGGATTGTTTGGTTGGAAAAAGTCTAAACTCCATTGTTTCTCCAAAAACCACAAGAACCACATACGAGACAATATTTACTCACATCCACTATGTCGGCATGTTAACAGAGACATCTATCTCCAAACTTGGGTTCAGATCCAAAACTCTGCTTGGCTATACTTTAAACTCTGCCCATCTGGATGCCAAACTCTGCCTGAACTCCGTCTCTTGTTATAAATTTAAACTTCCCCGGTCTTAAAACAGGTGTCTCCGTGTTACCAGACTGTGAAACGGGCACAATAATGGGAGCTCCTTGAATAATGTATCGTCTGTGGGACTGTTGAGACGTTTCGCAATAGAGCTAAAACCTTAAAGTCGGTGCCGTTTTATGGCGGCGGCCCACTGCCGGAGCGCCGGTATTAAAATCAGCGGTGTGATTTAGTGGGTCTTGTTCCCTGCTCGGGTGAATCATTGATCACAGGCAGCAGGCGGAGAGGCCCAATTAGGTTTGTCCTCACAGATGGATGGGCGAGGACGGGCGGCTGGGCCTGATATAACAGAGAGACGGAGAGTAAAGACATCACTTCAGCTCAATCTTCACTTCCACCCGCAATACAATAATCACATTTGAGCACAAACAGTCAGCTTTGTTATCTTAAAGCGCCGTCAGTTAGTCGTGATAATAAAGTCGCCCTCTGATGAGCTGTTCTCAGCTCTGAACCTGCGTAAGTCGGATCTTTCTGCCTCCGATCTCACCTCACGCAGAGCTGCACAGAGTGAGAAGTCAGCGAAACCTAATCATATTACCGACGCAAGTGTCAAAGCAATTTTTTCCAACAGAGTCTGGAGTGATTTTCATTAACCGGGTCTTTGTCACCATCCAAAATTCAAAGCAGAAAAAGAGCCAAAGCCTTGAAGTGGAATTTATTTGGAGTGCTGATGTGTGTGACTCTCAAAAAAGAGGAAATAGTGTCTGAAGTGGGAGAGAGTCTGTTTTTTTTTCCTCAAGGATCGCTTCAGTACACCACAACACAGGAAATCAAAAAAATTGTTTTTCATCTGGTGAATTTTCAGTTTGGTTAATGTTTCTGTTTTTCTGCCTCCTTGAGTCAAATTTCTGTTTCTGTTTTCCAAATGTTTTCATTTATTTTTTCACCGTCAGTCCCCATGTGGTTAGAAAACATCTTGTAAAGAGAAATCTGTGGACGAAAGTGGTCGAAAAGGCACTTTTTAAATTGTTGGTTTGATGTGTTCATGCACTTTAAAGGTGCACTGTGTAGTTTGGAAAACAACCAATCTCAGAAAGTTGATATTTACAACACTACTGAGTAATTATACGAACTCAGAAATAGTTATTTGATGCATTTCCATATAAACAAGCTGTCCAAAACACAGCTTGAAGCTGTAGAAAGGTCGCTACTTAGAAGGGTAGAGTCGATCTTGAATACCTTTTATACCTACCGACTTAAATTTTTAAAATAACAACAACTTTACTGACCACATAACTTTGTTTCTTTGAATGAATAGTTTATTATTTGGGGAAATATTTTAATTTGCTTTCTTGCCAAAAGTTAGCTGAGAAGATTGATACCACTCTCGTGTGTGTACGCTAAATATTAAGCTACCGCCAGCAGCTGGTTAGCATAGCTTAGCACAGAGACTGGAAATGAGGGGAAACTGTCCAAAGGTAACAAAATCTGCCTAGCAGCACCCTCAAAGTTTGCTTATTAGCATGTTACATCTCATTTGTATCTGTACACAAAATACTCAAAATGTTTATGAGATTTAATCATTTATTGAGCTTTAAAGGTGCTAATAGATGGATTTCGTTGCCTTTACACGGAGCCAGGCTAGCTGGTTACCACCCATTTCCAGTATTTATACTAAGCTTAGGTCAAATTAAAAGTAAAGTAAGCTAACGTAAACATGGAGCTAACGTAGCTAATCACTGTAGCTTCATGTTTACTGTATGCACATGGGAGTGGTATCAATCTTCTCACCTGACTCTTTGCAAAAAAGTGAATAAGCCTATTTCCCAAAATGTTGAACTTTTCCTCAACTATAGTGGTAACGTAATATTTAATAAAATTGTAATGCCTTTTGATAGAAAGAATTATGTAAATCAGAGGGAGTCTTTGAGTCTAGCAGTACTTAATTTCCAGGAGATGTACTTGGAGATCCCTAGATCAAGAATCCCTTTTCTCAGTTTTCTCTCCTTCACAAAAAAAAGTAATGTTTAATTCTGTTGTCAAACCTCAGCTAACGTTCCTCTCCCCTCTCTTTACTCATCCCTCCCCCAGCGTCTGTCCAACGGCTCCCTGGAGTCGGCCCACGAGGCGAGCCAGGTGGTGGAGCTGCAGGACCTGCTGGAGAAGCAGAACTACGAGCTGGCCCAGATGAAGGAGCGCATGTCCTCCCTCTCCTCCCGGGTCTCCGAGGTGGAGCAGGAGCTGGAGACCGCCCGCAAGGACCTCATCAAGTCGGAGGAGATGAACAACAAGTACCAGAGGGACATCAAAGAGGTTACAGCACACACACATTTGCAAAAGGGAATAACGGTCGCAAGAGAGAGACATCAAAGACGGCCCGAAATAAGCTTCTATTAGCATACACCCTCACACACACTCCCGTCCTCTCTGCGACTGCATGTGTCCATCATGCACACACAGTTTAAGGCACGATGCTTCCTTAAAGTGCCAAAACAATTAAGCAATTACTCCAGATCTACTGTAGATCAGGCAGGCGACAGCACGCAACATAAACACTTCACAAGGGTTAAAAAAAGTGTTGACTTGTAAACACAAAACCAGCCGCTCTCCTGGAAAAATGAGTGTTTATGTCAGAAATTGGCAATTAAAGAGCCCGATCATGAAGCCATTCAGTTCCCGTGTGTGTGAGGTGAATATGTGAAGAGGACTGGATATGAATATAAGCTGATCCCCCCACAGCCCTCAGCTGAAATTGCTATTGATTGCTAACGATGCAGGCAGAGGCAGCGATTGTGGGTCTAGCTTTATCTGGCCCGACCCCGTGTTATTATCCCGCGCCGCCTCCTCTGAGAGCCACAGTTTACTCAGCTCCCCCAGCGTCTGGTATTTTTGAACCCCACGTGCGCCCGCATGGGTTTGTGTGTGCAGCGATCCTCCGTGCAGGAAATTAACTCTCAGGGCGGCGGAGATAGAAACCTCGTTTCGCGGCAGCAGTGTGAGATACGACATCGCAGCTGCCTGTTCGTACTTTATGAAGCTTTATTGTTCGTACATATTTCTCGTGGTCGTTTCATATATGGAGCTAATCTGATGGAGTTTGTTTTCTCAACTTGCAGCTCTGATTTGTTTTTACGTCTCAAGTTTAGTACTGTGAGTAAGAGCCTGACCGACACCTGATTTTTGGGGCTGATGCTGACACCGATATTTGGATTCATCAGCCGATATATACACATTTTTCGCAGCGATCCTTTCAAATGAGGTTATGTGACAAAGCTGTGTAACAAAAGCAGGATATTTTAAAGTTCAACAATAAACTAGATTGTCTAAGTTGACATCAGTGCACCGAAACTCACTGAACTTACTGAGAGTTTAACAATTATAAATTATTCCAAGCATTTTTTTCCTTACATATAGATACAATACATCTGGGAAAGGCCACTATTGGCCAACCAGTATGTCTGTCTGGCTTTACTGTGAGTATGGAGGTCTGAAACTGCCAATATCAAAATAAATAAAGAGATTGATTATTTAATAAATTAGTAAATTAATTAATTTTAAAATGGTATTCCATTATATTCACCAAAAATAATATTAAAATAAATATAGGTCTTTACTTATTCATAAAATGTGACATAATTTTTTATTTGCTTCAATATTTATTTTTTATTTTATTTTTGGTGCCATACATGGCATATTTTTATTTATGTATTTATTTATTTATTTTATTTTATTTTTTTATTTATTTGTTTATTTTGGCAGTTTCAGTCCTCCATATCTGAAAGCTTCTAGACATGTTGTAATTTTAGTTTTTCTACTAATGACATGCAGCTGCTTTATACTCATAGTTCAGACACAGTTCACGCTGTCATGGGAACGTTTTGCACAATTATTTTAGAAGTTTCCGTATTAATCACAGTTGTAAAATTAATGTTTTGTAATGAAGTAATGGCGCAACAGAAATCCAGATATTAAGTAGCTAAATTAATGTTTAAAACTAGCTCCAGATGATTTTAGGGCAAGTTCTGACCTAAAAGAAAAGCTGAAATTTGAAGCAAAGTAGAAGAAGAAATGTTTCAAATGGTTTTCAGGATGCTCTCATCTTTATTTACTGTGTGTGTGTGTGTGTCTGCAAGCAGGCCATGTGTCAGAAGGAGGACATGGAGGAACGGATCGTAACATTGGAAAAACGCTACCTGAGCGCCCAGCGAGAGTCCACCTCGGTGCACGACATCAACGACAAGCTGGAGAACGAGCTGGCCAATAAGGAGGCGTTCCTCAGACAGGTCTGTATAATCCAGGGAGCGTTTGTGACGTCAGAGCGACTCACGATCTTCAATCCTGAGAGATTATCAGGATACTTTCCGGTTCTGTTTGCTCTAAAAACTTTCTTTGTCCAATGGGTCCAGGTGGCTGCTGAAATGGGTCATTGATCGTTGAAATGTCGGACATTATTCCAACCAAAGAACTGGAATCGGAGGAGAATAAAACATGCATGCAGCTGGTTGTGCAAGATAGTTCCTGTCAGTCAACAAAGCCCTTAAAGCTGGCCTATAGAGGTCTGGCAATCAGAAAACCTCTTGACATCCTGTCAAAAAAAGAAAATGTCAGAGGAAATTACTGCTCGGGAAGGAATTCTGATGGTTTTTACTTTAATGTTTACTTCTAGCAGATGCACATGGCCCGAAGTCACCCTACACAGTACAATCAGAACCATGGTACAGATTTATTCTCCCTTTTTGATGATTTCCTCGTGATTCACTGCAGCCAATTACATAAATTGCCTGGCCGTGGAAGATTGAGTGACATGTTCATGAGCACGGGCTTAAGCACCAGCTGAGCTGTGGAGGGATAGAAAGAAAGAACGGCACGCTAATATTAGCACCAGTAATCATGGGCGTACAGACGCCATGACACATACAAGCACCTCTTTGCTCTGCTGCGAGGAAACTTGCTGAGGCACCGAGCGATGACTCCGATCAAGACACAGTTAGACAACGTTAGACAACCTGAATATGTGTTTGCATGAAAAAATCAAGTAGCGTTATGATAAAAGTGAGTTTTAAGAAGAGATTTAAAGGAGGTCACTGAGTTTGCCTGACTCGGATCCCTAGGCAGGGAGTTTTTGAGTCAACATTCCCCTTTTGGCTTGTAAGCAAACAACCGTAAGCACCTTAATCAAGTCGACTTCAAGACCACTCTTCAAAATAAATGCTTCCAGAAGCCCCCGTAGAACGGACAGAAATACCCCTTTAAAGCCTTCGGGGTTCGAGCTCACGCTGCCACGCGCTAACGCACATCCTCCCTGGCTGTGCGGCGAGTTTACTTGTTGCCGTGCCAGAAGCTGAAAAAACCTCCGGGATCTGGCCACTGATGTTTAAAGATGAGTCGATCTGGGGGGGTGCAGGCTTGGCCGTCGGTACAGAGGGATGATGGGATGAGAGGAAATGGCGAGCAAAAAAGGCTAAAAAAAACGGATGGAAGGGCACCTAGGGAGGATAATCGTGAGTAAAAACACAGTGTCGTGCTTCCCCAGTGTCATCTCAGCCACCACCGGGATGGTGAAGACAGAACATATCACCGACACTCAAGCCCGGCCCAATACAGTCTAATTACTGCATATAGAGCTGCCAGGCCCGATGCTTTGGGGAGCAGAGCATCTGTCGCAGATGGCAAAGGGCTGCCGAGCCAACCCTAAAAAAGAGTCTTAAAACTGATCAGAGCCCCGAGGAGAGCAGGGAGGAAAAGGCTTGACACGCAACGAGGAAACGCAAGTCGCTCAATGATTTGATTTCCATCTCTACAATGGCGAGAACTGTATCCGAATGCCTAATCAGGGCAATTACCGGTATCTGCTGAGTAAAAAAGTTGCCTGTGTCACGCTTGGCAAGCGCAGCGCCGCCGCCGCTATTCTGACTCTGTTGTGGTGCTATTTTGAAGACGGGGTTGAGGCGCGTTGCCAGAGCCTCGAGTCGCCAGGCCTCCTACTAAAGACGGATACGTGCGGTTCTATTTTCTGCCGGGCGATGATGCTCTGCTGACATTCAAAGGGAGTAAGAGGAAAGAGATTCACACTCACAGACGTGAGCACACATACTGTAAACTGTCCTTAGATTACGTCAGCGGCACAGAAACGCAGGCTTCAGTCACTGCATAAGCACTTTTCTTTAGCATATTTTAGTTAGAAGCCTTTGTGTTTATTTTAATCCGCTCCGGTTTTATTCGGCTGCTGTTTGCTCTTCCACCATGTTTACCTTCCATCTAGGTAATAATGAAACTTATTAAATCAGCGCAGATTATTTGTTTGCAAACTACTCTCACTCAATTCATTCCAATCAGCTCTACTTTACTTTTCTTTCTTTCTTTCCACGTTACCTGTTGGGCTTTTATTGTGAAGGATCTGCATGAAGTTGAATTAAGGGCCATTGCTGCAGGAACGGGTTGTTATTTGTTTATGCCCGCCCTATTATCATTTAATCGAAGCATTTACAGTAAACAACACCTCGTTAAGCATTTAAAACGACTACCTGTCGGCGATGTGTGTGCGTGCACAGATGGAGGAGAAGAACAGGCAGCTGCAGGAGAGGCTGGAGCTCGCCGAGCAGAAGCTGCAGCAGACGATGAGGAAGGCCGAGACGCTGCCGGAGGTGGAGGCCGAGCTGGCCCAGAGGATAGCGGCCCTCACCAAGGTAGGAACGCGCGCACCACCGCGAACGTACTCCCTGTTGACACATTTCCCACAGATGCCCTCGTCTCTTAGATTTCTTTTCTATGTGTAAGTGTGCACGTGGTGTCATGTCATGACGTTTCAACATGTCCCTCTCCTCTTCCTCGGCCACGTAGTCTGACTCCAGCTCCTCTTCCTCCCCCGATGATTATCACTTTGTTATGGAAGCTAAACTCCAAGACATGAACTCCATTCTTAGGAAGGTAGTCCCACAGGGCATCACAGCTACTGCCAACTCCTGTAGAGAGCAGATTTCATTCATTTATCTTATTAGTGTTTTGTGGCGAGCGTGTTTACTGGGATTCTGCTCTGGCTGTTCTACCACCATGGGACAGCTGCATGGCACTTCTGGCTGGAGCTCATACTTGGCAGTGCTGGAGGAGCTCTCTTCCTCTTTCATTCTGTCCTTTGGTGGCCTCCATCTTTTCTCCTTTGTTTCAACCAGCTCTCTCTGCAGTTGTGCTTTAAAAAAAAAAAAAACGATAGACATCCATCTTTGAGTTTTTGGGATAGAGGCTTTGGCTTGTGTCGTCGCCACTGCTTTTTTTCTTTGTTGCCCGCGAGGCCGTCGAGCAGATCATCAGCATATCATCGTGCCCTCTTTTCTTTTTTTTTTTTTTTGTCTTGTCTGTGCTGTGATCCACGTGTAGGCGGAGGAGCGTCACGGGAGCATCGAGGAGCGAATGAGGCACTTGGAATGCCAGCTGGAGGAGAAGAACCAGGAGCTGCTGCGGGTGAGTCACCGCGGAGGCGTCGTGCCAGGCGGCGCTAACCAGGCGGCGCTAACCAGGCGGCCACTCCTGCATGAGCGTGACAGCTTGAGGCGACTGTGGCCGATGACACCGTGTCTGATTTATCGACGGTGACACTTGACCGAGTCAATATTTCACACACTCTGTTTGTAAAAATGCTCACACGTGATGCAACAATGCACATGAGTGTCTTCACAGTCACATTTCATTTAAATACCATCATAGCGTACACAAAACGCTATAAAATCCGAGTTGATGTGTACAATGCTCGTTGCCAGCTATCTTTTCCAAACATCTGGCATCGCTGCACAGACGGTTCGTCTCTCGTTTCCCCATCCACCTCGGGTGTGTTGCACAGTTATCTACACAAACGTGGTTAATTATTAAAGTACACATTAGACGGCTGGTTGTTCATCTATAAATACAGGTGCCTTCATAATTACGGTCGGAAATTGTTGCCAAGAAATTCACAGTTTCAGTTTCAGAGCGCTGAGAGCGTCCTCTGTATGGAAGATATTTCAGGCCAAAATTTCAAATTAAATAAATTAAAATGTTATTTTATTTCACTATGAGGAATAAACAGGCAGAAATTAAACATTAAAAAGACAAATGAAAAGCAAATTTAAAATGTAACAGTGACAATTTGAAAATGCAACTTGAATAAATGTAAAAAGTGACATTTAAAATACAAAAGCTCGAACCGAAATGCTCAAACTGAAAGCTTAAAATGTCGAAATGAAATCAAAAATTTCAGTGCAGCTGTAGTTCAGGAGGTAGAGCGGGTCGCCTAGTAATCAGAAGGACGCTGGTTTGAATCCCAGCTCCCCACAGCTGCGTGTTGAAGTGTCCTTGAGCAAGATACTGAAACCCAAATTGAAATGCAAGTCCATTTAAAATAGCAGTGGAAGTAAGACGAGGGAAACTTCAGAAGGGTTTTACAAAATGAGCAAGAGAAAGACTTTAATTATGAATTCATTTTGTTTTGCATTTGCATTTAAAGTCTGTCATTAATTAAATCAAGGGGAAATAATCAGTAGATCTCAGAAATCTTTGTAATTTTATGTAACTTTAGTGAAAGATTTTTGTATTTTCATGTTAAAACATCTTTGTTGACGAGCCAAAAATGTTGGGAACGACTTCTTTAAAGTAGCTTTACAGCAAACATTCTGAAGATGTTGTGGCCGGTAGACATGACTTTGAAATATTCATATATATAATAATAACATATATAAAATTTCCGTCCCTTCATCCCTCCAGGCTCGACAGAGGGAAAAGATGAATGAAGAGCACAACAAGCGACTGTCGGACACGGTGGACAGACTCCTCACCGAGTCCAACGAGCGTCTCCAGCTCCACCTGAAGGAGAGGATGGCAGCCCTAGAAGAGAAGGTCAAAGATGGCTGCCATGTTGAATGAAACCTATGAACATTAGTTGTGTCCAGTGAACGTCAGGAGGAGAGAGGGAGCTCATCGCCTTGTTTCTTCTCTCTTTGCAGAATCTGTTAATCCAGGACTCGGAAGGTTACAGGAAACAGTACGAGGAGTCGATCCAAGAAAAAGTAGGTCGCAGAGATCAAGGAAGGATGATTACGGTTTAATAAAGGGCTTTATAATGGAGAAATAATAAGGCTGACGTTAGTTTTATTTTTTATAAACCTCTGCAGTTGAATATTGATAAGGTTTCCCGCACAGGGGGGAGGATAATTAGATAGGTTTCATAAGCAGAAAGTATCACTCTGTCACTTAGTATTCAGCAATATGACGATAATGAGCCCCACCGGCTCTGAGCCGCGTCACTCCGCGGTGTTGACATAACACCAATATGATTACTGTACTGTGTGATAATCATTCTTTGGACATTTAACATCGTAGACAAGTCCTGTAATCACGTCTCGCCCGATTGTTTCTTCCAGTCGCAGCTGGCAGACGAGATTGAGAAGCTGAGATCGGAGCTTGACCAATTCAGATTGAGGGCAGGCTCCCTCACAGAACCCACCCTGTCACGGTAGGTGTAATAATGTCGGACTTACTGTATCTGGGTTTTTCTGCAGCCATATATGAGTTTAGATCACCGGACCCTGAAAATCTCCTCTGAACTTTGAACTTGTGAAATTGGCTGTTCGCTAAGCTCGGCCATGATTTGATACAGTTGCCTCTAAAGCTTTCTGTTCTTGCAGTGTACAATGATAACGGCGTCAAATTATTTTGTATTATTTTTTAAACAATAGCTCCTTGATTTTAGACGGAAGTAGACAAATCTGGCATCCCATTTCAAGCAAGTGATTCCTGAAATGACAACTGTTTCTGGCATTAGGCTGTGGCTAGCTAGCTAGGTAATTTAGCTAACATTAGCTTCATAAGTTGGTTGAAAACAGTCTCAGGCTGAAGCGTTTTAAAACTTTTTTTGTAAAAGAGGTCTTAAATATGCACTCAGTAGCTACATACTCTACTTAATGCTAAAAAAATGAGGCTAAAGCTAAATGTCCCGCCAAAAAGTCAACATTAACGGCTAACGTTGCCTCAACCACTGATAGCATCCAGGACCGACCTTCACAGAGTGGGTAATCACTACAAAGTACATGTACTAGCTGCAGAGGTGGACAGAGTACACAACTTCACTACTTGAGTAAAAGTACAGATACTCCTTGTCAAATATTACTCAATACAAGTAAAAGTAGCTTAGTCAAAATATTACTTAAGTAAAAGTACTAAAGTATTTGTTTAAAAAATTACTTAAGTAAAAGTATTTTAAAAATATCTCAGGAAATACAGGAAAGGAAAGTAGCTTAATGTCATTATACAATACACTGATGCGATTCTGCTACAGACGTGTTTATAGCTCAAAAAAAAACAAATAAAGGCAAGAAGCCTCAGAACACAGACTCAGCTGCATTCACCAACACATGAAATATATTGCAGACAGCTGCGGTCAGTTCAGTATATTTTTGCATCTGACATCCATGCTTTCTCTACATAAAAAAGATGTAGATGTAGGCACTACAAGAACTGATATTGACATTTACAGATAAACAACTTATTGGCTAGTTTACTTTACTTATATCATACATCATAGCCAAAAATGAGCCGGATAACCCACATCAAAGACAGCCGCACCTCACTAACGCGTGCACACCCACTCTCTCTCTCACACACACACACACACACACACGCGTGCGCGCACACGCACACACACACACACACACACACACAGACACACTCTCTCTCTCTTTCACAAACATTAAGCTAGCTAACGTTAGTAGCTACTTTACATACCGCGACGTGCTTTTTCCGGTTGGAAGACGAGTGTTTGTAGTCCGTGATATAATTGGTCCGCGGTAAGCACAACCAACATTTAAACTGAAACGAATCAGTTTTTGTGACAAAAATCTCAAACATGGGTTTGAGATAAGGCCACGGGTGCTCATGACGTAGTACAGGTACGGCAATACGACTAAGACAAACCATACGCGAATCAGTAGAAACAGTTTATTTTCTCTGAATTTTGCAAAAAAAAATCATCAGCTGACGTAAGATCAAAAGTAGCGAGTAACGAGAGCATCAATAGAAATGTAGTGGAGTAAAAAGTACAATATTTGTCCTTCAAATGTAGTGGAGTGAAAGTAAAAGTATCCCCCCAAAATAATACTCAAGTAAAGTACAGATACTCAAAAACTGTACTTAAGTACAGTACTTAAGTAAATTTACTTCGTTACTGTCCACCACTGACTAGCTGTAAACTAGCCTTTTCATTTTTACCTAACCTGTAACCCAGAAACTAATGCCTGAAATAACTCTACGATGACAGAGAAGTAAGCTAGCTAGCCCAACATGCTAACAGCCTACGTTAGAGCAGATAAATAGGCTTGTGTTTTTTGGTTTAGGAACGGCTAGAAGAATAAACACCACCCTTCAAACTCTTTAGCATGTGTAGCTACACATTTTGAAGAGTTTAAACTATAATTAGTCAATCACTGTCAAGGGATTAGCTAACAGTTAAATGTTTTAGCTGGATTAGCACCTGCTGCACCTCTTTTGCTACCACGCACCACTTTTCTACTTTTACAGACTGATAGGAGAATAAAGACAAGCTTATCTGAGCCTCTCCTTGGCGATGAGACTTGCCAGTCTGGTGCTTCTCAGTAATGGGTCCAAACAAAAGTTAGATCCAGTTCACTGCAGTTCTGGAGCGCACACACAATTAAGCAAACTGTATGAGCCAGATGGGTCCATGTCCAGACATCAGTCAGTATTTGGACACCGACTTGATCTTTCCCAGAGCCAAGAAGACGACATGATGCTCTAAAAGAGAGGTTTGTAACTAAAGTTGCAACGTAGCGTCATTACTTTGTCCTTGGATGACATTGTCTGGCTGAGATCCAGCAGAGATTGAATAAAAAAGCCCAAAATTCAGCCACACATAACCGATGCAACCTGAGATCGTGTACGTAACAGGAAGCGGATAAAAATGCAGTGAAACAGATGTACTCTCTCCAGTAGCAGCTCTGTTATTTTATCTGTCACTGATGAAACAATTTGCTCCGCACTATTGTTAGAAACACTGGTATCACTGCACTCTCCGTATCTATTCTTGGATGTTTTTCTGGCTTCCCTTTCATGCTGCATAGAGCTCTAATATTACAGCGCTGATGTGTTGACAGTAGCAGCAATAATATCCTCGGCAGAAAAAACCATTTGCAGCCACAGAAGCGTGCATAACGAGGCCCGATCCTTCACAAAGTACACTTTACACCGCATCACCGTGACTATTAGCTACGCTTTAGGGATCCAGACGCGGGATTTGATGTGTTTACCGTCTGCAGAACACTGAACATTACCGTCACATTTTTGTTCCGTCTCATCTTTTTGTAATCTGCTCGGTCGGAGAATATGTTTTATTGCAGGAACACATTAGGAAATTTCAGGTGTGGTTTCACTGACGAAAGCTCTTTCTCAGGTCTCATCTGGACACGTCGGCCGAGCTCCGATTCTCGTTGGGATCTCTGGCTGAAACCCAGTCGGACCACTACCGCTCGGCCAAGGTCATCCGCCGGCCGAGGAGAGGTCGGATGGGTCTGCGTGAAACGAAGGTGAGCCTGCAGTCTTTCCGCTTTCATCAGTACTTCTTCGTTTTCATATCGAACTGGTCGAGGTTAGAAATTGGCACAACCCGTAAATCTTCATGAGAACCCCGAGGCTGTAATTTTGCTCTAGTACTAAAAGTCTCCAATACGGTGATATAATTAACCTTTGGTAAAGCTGCTGAAATCAGATTAACATCTTGTCTTTTGGTACCTGGGGAGAGAAAGGCCGCTTTCAGAGGTGATTTCGGTCTCAATATGCACTCATACTTTGGTGCTGCCATCTGATTTCTACAGAACATCAGAGTTCTGATTACATAACAGAAAATATGACTTTGATTATTTGTGGAAAAGGTTTTCAGTTCCCTGAGGAATGAAAGATGAAATTAGAAACTTGTAATCATCGCAGCCCGTCCTTGCCTTTTCTCTGCAGGCCAAATCTTTGGGGGAGCAGGAGTGGCGCTCGCAGCAGCTCGGGGTTCTGGGAGGCCACCACTTCGAGAGCGACACGGAGATGTCGGACATCGACGACGACGACAGGGAAACGTTGTTCAGCTCCATGGACCTGCTGTCGCCGAGCGGCCACTCTGATGCACAAACTCTGGCCATGATGCTGCAGGAGCAGCTGGACGCAATCAACAAGGAGATCCGGTACCTGTTCCTCCAGTGCTTTCATGGGTTCTTGTGCATGTAAAAGCAACACTGCTCTGGTGTTGTTAGCAGTGCTGACTCAGGCGTGTGCGAGCTGACCAATCAGAGAAGACTGTGTGTTAAAGGAGCTAAAACAGAGGGGGAATACAGAGCTGCAGTTATTCTCAGACATATTGATTCGCTTACTTTACTTACTGCTTTCCTCGTCCATTTCACTTCAAATCCAGCCAGCACATGATGTGTTTTTAAGATCATGTTCAGGAAAGCTGAGCCGTTTTGGATTCCTTTTTGCAGATCAAAACATTGCTGACTTTTTGGGGGTGATACTCTGTTGTTGGATTAAACCCTCCTTTCAGCGGATGACTGTCTCCGCTGCTTTTAAGTTTCTTCACGTTGCCTCGTCTCTACACTCATCCTCGGCTCCTTTTCCGATATTTCAGCCGAAATCTATATTTTTAGTATTAAATAACACAATCCATTAAGAACAGGTCGACTACGGAGGCAGAAAAAAGTATCGCGGAGAAACTTTTCGAGCCCTTTTTTCAGCATAATGTGCCCGCCCACTCGTCACCCTTATGATCAGTATTTTCTAGACGCTCTTATTTTCCCACAAATATGCTAAAATATGGCTTCACACGCGGCCTCTGACCGAACCATTACGCTCACTCGAAGGTATCAGTTGTCTGTGGATGTCTCTTCCTGTCTGTGAGCCAGGGAAAGTGTGATCTGCCTCTTGCTTGTTAATGCTGTAATTATCTTGCGCTGATAAGTATTCATAACCCCAGGCGCAACTTTACTTGGTTCCTTATTTCAAGGGCTCTTAACGTGCCTTTTGCTCTTTGCTAATTTACATCCCCGTCAATAGACACGGTGCAACATTTCTTTCGGGAGGAGTTAATTCAAATGGGATGGCAGATAGTGATCGTGAATCCAACATGTTGAGCTCTCGGCTAATTACAAAGTTAGACCCTGGATATGTTAAAGCTAATGACCTGACTTTTAGCCTTTTTATCTCCTCACTATGGTCTTTAATTAGTGTTCCTTATACTGTAGGTATTTAACAGGATTTGTCGGACAAATCTCCAGAAGTCCACCTCCAAAGACCTCCACAGATAAGGCTAAACTCTGCAGCAGTGATACCGACATGCTCGGAAATAAAAGTGCAAAACCTTCATGACCGCGGCTGACTTTTTCCTCACTTCTTCCAAAGGCTGATCCAGGAGGAGAAGGAGTCGACGGAGCTGCGGGCGGAGGAGATCGAGAACCGGGTGGCCAGCGTCAGCCTCGAGGGCCTCAACCTGGCACGAATGCACCACCACGGAGCCTCCATCACTGCCTCGGCCACCGCCTCCTCCTTGGCCTCCTCCTCCCCGCCCAGCGGACACTCCACGCCCAAGCTCGACCCTCGAAGCCCCGCCCGCGACATGGAGCGCATGGGGGTGATGACACTGGTCAGTCGCTTTACTGCTGTTTTTATCAGACCACCAACCAAATATATATTCATGCCTGGAAGGTGGAGTGCAGAACATCAACAGAACCGCCCTCAAGTAATGCTTTATAGTTTCCATTGCATACTGTGAGCTTTACAGACGTGTCCGGCAGTTTGAGATTTTCACACTGATGAAAAAACAGATGACGGCCGGAGATGCCTTCAAGGTCGTGAGGGATTTGGTGTCCTTGCATCACACGGCAGCGTTTAGAGTTCTGAGTATTATGTGAAGTCTGAGCAGGTACTTTCAGGGATTTATGTCTTATTTTTACAGATTATAGCACTTTTTTTTTAAGTTGTACACAAAATATGTCTCACTCTGTTGTGCAAAGCGTGCCATATGTCCGCAGCAGCTCCTGCACAGAGCCGGTAGGTGGTGGCTGTTTCAGACATCAGTCTTGTGATAAGAAATTCAGCTGTTCTGTTGAGGTTTTTCTTCTTTTTACTCAGCGTCTCTGCATGTTAAAGCCGTAAAGCTACAGAAGACATAAAATTTTCAAGACTTCTCGCTGCATTAAACGAGCGTGCGGAGAGAGTCGTGACTGAAGCTGTCTCGCTCCGTCAGCTGTCATGATGCAGCCCAGATGTCGAGGCTTATAGTTTCTCCAGAAATAGACAATAACGTCTCGCGGATCCTCTCTAACTCTCTTCGATCGACTCTGCAACACTCCAGATGTGACCAGCGGAGAAGAAATACCTCCGAAAATATTCACGTGTGCACCAGAAAGAAGAGAAGAGTCTAATGCGGGATGAGGCTTTGATTTTATTGGTCGCGCAAATGAGCTGTGTACCAATCCGTCTTCGTCCCTCGGCATTGATCCGAGCACTGATGTGGTCGTATCGTGATTATCTAACGGTGTATGATGTTTATGTGAATGAGCCAATTGGCTTTCATTTATTACCAACATGGAAATCATTTCAAAAGCATTGACGTTTTGTCTCTTCTCTGCCCCGCAGCCCAGTGATCTGAGGAAACACAGGAGAAAGGTACACGCAGCCTCGCTCGTATAAACAGATTCTGAATGTGACAGCCGCTTTAACGACACCCCGGATACATTTGTGTCGTGTCTGAGGGTCACGTCTCTTTGCCCTCGCCCCCTCAGATCGCAGCCGTGGACGAGGACGGCCAAGACAAGGCCACCATCAAGTGCGAGACCTCCCCGCCTCCGACGCCGCGCACCGTCCGAATGACGCACACACTGCCAGCCTCCTCGCACAACGACGCACGAGGGTAGGGAGGAAGAGGTTTTCTTTTTGTTTGATTGCCTTCCTGTCTTCCGTTCTTTCTTGTGAAACGTTAGCTTGATGTTCTGCTTTTCAGATTTGCCGTCTTTAGCTGTGCCTGGTTTCTCTTTGGATGATAATGAGATGGTTTCCTGCCCACGTAGAAGCTTCCAATTTAGCCGCGGTTTTGCCATGAATAATTTTCATTTTTTTTAATCTGGGTACTTTTTCACATTTAAATCACAGACAGTAGCAACAGTATTTAGATTAGTCTTCAGTAATTGGCACGAATAAATAAGCTGAAAAAGGGAAGTTTGTGAAAGCGGCAGAAAAACATGTTTCTTCAAACAGGAGACCAGGGCAAAGGAAGGTGTTAAGAACCGTTAACTCTCATCACTTTCAAAAATACAAACACTTTTTTAACAAGCTTAAGAACGGCAATTATCTCATGTTTTTCTGCGTTCGCGTCTTCAGGATCGTGGCCTCTCTGGAGGCCGAGGCCAGCGCACTGAGCAGCGTAGCCAGCAGCCAAGACTCCCTCCACAAGCAGCCGAAGAAGAAGGGCATCAAATCCTCCATCGGACGGCTTTTTGGCAAGAAGGAGAAAGGCAGAATGGCACATCTGGCACACAGACATGTCATGGTAGATCCACAAGGTGGGCAGTCAGAACATGTTCCAGGAGATAACAGCAGCCGTCAGTACTGATTGCAATATGCTGATCGTTCAGATAACATCTAGTTTAGGTAGAACTAGAAGGACTTGCAGGGCAGAGTGGGACAGCGAACCTCAAACTGAATTAAACAAAAACTCAGCATGATATAACATCTACTAATAATAGCAGTGATAACATTTTAGACCATGTTTATGATTAATTTGGTGGAAACCAGATGCTCCAACACTTGAAAAACTCAACAAATGCATACTTGGCATACCCACAAAGCAGCACAGAAATATGATCGTAAAAAAAAATGGCCGTCTATTAAAATAAAATACAAATAATTTGACAAATACTGTGGATTTATTGTGCAAAATACTGCACAATACAATCTGTTGCAGCAACAGTCGTTTATAACAATTAAAGAGGCTCTGTGGAACAACTGTGTTGTGCTGGAAGCCAGTCGTTAGTTTATGTTAGCGGACTCCATTCCTGAACTTTGGCTAAAGAGAGAAACACTCGAGAAAACAATGTGCATAAGTCTGAAAATCTGACCCGAGGGTCGAGACGAAGGTCTCATTTTTCACATCACTTTACAATCCTCTCACATATGGCCAATAGATAAGTTATCAATACGTGTAAATTACTAAAAATGGTAACAAAATGTATAACCGATACCGATACTCGAAACAAATAGGGGGCAGCATGCCACCTGTTAACTGCTGCTAACTGTAGCTGCCCTTAGCTAATTAGCTCAGTTAGCTGATCAGCTAACGGTTTTAGCTGGTAGATCTGGGACCAGGGGAGTGTCCGCTAGCACAGGAGCTTTAAACTTTAGTATTTCATTTGTATCATACTGAATGTTTTTCTGACAGTAACCGCTGATATCTCGTGTTCCTTCTCCTTCTCCCAGCGACCATGATGGACGCAGACATGGCGGGCCAGGACATGGGGGTGGGCAAGCTGGGAACACAGGCTGAGAAGGACCGCAGGTTGAAAAAGAAGTAAGCTTCGTCCAAAGAACCACATCACAGCAATAACACCCCGACATCTTACACACAAATATCCATTTAACATGATGACCGTATTAAGTTCACGGTCACATTTATGAAGTCCTCTAGCTGTATGCTTTTAGACCTGACCTTTGACACACAGACAGAGGCCGTAACCTCCACCTCCCGTGTTTACCTTTAGCTCTCTCGCTCTGTGAAAGCACGGCTGTACCTACTGTATGTAATATCATAACCCACATTGAGAGCAGGAATCGATAGAGAGCAGAAGCCGGAGATCGGCCTCACTGTATTCAGACGCAGAGCCAAAGTCGGAC
Organism: Pagrus pagrus; assembly: GCF_965226575.1. Taxonomy (NCBI): domain Eukaryota; kingdom Metazoa; phylum Chordata; class Actinopteri; order Spariformes; family Sparidae; genus Pagrus; species Pagrus pagrus. Next base: position 5,635,566 of record NC_140205.1, on the reverse strand, counting down.
TATTGATCCGAGCTGAACAACCAATTAATCTCACACGGCTACTTTGTCAATTTGGAAGCTATAGATGTGCTTTTTCCCCCCAACACGCCACCCGTAGATTACACTCACGGTCAGAACGGAGGATAAACGGGGAACCTCGACACAAATCAAATCTTTCAGCAGGATGTGTGCGTGTGTGCGTGTGTGTGTGTGTGTGCATTTGCCATGCCCCAGTGCCAAATGATGAATGTCATTTGCTCGAAGTGCACATCGAGTTGTCATGACGAATAACTTTGCCTCCCATGTAGTCGGTCAATAGCGAGTAATGTCCGTTGTATGTTGACGAAACGTGTTGTTTCTTTCCTCCACTGCACTGACTTCTCCATAGCGGTGTCCGGGATTAAGGCCTCACCACCACCTTGCATCTTGGCGCCTCCTCCACACTGCATGCCATTGAGCTGCCTGCACTATTTTTTCCATTTCAGCATCTTGATCGATCAATACCGCTGTGGTGGTCTCTCATTGTCGGGTGTGGTTTTTGTTTTTTGATTTCATTTTCTTTTCTTTTATTATCTCCTTCAAGAGGGTAACGACCAGGTATCTGAATGTAACTGAGCATCTGAATGTGAGGCCATGGAGGGGGGTCTTGCTGTGTTTTTTCAGTGCATTTCTCATTTCCTCTGCTGCACGAGATGTTGGTCAGGACTGCATTGTAGAAGATGACTTGGTCTCCACCGATGCTCCTGTGAACGAATGTCCTCCATTGTGAGATACGCGTGTGTTGAGTGCGAGTGCTGATGATGGTTTAAATGCTTATTTAACTCATTAACATTTTGTGTACTTTTGTCTCCCCGTCGCTCTCTCTCTCTCTCTTTTTCTCTCTCCTCTTTGACTCTCTCCTCTCTTACCCTTCCTCTCCCTCTCACCATCCTCTGACTCTAACAAAAAGCGGGTAAGTTGTGAGGATGTATAAACTGACCTCCTGGATATTGACCATTGTCACTGTCTGCCATCTCTCCTGTCTGTCCCCCCCCCCCATCCCCCGAAAGACCAGTGCCAAAAAAGCCGACGTCTCTTATCTGTTTATCTCTCTATCCTATCATGGCTGTTTGACGACGCCATTGCGCCTCTTTCTTTCTTTTTTCATTTACCATCTGAAGACGTTTCTTCCCCCCTTTTTACAGTTCAATGGCCGCTGCATCCATGGCTGGACAGAGAATGTGCCGCCGCTAAAAAACTGGGGCTCAATTTTTGTCTTCCTCTCCTTATATGTGTCTCTATCTATTTGTGTGGAATAACCAGCTGCAATATCTGGTTATGGGAAATGTTCTTTTTGTTTGTATGATTTTGTCATAACCTTACTTCCCTTTCCCCAGCTATGTTCAGTGGATGTATTCCTCCATGCATTAGCCCCGACCTGAACATAAAAACATGGGGCTCTCTCCCCATGTGCTGGATAGATAAGACAGTGAATGTACCTGGTTGTGTTTGGATCAACACATTTCCTCTGTCCCCTGTAGGCTTTTTTTTTCTTTGTACGCCATGTATGCTGTGTTTAAGTGCCCTTTCACTGTACTGAGGCCTTCAACGCTGAGAGTGTCACATGTGTCATGTTTATTACCGAGCCCACTCTTTCCATTTGTCAAGTTCTTTGACAAACACACTCAGGGAATGTCGATTCAGAGTTTTCCTGTGATGAAATGTGTTCACGAAACAGACCGAGATCCGCATTGTGTGGGTGCGAGTACGAGTGTGTTCCCTGGTCGCCTTGTTCGTCCGGCATTTTTAAGCGGTTCGTGAGCTCGCCGCGTCTCGCCGAGCGTGGGAGGACGCGGCGTGGCACAAATAGATCCGCGCACGACGGGCCGAGAGCGCGTGTTCGCCCGCTCTTTGTCGACGAGGTGCAGTTTGCATCAGCGTCTCTCAAAGCGAGGCAAAACAAAAACAGCACCCGGCACTCTTAGGTTTACGCTTCAACACCAGCTTTAGAAAGAAAGGGGAAAAAACATGGAGCGCAGCCCAGAAAATGTGAAGAAAAAGTTGCTTTTAAAAATGCAACGCTGCGTCATTCAAGACCTGCGTCAACAAAAGTGTCAGTGAGAAGAACATTTCTCTCAGCAGAGGATGAACTAGGATGAGTTGTGCTTAAAGTAAGTTATTTTAATCAAATGTGTACACAAATTTTCATTCTGTGTTTTAAAATACACAATTAGAGACAGTACATAGTAGATGTAATACTGTAACACTAATTTGTTACATTGCTGTAGCTCAAATGTGTTGAAGATTGACGCAACAGAACAATCTCACCTCGAGGTCCATTTAAAATAGGAGCTGTTCTGGAACTCTTGACCGTATTTACATCATCATCAAGAGCAGATTGAGTTTGATTAAAACCACAGTTAGTCATTTCTGTCGCTCCAGGTCCCTCTGTCAAAACAGTGAAAAGAAAAGACGAGGTCGTGAAGTAGTGTGGGATCATGGGAGTTGTTGTTAGACTACCACTGTTTCCGCTGAAAATCTGACACGATTCAGGAAGAAATGTCACCGTGTTAAAGTTTTATTCAAGTTGTGTTTGGGCATGTTTGCGCTCACTTCCTTCCCCCACTCTGTGACGTATCACCTGAAGTTATAGAGACAGGAAGTGAACCACGTTGTTGCCTTGAATAAAATTACAGATTTTCTGGGTTTAGGATACTTTAAGCACATTTTTAGACATTTTAATGCAGAATTGCTACATGTTACATCCTTAATCTGCACCAGAACAGCTACTGAATTGACCTTTGGGTGACATTGTTTTAAGTACTGGTGTTTCAAACTCATAAATGAGCCTGAATTGGTGAAGATTTAATGGCATTTGTAGCATCAAGCTAACCACAACAACAAAAACTTCCACCTAATGTCATTAAAATCTGTTGATTAGTTTAATTGTCCTGCTAAAAACAGCAATAAAACATCAACAGAGCTGCTCCTGCGCTCTATTTATAGTAAATTTAAGATTAGAAATCCTGCAGGTGTGTGACGGGGACAAACGTCAGCGCCAGGATTAGAGATTTGAGAATGAATGCGGCGAGTGAATGCCCTCATAAATACAGCAGCGGCGGCACAAAGCCCGTGTGTGCGAGCGTGTGCGCCTCTTTGAGTGCAGTGCGGGTTGTGAGTGTGCTCCGCTCAGATGAGTGATAAAAACACTGCCCTTTTCAACACTCTTAGTGTACAGGTGGACTGGGAGATAAAATGTGTACGAGTGCTCACCTCTATACACACACACAGTCCTGTACACACACACACACACACTGTTACTGAGGGATTTTGTGAAAGAGGATGTGAGGGTGTGGTGTCGGATCGGAGTGAGAAAATGTGTGTTTGTTACGATGTACGAGCGCACGTGTATTCACACACGGTCTCCTCTGTCCCTGCACTCTCAGACACGAGCTGCTGGAGGAGGCCAGGAGAAAGGGTTTACCTTTCGCCCAATGGGACGGTCCCACGGTCGTAGCCTGGCTGGAGGTGAGTTCATTAATCCTTTAATGGCAAATTAAGTCGCCTGCAGGATACGTCAGGCGTCCGTACGAACCCAAGAGCTTTACTTTCCCTGCTCGGATGCTTCCTGTCGACCTGCATGTGCCCCCTTTAGATAACATGCAGAGTATTGCGTAGTTCATGTTTTCCCGGCCTGATGCAAAACATCTCTGACATGATCATTTTCATATTGTTCCTTTGCTCGGTCCATTGTGAGTAATTGTGTTGAGCTGCGACCCAAAAAAAATCTGCATTCAAAGCATCGATTATAAACCAGAATAACAATTTATGATGAATCATCGCAGTGAATCACTCGCTCAGTTCCTCTGGCTGATATTTTTGGAAGACGCCAGGATGCAGAGTAGATTAACACAGACGCTCTGCTGCCCCCTGATGTTCAGCAGGTGACCTGCAGCCACCAGACAGCTCATGATGGCAGCAATCTGGCCCAGACCACCATTTTCCAGTTATTGGTGGTCAGATTGGATTCTTGGGGCTGAGATTTGCCGATAACTGTTGAGTGATTTGGTGCTTGAAACTTTGGATGAATACAGTAAAGTTTAAATTAAAAACTAGAATTAATCACCTCTCCTCTTTCTGTTTTCCAAAGCTGTGGTTGGGAATGCCGGCCTGGTACGTGGCGGCGTGCCGAGCCAACGTGAAGAGCGGAGCCATCATGTCGGCCCTGTCCGACACCGAGATCCAGAGGGAGATCGGCATCAGTAACCCTCTGCACCGGCTCAAGCTGCGCCTGGCCATCCAGGAAATGGTCTCCCTCACCAGCCCCTCGGCCCCGCCCACCTCCAGAACCGTGAGTTGTGCAGGAACTGCGCGAACACGGACGCAGACCGGAGTCGTAGTCCTGCAAACTTTTGTCAGAGGCGAAGCTGAGCGGGAGGGAAAAGTTAGTAGAAAGCAGAAAAGAAAGGAGCTGTGAGGATGACAAGTGGAATAGTCAAAACATTTTGGGAAATATGCTGACGATGATGGAGATTTCTGCCTCCAGAGCAGCTCTGACAAGCGTTTGCATGACTGACCGTCCTCTCTGCAGACACGGCTGACACGTGTGTTGGCGGTTAGCAAACACAGCCGTTACACGATCACACCCGGCACATTAGTCAGCGTTTTTATTTTTTTTTTACATCTCACCCATTTTTTTTTTTTTAATCGTGCAAGTCTATGTGATGTAAGTGAGTGAATATTACAGTGGGAGTCGGTGACGGCCTGGTTTATAAAGCATCGCTCCAGCGTGTCCTGTAATTTAGCTCTCCAGTCACTTTCACAGCTCCCTGTTGTCATGGTAATTGCACACAGCCTCTGAGGACTGTGTCGTTTCTTAATGATAGTGACTGTTCTCACTGCAGAGCCACGACTAATACGCTTTATACTGAAGGTGCACCAACAATGCAGACCATATATCACACATGAGAAGTCGTGCGCTGTTACATAAACCCAGAATATTCATTAAAGTGTTTTTAGCGTCCACACAAGACTGTGCATGCTGTAAGTCATAACTCACCGGCTCTTGCACTTTTTCTGTCCTCTCCTCCTGTAAAATAACACTAGCAGTACTCTTTTACGCTCCCCCCCGTTCCCCTCACCCCTCCCTCCACCACTTAGCTCCACTTCCACACCTCATGAAACTTTCATTACGGCACATGCGACGCCACACGTCCGATCACAAACTCCCCCGACTGTGACGGGGGCCCCTCCGCCTGTTGTCACACTTAAAAGCCCCCCTACGCACTCAACAGAGGGGGTTAATTGACCTTGTAAATATGGTGGGACGTGTATATCGAGCAGAAAATTGAGAGAGGAAAGGATTGGTCATTTCACCTCGCCATTACAACCGGATCCCCCCCCCCCCTCGAACATGCAGAGGGAGCGGTCCACTGGTAGGAGACACGAAGTCTGAGCCGTATAAGGTTTCTCCGTAGCAGGGGAGGTAGTCCAGCTTTCATGTCCTGTTTCTTCTTCACAATAAAATTCAGTGAAAAGCTTTTAATGTGAAGCAGTTTGCATGCTGCTGCTGACCCTGTCACATCCACATACCGGCCCTGCACCGCCCCTACCATTCATGTTCGTGCTGCATCTCGTGGACATGTAAAAAAAACACTGATCTAACACGGCTTCAGAGATTCAGGTCGAAGCTACAAAAATCAGAGCTGAACACAGAGAGACTTTCTAGTTCGCAGCAGAGGCACATATTAGTCCAGCAGTCCGAGACAGAGGTCGGTCGTGACGTAGCAGAGGTCGACCCTGCTGCATAGCAAGAACCGCAGCAGCTATCCCCAGCTGTGAGCCAGCAGTAGAAGTATGTGTCATCATGGCCTGACTTAGCACGGTGTGGCTAAGGCGCACCGACCCCGGCCTGTGGGAAAAACCCTCCTGGATCATTCTGGATCATGACAGCTCGACGTGCTGTGCTGCAGAGCAATCAATGCTGCTGAATGATATAGCAGTAAATTACGGTGGAATAAAGGGTCGGTTCACACAAATCACATAAAAATAATCTGTGTTGAGATTTCTGCCTCCACTGTCCCAATTTAAAGTGCTGTGTTCTGTCCATTCACCTACACTGTGTTGGGACGGCTGCAGGAATCTCAGAGATGGATGAAGTCCCTTAGTTCGTCGACAGAAATTGAAAGCTATTGTATGACGATCAATTTATCTTAGATTTCAGTCATTTTTTGGGCAAAAATGCTGTTTTTCATTGTCTTATGTATGAGAGTAATTTGCCGATCTGTTGGGTTCGATCTTTGGCTCTGAGAAATTGTCATTTCACACTTTCTTTCTGACACTCTGTGGACAAAACTATCAACAGATAACTTTCTGCATGCCAGCACCTGAAATCTGTCCTTTAATTTGAGTGAACTGACCCTTTATTAGCTGAATACAGATGGAGAGGGATGAGTAATGTGCGGTTTCTGTGTCTGTTGGTGTTTTTGGTACTAATTGATTTTGTCTTCCTCGTCGTGCATGGCAGCTGTCTGTTATCTGTCCTGTGTAGACGTACTGTATGTAACTGGGTCGTTCTGTGTTGTACTGTGTTGTGATTTTTGTCCTCTGCCTACGCCCTTTGACCCCTTGGCGGGTCCGGGGGCCAGTTCATGATCTGACTGTGATGCTATAACACTATTGGCTTACAGTGGTGCTGCTCTTCTTCTTTAACACTGCTTGCCCCTCCTACCGGACCTCTACTACCAACCCTGCCGCTGCTGCTGCTCTGTCTCTTGGGCTCTGCCCCCTCCTGTAGCCGTCAGGCAATGTATGGGTGACCCATGAGGAGATGGAGACCATGGCAGCCCCTTCCAAAACGGTCAGTCCCTGTGTGTCCTCTACCGTCGTCCTATTTCCTTTCTCTGTCGGTCATGTGTGTCTGGCTGTGAGAGTGGGTGTTGGAGGGAGGGAGGGAGGTCTGGGTGGTGACTGATGGAGAAGGCATGCGTCATTTAACCCCCGTCCTGCTCTGTGAACCTCGTATGAACACTAATTTCAAACTGGACGTCAGACAGAGGAGCTTCCGTCAGTTATGCCTTTCTTTAAAGGGACGATGTGTGAGATATGGACAGAAATGTAGTTTCAAACATGAAAAAGATGAACTTACATTATCACCAGAATGTGAAGAAACTGCAGTTGACTATGAGCCTGAGTCCAGATTTTACAGATACTGATGCTCTTATCGGTTCCTTTTGATTATGAAATATTAAAAAATATCAATTAAAAAAAAGATTAAATTCGGAAAACAGGAATGTAATTTAATGTTTAAATATAACTTTTGTTTCTAGAGCAGCAATAGCACAATGGCAAAATCACTATAAACTCATAATATCTCGGTGGAAACGGACCGAAAATGTCAAAAAAGCATATGATATTCCTCACATCAAAATAAGTTTAGAAAGAATGAAGAAGGAGCATCGGTCCTCCTCCCTCTGCTGATGTGATACACTGCCTGAGAAGAATTTTTCCTCTTAGAAGTTGCAGCACCGTCAACAAATTCAACTTTGGGTAACAAAAACATATTCGTCGCAGCAGGACCAATTTCTGATTGTGAGAGTCGCCAGTAAAAACAGCTACTTTGAGTATAACGAGCGCTGCTCAAAGTGGATTTAGGGGCCATTTTGGGTGCAGCTGCAGGATTTGTTATGGTACAATCAGCCCGCAGTGGGGATTACTATCCTCTCAAAAGTGTACTTGTTTCTTTTTGCTTGTGTTTCAATCAGAAGTCACAGTCTGAAGAGGGGAGCTGGGCTCAGGTAAGAGGAAGCTGCTGTATCTGTCCAGTAAAGGTCGTTTTCTTTTTACATTTACAGCCCAGATATTAAAGAAAAAAGGATTCCGTAAGACGTCTGTTTCTTTTGCTGACTTGCATCTGTCCTCAGACTCTAGCTTATGGCGACATGAACCATGAGTGGATAGGCAACGAGTGGCTGCCCAGTCTCGGTCTACCTCAGTACCGCAGCTACTTCATGGAGTGCCTGGTGGACGCACGCATGCTGGACCATCTCACAAAGAAGGACCTGAGGGTGCACCTCAAAATGGTGGACAGCTTCCACAGGTACTGGACTCACCTCGGTGACGGCATGGTGACTGTCAGCAGAGAGGATCATTCGTAGGCTGTTTTTTTAGTAGTGAACGGATGACGAAAAGGTTTTTTTCTGTCACCAGAACAAGTTTACAATATGGAATCATGTGTCTGAAGAAGCTCAACTATGACAGGAAGGAGCTGGAGAGACGTAGAGAGCACAGCCTGCATGAAATGAGAGGTGAATGGACCCAAAAAAAACATCAGAACCAACCAAACGCAGGATGTTAAAGACACTGACAGAGATTAAAATGAGGTTCCTCTACTTGTGTGTCTGCAGACGTGCTGGTGTGGAGTAACGAGCGGGTCATCCGCTGGGTGCAGAGCATAGGCCTGAGGGACTACGCCAACATCCTGCTGGAGAGCGGTGTGCACGGAGCTCTGGTCGCCTTGGACGACAACTTCGACTACAGCAGTCTGGCGCTGCTCCTCCAGATCCCCAACCAAAACACTCAGGTACCAACACACGCCTATATTAAAAACACTGCGAGGGGAAATGTGACCATAAGAGAACAAGAAAGCTGCTCTGAATCTGAACTGAGGTTAGATATCTGGTCTAAATCACTCTGCTGGATGTGACTCACTGCTTTTTCACACTGAATACGGGAACATTTTAATCCCTTTAAAGCGTTTTTCAAGCTAAATATAAAGGTGCTGATTATGGGCAGAAATATCAGCCGTCACCAGCTTCAGTCAGTAGAGGTGTGTCGGTATCAGCCTTCAAAACGCTGGTCGAATCTAAATCAGAACATGCAGATCTGCCAACTGTCACTCTGGCACGCTGCCCTGTGAATTTCCACTGCTCATCTCATCTATAATCAGGTAAAATGGATATGCGGCGCGAACAGCGTAACGTGTCAGCTGCCTCCGTTACCGTCCTGCTAAAAATAGCTTGTGCAAATCAGAATGTGTTGTGTTTTGCTTCTCCTCCCCTCAGGCACGTCAGATTCTGGAGCGAGAGTACAATAATCTGCTGGCGCTGGGCACCGACAGGAGACTGGATGAGGTGAGCTCCACTGTGATGTCACACCTCTGTGATGTCAAATGTCACGACGAACAAAGCTTGTTAGTCACAATTACATCGTCCAAATTAATATTCACGATGGTTAAAGATGTTTTATTGTTATTACCAGATGTCTGCAGCTGCATTGTCACCAGACTCCCTTTACAATTTGCGGGATTTTAAGCGTTTTTGAGTGAGGAGGACTTTAACAAACTTTATGAAACTTAATACAACAAGTTCTAAGTTATTCGTGCCTTCTTGTAAATTTGGCATTAGATTCAATACATTTACATTTTCTTAATGTCGGCTTATCAAGGCATCACTCTACCAGCCTGTCTGCTTCCGTGTCTAGTGTGTCCTACCTCCCCACGACTTTTCCAACTGATCTCACCATTTACACTAGATTTATTAAAGAAGTCAACGCTTTATTAAATGAAACAAAAAAGTGTATTCCCATACGATTTATAAGCTGTTCTTATGACTGCAGATTTTACCGTTTGTGTCTAAATAAACATGCTTTTCTTCTGTCCATCAGTATGACGACAAAGACCTCCGAGGTCCGTCGTGGAGGAGGCAGTTCCCTCCCCGAGACGTCCACGGTATAAGTATGATGCCCGGCTCAGCAGAGACGCTCCCTGCTGGATTCCGTCTCACGGCGACGTCCGGCCACTCACGGAGACTTCCCCCTGAGGGTAAGCGCCAGTCCCCCGCACCTTAACTGTGACACCTCTATTCACCCATTGGCTGATTATTTTTTTTGCAAGGCCTTTGTTGTGTTGACATTTTCTGAAACGTGGTATTCATAATCAAAGGTTAAATCCACCTGTTGGTAAATGGAAGCAGCACACCTGAGCGCAGGAGTCGCTGCTCCCTGCTGTGTTGTGACCATGTCTCTTGTTCTCTCCGACTCTGTGACGGCTGCTCTGCAGTCCTCTATGAGGCGCTGGATGACAGTCCTGACGACATGTATTTGGATTGGTTTCAAGGTCAGCTATGCCCCACTGAAGGTCCCGGGCTTGTTGGCCCTGCGTGTATTATGACTCTACATACACTCCCCTCCTCTTCACACATGGTCTCTGCCAACCACTGTCCTGCTGTATCTCTCCTTTTCTTTGTGGTTTCTCACCCTCGAAACTCTCTCTGTCTCTCTCACTTCCTCTCTCGAATCTCTCTGATATCCAACTCCAAGGGCGGTTGTTTTGCAGAGTTGCAAAATAGTCGTGTTTAGTCACCCCGGTGGTAAGAAACTAGGGGGTCAAGTTATGGATTAGGACCCATGCTTGCTGGCGTAACCCTTGAAGTTTACAGAATTAAAGCAGCAAAACAAAAGGTGGCTGAGCGGTGCTATGTAAGTTGGCCTGAATCAGGAGGTTTACATAGGGGGACAGTACGTCTTGGATGTCTCAAGAACTCAAACTGACAGTTTGTGTCATTTCTCATCCCTCTGCTGTTAAAAGAGGACAATGGCTGAAGGAGGCTTTCGTTAAAGGATAATTCCGGGTTATTACAACGTAGTTTTGTAGTTTTGGCCATCATTTCTGTTTGTTCAGATAACAATGTGCCAGATTATCCACTTCACTCAGACGTAAACTAAAAGTGAGCGTCCCTTTGTGCATAGTGAAGTTCCTGGTGCCTTTTCGTGACATTCTTATAAAAACAAGCACATTTATACACAGCGGGCAATATTGTGCAATAATTTGCAAACACAATTATCGTGACAGGCCGAGGACAAATAGAAAAGATGGTCAGGACTAAGTTGAGATCGACTCTAGGTCCACTTACTCACTTGTTCTGGAGCTTTCCACAGTATCACACAGGTCTTCTTCAGTAGATCTAGTTTGTTCAACTTGTAACTGCACATGATCATCAGCACCTCTAGACCTTGTTTCCACCGTCGATACTGAACTTTAAGCTCAACTAAAGGTGATCAGAACCACTGACTGTATATAAAGAGGGACCACATGACTGGAATAAATAAATACTGGACATTTTTCTGCTCAGTTTGGTTTTTAACAGTTATCTGCTGAGCCCTGCTTGCAGTGTTAGGAAGTTGAGACGTGTTGTCTTTCTTTAGATGCAACCAGTGTTTTGTACATTCACAGTTCTGTGACAGCTGAGCAAACTAAAGACGCTGATGAAGATGAACTGAGTGATACGAACAAAAAGCCCTGCATAAGTACATAAGCGGTCCTTAACTTGAACCATTAAAGCTCCAGATCCACGTTGTGACGACCTGGACAGTATCCTTTTGAAAGGATGCAGAGTGTATCAGCAGCTCCGTCTTCACTCTCTCCGAGCTGCGATACACGACTGGAAATCATCCGTCTGCGCCGGCCAATGTTCTCCTCTAACGAGATGTTCCACTGAAACAGCCTTCCTGTGTTCCTCTGTCTCTACTCTCTGTGCTCCCCCCCCGGTCTGTGACGTCCACAACACACTCAAATCTTGTTGCTGGTGTCAAATCCACTCAAAATCAAAACGTCCTTTGAGTGCGTGCAACACGGCTTCTCCTTCTGAGGGCCGACTCGACAAGTAAAGTCTCCGTTTGTGTGAGGAGAAGTGTTTTTGCTTGTGATCTCACTCACACACACCGTTGTTGAGGACGACCAAGTGGAGGAATGTTTCCTTCTCACTCTGGGTCCATGTGATGACGACGAGGCTGTAAAATTTCCATGTCAAATGTCTTTCTCTCTCGCTGTCTCCCCCTACAGTCGGACCCTCTGCAGTGCAGCGGCTGGACAGCTCCACGGTGAGAACCTATTCCTGCTGAGGGGAGGAGGAAGAGAGGGACCTTAAACTGTACGCTGTATGTAACCCAACACAGAATCTCGCTCTGTCAAATACACAGCTTTCCTTCAGAAGTGCTCAAAAAACAGATATCAGATGAAAGTGAGGATAAGCATGTCCGTCTCATCGGCTTGGCGAGCGTCCGCCGCGTTTCTGCCAGGTAGCTGTGATGAGGTGACGGGAGGCCGCGGGGCTCGCAGCGAGCCACGGTCTCACACCGACGTCTCCGCTTTAATGTCCGTCCAAAAAAAGATGAGTGAGTCACGGTCGAGGCTTTAGAGATCTGCTTCAAACACACGAGGAGTTCTGCGCCGTACGCAGATTAGTTAACCACGTTCGTTTACGTGATTATGATTGTTCAAGGCTCCTAAAAATAGGCCTCGTAAGTCTTTTTTCCAAAGTGAGCTCGGCCCAGTTTCACGTCCAACTGTTGTCTTTGTTCTGCCAGGTGCACAGAGAAAGTGTGATTTCTCTTAAGCGTTTTTGATTTGGCACTCTATCTGACGGAGCTGTCTCTCTGTATCGGCATTATATTCTCAAAAGATGAAATGGCAACGAGATGCAAAAGCAAGCTGCAAAGAGAGAACGCCGAGTTCTGCTTCAGATGTTTTGTTTAGCATAAAAAGTTGAGGACGAAAAGGACAGCTGGCAGCCCCCGTACAGCAGGTATCACGTCCCGGATCGTGACGCTATTAAATCATTATTTTGCGTCATGCTGCGCTCCGGACAAAGCTGGAGGAATTCCCAACTGGAAATTTCCCACCTTGACAAACGCAACGCTGAACTGATGTTCCTTTAACACACACGATCAAACCCTCAGCAGAGCAGCCGACTCGCATCTCTAACGAAACAGAGGAGGAACTTTACGGCACTTTAATATTTGGAAATGTCCCTTAACGTTCTGTCCACCAGCCTGATACGAATACTGCTGTCTGCAAGTACAGCCGAACTTGTTCCTAAGGGTGTTGCCGTTCTTCTTCATGAAGTCGGGGTAGGTGGATGTGTCCGAGTTTGTAAGTTGGAACCGCGACTTGAACTGGCGTTTTACTGCACATTGTGCAGCATGCGACACCTTTAAATGAAGAAAGTTTCGCCTTTGTTAGCACAAAGGTGATAATTTGTTTCTCTGTCTATTGAAGGACATATTTAGGGAATCATATTTGTTACATCAAACTAAGGCACTGAGGTTTTTCTTACAACTTGAAGGGTTAACTGTAGTTACAAACGACAGATCCCACTGTTGAGCTTTCTGCTGAAAAATCATCTTAACTGTCCATTAATTCGTGGCGCCGCTTGTACAAAGGCTGCCAACAGTTCGAATCCAACATGTGGACGTTTGCGGCATGTCACCCACTCTCTCTCTCTCTCATCTCTCTAAGCTGTCCCGTCGAACAAAGCCATGAAACAGCCAAAATAATTAAAGATACATTAAAAAGCTGTTGATAAATTCATTAGATGTCAAATTTCTGTCCCAAACTTATAACAGGAGAAAGTACTCTCTTCCCAAAACAGTTGTAAATTGCTCTCGAAATGTCTTTAAAGGGAATAAAGATTGTTCCAAACTAGAAGGAGAGGGTCTGTTTTACACTTCAGATAAGATTAAAATACAGTGAATACATTTGAAGCAGTTGTAATTGGAAGAATATAATCCGCACATCTGTTACCAGTCTGTCGTATCCTTTATCTACTTTGATACATGATGTGTGACTTTAAGGAGAGCTCACAGCAAAACAACTGTTTCAGTCATTCTGTACTCGCCCTCGTGTCGGTCCAGAGAACACACCTGGATGTTGGCCTCAGTTCAACAACAAACATCCGAATCTCTCTGCAGCGAGTACGACCGGCAAGAAAACTATTGAGTCCTGCACAAGTATTACTCCGAGCCTCCAGAATGTAATTAGAGGCGCGGCTGGAGGCACAGCAGACAGATAATAATGATAAAAACACTGCCACTGCAGGGCTGTCATGTACGATAGGAGTGTTAGGGAAATAAAGAAAACAACAGTGAAAGAGGAGAGATAAAGGGAAGAGGGAGCAGAGGGGTGCTGGAGTCAGCGGGGAGAAGTTTGTGTGAGTTACTCCTTCATAACCATAATTTTGTGTTTCCAAAGAATTTGCTCATCCCAGGGAGCTGCCTGCAGGCTGTTACTAATGCTTTCATCAGCTTATTCTCCTTAACTACTCCCACACAGCAGAAAGAGCAAAGTTCAGACGGAGCAAAGGGTTGAATCCTGGTACAGTACGAGAAACAAAAACTCATTTATTTACTGAACTATCTGCTGCGGCACACAGTTTGCTGCCGACTGCCTCTATTTTTCCAGCCGCTGCACGATGTCAACACCACAAACTGAGACATACAGTACACGATTTCCATAGAGACGCCCTGAAAAACAACCATGCAGCTTTCTCACTTCATTTCAGGCTTCTGACAGCACCCGAATATACAGAAAACCATAGTTCCAACTCTGTCAGAGTTCCTGTCACGTCTCATTCTCACTCTGCAGTGTTTTACTAAGGGTGTTTTTCTGTTGATCAGCATCCAGAAAGCACATTAAATATCCTTAATTCAACGTTGTGACACAATAAAGCATGAAAACTTAAAGAATACGATTAACATTTCCAAATGGCTCCTTATAATATGTGCATCATTGTTATAGTTTTACCTTACAGATGAAACTGTGCTCAATTTGAACTGTTTCCAGAGCGTTTTCTCACCTTAGATCAGTTTAAACAACAGATAAACAAGGCGATAGGGACGTCCTAAACTAATACGACTGCTTCCGAAGTCACCTTCCCGGCTGTAAGTCGAAATGAGCTGCACGAGATGCCAAAAAACCTGTGATTACATCATCTTTTCAGGAAGCCTCCCTCACTTTCAGGATAGTCACGCAGCAGTTCACTGAAAACGACTGGTTGTGTTTCCCGCAGGTACAGTTCTGAATGGAGATAACTGGGGGAGCCGCTGGATGGGCCGACCTGCCGAGGAAACAAAACCATTCTGACGACACGCACTGCCAAGAAGCCCTGCTCTCCTCTCTGTCCTCCCCTCCCTCCCCCTCCCTCCCCCTCCCTAACCCCGACTCCCCCACGCCCCCACAATGCGGGCACCAGACGCCGGTGCTAACCTGTCCTGCAGGCTACCCCCCCCTTGTCCCCATTTCTACCTTTTACATGTACAGTAACTTGTCGAAGCATAACGTACTGTGTATTTCTTCTACAGGAGATGTGTAGGTTATCTGTACATAAATATGCCATTTTTTAATATATACACACATCTATGTATAAAAAAGATATTCAGAGTTTGTGCAAAAAAAACGTCCCTGCCACCTCATTTAGTGGACCATAGATTAATATATGCTGCTCTTTAAACTGTCTCCATATCCCCCCCGCCCCTCTAGATCATTTTGTACATATGGTTTTATTTTTTCATTGTGCTGATGATGATGATGATGATGATGTGCTGCACCACAGAGAGAGGAAGAGTCTGGATGTTGTGTGAAAACCTGCCCTCTAGTGGTGTACAAAAAAACCCCCACTCTGAGCCCCACCAACAAACGTCATTATTCTTTCTTTTACGGACTCATTAAACAGGAGCGTTTTTAAAGATGACGCGTCGACGCACCGGGACGACGTGACAAGCACTTTGATACAACCGCATCAACTCAACGGACTAATCGGTAGCCAAGGACAAAAAAACGAGAGCTGCTCACCGAAAGTTGCACAAGAAACTTTCCTCTCAGAGAACAAAATAAAAAAAAAAAGAAGAAGAAGAAGCAGGACGTCGTCCGTAGAACCTGTCACTTGTTGTACTGTATGTTTTTGTCAGGCGACACGTCAACACTAAAGGACAACTACACACTCAGCCGAGCTGGCCTTCTCCCCCTCAAACCCGCCCTCAGACACCACGTCGACAGAACCGAGGAAATAACTGAAAGACAGACTGCTTTAGCTCATTGTGTGCGTAGAGTGTATATGACCATGTTGAAGTGAGGTGACTTTTAATGACAAAAACCTGTTGCTTGCTGTGACTTACATTGGTGTAAACTGTTAACTCTTTGTTTCCGTCGGAGTTTCCGGAGGGGGGGGGGGGGGCGAGGCCGATCGTACGGCGCCTCTCCCCCCCGCGTTTTCTGTCTTTGAGTTATTTCTGATGGACGACTCGAACCGAAGTCTTACGCTTTTCGTTTGTTTTTACATCTTTTTTTTTTTTTTTTCTTCGATTTGCACGAACAATGAATCATTTTATTTTGTGTCCATTTTTTTTATTTATTCTTGTACTTTGGTCAAAACTAAGTGGTGAGCAAGCAAAATTTTCATTGTCAATAAAAAAACAACTACTGTCAGCGAACGTCTTCGTTATTCGTCATCGAAAATGTTTATTGCTCATTTCGTATAAACAGCAGCTGCAGCTTTTTACATCATTGTTCAGATTACATAAAAATAGAATGTTAATAATTACAATATTACAAGTGGAAACATTAAAGGGACGGTTCACCTCAAAATCAAAAATACATATTTTCTCTGCAACTCGTCCATCTAAACTGTTTTGGGGTGAGTTGGCGCTTTTAACTTTTGTTAGAATGAATTTCCTTCCATGAATATTAAAAAAAAAAACACAGGACATGACCTTGGTGTCCTCAGCGGTTGCCACAGGCCTGCAGCCGTAGAGATGTCTGCCTTCTCTCAAATACGATTAAACTAGACGGCATGTGGGGCTTAAAGCACCAAAATGATACATTTAAAAACTCAACAACGATGTCTCTTTCCAGAAATCACGACCAAGTTACTCAAGATAATCCACAGATCTTGTTGTGAGCAGTTTCATGTTGGAACTATTTACTGTCCGTATCACTGCACAGAAGGAAGCGTGCATCTACTCATGTACGAGAGGCTAACCTGGTGATCGTGAGTTGATGCAGGCTTCCTTCTGCGTGGTGATACGGACAGAAATAAGTTCCTACTGTACATGAAACCAAACTTTTCTTTGGTGCTTTGAGCTCCACCAGCCGAATGCTATTCAAGAGATGGCAGATTAACCCTAACACTCTACGGCTGATATCTCCAAAATGCGACAACTCACACCAAAACACTCTAGATGGATGAATAGAGCTACAGTTAGAGGAGAGAGGGGTGAATCTTCTTCTACTTCCCCGCTTCATGGATTTTTCACAGTTCATAAAAAGCGAGGAGATAAAACTTCAAAGTCAGCGTCTTCCTCCAGCTCGACTTAGAAAAATAAGACTAATCATTCATTTTACTTCTACTCCTAGTTCACAGTTTAGAGCCAGTTCTTAAAAAGTCGCTCCTGCGGCCCATAATTGATCCAACCTCAGTGTTCTTTGTTCTTCCTGCTGATGCGTTCAGGCTCCGGGAGGTCTCAGGGCTTTTTCTACCTGCATCTCGATGTCTTTGAACACTTCTGGGTCCTCGATGGTTGGAGTGATCTGTCGGGAAGGGGGGGGGGGGGCAACACAAGTCTCATTTAAAAACAAAATGAATGCAGAAAAAACCTGCTAATGTATCCATGGAAACCTTAAATGTACATCTTTAAACTACTGGATTAAAAGTATCACTTCCTGAGTTTGTCATCTACCTGCTGATCAGCAGAAACCAGAGTCAGTAACTATAAAGAGATGAAATCCCAAATGAGCCCTCAGTTTTGTTTTAATGAGTGCAGCACCTACTAATGCGCCACCATTACCTGAGTCCTGAATTGCATAATGAGCTTTACTGTTTCCTGAGCAGCTGTAAAAGTTTTGCACAGGGGACAAAAAACAAACACAAAGTGCATACAAACAACATTTCCCCTCAGCGATTTTATCCTGCAGTGCTTTAACTGTTTAAAAAAACTGCTGGAGATGGGGGCGAGAGCCGTGTCGTACCTTGTAGGGCTTGCCGTTGACCAGGTTGGCTAAAGAGGAGCGGGGGATCTTGCCAGAGCGCGTCTTCGGCAACCCCTGGACAAAAAGCACTTTCCTAAAGGCAGCGACAGGTCCGATGGTGTCTCTGACCAGCTTCACCATCTCATTTACGATCTCCTCTTCGGTTTTCTGCACACCTGAGACACACAGGACGTGACACCAATGAGCACATGTAGCTTTAAAGCCATCTGGAGTTAGATTTTTGGTTACGGCCGTCATTTTGTGGGCAACATATCTTACGTCAGGGTAAAAATAATGTGACAGAATACTGATACTTCAATGCCACACTAAATCTGCCGTGCCTCACCATTTTTGAGTACGCACAGGGCCAAGGGAACGACGCCCTTCAGAGGGTCCTCCAGACCCACCACAGCACAGTCTCCAACTGCAGGGTGCTGCAGCACCGACTGCAAAACACACACATAAACAGCTATTTTGATAATTGATTCCTCGTTTGAGTCATTTTTCAAGCAAAAATGTCAAACATTTGCTGGTTCCAGCTTCTTAAATGGCTAAATTTGCTGCTTTTCTTTGTCATTTATGACAGTAAAGGAAGAGTCTTTGGGTTTTGGACTATTAGTTGGACAAAAGAAGCAATTTCAAGATGTAATTTTGGCATTTTTCACAATTTTTTGACATTTTATAAACTAAACAAATAATTGATTAATGATTAAAATGATCAGCAGATTAACCGAGAATGAAAACCACCAGTAGTTGCAGCAGTACAAACAAAGAAAAGTTGGAAAAAACCTTTGTGCCACCTCCTCCATCCCTCTCCTACCTCCTCCAACGCTCCTGCAGAGAGCCTGTGGCCGGCCACGTTGATGACGTCATCAGAGCGAGACATGATGTAAAGGAAACCCTCCTCGTCCACAAAACCTGCGTCCATGGTGTCATAGTAGCCCTGAAGGTGGGACGGAGAGAAGTGATTGAATGGAATGATCAGGATGTCTTCAGTACGAGCGTTTCATTAGAGGTTGCTTTTGTTTTTATCATTCAAACCGCTCAACGGCTGCAAAAACAGAGGCTCTGTAATGAAAGATTTCAACAGCAGAGGGCCACATTGTACCACTTACTCCACAACATGACTGATGTAGTGTCATAGAAGCAGATTTGGAACAGTCCTTTAAATAAAATACAACTGTTCTTCAGTCAGTTAACATCAGAAAGTGAGGAAATGATGATATATCTTACTGGGAACTTAGTGAAGTACAGCTCCTTGAACAGATCGCCGTTCTGCCACAATGACAGCGCCGCACCAGGTGGTAAAGGTGACCTGAAGGGGAAAAGTATATCAGATTTGACCCAATAAAGCCATGATGATGTGAAGACGGAGGACAGTCTAGACACACAGTCAGACTCCGCTGGACTTAACCTCTCCTGACACACACACGGCAGAAAGGAGAGCTCAGTCACTCAGTCTTTGTTTATCCAGAGACCGCCAGTAATCCCCCGTCTTGACCAGCGGCTTGACCAAGATGATCCCATTTCCCGAGTTTGAACCCCTAACATGCCTCTGCATAGATTCATTTCACTACAGGCTAAAAGTCCAAATCACAATTCTTCATTTTAATGCTGGTTTGCAGAAAATTGAGAAGCCGAGGACCCTGAGAAAAAGCATCCTTTGAGAAATGACCTAATAAATTGAGCTTCTTGACCTTTTATTTACATCTGAGGGTCAATAGGACTTTTTGTTGAATAGAGGTGAGGATATATGCGGGGTTGATAGATTGATTCGATGATCAACGATCCAATAGCATCGATGCAAAGTGAAAACATCGATTCATATCGCCGCCATCGTTGAGATACGCCTTTATTTTGAAATTCCCATGGCACGTCTGTGTCACTGTTGCCGCCCAAGCGCAACTCCTTTCTAAATAGTGTTTTCTTTTTATTAAAAACAATAGATTGTTTTCCATTTAAATCGGAGGCCCCTGTATCGAATCGAACCAAAATCGTACTGTGGCTGACTTAGTGATATATCGGCAAATATCGTATCGTTGTCCAAAGAATCAATATAATATCGTATCGTGATGTAACCTGCGATCTACACCCCTAGATACAACATTTAAATGGTCTTCAACATGTCCAGTTTTAGGCAGTGTAACAAGGGATCATATGAGGTCAGTGCAGATAATTACAGCAGGGAAATAATTGCATAACGGAGCATCAAAATGCATTTAATCTCATCTGTTAGTCGACATTTTGGCATATTTTTAACTAATTATGCTTTTCAACAGTGATGGGGACAAAATTGGTCATCTCAAACAAATGCCCATCCGTGCCAAAGCACCCAGATTAGATTGTGAAGTGGCCCTCAGAGTATTATGTATTGTGTGTGTGTGTATTCTGATCCTCAGCACTGGATTTGGTAGAAACATGTATTCATTTCGATAGTGCTGGGATCCACGGATTAATTTGTTCACTGTGGGATTTTAACTGAACTCTGAACTGAACTCAATCCCCCACAGTCCTCCAGGTCTTCACACCTGAGTGCACGGACCGCTCAGAGCCCCGGCTTTGAGCTACCATCAGTTAGTGGGACGGACACCCCTGACGAGGTCAACAACACTCCAGCTTCTCCCCAACAACAGTTGTTGTGGAAAGTTTGCAGTTATATAATTAATAACAAAACTTTTTCTTTTCTACCTGAATGAAAGAAGCTTTCAAAAATTAATATCTCCACTTGTTTTCTCTTTGTTGTAACCAACCTTTGATTCTACGTGATATTAAAGTGGCTCTATCACAGTTAGAAGTTATTCAGTCGCAGATCTCCCTAAATATATCTTCAAAAGGGAAAAATGACACTTTTCATGTGAAAGTGTTAATAACTGCAGACATCTAAAAAAAAAAAAGAAAGAAAGAAAATCAAAGATGTTATATAACTCCTTCATTATTTAATATTTTTTTATTACACAGATGGAATTTTGTACTTTGTGTGATACCTATTGAGCCTGTTTTTAATTGGGTTCATGCCATTTTTGAAGTTACAGCTTGTAACGTCTTGGTTCATATCCGGATCTCAGTTCATCAGCTCCATACACACATTATTCCCCAATTTCAAGCTTGTCTGAACTCATTTGTATGCATATGTATAGTTAACTGAAATGAAAACACGTAGTGCTTAAAGCCAGAACAACTTACAACAACTTCCCTCTCTGTAAGTACTGATTATGATTTTATGGAGCTGTGTGTGCAGCTTTTGATCCAACAACAGGGCTGGCACAGACTCTCTGCCGCACTAAAAGGAAGTACAGTCACACAGCCGTGCCCTACCTGTCGTCATCCCTGAACGCTCTGTACATTTGAATTCCTTGGAAATCCCCGTTGTTTGGTGCTGAGTCAACACCAGCAGTTACAAAGAACAGGGAAATGGCAGTTGGAGAGCGATAACAGACAGGTAGCTGGCTGGAAGATAAGGCAGCGCAAAGGGCTGCAGGAGCTTTTGATGAAGTCGAGCTGTGCACAGGCAGCTCTCTTACAGAAACAAACACACGTGAAGCTCTTTGTAGTGGTACATTATTAAGATTGATGGTTGAAAGATGAGAGTTTATGTCACATTTTAAATGTGTGTGCGTGTGCGAGTGACAGACGGAAGGTAAAGCTGCTCGCACGCCTGTGAACAAAACCACTCAGCTTACCTCACCACGATATTTCCCAGGGTCCTCGGCTTCACCTGCTGCATGTCATCATCGATCACGGTGACTGGTGGAAAGGGAAGAGCAGGCAATTCATATTCAGCGGCGGCGTTTCACCCACTGGCAAACTTGAAAAGCAATAATATTAAAGACCCTGCAGGGAATTGCAAGCAGCCGCTCAGAATTACACACTCCTGTTTTCTGTATTTTTTAACTGTAGGGAAGCAATTTTGACTGAGCGCATTAAAATAATGACAAAGCAAAATGTGGATCTACAGTGCGGACTCTTACCGTTGTACCCTGGAACAGGTTTTCCAGCCTGACCTGCAGGTGGCGTGAGCGAGTTCCCCAGCCCGATGCATGAGGAGGTGATGGCTGAGCCGGTTTCTGATGAGAGAGAGAGGCAGAAAAAGAGGAGCATGAGGACTCATATCTGTTTGGGAGACCTGTTACGTTTTGGTGAAAGCGTGAGAGCTCTGGACGACAATTTTGACACAGCCGTCATGCTTTTCTGACTTTCCTGCCTCCTTTACCCAAAGAGCCTGTGCGGTTGCTTCTGCGAGGCAGCATTAACCTACATAATACAAAACTATGACAGCTCCTATGGGCTCACCCCGACTACGTCCCCAACCCGACTGTGCTCCACTTCCAGCAGCGTCTTGCCTGTTCGTCGTGGCCCGCACCCAGAGGATGAATAACAGAATCGATCCGGCTCAGTGAGCAAGATTACATCAGAAATCACACAGCAGCAGACGAGCCCCGAGTTCAGCATCTGCCTTGAAAACCCTGTGAAGAAACGCTACTTTTCAGTCGCTGGGTGTTCGTCTTGTTCCTCGGCGTAAATAAGAGAACAAAGACGCAGCTGAGTGCTTCCATCTGTCCCTCATTTTCTCATTTTTCCCAGGCAAAGAGTTTTTACTTAACTGACGTCTCAACCAGGATGCACACAACATGTGACAGACAGCATGAAACAACCTTTAAAGTGATGATTTCAATCGTTTTGCGACTTTTTCATAATCTTCTACATCTGCTGATTCATTCTGTCTGCACAAAGATGGAGATTAATCTAATCTAATCTACATCCCAGGAACAATCAGCCGTCTGACATTTTGACACTGATGCAGTTTACAAACAAGAGGCAGCTAAATGATCTAATACGCTGCCATTTGTCTTCACTCACATGCTAATTTATGCACAAGCAGCTCCAAAAGGTAATCACATCATCGAGCCTATAGGGAGTGCGTTGCGCTGTAAATACGATGTCACTGTCATGTATTCTTCTTGAGTTATTGTGGCCACGAGTGTCATGGCATTTTCCCCCTGTTAATATGCTAATGTATGCAGCGAGGTGCACTAAAAACCAAATCGCATCAGTTATTGCACAGGGAAGGGGAGGGCGGGGTGAGGAAAACGCTTCAATCATGCATTCCAGTGAAATACGCAGTCGGTGGCAGAGCTGCTGGAAGAGGAGGCTCGTCTTCTGAGAGGGCAAAGGCCGGCGGCAAAACATCGGAGCTGGAAGGCCGGCTATGCAAATGACAGCTCCGTCGATACAGCGGCGACGTGCAGAAAGGCAGCTCAGACGCCTCATTAAACCTTGAGGGGGAGCGCCGGCAGCAGAGGACTTCAGCGGGGTTGCACACCTGTCAGACTAAAAGACCGGGCTGCAGTGAGAACCTCGACACCAACGTGACGCAAAGACAGAGATGAGTGTTACATCTAGGAGCCTGTTTTTAAAAAAGTTGGGACGCCGTGTAAAACATAAAACAGAATGCAATCATCTTTTTAATCCTTTTTGACACATACTCAACTGCAAACAGTACAAAGGCAATACATTTAACAGGTCCATTGTACCATCTGACACCCAAATCAGCGGTTTTATAAAACCAGGTAAACTGAAAATATGTGACTGACTCTTTCCCCTTACAAGTGGACGAGTTTGCCTTTTTTTCTTTTCTTGTTCGTCTTGTTTCTTGGACGGAAAAAACAGGGGAACAGCAGAACGCAGCAGATCATATACCTCATCAGACTACACCCAGAAGACATTTAACTTGTTTTTTTCCGGAGCTGATGATGGAAGTTGCTCAGGAGTGAGACATCTCGCTTCTTTCTCATCTCTGTTGAGAGCTGCACATGTGCAGTACCGATGAGGCAGCTGGCAGGGATAGTGACATTTTCATATCTTTCATTTTAGTTGCTCTTTCAAACTCAGTGCTGACTGAATGATGTTGGGACGCTGCTTGCAAGGGAACGGATGTAAAGGTATTATCAACCCAGCGTCCTTAAACTCTACGTGCATCATACATTCGTACATTAGCCACCCGAGTGCTATATTTTCATCACAGCCGATCAGAGCTGTCTGTAACCACTGACGCAGGAGTGAAAGCCCAAGAAGGACAAAAGCCAGATGTTAATGGGTGTTAATGGGGTTTTTTGTCCAGTCTAAATGGGGTATTGGTAGCAGGTGATAGGATCATGATCTGGAATGAAAAGGCTCAGTCGTTCTCAAGCAAGGCTGTGACAAACTTCATCGCCTTGTGAAAGCAGGGAACACTTTGTAAAACTGCTGTCTGGTAACACAGTTAATTTGCAAGTGATTGCATTCTGTTTTAATTTACTTTGAAAACAGCGTCCCAACGTTTTTGGAATTGGAGTTGTTAAGTTAAGGGTGCCCTGTGGAGTTTTCTTGGAAATAGAGGTGTCTGTTTACACACAGTGTTTCTCACTGAAATGCTTTCTAACAAAAGTGTTGAATGCATTTCCATCTTCACAAAGCAATTGCAAATCCTTTATCGTTTACGTTCTTTTTTTAATAGTGCATCGCTGCCATCTGTCGCTCATCATAAAACCATTGGAACTACTGGTCAGACCTCCTTAAAGGTCCCTTACGGTTGCAATATGCTGAACGCAGTGTGTGTCTGGCTAAGGAGTGTGAGAGCCCAACAGAGAGAAGGAACAGGATGTTCAGATCATGAACTACTTCTAAGGTAAGATGAGGTCAACATGTAGCGAGACAAAATCGATCCCAGCATCTTGTTAAAGTTCCATTTCTTTCAATCAAAGTGGATTTGGACTTCCTCTTCCCTCTGCTGCTTTTCAAACAAGGGCAACCAGCTAAAGACTTGCTTCAAACTTCAACACAGCAGGCTTCAAAGACATGAGCTGGGGGGCAGGAGGTTGCCGATGGTTGAGTTATCAAATGAAGAAAGGGAGGAGGAGGAGGAGGAGGAGGAGTGGGGGTGTTCTTGACACCAAGCACAGTGGCCTCTGAACTGCCAACCACGTAAGCCCTCATTCATCAGTGGCAGGTTAGCCGCTCCCTGCAGGGTTCAAAGGCTGTCACTGTCAGCTGAGACAGCATTCAGCTCTGATGATAAAAAAAAAGATTTTTCATGTCTTCAGGGGGCTTTGAGTCCCCCCGCCACCTGATCAGAGAGCAGGGTCCGGACAGAGTGATGACAGACCCCATGTTGACCAATCACGGCCTTTTCTTTTCACCTCAGGTGTTCAGCAACACACTACTCCTTGGACTGTAACATTTATGGCCATCATATTATCTGACTGAACCTAGAGCAAGGGCAAACACTGAAACAAGGTCAGTATTGCTACTTTTTAGTTTTATATAATCAATATTTTGTGCAAAAAAGTGATGGCTCTAGGACCTTGATGCACCCCGATGACATCATCTCATCCACTTCTAAATAACCAGCCAGTATTGGCAAACTAATCTATGGGTCTGACCCTGAAGAGCGCCATAAGGGTCCTTTAAAAGCTCCGCTGAATTGCATGTCGATTAGGGCCCAACACAACCGCTGAACCGTGTCAGCATGAGTGGAGTGTTTAAACTTGGCTGTTTACAGCAGGAGCCGGGGCTCGCTGGCGGCAGTTCAGGCCCGGCGAGTAAATTCAAAACCCAAATGAAAAAAGACAATATAATTGGACCTTGACATTTTACAAGGCATACTGGAAGACTGGCTGTGCAGCTTTCAGGCATGAAATTGAACCTTTTCAAAGGGGAAGATATCTCGGCGATAATTAGCTGCATCGCTACAAAAATTGTGTCCTCACATCTAACGTTAAAGACGCTAAGCTGACAGGTAAATAACTCAAAGACTGATGCTTCCTGGGAACTCCTATGGTAGAAAGGCATAATAGATCCTAACACAGCAGGTGTTGCCAGTAGGAACAGACACAGAAATGATTAAAAACGTTGCTTACCTGGGAACATTTTTGACAGTCTGACATTTTGAAAGGTTTATCGACATGCTACAGGGGTCTGCTGCAAACTGAGGAGGAGTTTTATTCTATTATTTATTCAAAACTCTGACACTATCCCTATTGATGTTGAAATACTGTATGAATAAACACCCTCACAGTATAATCTCCCCGCTTAAATAACCCAACCTTATCTACCATCAAAATCTCATCCAATTGGGACATTTGTCAAAATTGTGTCTATTCATACCCTGATTCAACAACTAGGGGGCAGCACATCAGCAGATTATGCTGCATTATGGTCCCATTTCCTGAGTTCGGAAGTCATTATTCCCGACTTCGGTGCGTTCATGTGCATCATGTCGGATGCAAAAAAGAGTTTGCAGTATTTGAGTGACAAGGAAGCGCAAAGAAAACAATACAATGACTTTACAATACATGCCTTCGCTAAAAGTGTCTAATCAACCCAATGTTTACTTTCGTCCGCCATGTTTCAGCGTCATATAACTCAGCAACTCGAGTACGAACATTTTCCTTGCTGTTGTTCTGACTTCGGAGGGCACTCACATGAATTTTCTCGGTCGGAAAAATGTTTTTCCTTTAATTTCCACAGCACATGAACTCATATTCAGCCTCTACCCGCTGCTAACTCTGATTGCTGTTAGCTAGTTAGCTCAGTTAGCCATGCAGTTAGCAGTTCCAATGTTTTCCACTAGTGCCCCATAAACAACTTGAGGTGAAACAGACAACACACTTCCACCGCTACTATTCTGTTCACGTCGTGCAGAGAAAGGAGATTAAATATGCCAGGTAGGAAAGGTAGACACCACAAGCTGAGACAGCTGAGTGAAGGGTAGAGGGGGATTGAAACCATCGTCTGCGGGCATGTCTCGATCACACACAAACAAACAGACACTCAAGCTGCGTGGATGTCTATCTGCTCGTCTGACTGACTGCTGGTGTGACTCAGTGATACACACACACATACGAACACAAACACACACCTCGGTATCAGTCTTCCCCGACTCCCACCTCTGTCTTTTCCTTTTCTTTTGGCTCCCGCCCGCTCCCTCGCACTCCCTTTGCCTCCAAACACAAACAAATCAATCTTCCTTCGACCTGTTGGAGATGAGCCTGGCCAGCGAGAGGCATTTTGAGTGTGATGAATTGGTTGTGGGAGAGGGAGGGCTGTTGGAGGATGCATTGGGAGAAGCGGGATTGGCGATACGGTAGCGTCTCTTTTCAGCTGAGAAGGTGCTATCGAACAGCCGTGCTCATTACGAGTAGCTTCGGGTGGGAACTGCTATTCAGCTCTTTCCTCCGCAACTCCCCCAAGCCCTCCAAAAAAAACTGCTTTCTTCTCTGCCTTTACACTGTCGTTAGTACACAGGAACACATAAAACGGACGTGTTGAGCTCAGGGTCAACAGAGGATACAGGGTGAGAGTAGGACTGACCGGGCGTAGAGTATGAAACTTGAAGAAGGAGGAGAGAGAGGAGCAGTTGTAACTCCAATAAAGGCATTTTGTGACAATGCAGTACGTGCTGAAACTTTAATCCACAGGGTTCAAAATAAAATGACTGCATCAGAGTGATAAGTGTGCCTCACTCCACCTTTGAAATCTAACATGTCGGGCTACGAGCCAAAATACAACAGAATAATGTGCCTATTTCTAAATATTTATAAATGAGCGTGAAAAATCAGATAGAAAGCAAAGCAATTAACTGGCTGACTCTCACGTCTGAATGTGGCCGCTCCGCTGAAACATTTAAATTAGGTGTCAGGTGGAAGCTGTTGCTTGCACCTGCTGCCTGATGACAGGTTTGTACGTCCTTTTTTCCTAATTGGGCTTTAAATTATAGGCACCCAGAAGTGCTAGAGCTTCTGAGACACCCCTGTTGGAGACAGAACAAAGGACAGGTTTTTCATTTTCTCTCAGGTCTCCTGTATAAGAGATAAACTAGAAAATATTTTCATGCAATAGAGTTTAAATCGACAGATACTTTGGCACCCACCATTAATAGAAGGAGGAAGACGAACGGGAAATGATGTTCCCTTGACCAAGCCCCCAGGAAGTGAAGCCAACCCCCCCCAAATGATCAGAATTTGAGTCCGATAACATTTGGAAAGTCTAGAGGAGCTGCAAGATTAAATCATTTTATCTGTAATCAAGTTAACCAGGCGCTAAATCCGATGTTAGCCAGCTTGGTTGGTGGAAGTATCTCATGCGCACACTCACGGAAGACCCTGGTATACTCGAGAAGTCAAGCTTTTTCTGGCTTCATGCTCCATTCAGCAGCTTTCAATTACTGGATCCATGACCTGATACCATGTGATTTCACAATGCAAGCTTTGACTGATCCCACATTTGGAGTGACAGTAGGCAAGGGGGTTTATCTGCATATTTGGGGCGGCGGTGGAAGGTCGGTGGTTCGATCCCCGGCTCTGGCTGCGTCCAACACTAAACTCATTCAAACTGAATGTGTGTGTCTGTGAGAAGCTGAGGCGCTATGGATTGAAGGCACTGTATTCCCTGAGAAATTAACAAAAATGTAAATAAAAAAAAGCCTTACCTCCCTATGTTGAAGTGGGAAAAAAATTCCTGGATCCGTTCCTTTATCCGGATCCGCACCAAAAGTTAATGGGGTCTATTCTGGGCTGAGTTTCATGGAAATCTGCCAAAATAAACTTCCAAGTATGAATATATAACACCCATACATACACAAACAACCCCCGGTATATTTATTTCTTGCTTTTCCCATTTTTTTATATGCAGCATGTCACTCATGCACAGTTTCCTCTGTGACACACTGTGTTGTGTTTGGGCACTCAGGAAGAGGCTGGTGTTTTATTGCCGTCACTGCAGGTCCCTTCACTGCAGTGTAGCTCTGAGCTCTTGTGGAGCAGCTGCTTTTCTGGAACAATTTGGCCTCAATGGATCCGTCTTCTCCGACTGTCCGACCTTTTCCAATGGGATTGCGGGGAAGTGTCTTTGGAAGATGACTACGGTGCCACACTGCTGTCTGACACATTGCTCTGAAAACATGTTGCTTGAGAACTTCTCTAGTTTGGGGGGAGTCGAGCCACTGACGCATCGCTTGTGAATGCCAAAGTGCATCAGCTCATCGTGAAATCTCATTTCTCTTTTTGTGGCATATTTTCTTGGCATAAACAAAGCTTCTTCCAAGCTGTCAGAGTATCTAGAGCTTGACATTTCTTGTAAATCAGCGATTTTGTAAACGGGGCTGTCGATTTAAACTCCAAGCTTCTGTAAAATAGCTCAGTTTGGGACAAATCTATACAAGGACATTTGCATCAACGTCAATGCATTTGAGGATAAGACCAGATGTGATTGTGCAAGGTGTACTGTATGTGCTCCAATCTTGCACCATCTCTTATCAGCCTCCTCCTGGTTATTGTTATATAGGTCAATGGGGTTCTCTACCTCAGGTGTATGATCTCCTGGCCGACCTGGTGACGTGTGGTTGCTGGGT
This sequence comes from Pagrus pagrus, assembly GCF_965226575.1. Classification (NCBI taxonomy): domain Eukaryota; kingdom Metazoa; phylum Chordata; class Actinopteri; order Spariformes; family Sparidae; genus Pagrus; species Pagrus pagrus. Next base: position 5,606,425 of record NC_140205.1, on the reverse strand, counting down.
TAACTCAGTCTGGGTTAAACAAGATGGTCAACTAACAACGTTAAGGAGAAGGAAGATGATTCTAGGGTTAGGGTTATGGGGCTAGGGTTTCGGGTTAAGGTTGTCTTTTGACCGATTGACTCAAAATTGATCACAAATGTTGTCCATACTGGCGAAAGAAAAAACAGCAGTTGTTATTGGATTCCCATGGAATTTGTATTTTTGGTGAATATTTTAAAGAAAAGTCGCCTTTTTCATGAAAACCTCGGCCGATTTTTTCAATAGCTTCCAGGTCTTTGGACCAATTGACTCGAAATTTCTCCCAAACGTGGTCCTATGCTGGCTAAACGAGACACAGCAGTCCCCATTGGATTCAGGTGTAATTTGTATTTTTGGTGAATATTTTAGTGAAAGGGGGCCATTTTTCATGAGGCTGGCTTAAGGCTACGGTTAGGGTTGGGTTAGGGTTAGGATTAGGGTGAGAACCTTAATCAACAGGGAAGATGATAAGAACAGACAAAAAGAGAGGAGATTGCAAGTTACCTGGCCTACAAAACAAAAAAAACCTATATTTTGTTTGCTTCAGACAAAGAAGAAGAGCCCAAGAAATTCCTCAACCTTAAACAAAATGGCATTTGAAAAAAAGAGATCATAAATAAAACCTTTGCAGCATGCTCCAGAAACGCACACACCAATAACATCTCTAGCTCTGCTGTCGTCGTTTCCATGGTTTTCGTCTGACAGCGTGGGTTTTCGAAAATGACTGACGACCAAATCTGACGAGAGACCTGTGGGATTAGTTCTGCTCGGAGTGTTAAACAATACAACTTCAAACAGCTCAGACTAAGACCATCAACGGCAGTCTGCTGATGAGCCGAACACGAGACAGATCCCGACGGTTGGTCAGCCAAGCGTTTCTGATTGGGCTGAATGTTAAGATGAAGAAAAATAACAAGTGCACACAAACTGAGAGAGAGTGGGAGAAAGTAAAATGCGTGGGGGATCAGAGTGGGCTGCAGCTATCGCAAAAGGTCGGAGATGCCGCCCACCGAAGACAGACTTGAAAGCAAGATGAGCAGTCATGTGAAACAGGCACACAGTCACACACACACACTCCCATTTACTACTAGCACTCTTCAAGGGATAATTTCATTCCATCAGCTAAAAACATTGCCTCCCTTATCACTTTTCAGACAGCTCGGCTCATTTGCTCAGAGCTAAGTTTATGCATACAAATTCACTACTTAACTTGCTAATGAAAGGCTCCCATCTTGTGCCTTAGAAACCTCGGCAGACAAATGCTACAATGGCTTGGAATGAACGCATGAGACAAATTCCCAGGTTAGAGGAGCTGATGACGGCAGTCCCCAGTAAGACAACGAGGCAACGCGAACGTGGCACCTCGGCTCTTGGAGATGTAATTACAGGAGCCACGGCATCTGCGCTACTGTCTCTGCAGCAACGTAATGAGACAGGGTAAAGAGACAGCAGCTTTTTTTGTTGCTCGGTGTTGAATGACATGAGGCACAAAGCCAAAGCTCCCACGCAGCTCCCAAAGGTGGGCAACAGAGCAGAGGGGTGACATGACTCAGGCACTATTTTACTGAATTGAAATGTATTCTGATTTGAAGAAGCTGAGGGACCTGTGTGTGGAGACAAGTGGTGGGTAAGAATACAAATAAGGTGAGGGGGGGAAGTTGACTGGCGCTTATAGCTTATATATTTAATACAACAAATATGCACCATGTCCACAGAGAAGGACAACACTAAGTCTGCTCACTGTACTAGACTTGCTACTCTTTGACTGTAGTAACTAGCTGCCATTAGCAAGCCGCTCAGCTAGCCCCTTTTAGCTGATGAAAGTCGGCCGCCACCATCATCTCACAAGACGGGGGGGAGTCACCGCGGGCAGCTGGGCACTGTCAACCGGACTATCGTTTACTGGACTCACAGAGATTACAGCTGGACACCAGACTGAGACCGAACACAGCCTCTGAGACCAACAGATGCCAGATTGATGACCAAAAGATAAGGTATGGAGGCGATTTACAGAAGACTGGTTTGGTGAGTTTTATTTAGGGTTGTATTATTCTGTTTAATAAGGAAAACAGGTGTAAAAATAACGATTTCTTTTACATTTTGTGAGTTTATTTTGTTTACTTATTAGACTATGAAACAAACTCGCTACTTTTCAATTTTCCAGCCGAAACTACGAGGGGTTTACGACTCTTGCGGTGCAAACTGGTATTAGAGAGGACGGGCCGGGGCGAGCTGGTTAGCATGCCAACTCTAGTAGAAATCTTTGCAACACAGCACATGGACACATGTTTTTAATGTTTTAAACTACAAGTGTGGCCATATCTTACAGGTTGCTCCTTTTTAGGTGGAGTAAACAATTCTGGAGAAAGCTAGCTGATTGTTGAGTCACGTTACAATGTTGTCAAATACCAACGCCACCAAACTCAGTAGTCTGCATATGACGACCTGGTGATGAGACGCAACAATCACACATTCTATAATAATACTTAAAGCACAAATAAGTGTGAAAATTAATTAAAAATGTGTTACTGCCAGAGAAAACCTGACTTGTTCACTGTTTAATGCACAATATGATGAAATATCAGTGCAAAACGTAGTTCTTTTAAATCAGTCTTTTGCTTTTTTTTCTCTCAAAGAAGCCCCACAGACTCGGGGCATGAGAGGGTTACAACCAAATCATTAATAAGCTGACCACTGAGAAGCTTCTTGTGAAAAGATATCCTGCAGGGGGATCGTGTGTTCTGATTTAAATCAACGCCGCAGAGCTAATAGTCCTGTAAGTATTCCTGCTGAGCTCTCTGGTTTAAGGTTAAGAGTCCTTCTTAACCCCTGACCCCGTGTATTGCTGTCTATGCGCTGAGTTAGCGAATGCCGGGCAGTTAAAGCGTCTGTTTTGCTTCAGCGTGAGGAAAGTGTTTTCAAGGAGGCTGTAAAACTGCCGTTCGCTGACCCTCTGAGGCTCCGACTCCAAGGAGGAGGAGGATGTGTGGAAAACAAACCTGTGCCAGCACTGCATTTGGCAAAGGCCGGCGGGGAGAAATTGTCAGTTCTACAATTTATTTGACAAGACAGGTGCTTTGAGAAGGTCCAGTTCACTTTTTAAAGCTAATTCCAGTCTCTGTATAAAGGCATCTGCTGTCTGTCTGAGAGAGACGGAGAAACAAAGACAAAACAGAGAGAGACAAACCCATAAAACAACTACTGTAAGTCCATCCACCACCACTCACTGGTGAGGCAGCCGAACCCTGCCAACTGGAAACACACATTTGTTGCCAGGCAACACCAGTGACATCAGCAACCTTCATCATCACCCCCCTCCACCCGCCGCCAGTGGCACTTGGGTCTTAAAATAGCGGCACAGATTATTATCAGCCTCAGAAATAGCAGGCATTTTCTCATATGCACATAAAGGGAAGTTAGCTGGTGGCTTCAGGTGGCTCAAAGGTGACACACTGTGCACGCACGTCGGTCCTGGGTGTGTGCGGGGTTAGCGGGGGGTTGATAACACACGTGTGGGAGCGTGTGCATGTGAAGGAAGCACACAATGCGATGATAATGAAGATGAAGGAGGGGAGGTGGAGGAAAAATCACAGGTGCAATAAAGAGCGGTGTGGAACAGGATGAATCAGCACATCAGATGTCAGCGGGGGGGGGAGGCTGAGAAATGATGGAGTCCGTTTCGCATGGGGAATAACGAGCACACCAGTCACTTCCAGTCTGGATCAGGAAACTAATCTCGACCGCACCGGCCGAGCGATCCAGAGCGAAAACCAATCAACGAGCTACATTGGCCAAATTAGTGAGATTGTCGAACGTGAGCTTGTTAGCGAAAGAAAAGTGTAAATTTGGCATTCGCTGGTAAAATGTAAGTCTGAGATTTATATGCGAAAATATCCGTCTATTGCTTTGACCTCTCCTCTGCTGTACATCACTCTGCCTCTCTCCACACGTCAGCTACCTTTCTTCCATTTCTCCAACCACGCCTCATGCAGGTCTGAGGAGAGCTGTGTTAGAAGTGACTCCAGCTCTTTGTGTGATGCGACTGTCTGTGAATCCGCCGGGAGGTAAAGAAAGACCCCGGGGGGGATGGATGGGAAAATAATGCGAACCGAAACCCTGAGCTGTCTTTAATTTTTCATCTGTATGCGCCGAGCACCGTTGATGAACTGTTGCCAGCTTTTTGAGTTGTCCAGTGAACTGGATGATGCATCTTTTAACACACGGGCTGATGAATAGAGGACTCCACAGTGATGATAAAGCAGGTTTACACTGCAGAGCTGGAGAATACACTTCAAGAGTGTCAGCGACGACAGGCGTGTGGGGTTCAAACGTGTTTTGATCAAAAAACAAAATCAAGTGAAAAATATTTGATTCCACTTGTAATTGATTATTAATTTAGCCAGCAACTCTTCATTTATATATATAGCACCAAATAATAAATAAAGCTACCACTTAAAGTGAATTGAAAATAAACTGCATGTGCTTCAGCTGGCCGTGAAACATACGCTGACTCGTGAGGAGCAACCCTGACGTACTGTACAACAACTCCAAGGACCTTTATCCCACACTGCTTCCAACAATAGCAGATAATAACACTGAGCAGTAACCTCAGGGTCCCTGCACCTTTTCCATGGACAAATGCAAGCACTTTTCAAGTATTTTCAAGGTTTTCCAACAACTTACATCTGTGATGAACTACGTATTCACACACATATATTTATCCAAAATGATATCTTGTTAGTTGAATGTTAGGAGAATGTTAGACCAGCCCTGGGACCAGGAGAGACTAAACAATTTATAGCTCCTGCCCTGCACATCAAATCAGACCCAGAATGCTAGTTAACTGGCTACTTGCTAGCCTAGCACATGCAGCACTAGCTCGCTAGCTTCAGAAAGATATCTCAGCATTAGCATTATCATTTGAGTGAGGGGAAATAATCTTCCACGGATACACACACAAACAACTTACTATTACTTTTCTTGTTAGTTGAGCACTTTTATTTCACAGAAAAAAAAACTTACCTTGATATTGCTTGAATGCAGAAATGATAACCAGCAGCAGGGCAGAAGTTTCGGCAAGCACAACTTCAAAATGGTGGCCCCGCCTCTGCTATTCTCCCCTCTCTTGCGGTTGGTTGTCAGATTAAACCAATCACAAACGTTTCTGCCCTCACGACAACTTTGAGTAAAGAAAATTCCCGCCTGCACCCGGACCAGTAATACGACAAACTCATTTTTCCACCTTAGCTGCTTCGATACCATCTACATGTACAACCCACAGGCAGTCAATCATGGAGAGGTAGTCAGCAGCAAAACCATTTATCCCCTTAAACCTTAAACTTTTCTCTCGTGATAGACTTATCAGCCATATCGCCCAGGCCGAGTTTCAAGTACTTCATCAAAAATCCAGGCATCTTTCAAACCTTGAAATTAAAATTTAAGCCTTTGAAAGAATTTCCTGCAGCTGTACGAGCCCTGAACCTCGGGGAAGATTTCCATCTCATTCCTGGTCAAAGCAAAGCTTCAGCAATTTTTCACTCCAGCCTGAATCCCTCAATAACATTAAAAATCAATAATCAGTGCACGGCTCTTTATCGTCAAGTAAGTCATATATAGATTTGTCAGATTTTAGGTCAAAGAATCCAGGTATGATGCTAACCTCTTCCTGAAACCCAAGAGGAGCTCATCTTATCCCACTTCCTACCCCTCTGCTCTCCCACTCTTCCCATCATTGCTCATGGCGCTCCTTTTCTCGCCATCGATTACAGCTATTACATTCCAGGATTACAAGCGTGCAGCTGGGAAGATTAACGAGCAACTGCGCTGATGATTTGATTTTGTTCAATTCCTACCCAGCGACCACAAAGGACAGCCCCCGCCGAACAAGTGGAAGGGCAGATCTATCAATATTTACACGTGAAAAGCGAAACGCGTGAGCGAGCGACCTAAAAGACTGTCACAAGTTTGAAAAATTAGTTTATACCCACTGAGCTGGAAGCCGGGGGGAAAATAACTCTGCTTTTCAGGTGTTTTGACTATAATGAGTTTCTTTAGGAGGAGTCCGTCTCTGTCGTTTCCGTGATGAGGAAACCAGCCTTGAATGCTAAAGCGCTCGCCGTCGACAGAGTTGCTTCTCTTCTGTCGGCGGGGGGAGATGAAGGAGAGTCATCAACGCGGCGACATTGCTAAAAAGTGGCTTGATGGATGCCCTGTCTCCGGAGAGGCGGTCGAACAGCGCGCGGCGACACTGAGCAGGGTGACTTATGAACTCGGAACAGGCAGAGGGAAGCTGCGTACACAACGTTTTCTATCCTTCGCTGACATCTGATACCTGTGTGTCGTTACAAAATACTGATGCATTTAAACTACAGCGGCGACAACTAGTCGATTAACTGATCAGACTGTTGATTGACAAATAACTTCGCTTTCTCCTGGTTTATTGATAGAGAACACAAAAAGCAGCAAAAGGTTTCTTTATATTTATTGTCTGCAGCAGACATTTTGAATCATAGCAGGAAGAGCTGAGGATGTTAATTATTAGTCCATTAATCGATTAGTTTATCAAAAGAAAGCTGATCGCCATCTGTTTTGACAGTCGATTCATGTTTTCAGTCATTTTTCAAGCGAAAAATGTCGAACATTTGCTGGTTCCAGCTTCCTGAATGTAAGGATTTGCTGCTTTTCTTTGTCGTTTGTGAGGCTAAATGATGAATCTTTGTGTTCTGGACTGCACTTCAGGCTCTGGGAAATTCTGATGAGCAATTTCCGCAATTTGTTTTGACATTTTACGGACTGATCAAGTCGTGAAAAAGTTCTGCAGTTTAATCGACAATGAAAATAATCATCATTTGCAGCCCTAATTCAAACTGCTTATATACGAAGCGTCACTGCACGATGTTTAGTAATTAATGGAGCCCCTGGGCAAGAAACTAATTTGTAAGAAAGTTGATTTTTGATTCTCGTTCCCAACTTGTTAATTATTGACGCTTTGGGATGCTGCTGACCTGACCTACGACCCCTGGACTCCCTACACTGGACCTGTAAATCATATCAATTGATTGATCAATTATCTTCACCAAGGAGTTCATTTTCACCCATTTACGTTTTGTTTGATGGTTATTGGTTTGTCAGCAGGATTACATAAAAACTACTGGGGCGTTTTTTGACATTTTTATACATTTTTCAGGGATCCTGATGAAAGATCTGGTGTATTAAGGCAGCTGGTATCTATGAGTGAGTGTAATTTCATGTAGGTCCTGATAAAAAGAGAGTAAAACCAATTTATTGTTGAAAGAATGAAACAATATACTGCATGTAACCCATTGTTCTGTCCACAAACGCATAAGCTATTATCTGGCCGTGGCAGTACTTGTTAGTATGAAGAATTAAATGTTAGTTTCGGTCTCTTCTGGGAAGTTGTTGTTAGATCAGAAACAATAACGCCGCCAACAATGTTGATAGAAAAATAGGTGTTGCTGGAATATCCAGGTGAGGTCAAACAGCTTGAGAAAAGCTCTGAAAAGTTGCTCCGTTCCCGCAGAAATGACAAACTAATGACGATTTAATGATTTTGTATAAGATAGCAGAGGCTTTTTCACCCACACACTCGAAGTGAAACTGCCTGAGACGCAAAGAGAAAAGAAAGTGAGCCGAGGAGTGACCCGCTCTAGCGTGAAAAGAGTGGAGAACACATTTGGATTGCAGCGTCGGCCGCCAGCAGCTGCCAGTTATTGAGTTTAGCAGGGGGTGAAGAATCCAATGGGATTTACACATCTAGACAGAAATCAAGAGGGCGCCAGAGGTTTTTCCTCCAAACTCAATAAATCACCTGGCTGGGGCGGCCACAAAGTGTGACACAATTTTGTTCAGGTGTGTGTGTGTGTGAGAGGAAGTGAGATCCAAACCTGAGCGTGAAACAAACAACCCCTATGTTCAAGTAGAATGAAATGTTATCTCACAAACACTGAAGCTGCGGGGAGAGAGATGGGAATCAACAGCTCTGCTCAGCAACATCCAAGTGTCGGTTAAGTCCAAAACCAAATCTGCGCTGCCAGCCGGAGACGCTCAAAGACGGAGGCGCAGGTGGAGAGCGCGGGATGTATTCTACATAACGGAGTAAACGTTTAAAACCTCGCAGCGCCAAAAGCCGTTCAAATATCATAATCTCGTGTTTGCCTGTGTGCGTTGGCTGCCTACTCTCCAGCTCCCCCGCTCTGCTCGCATAAACAGTGAATGCTCACCAAAAGCCTTATGTAATAAAAGATCAGCGTATGGATATTTAAACTGTGCATAAAAATACCACGGAGAGGGAATTCACTGCCATTATTGCACCGCTGTGAATTTATTGAATTTCATTTTCTACGAGCTCACTGCTGAGAACAAAACCACAGCGTGTGCAGCTACAGTGTGTCAGCACTCAGGATGGCGTCTATCGGTAGATCAGATCAGAGGTGGGGGCATTTTTCTCTAAAGCATCATTTAATTTCCCCGACTGCCTCACTTCCTCATTCTCTCTCACCGTGCGTGTCTGCTCTGCTGACTTTTCTTGGTGAGCAGTGACATCGCGCCAACCGGGTCCCTAACAAGCTCCTCCAGGATAATGACACAAGTAGGAACATGAACAAAGAGAGGCTGCACCACAATCAGTGGGAGACGCTCCCCGGTATTAAATCCACTGCTTCTCCACAGAGCATGTGTGATAGTCAGTGAGTTGCATTATTTTTTGGGGCCAAACATATTCACAAAACACAAAATAAAAAGATTTGTCGCCGTGTAAACAATCAGATGTAACACTGAAGTAGTGTACTTTGGCAGCTGTATAATATTTACAGTACCTGAGCATCTCTACAGTGTCTACATGTGTCATGAAACCCTGTGTCACAGTTTTTCAAAGACTCCTTGTGTGTCATGTTTTGCTTTACACTTCCTGTCTTTGTCTCTTTCCCACCTGTTTTCTGTCTCCACCTGTGTTTTTATTGGTTAGTTAGTCCCTGTGTTTAGTCAGTGTGTGTTTCCCTTGTTTCAGTTGTCAGATGGTCTATGTCAGTTCCCCAGTCCTGTGTTTCCCCCTTACGTGTTCCTGCCTCATTTCTTGTTTTTATTGCCTGCCACTTTTCGCCGTCTGGACTTCAGCTTTTTTGTTTTTAAGCTCGCCTTTTGTCTTTCAACCTGCCCCGACTAAGTGTCTTGCATTTGGGTTCTTTTTTCTATAGCGCAAATTATCTCAAATACATTTTTATTGTTTGTTTTTTTTTGTTTCTGGAGTGATCCTTCGTGGAGCATCTGGAGTATCTATCCCCACAAAGACAATAACTATTAACGAGTCCCCCGTCTCATAAAAGCAAAAATGACCAAGTTTACGACCACGAAGTCGCCCTCAAAATTGCAGACAAATGGGTAAATGTCCAGATTACTATAAAGAAAATAGTCTTTTGGCTTGTGTTTGTTCTTTATCATATAGATTGTATTAAGGGGCAAATACCTGCCAACGATGAGGTGTGTAAAGGGATCAAATTTGACGGAAAAAAAGGTAATTTTCTCGCCAAAGTTGTCCGAGCTGAAATGCCCTTGTCGCCTGTAAATGATGCAGCATTGAACAAGAATGCAATATATATGTAATGAGCATACAATATGGTGAGCATTTCAACCACAAGAGTCTGAACTGATAAGTCATATTTCTGCATTATTGCAGTATTGAGCTCTTCACACTTTGAGCTCGGACAGACCAATCAGCCAAGTGAGCTAATCTGCGCTCAGATCAGATTGCGCCGCCTGTACGAACTCAAGGTCGATGGCTTTCCAACGCTCCAACAACAGTATCGATTCCATATTTAACACAGAGACGTCGTCTTGTCCCGCATCGATCCCTCTGTTCGCGCAGGCAGGATATTACAAAACAAAGAGACGTCCAGTTGTGCTTTTCCACTGTCGCCGGGCACATTCATCATAGCTGACTGGCGAGGACAGCAATGAAAAAATGGGGGGGGGGTGACATTAGCATGATGGCTCGCTGCCTGGATTCAGGTCTCCCATCCAAGAGGCTAACGGGCTGCCAGCCATTCAAGAACCATTACAAACTGAGGCCCTAAAAAACAATGCAGGGGAAGCTGGGAACTCAAATTCCAATTACATACTGTGTGTTATCATCAAGGCCCACAGCGGCCATGTTGGATAATGGGTCAATTGTGAGGTGATGAAAAAAAAGGGGAGATTACACACCGACTAGGAAACTGCAACACGCACTGGACGAGTTAAGGTCAGCAAGTCATTAAAATGACGACCGCGACTCGGCTTCTGCGAGCGCGACATTCATTTAAAGTGCGCTGGTGCAATGTGGCACTGAGATATTGACAGTGTTAACAGACTTAAAGACCCGCTGCAGCCCGGCCGATTAACCGCAATTTATTGTAATCGTGTGAAGTGGAAATCGACAGGATTCACATGCACTCGGCTGGGTCTCATTTTGTAGTGTTTTTGGACTTTGAGTCAGGAATAAGATGGTAAACACTCATTATTAAGTTGCCTGACTGCGACAGTGGGCGAAGCCATTTCAATTTCCGCTCCTGAAGTGACGGACAAGCTGCCCGTGATTGTTTTCCTTCCTTTATCTCTCTTTCTAAGCGCACATCTCGGCCAGTCACTGTGTCTCGTACGGGTGCAGAGTCAATTAAACATCAAGTGAACTCAATCAAAACCAAAGTTTAAACGCAGCCCTGCGATGTGACCGGTTGAAGAAATGCTCTCTGGGAGTTGTCTCAACTGACTGGAAGATTATGGGGTGAGGAGACCCGTGGTGGCTTGTCCTCTTAGGTGGAAATGGCTTAAATATCGACTAGAAGTTGCAGAGCAGGGAAACCAGACTTACTGCACAAAAAAATGTATGTGCTTAATCAGAGGAATGACATGTTTTCTCCAAATGATCCGGCGCAAATGACGACGCATCACTCCGTGTAACAATCAGTTCCCGGAGAAGCTTAAAAAATTCAAACCACAGAGGTTTTTTAATGTCGTAATTTCTCCAGGAGAAGGGACCCGATCCCCTGGTCCCCAGCACAAATCATAGGAGGGATTAATCAAAGGGGGAAGTATGATAAAATGTGCCAGCCTTTCATGGAATAGTGATCTTCTGGAGTTATGCCTCCTCTCAAGGCCAAGTTAATGTCAGCGGACTAATAAAATACAGCAAAGACCACATTTATAGTCTTCTCACACTGATAAGCATAGGACGAGACGGAGTTTTAAAGATCACGTTAAATTAAAACATCGTACACAGTTCACGCTAATAAAGAGCCCGAGGTCCCTGAAATGATTTCTCAGTATCTGTATCATAAGAACTTAATCCCTGAAAGTTTGAGGGGTAAAGCGCATCTCAACCCACTAAACTGATATAATTAAAACTGCACAGGGAAGGAAGCTTCACGCACGGAGCAGATGGTCGGGGAGAAATGGTTCAACAGTTTTTAACTTCAACCACCAGAAATCCTGTTGCATTAAGTCGATGAACCGCGACGGCTCTGCGTGCTGTGATGCCTTTTTACCAAAAAAGACAAAAGAGGCAGCAGGACAGAACATAATGTGTCACTGATATCGCTTTAAATCCCATTTCCACTATCTGCTTCCTGTCAGAACACGCAGCCGTGGACTAAAAGTCAGAATGTATGGGATCAGATAGGAAATGCTTCCTGTATATTTACATCAAAATCATCCGCAGTGCAGCTTTAAATGCAGCCCGTCAACGACATAAAGATCACAGCTCGTCGTAAATCCAGATCTCCCCCCCGTCTGATTTGTGTCTTTAGAAAGTAGAAAAACCTTCCTCACCAGTCTGCCACCAGTGATCCAGGACAGGAACCCCGAAGCTCCTCTTCGCCCACTCCAGCGTCTCCACGTCACAACGCTCTCCTGCCAGGAATAAAGACCGCAACCTGCAGGGACACAGGCCGCACCTGTCAATCACCTCGAGGAAACATGACATGAGTGCTCTCTCACAGGAACGCTCCAGATAACACAACATCTGTGCAACAGAAAAACTGACTTTTTCTCGAGGGTGTCCAAAGTTATACGTTTTTAAAACTTGAATGTGAAAAAGTATAGAGATCGTGCAGTGAAGACCCTTCTTCAGGCCGACATACACACCTTTTCTGGAATGATCTCTCAAATGAAACACTTGTGACAAAGATTAATAACAGAGGCAGGATATTTTACAGTTTAACAATAAACTTTATTGTGCAAAATGATGAGTGCAATGAAACAGTAAACTTCTGATAGACTTTAATAGTTATAAAGAATCCCAAGCGTGGTTTTCTGCACTACAATGTGTTCAAAAAAGTTTTCGTATCGGCACATATGACACAACATATACGCCGACACCATAAGTCCAGTGGTAGGGCAATATCGGTACTTGGTGACGTTTAACACAACAGCATCAGCAACTCGTTTGACATTTTGCACACGGCCAGGCGGTGCTTTCTCAACGACAAAGGCCTAACAATCATTTACCACCCCTGTTATACGGTGGTTAATCTCATCCTCTGCACAGAGGAACTCTCCAACTTCCTCATGGTTGCAATCAAAGCCTCGTCAAAAGTTACAAAACCTGGGTCGGCTCACTTTTTTTTTGTTTACATAGACGTCGACTCAGCTCTGTTACTACCACCACTTCTGGCCCAGAGGCGAAACAGCAATGCCTTCGTACCTTTTGTACAGAATGGCGAGGCAGAAAAAAGGTCCGATATTCCTGCCTTGAACAGGCTGTTTCAAAAGGGGCTAATGTCTTTAAGTACGCTAGTTATACACTTCACTTCATATTTACATTAAGTGAGAGATCCTCAAACCTGTGCAGCTGGAGAACCTGTGATTTACCTCTCAGCTTTAAGTGTTTATCAGTTGAGAACGGTCAGATAAGCTTCTCTTTACACTCTTCAATGTGACTTTGCGCTCTTGCAATATCTTTTAAAGGAAAACGCCGTCAGACCACAAATACAAAACTTCAAGGCAGCACCCTCCGAAAGGATCTTTCCATCCTGCCTCTGGTGGCTTCATGGTCACAACTACCCGGACAAGTGAAGGTTTGTGTGGAGCTTCAGAGTTCAGTCTTCAGCCTCTTGCTTTAAATGTCACGGCAGAAAACAATAAATTCCCTTTTTGTTCCTTCCATCTGAAACGTGTATGCAGGCATTTCAGGTCGGATGTTTGTCTTCCAGGAAACACAATCACAGAGTACCTAGAGACAACACACTCTTGCAAGGACATCTGAATCCCTCCAGCTTCAGTTCCCACCTTGTTTGGACAACTGCTCCTCCCCCGACTTCATAAAACCCTCCCTCCGTGCCCTCCGAGTGACCCAAATCACTGTGGTTTCTATCTTCAGCCTCCCTGATTTCTCCCCCCATCACTCTCCCCCAAACTCCATCTGATGGCTGCCCACGGCTGCTCATATCTAATTCACAACACCGCTGGGCGCCCGCTACGAGGCTGTGGAGGGTCCGGGCCACAGCGCGGCCGCGGATGCCGGTCCGATCGCTAAACTTACACACAAATGACTGCTGGTCATCACTCATCGGTCAACACTTGGTGATGGCGAACTGACCTTCCAACTCCAATCAGACTCCGAGTTACATTCTATCTTCTGCAACCGGCAAAAACTATTTCATCATTTCACTCTCTCCCCAGTGACTCATATCTTTTCTTGTCTTGCCCTCTCCCTGGGTAATATTTCATTCTCTTTCTCCAGTGCTGCTCAGGTCTCGGGGAAATGTTGTGCAGTCTGGTTCTCTCTGCTGTTTCAGTAACACTGGGGTTGCAGAAAAAAGGGCTACAGTGCCGAGAACGGTGGATTCTCGTCCGTAAGCTGAACAAAATGTTAAATATACTGCCACTAGATGCTCAAGGAGCGCTTTCAAAGAATACTATTACCCTCCGATAATAATTAAATATCAACTACTTGTATGTTAGTGTTAAACCTGATTATAACAGGTAATGTGACTGCCTCCTGATTGCACAGGTAGGTAGCAATGAGTCACATTTATTCTGCTACATGTACTTGATTAACTTTTATTGATAAATTGTTCTTCTGTAATGTAAATATTCAAACTAACATTGTGTGAGCTTTGTGCTTTTAACTAGTCGTTCTAGTCAGACTCATTGGTGAAGCCTGACTCACTCATAATATAATCGAAATCTCCAGAATCGCTCCCCTGACCTTTAACGATGAAACATCACAGCATTATCTCCTCATTAGCCTCATTAAGTCATTTTCAGGAAGACAGGAGACTCTTATTGTCTTCATGTCATTGGAGAGACCTGAGACTAGGGACACCTAAACTGGAATTTAAAAGTTTAATGTAATATTTTGAGTTTTTTGGCTACTCTACGCACCTCTGTCTGATGGATTTGTCATTTCATAAAGATAAGAGAGGATATAGCCCATATTTGTCGGCTTCAATTATACTTGTTGGGTTTTTTTTGGCAACATGAACAACATTCGTGTCTCAACTCAGGGACGCATCCTTCAAAGGCTGCATTTAAAGACCGAATGCGTCACAGCAACCTGACGAGGCCATCCCATTTCGGACACCCAGAGCGAAACAGCAGCTCGATACACTTTCAAATGTAAGTATGTGGTTTCAAGCCATTCGAAAGGCTGATGACATCGTTATTATAGAACAAGGGGCACCGATGCTGTCAAAGTTGCCCGGCAACTGGAGCGGCGCTTCGTGACGCCGGGGTTGGATGGTGACATATACAGGAAGCTCCCCGTGGACCAGCCCGTCTCATTCAGCGAAGGATGCAGCCCCATATTGAGACACATGTTAACGTGCTGCAGGAAGCACTGCTATGATAATGAATCATTATGTCTCAGGCATTATCATTTTATAGGCACAAAGACAAAAACTGACAGCTTGCACTTGATTAATTATGTTTGACATGTTTGTTTGTGTGTGTTGGAGTCATAGCTGCGCTGCTTCAATTGCAAATTAGTCTCGACCTTGTATTTGTGTTGATCAACAACTTTACAGCTTACTTGACTCACAGTTGCAGCTTTAAGTATATACTTAGAGTGTATCAAATATGAAGCACGTCAGGGGTAACACTGGAGCCTCTGGATTAACAGCTTCATTCAGCCGTCAGATAGATTCTGCCCCCGCAGGAACTGAGCTAAACAACATGTGGAATAAATGAATGATTGATCAGCTGAACTGGCCGTGACCTTGTGTTCCAGTAAAACAGCACAGCGCTCCCGATTCGATTCAATTCAATTCAGCTCAGTGGAAGTACAATTTTGGATGATTCATACAGACACCGTGACCTCGGACCTTGTGGTGGGAGGGCGAGTGCTTGGCTGCTGACCAACCTCAAGAACTGTGCGCCGAGTAAACATCCGTGCTCTTGAGAAAAAGGTCTTGAGAGAAGCTTCCTCCCTTTATATTTTCTTAAGAAACACATCAAAGTACAATATATAAAGTCTGAATGATGTCGATGTGCAAGTTATAACCTCCACC
Source organism: Pagrus pagrus (assembly GCF_965226575.1). Classification (NCBI taxonomy): domain Eukaryota; kingdom Metazoa; phylum Chordata; class Actinopteri; order Spariformes; family Sparidae; genus Pagrus; species Pagrus pagrus. The sequence continues at coordinate 5,590,907 of NC_140205.1, read as the reverse complement.
GAGAAGGTTATGTTTATATGTCACCCGTGTTCGTTTGTTTGTCAGCAGGTTTCACAAAAACTGTGGAGCCGATTTCCATGAAACTTTGATGGAGGATGGGTATCGGCCAGAATAGACCCCATAACCTTTGGTGCAGAACCAGGAATGCTTCCCACGTTCTTTAACATGGTGAGACAGGCTGTTTTTCATCGCTCTTGTTCATTTCTCGGGGATAAATGGATGGATCTTGATGAAAAACTCTTGCGTATTTAGGTGGCTGGTACCTATGAGCGAGCAGAAAAGGATGTACAGTACGTGACATTCTAGTTTCATATCAGACCTACATGGTGACCTGACCTGAAATATGGTTTGTTGTCCTTGGAAACTGTTTGGAAAAGGGCCGACACTTTCAAAAATGACTTGGCAGGTGATTGGGCCAAACCATCCGTCTATCACCGGCTTTCACAGGCTCTAACCAATCAAATCACCAGTAGGAGAGTGATACCACCAGCAGAGCCGTTTGGTAAACCAAACGCTGACAAAAGCCAGTCAGGAAAAAAGCGACAACATCTTTTCTATTTTCTCCTCTTTCAATTTAATATACTCTCCAGTTCTGATAAAACTGACACTATGACAGCTACGTTAACCTCTTGAGGAGCCGCCATTGTTGTTTTCAAACACACAGTTGCTTCTCTTGCTGATTGCATTTTTGTGTTCGCTTATTGAATCTAGGAAAATAATTAGCTCTACGTTAAGCAACATCTGTTTCAAAGTCAAGGCCTCCTAGGGCTCGTCAGTATCTAATATCTTTACAGAAAATATAGTTTGATATAGTGTGAAGTTGCACTACATAACCTGTTTCTTCTGCAAAGCACTGCCAGCCGGCGCCTCTCCTCTCTCACACTCACATGCTTGTTACATCTCAAATGTGGCTTTGACTTACAACTGAGAGATCAGCCCATTTGTAGAGGAAAAAGAGATATTTAGTGTTATCAGCTTGAAAATACAGAGATAGTAAATTTGGTCCATATCGTCCAGCCCCAACTTCTTCTAATGCACACAGTAAGAGGGCCAATAAAGAATCGCTCCACACTTAAACCAAGAAACGTAGCACTTGTTAAGTTTATCCTGACATCCACCTCAGGTTGCTGGTGACGGTAAGGTACAATGATAGCACATACCCTCTCTCTTCAATCAGACGCCACAACACGTTAACCAATAACAGCTATTTCCGTGCAACTCTGTAAAGATAAGCAACGCTAATCTTCACAGTACGACCTTGGAGTAGGCAAATAAAGCAGGAAACAACATAATCTTTGAGGCTGAAGTTCACACATGGCGGCCTGCTGATATACTTAAAGGTTCTGTGTGGTCGGGGTGTCAAAGCTGTGAGAAGAAATGAGAAATTTAAGCAACAAACAAAAAAAGAGCACAGCTGAAGCTGTTGGCAGTGATATTTTTCCACACAGATGGACATTCGATGTCCAAAACAAGAACCCATGAACCCTGAGTGTCTGAGTATGACTTATTGAGGGCCTTTTGAGCTGCAGCTGAGCTATATGGAAATTCATCCACAACATAAGACAAGCAGACCAAAAAAAAACACCACACACTGGAATATTCTCAGCACCTGTTTTACTGCGCACCAGGCAGAACTATGGACCGGAGTCCCGCACTTTGTCACTCATTTATGACTGAGGCTCTCTGTCGGCAGCGAGTTACATCTCCCGTCCTTCAAACACGACTGACAGAGTCCTCGGCCCCTTTTGTCATGCTACATTTATGCAGAGCGCTGCTGCCATCGCAGCCCTGAAGCCAGTGGTTTTCACATCCGCGCTGACAAGTAATACGGCCGAAGCGCATTGATAAAGGTCCAAGGCTCTTACAGCTGAACGGGCAACGGAGGGAGTAAATGTCTCGCAGTGTCAATAAGCTGCAGACAGTATTCGAGCTGCATCAAATTATCCTCTGAGGCCTCCCTAGCATGAAATTATAGGTTTGATATAAAGCTGACAAAGTTTTCCAAAAAGGTTTTACACACTTTTAATTAAAACCGGCACGATCAGCATTGACACGTCAACAGGAAGTGGCAAAATGCGGAGACTCCATGTGGACCCCGTCGGGAGATATTGTCACAAACATTATGCTTCGATGAATTTTTCATGTGCAGCTGAACCGCACAGCCGAGACGAGTCGGGCTGGAGGACCGAATTGAATGCAATCTGCAGAGTCAATGCGAGGTTGTGTCACCATGAGCGAGAAGACACGGTCGCGGTGAGACCTCTTAAAGGAAAAAGAAAAGCGCGGATTATCTTGATGCTTCAGGCTTTCAAAACCGAGAGGACTGACACATAAATTGTCAAGAAATAACATCACAATAAGCAAAAAACAACAACGCAGGCGCCAGGGGAATACTGCATTTCTACTGAAGATGAAGCGAGATCAAAAGATCAAAACACCTTTGTTTGTGCATGCATATCAAAAACTAAAATATGACATAGTTCAAATAAGTTGTAGCATCTTAAAAATATTCTGTTCATGCTTCTACACCTGGAAATCTTTTGGATCAACATGTTTTGTGTCTTTATTCAGCAAAATCTGATGAAAGAAATGTTAATTTATCATCATTTATAATAATTTAATCACTTAAATTATTTTTTAGCTTTACACTGTACTGATTTCAGCTATATGAAGCAGTTGAAGATCCAAAAAATGACTAATGTAGGCCCTGGTAGACCGTTTCTATTGCAGAGCTCGAAGGATAATGTTTCTCTACACTCAATAAATGAAAACCATTTCAAATCAAAGGAGAATATTCAACATTCGGGTTAAAAAAAAGCCATGCTTTGATGGCGTACATCCAACATTGAAGTACATCCACAGTCCGATCAGACACTGAATAGCCCCGGCCTCCGATGAAACCATGTGTCATTGCTTCCTTTGTGTTGCTGCCCTGTGTCATGGTGATATGTTTTGTTCAGCGCCGGAGGGGAAATGCAGCAATCTTTCACCAACCTGCCTCCTTCCAAGGGGAAATGACACATTAAGAACAAGAAACGTGTGCACAGAAACGGCACGTCGCTTACATGACTGATCGTGACGGGGGTCTGCAGCCGAGAGGATAAATTCTGCCGACATTTGAGGAATAAATATCGTAGGGAATAACCTGCGCCTGCAAGGACAGCGTTTTAAGAAAAGCTGCTACGCATTCAGCACGCCGAACGACCGAAGATCGTCGAATTCAGCACACAATGCCAGAGTTACTGAATGATTCACCGGGGCCATAGGTCACCCACACTCAGAATTGCTTTATGATTGTGTGCTTAGAGGCATTTTCAGACTGCTGAACAAAATGAAAGTGGTGAGTTGACACCTCAACCCCTCGGGTTCAAGTTTTTCTGCACCGCGCTAAATAATTAACAGTTGTGATCATCTCGGCGAGTATTCTGACTCTCTGGGCCAAACTAATAACGTGAAAAATGTTTGTTTTTAACTTTGAGCTACAGACGACCTTTACGTGAAGAGCCAGACTGTGGCTGGGAAAACAAGCTCCCGCCGTATGATTTAATACAGGTGGGCTGCAGCGACCTGCCGTTTGTTTGCCATCCATCCTGATTAGCACCCGCGGGTCAAGCTGAGGGTGCGGACTGTGAGCAGTGGAGGTGGGAAAGGGCTTCTGAGTCCAACAGATGGTCGGAGACTAACGAGACGCTGGACAGGCTGCGCAGAGCGCCGTCAGTCGTGAGGTGCTTTCACACATCAGTCTCTGTGTTTTAAAGCTCAACAAACAACCTACAGTTGAGAGTTGAGGCTTGTACCTCAGCAGAAGTGATAAAAGGCCAGAAAGTTTTCCTAAAAATTCATCTTCACTTGCTACTTTAGCACTTCACGAGGGAGTAAGGAGCAGAGACGCTGCTCTGGAAGGAGCCGGCTGAGGTGGTTCAGGCGTCTGATAAGGACGCCTCCTGGGTGCAGACCTTTAGAGGTCTTCCACGTACAACCTCTTCCGCGGGAGAAGACCCTGGGGTAGTCCCAGAAGTCGCTGGAGGAATTACAAATCTAATCTGGCCTGGGAACACCTAAGGATCCCCCAGGAGGAGCTGGAGTTTTTCTGAGGACGGGGACGTAGGATTAGCACGACTCGAACCCAGATAGGCAGAAGAATTAATTAACTGTCGGATGGATGGATCTTTACTTCAGGAAACGCATCAAAATCAATGTCTGATTGTGAAAAAAAGGCAGAATTACCGCGACAGTCCAGGGCAGAGCGCCGACTGCACTGCAAGACAGACAGGACAGGAGTCACACAGACGGAGCGTCACTTCATCGAGCGACAAAGGAAATGTAGGTCAAACCAGAGCAAGGGAGCGAATCCACAACAACCTCGAGGTAATGATGGCAGAGAGTGCACAACCCAAGTCAGCCACAGAGAGAGTGCAATCTGAAAAGACCCGTTTGGAGACGACAACATTGTGGTACCTGGAGATAATTTCGTACGCGAGCTGTGTAAACTACAGTCGGCGACAGTAGCAACCTGAGGGCTGACTTGTATAAAAATCAGGCCATCCAATTTTAAAACAATCTTTTACTTGGCATCCGGCGTAGCTTCTTAAAAACCTGCCTGCTTTGTGTGTGGGCTTCTTTCACATCTGAGATTTTCAATCATCATTAGGGCTGAAAGCAGCTATTACACTCACATCCATCAGCGTGTGAAACGTTGGAAAAACTGTGAACAATCGCCGTCGCGAGTTTCCAAATATCTCCAAAGTTGCTTCGCTTTGTTCTGCACATTAAAATCACATAAAAAGGGCGGAACAAGATTGATTGATATGTTCGTCTCCTGTTGATTTCATTATCTTTTGCTCAAACTAATCATTTTAGGAATAATCTCTATGGTTACAGGCATTCCTTCGCCTCGTGCATGAGTCACTGCTGCAACAGTTTGTTTACTTTGAGAGTTTCCTGTTGTGCAAAGTGTTGCCATCTACCTCGACAAGGGGTATTTTTTCCCGACGTCAGCGTGGGGATCCTGCTGGCGAATGGCTCTGATGGCGGTGGGAGCCGTGAACATGGAGGAGGCGCCGTTTTCAGACAGGACGCGGAAGAACGCCCCCGGGTCCGGGGTCCCCACGGGCTTGCCCTGTAAACAGACAGCATCGCAACAGCTGGTTAGTTCATGAATTGCAACACGGATGCAGGGATATAAATCATATGGATGGACGTACAGCAGACACGCGCATTATCACGGAGGCTGGAAAACATTACAGCAATATTTCCACGGTACAAATTTACTCCAACCTTTAACTACGGAGCATGAATATTCATAGAGCAGCTGTTTAAAATGGAGAGGCTGCCTTCCAGACAGATGGTCCCAGGAATCCATGGATTAGAAAACACAGTTGCACTATAGGAGCATTGTTTGTCTAGAAGAAAGGATAAAGACAAAAGACGCCCGCGGGCAGGAGCCTCCAACAGCAATTTTCATAGTGTTGCTGCCATTTAAATAGCCTGTCCCCGCAGCGAGACGACATATGTAGATGAACGAGAGCGGTAAACAGACAGTGGTGAGCTCTGGCTGTCATTTTTGCTCTGGGTAAATATTTGTCTCGGTGTATTGATCAGAGGGGAAGGCGGAAGGTGGGCAGCGTCTTGCTGCCTGGAGATAAAGAGCAAAGAAACACGTGAGACAACCAGCGTGGCTCAAGTCAAACATTGGTTTAGGAAGACGGATTAATTGATCGCCCGACAGCGCTGCTTCCGACGGGTGAGAAAAAATCGGAGCGCTGCTTGTAATGAGCGGCCTTCAGCGTGAGAAATAAACTGTAAGACGCGCTAAGATCAACAGAATCATCCCTTTGAGCCCTGATCTGCGGATTTAGTTGCATGCTAATAATCACATAATATCAGCCTGCGTGGAAAATGTACTCCACCAGTCAGTGGGCGGTGCAGAGCAAAGCCAAATCACCTGTAATAATCTGATGCTTCAACATCGAGAGGCTGCTCAAAACAAATTATGCGACATTTTTTTTTTTTTATTGCTGAAACAAGTATTTGCCTGTGGCAGAAACACAGCACCGGAGAAGAAAGCAGGAGTTTTGACTAAAGAGCAGCGGACTTTGAGACCATCGCGGCCCGAGGCGTCTTACCACCATCCAACCGGACCGGCTGGTGAGGAAGAGAGTCGGAGTAAGAGCCGTGTTAATCCATCTTGGTTTTAAGGCCGCTCCTGGCTACTGTTACAGTTGCAGGGAAAGAAAATGAACAAAAAGGACTCAGGCTGGATATTACCCAGGAAAATAAAAGGTGGACTCATGGCACAAAGGGAGCGTGTCGGCCATTAGGCAACCAAAACAGCATTGTTTGTTATCTAACTGGATTTACTGTGGAAACACTGCAAAAGAAAAAAGAAACCCCGCCGATGGAGGAGGCAAAGATGGCGGAGAGGACAGAACCGACCGGCCTTCACTCGATGGAGAGCGCTGGTGTTGTGTCAAAGTCTGTTCCCCAGTTAATACGTGTTCCCTCTCACCACCAGGGCTCAAGACGACTCAAAAGCAGCATTTTTTCCTTCGATATCAGTCAGCAAAAATTGAGCAGGGAGTCGAAAAGTTGTCCATTTCTGCTCTAAATAGAATAATAAAATAACTTTTGTGAAAGACTGGGACGGAGAGAGCTGCAGTCTGTCTCTTGACAGATGATCTGTAGCAGCCAAAGTCAAAAAAACATGGTGAAACAGTTCCCCCAGCCCACATGGACTGGACTCATCAGCCAAATATGGATGCCATGGAGCCAACAAAGGCAGATATCAAACTGACATTAAAGCCTGACTCGTGCTGGCGCGTGGGTTTCATTGCACGTGTTTCCTGTTTGTATTGAGACAGACACGTTAAACCTCGTCCAGGGCGGCTTACCTCATAGAGGATGGTGCTGTTGCCATGGAGCAGAGGAGCGTAGCAGATGTACGAGTGACCGACCACCCAGCCGAGGTCTGACGCCGCCCACCAGACCTGCAACAGGTTAAAAATAGGAAAGATGAGATATGCACAGACTCCCTGTGCTGATTGATTCTATTAACATTACCCTCAGTTTCATTTGCAGCTACTGTACTTGAAGGCATCGTTAATGTAAATCAAATAGCTTCTGTTGTGTAAATCACGACTGTGAATGAAAATAAACACAAGTTATGACTGTTGGGCGGCGATCAAATCATCTTTCAGGCGCAGACTAATCCATCTCCGCCGTCCACACGCTCTTTGTTCCCACGCGTGCCTCTGAGAACAGAGAGTACGGTGCTTTATTGCCTTACATCTCCGGGACTGAGTCCATAAATATTTGACATGGTCCATTTCAGCATCACAGCATAGCCGGCAGTGTCTCGCACAACACCCTGAGGGACAAGATAAGGAAAAAAAAAAACATCAGAGTGGTGACAGGTATTGCACGAGGCTGAACAGGCAGGGGTTTAATATCAATCTAAGTAGTCGCTCCGCACCGCCGCACCGAAGGCCCGGGCGGTGTTTTGTTTTCAAATGACTGCTCCTCAAAACCCATTCCAATTTCCAGCTTTTATTAGCTAATGGTGCAGTATAAATATTTCCCAGCAAAATAGCGTGTCCTCATGTCTGCAATTATAGAGTTTCTCTCAAAGTTATGGTCTCCCCGCAGCAATAACTGAGGAAGTCGCAGTGATTCACAGAGGGAAAGAAGCTGGCAATAACAGGACTATTAAGCTCAAGAAGTTGCCAGCAGGTGGATATTTTATATCATCTGTTGGTCAAAGACAAAATGATGCTGTTCGAAAAAGGAGCCGGGGCTTTTTCTCCATTTTAAACTGCCTGCAGGCAATCTCTCCCGCTCGAGCTCCGACTCCCGCTGTGGAAATGCTCGGTCTTATTTATGTCACCGCGATGGTGTTTGGATTGGGATTGTTTTGCACAGTCAAAGAGCAGATGAGTCACACCGGAGCTCTGCGCAGAACTGACAGCGGTTAGACAAACGGGGGGCTATAGTACACCCTATAACTCATCCGCGTGAGAGTGTATGTTTACATGACTCCTCCAACTCCATGAATAAAACATTGATTTCCATTTCCCCCCCTGCTGCTGATCACAGCGTCGGTACCTTCGGGGTCCCTGTGGTCCCAGACGTATAGAGGACGTACAGAGGGTGGTTGGAGGGAAGAGGGACGCAGTCGTGCGGCCGAGCTGTGGCCATCTCCTCGTCCCAGTCCAGACTCAACTCCGGTTTCATCGAGACTTTCTCCTAAAAACACACAGAAAAATGAGGAACATAAACTTCTTCTATAAAAGTCAACAGTTCAAATCAGTTAAAGAACATAGTATATTTTACGTGGTGATATAATACCTCTTTACAAGATGTTTCCGTTCCAACTCCCATCAGTCATTACGATACCTTTTAGTGATTTTGGTGTCACAGATTAATGCCCCTTACGTCTGACATCTGTTCCTCTGACATCTGCGAATCTATTTGATTCTTTGACTTCATTAACATTTAAATCATCCCCGGAGGTTGAAGAAAAGACTTGATCATTCATTTCTTTGGTTCTCAGCGAATGAGTCCAAGACAAAGACGCCTTTTGAATAATATCACACAGAGTCTTGGGAAAGAGGACGGCGGGCAGAGTCGGTTAATGTATTAGTCAACCATATTGATAATTGACAGTTTGAGTCAATTTTCAAGCAAAAATGTCAAACATTTGCTGGTCCCAGAGTCTTACATGTGAGGATTTGCTGCGTTTCTTTGTCATATTTGATAGTGAATGAAAAAGTCTTTGGGTTTTTGACTGTTGGTTGGTCAGTAGAAGCAATTTTGGCTTCTGGGAAACTATGATGAGCATTTTTTTCACACTTTTTTGACATTTTAGAGACTAAACAATCCATTAATTGAGGAAATATTTGGTAGATTAACCTTGTGGTTGTATGCGTCCGCGCACCAGTCAATCTGCTGCTCCTGCACTTTGCCGTTGAGTAATGGGCAGGACATTTTTAGCGGAAGATTATGATGTCACCGAGCATTTAACCTCTGACCTTTTGGATATCAAATACCTTAACTTCATCATGCTATCCTGTTAGACATTTGTGTAAAACTGTAGCGAAATTACTGTATGAATTCTTGAGTTATGGCAGGTCATAGTGACCTTGACCTCTGACCTTTGACCACCAAAATCTAATCAGTTCATCCTTGAGTCACAGTGGACATTTGTACCAAATTTCAAGAAATTCCATCGATGAGTTTCTGAGATATCACCTTCACAAAACGGACGGACAACAGAAAAAAACAGCTTTCTAAAATGCATCACTTTTTACTGGCTTTACTCAAAGTCAAGCCTGAGTTTAACTTGCCTGATTTAACGAGGCGTTCACGTTGCTCACAGAGCCACAAACTCTTGCTTACCGATTGCCTGATCGAGCGGCCGCAACCACCCTCAAAGCGGCGCCTCGCGTTATTTTTAAGGGATCGGGTTTCCAGTGAATTTCATCAGAAACCACTTCCCCGATAACAGCCTCATGTCCTCCGTGTGTATCTCCCAAAATAAAGACGCAACGCCCTGACAGAGATCTCATAATTCACCAGATAATTCACTGATATGTATCAGAGTGTCCAAACCAGATAAAAATAAATTGTGTAACGTTAATACAAGAACATCGCGGAGTCAGACAGAGGAGAGTGGCGTAACTGATAACACAGAAGGGGGAAGGAAAGGAAATTAAAGAAGAACGAGGTCAACACTGTGCAATCAGTTCTCGGGATAATTTCTGTGTTGCAGGCCTATAATTCAGCGCTTTGCTTTTATTTCCTGTGTGAAAGTGAAGCAAATTTCAGTGTGCTGTATAATCATTCGACACAGCTTAGCCTGCTTTCAAACAGGATCTGTGCCAGGCTGCCTGTGACAGGTGGCAACCTCCATCCATCCCTCAGCTGCAGACGTACAAGACACCCTTTTTCCACTCTCTTAAACCTGCTACACATCTTCTGACTCAGTGGCAGGATTGTTTTCTTTACACCGCCTTTCCATTCATACACTATTCTTGGCAATAAACCTTTAAAATCAGATGCTTTAAAAACAGATTATGCTCTCTTACAGGTTCCCCAAGCCCAAACACCAGCTAATCCATGATTGAGCTAATCAACATATGGATGTTATATACATTTACATTCTTGTAGCAGGTTTAGAAGCAACACCATATTGTCTAATTTAGCGTTCTGGTACTTTGTGCTTCTTACCATGTTAGGCCTGTTGTAGATGAGGACCTTCGAGGGCCTGTGAGAGCTCAGCTCCAAGGCCTTCTCCACCAGAGGGATGTACTCCACTCTTCTGCCTGGCTCGATGCCAAACGAGGCTGTAACCATCAGCTTGGGCTGAGAGACACAGAGATGAGGTGAGGTGAGAATCAGATTGTGTTAAGATGATCATCTAAAGATATATTAGAAGCAGGAGCTTGTGTTCCCATCACACTGGCCAACCTGACACACTGTTCTGCTGCATTTTTAACAGGGTATTAGTGTTATGAGCCTGTTGCCTGTGGCAGCGCTTCAAATTCAGTCCACATTAGCCTTATTAATATGCATGTGGTAATGATTCCATAGCAAACAGTGGGCTTACAACACACCTCAGGTGTTTCTCCAGAGGCAGACGTGTTTACTGTAAGTTTTGAGATTTTAAAGTTTGATGCAAAGATGCCAAAACCTTGGAAGAAAGGTCCCTAAATTGGAGTTTCTTTTGCTTTAAGGTGAATTACAAAACCCTATTATGTACTGTGGTTTAATGATACTGAGCACAGAAAGCAATATCTTTTAATTACGCTGTCCGTGTAAAAGCCAAACTAGGGACAAGACTTGAAAATTAGTAAATGTATGTAAATGTAAAATTGGTAAAAGTAAATGTTTTTAATAAATGAAAGCCGACTGTGGTGCGCTCAGGCTTTCATGTCTCTATTACAGACTAAACAATGGAATAAACTCAGGTTTTGTTCTGTGTTCTGACAGTTGCTACTCTAAGGAAAACAGAAATGATCCAGTTGTCTTTGAGATCACGTTAAAGGTGATTCATTTAGCTTTGCTGACAGCAGTCTGGACTGAGTGGCGGTTGTTGGTGGTGTTGTTTACACAGTGAGCACAGGAGATTTGGTCCGTAGGGCGGAGGGGCTCACTTAGCATGCTAACTTCTGTAGCTATCTCTGCAACTCAATACATAGCAGTGTTTTCCACAGAATAAAAACTGTGGTGTTGGATGATGGGGTGATTACTTCCACTTTAAAAGGTGCATATTTGTAATAATTGACTATGTGTTCAATTCATTCTTCACACAAATGGGGGCAGCATATCGCCGGAGTAACCACCAACTCCTGCTGACTGTAGCTGCTGTTAGCTAGTTAGCTTATTTAGCTTTGCAGCTAGCGGTCTGGAATGAGAGCTCGTGGACAGCAGGGGAATGCTTGTGTCGTTTACACAGCGAGCACATGACCTTTGGAAAGCGGGAAAGAAGAGGGGCTAGCGGATTAGCATGCTAACTCGACTCCTGTAGATGTCTCTGCAACGCAACACGTAGACGTCTTCCACATAACGTCAAAACTCTCATCCCATTCTGTTGTTATTTTAAGTAATTTTCTTACATACTGCACCTTTAACACCAGGATAATTTATTTGCCTCTTCTCACGCTCATGACGAAAGGGGATCAGTGAACCTCAACAATAAGAGTTTGGACACTTGATTAAGTACCTGAAGGGTGGAAAATTAGCACCAGCCGAATGCTGCTAAAATACAGAAGAGGCTTTCAGATGCAGAATGATGATAATGACTCGATTGTGCATTTGAACATTTATCTGTCAGTGGCTCTTACATTTTAAAAAAGCTAATTGCTCACCCTGACAAGCTGGTGGTAACAGTTAATAACACTGTTTTTTCAGATTTATATTCGTATAAACACATCACTCCACAAAGATTATTATCTTCAGAAACACTTCCTGTTATAATGTCAAGTTGGTCGATTCATTCTTCTGTTCGCCTGTTAAAAAATCTCACCGCAGACAGCTTTGACATCATTCTCGAGTGTATGGCTGTGAAAAGAAAAGGCAAGCCAAGTGCTTTCCGCTGTGAGCGATTCATTTTGAGCTTAACGACACAAAGAAGCCTCGGGCACCTCAGGCTCTCAGTGTTTCAGATACTTTTGCAGGGTGAAGGCCGCATGAAAATCAGAAATGGAAAATTATTAGTTGCGACCATATTATTACCATGCTTCAAATTAAGATATAAAAGGGTTGCAAAAATTCATCACATGAGCTATGTCTATACATTTAATGTAGCCCTGACTATATGGCTTAAGTACGGAGAACTCCCAACCATAAGGTGAACAAGATTTTCTAACCTTGGCGTGATTGATGCGAACAGAAAGCTCTTTGGAAGCGAAGCCGCCAAAGATGAGGCTGTGTGGGGCACCGATCCGTGCACATGCCAACATGGTGAACATGGCCTGCGGCACCATGGGCATGTAGATGACTACCAGATCTCCTTTCCGTACTCCATTCTTCACCAAGACCCCTGCTAACCTGGACACCTGGAACAAGACGTAGAGGAGACAATGAAGCTTCATGTCAATGTGCATCTTGGACAGTGGCCCTGCAGGTTAAACACGACACATGTTGGTGTGTTTCCTGACATGTTATTGTGTTTTCTGAAGTGTTATTGTTTCCTGAAATGTTATTGTGTTTCCTGATATGTTGTTGTGTTTCCTGACATGTTATTGTGCTTCCTGAAATGTTAGTGTTTCCTGACATGTTGTTGTGTTTCCTGACATGTAATTGTGCTTCCTGAAATGTTAGTGTTTCCTGACATGTAATTGTGTTTCCTGACATGTTATTGTGTTTCCTGACATGTTATTGTGTTTTCTGAAGTGTTATTGTTTCCTGACATGTTATTGTGCTTCCTGAAATGTTAGTGTTTCCTGACATGTTGTTGTGTTTCCTGACATGTTATTGTGTTTCCTGACATGTAATTGTGTTTCCTGACATGTTATTGTGTTTCCTGACATGTTATTGTGCTTCCTGACATGTTATTGTGCTTCCTGACATGTTATTGTGTTTCCTGAAATGTTGTTGTGTTTCCTGACATGTTATTGTGTTTCCTGACATGTTATTGTGTTTCCTGAAATGTTGTTGTGTTTCCTGACATGTAATTGTGCTTCCTGACATGTTATTGTGCTTCCTGACATGTTGTTGTGTTTCCTGACATGTTATTGTGTTTCCTGAAATGTTGTTGTGTTTCCTGACATGTAATTGTGCTTCCTGACATGTTATTGTGCTTCCTGACATGTTAGTGTGTTTCCTGACATGTTGTTGTGCTTCCTGACATGTTATTGTGTTTCCTGACATGTTGTTGTGTTTCCTGAAATGTTGTTGTGTTTCCTGACATGTAATTGTGCTTCCTGACATGTTATTGTGCTTCCTGACATGTTGTTGTGTTTCCTGACATGTTATTGTGTTTCCTGAAATGTTGTTGTGTTTCCTGACATGTAATTGTGCTTCCTGACATGTTATTGTGCTTCCTGACATGTTAGTGTGTTTCCTGACATGTTGTTGTGCTTCCTGACATGTTATTGTGTTTCCTGACATGTTATTGTGTTTCCTGAAATGTTGTTGTGTTTCCTGACATGTTATTGTGCTTCCTGACATGCTATTGTGCTTCCTGACATGTTATTGTGTTTCCTGAAATGTTGTTGTGTTTCCTGACATGTAGTTGTGTTTCCTGACATGTTATTGTGCTTCCTGACATGTTATTGTGCTTCCTGACATGTTAGTGTGTTTCCTGACATGTTGTTGTGCTTCCTGACATGTTATTGTGTTTCCTGACATGTTATTGTGTTTCCTGAAGTGTTGTTGTGTTTCCTGACATGTTATTGTGCTTCCTGACATGCTATTGTGCTTCCTGACATGTTATTGTGTTTCCTGAAATGTTGTTGTGTTTCCTGACATGTAGTTGTGTTTCCTGACATGTTATTGTGCTTCCTGACATGTTGTTGTGCTTCCTGACATGTTATTGTGTTTCCTGAAATGTTGTTGTGTTTCCTGACATGTAATTGTGTTTCCTGACATGTTATTGTGCTTCCTGACATGTAATTGTGTTTCCTGACATGTTATTGTGCTTCCTGACATGTTGTTGTGTTTCCTGTAATGTTATTGTGTTTCCTGACATGTTATTGTGCTTCCTGACGTTATTGTGTTTCCTGACATGTTATTGTGCTTCCTGACATGTAATTGTATTTCCTGAAATGTTGTTGTGTTTCCTGACATGTTGTTGTGATTCTTGAAATGTTGTTGTGTTTCATGAAAAGCTGTTATGTTGTGTTTTGGCCTTCAGGGCCACCGTAGTTTTGGCTGAGTTCCCACTGCACTATCTCAGAATGTCTGCATACTGTTAATCCATTTAAGATATTTGTTCATGACTACTATAACCACATACAGTACCTTCTTTAACCAGTAATACTAAACATTTCGTGCAGTTTTTGTTATTACTAGGATGAAAATTGAGAAATTATCATTTTAAATTAAGTATTAAGTCTAGTACTGGTTTCCCTCCAATTGGACATACTCTGAAAAATGAATGTCTTTTTGTAAACCAAATTAAATTAAGTTATTAATTATTTTTTGCTCTGGGGAGGAAAATGTAAAATGCTGTGGGTTAACTTCTGCTCATTGAGAACACATTCTCATTACAGTGCATGCAATTGGGCCGTGATTGAAATGAAGCAACTACCCAAATGTCAATTAAGTTAATTATTTTCCACTTCTTCTTTTCAATTATTCTGTTTTGCTGTCCTCCGTGCTAATGGTGGCTCAATCCAGCTGAAAGACTTGGCCGACTGTCTCAGCTAAAGGATGAAGAATGTATTTATTGTCATGGCAACACTGACAAATTATAATTTCAGAGCTTGGGTGCATGCCTCACAATCCAATTTTTACCACAAATCCTTGCAATCCAAATCAGGCTTCAACAAAGTGGCTAATCCACATCTTTGCTCTGCTCGGTTCTGTGACTTCTGCCTTTAATAATAACAATTACCTGGTCCTGAAGTTCCCTGAAAGTGATGATCTGTTTGGTTCCGGTCACTGGGCTGTCATAAATGATGGCGGGCTGCTCTCCACGGCCGCTCTCCACATGACGATCCACAGCGTTGTAGCACATGTTCAGCTTCCCTCCAACAAACCTGACGGAGACAAACATCAAGATAAAATATGAATATTCATATTTAGAGACAAAATAGATCCTATGCCACAGCATCTCTAAACATATACTGTCCTGAATGTCTTTTTTTGGCTCGCAGGACTCATTGCTTTAGCCAAAAAACGGGGAAACAACTTGATAAAATCGGCTCCAGGAAAAGCATATGCAGTTGTCTCTGCCAGCAGCACACAACAAATCAACCTACTTGATAAAGCGACAGTTTCAGCCCTGGTGCTGTGCATATGGATGAAGAGCAGCAAGCAGGTTGAACAGATGGTGTCTGGGAGCTGCTGTTTCGGAAGCCAGAGAGACTCTGTGGCTGTGTCCTTCATTTTAACATAACAATACCTGATTCAGGTTCGGCTCTGGATTTTTGCTACCACAGCCAGACAGTGGCAGAAAAAAAAACATCCACCAAACACAGAAACAAAAGATCATTTTTCATTCTCAATGCATGAGCTTGTACAGTCTGTGGGCTGCCTTGCATTTTAATAATGTTTGCTTTGCCAAAGAACAGCAGGCGAGTTCAAACATCCATCACGGAAATAAGATTGATTTTTATCTGTCTAGTAAACACTCTAATTTATGTGGACACAACCTTCTCAACAGTGACATTTAAGAAACATTTAAGTTTGTGCCTCTCTTTCAATAGTTTCATGCTGTTAGCTGGCGTTGGCTGTTAATTGTTCCAAAGATAAACACAAGACAAACTTTGAGAAAGCAGCAGGTTATCACTTTTAAACATTGTTTAAGACGCCTCTACCCAGATGGAAGGAAAATAATCCTTAATTATAACCCTGTAAAAAGTTGTGATGTGTTTGTTAAGCCAAACTTTCAACTCTCCAAGGCAAACAAAGATGGCAGCCGGATGTGACAACTTGTGCCTGTCTTGTAAGAATCACCACCACCAAATATAAGCTATTTATTTATTCATTTACTTATTTATTGCCCATTTAAGTGTCCAAAGAGTTTATAAATCTTCCGAAGTCACACTTTATTTTCCTTTAAGTTCACAAACGTTCAAGGATTTCAAGGTCTAAGGGATATTGTGAACTACAGGCTTTGCCTTCTTCAAGAAGCTGTAGGTAGTCGGTCAAGTTGTTCTCAGTGTTTCCCCCAAACACACTTGACATTTGGAAATCTACTGTCCCAGTATGGAAACACTGCAAAGTTTCAAGGTTTCAAACCAGTTAATGTCCTGTCCCGCCTCAGACTCATTTTAGATCTAGAACTAGAATATTTACACCCTTTTTAAAGCTGAAATCTTCACTGTAGCAGCAAAGTTAAAGCAATAGCATGCACCTTGTCTGAAGTGGGTGCACAAGCACAACTGCACACTGAGCTTGATAATAAAGTATTTTCCTGAGACTTGTAGGGACAAGTTGATTGAAGCCTTTTTTTTTTCTTTCTTTTTTTTACGCTTTAAAACAAGTCCCCATCTGCTTCAGTTGTTTAGGAGGCTGCTGCGACTCTGTTTGGCTGTGACTTCCACTTTTGGGTGAAATGTTCCTTTAAGAAGCCACACAGGCTGTTTGAACTCAGTCCAAAGAGTTCATGGTGACATGTGATTCAGTGGCTTGATTATGAAAATGCGCTTACGCTTGTCTTTCTACAGGTTCACAAACTTTCAAGGATTTCCAGGTCTATGGGATACGGTGAACAACAGGCTCTGACTTCTTTAAGGAGATATCGGGCAAGTTGTTCTCAGTGTTTCCCCCAAAACACTCTTTGGCATATGGAAACCTACCAGTTTGGAAACACTGGATCCTCAGCGTGCAAAGTTTTGCTCCACGGTTCAAACCAGCTAATGTCCCGTCCCGCCTCACCCCAGAATGTCTCGGGGCTGTCCCTGGCCGAGGCGAAGGCTCGGCCGTACAGTGCGTCGGATGCATAGTCCCTGCAGAAGTACTTGTGGCTGCGTGCAGATGCATGCGATCCTGCAGCTCTCTCGCCACGTTGCTGCTGTTGTTGTGCGGCAGGAACAGTCCACAGCGTCCTCCCGGGTGTTCTCCTGCGGTGGAGGGGGGCGCAGTGGCTCGGGCGCAGAAGGCGTCTCATTTGGAGGTACATCGCCGCTCTGGGTTGTTTGTTTGTTTGCTTGTTTGTTTGTTAAGGTTAAACTTCCAGACTTCCTCAACTTCTTCCGGTGTTTTCTTTCCTGCAGGTGAGAGACCCGCTCCTGCTGTTCATCTAGTCGACGTCATGTGTGTGCGGGGGGGGGGGGGCACGCAAAAGGGCAGAAATCTTCACAATCGCCTCAAGGAATGCGAGTGAACTGGATGTAGTTGATGCAGGAGGAGCCACGTTCAAACCCGTTACACAACACATGAACACGCGGGGCTGCCAAGAACACGCAGCAGAGGGCTCAGTGTGGCTGGTTTGCGTCCATCCTGCAATGAAAAGCGTCTTTATTTTATCCCCACAGTCTCCAAAAGCTATTTAGCCTATGGCGTGTGTTTTTATCATGCAAACCAACAATAAATAATTGATTGTTATCTTATTTTTTTTTTTTACAGCTCGGAGCTCCTCTCCATCACAAATCTTTGTTTACTCGCGGCAGCATTAATTTTTCAGGCTTTTCCCCCGGGTGGAATAAATAACGCTCCTCCTGTTAGGAATACACAAGTGATCGGGGAGCGCACTGCTGGGCTCGTTTTCAAGATATCTATGATCACAGTTGGACGTGTTGAGAGCTCAAAGTTGGATCTGACGCCACGCGTGCAGGTCCAGCTCCCCGCGTCCCCTCTCTCAGCCTGCGTGACGTGCGTCCCTATCATCGCTGCGTTCATCCGAGCTGCTGGTAAACACCCATAATCCAGCTGGATGCGGCCCCCCGCACACTCTGGTGCCCCCCGGTTGAGTAACTCATCCGTGTGATGTCTCAGGTCGTCTGTTTCTATTTATAACCGCGGAGCAGCGTTTTCCATCAGGCAGGATGTTCTGGAAGCACCGCGCACTTTCCAGGAAACCCTTTGTGTGCGTTACGTTACTCTCCAAATATGAGTATTTCCCTTCAAATTCAAAGCAGACAACCAACTTGGGTCTTCTTCAGTGGTTCGCATTGGAAATAAACAGCTGTTTGTCCAAAGTGACAGACAGGAGATGTAATGTATGAGCACAGCATCTGCTAGTGATGGAATGTAACTAAGTATATGTACTCAAATTGAGGTACTTGTACCCAGTGTTTGATAAGTACCCACAGGTCATACTTGAGTACAAGTTAAGTGTTAAAATATTACTTTTGGTAAAAGTGAAAGTCACCTATACGAATAGTACTGGAGTAAAAGTCTTAAAGTGTCTGATATTGAATGTACTTAAATATCGAAAGTACAAGTAAAAGTAAATAAAATACTATCAGGTCGACAGATTACCCACCTGGACGATTATTGAATCCGAATGTGTTTTCTTTTGTTTTGTTTTTTCCAGTCTGATCACTGATAAACTGAATTAATTTATGTAATCTGCAAAGTAACTAGTAACTACTATTATCAAATAAATGTAGTGGAGCACAAAGTAGCGACAATATTTGCCTCCAAACTGTAGTGAAGTAGAAGTATCAGAAGTACCAGAAAAATAGAAATACTCAAGTAAAGTACAAGAACCTCAAATTTATACTTAAGAACAGCAGTGGAGTAAATGTACTTAGTTACATTCCATCACTGCTTGTACTTTACTTTTTCTATTTTCTGCTCCTATACTTCCACTTCACTACATTTTGTAGGCAAACTTTGTACTTCTCACTCCACTTTATTTACTATTTTACTTTAGTTACTAGTTACTGTGCAGATTACATCAGAACCAAAGTAGTAAATTAATACATTTTTTTATTTTGCCAGGCTTATAATCGGTCGACCCATAGTGTACAGCATGTAAATACATGTAAATATACGTACTTATATTTACTTGTGCTTTTAGTACTACATTACCCAGAGTGCAACTGAGCCACTGAGTGACATCACTGGAGGCAGTTTATCAGGTTACATGCAGCTTCCTCCGGAGCCACAAAAGGCTTTATACTGGTTTTTTATCATATATGCAGCTGTAAACAGACTTTAATGTGCAAAACTGGTGGAGTTACCCTTTATATATATTCACAGACTGTTAGACACTAACGTACATTTTATATATTTTATATGGAGTATGACTTTTGGGTACTTTTACTACAATGTTTTCCATATTCTTCTTAAATCCGTCACGTCCCAGTCTCACCCCCGTGGCTTTATCTGCTTGATTTTCGTACCTAATATTTATTCAGATTCCAGCACATTTCAACACAGCCTGTAAGTTACAATCTATATTCGACTATAATCAAGACGGGCACGCCTCCCCTCTCTCCTCTCAGGCTGTAATTTGTCCAGCCAAAAGGTCTTGTTGAATCACTGCTCGCACAGACGCCGCCATAACTCTTTTTATTACAGTGCAGATGCTATTGGCAGAATATGTATCGCCGTTACGCTCCCTGGCACCGGACATGCACAGAGACAGCACTAACTAATAGCAGCTTGCAAAGGCCAATCAGACCTAAATCAGAGTCCAAGATGGCTCATTATGGCCTCTCCATCTCTTCCCTCTCCCCCGATTTAATGTGATGTGTGTGAATCTTTTGAAGCAGAAATCAGTCGACTGGCCTTCAGCAACAATTAGAGGCAAATTAGCAGAGTTTATCTACAAATGATTAAGTGTTTCTCTTTCCCCCGCAGAGTGTCTGAATATGGATTTGAATAATCAAATTAGCTCGAAGATAATGATTGCCATTCGACATAGATGCTGGAGTCGTCGGAGAGAGTTTGCAAATGATTCCTGTCAGCGTTATGCTCAACGCAAAACAACTGATATATCAGCTGAGTGTATTTGCTTTAAGATGAATTCAAAACACTGGTACATCCAGGTAAAAGCCGTTACTCCTGCTCATTTAATGCCGGAGATAAAGATGACGAGAGGCTGAAAGATACAAGAAACGACTTTTGAAATCTATAAGAAGAGCTGTTGCTCCACATAAATGGACGTCTAAATATTTCTTTTTACCGTCAGTCTATAAAAGCATTATTCAATCCTCTCATTTTATTCGATGTTGTGATGTGACAAGATGGATAACGCACTCCTTTTTGCTTTCTCCTCAAATGAACTGAGATTGAATCACCGTGGAGCCGCTGGATGCGACAAAGTGAATCAGCGTGCACTGCCATTACTTTTGTGTCATGTGTTATCTCCATTTGACAAAGTAAATGGGTGCCGTTTTCCCTGAAGGGGGCGTCAGTAGCCTAATAGTTAGGTGGAAAGTTGTGTTGGAGGTTAAAATCCCATGACATGTGAAAATGTGTTGCCTTTAAGTGCCCCGAAGGTTAAAGATTGTAAAAGTCCAGAACAGTGTTGCTGTACAGAAACATGTGTTGTGTCATCTTGCCTCATTGGAAAATGAATACCATTTCAGAAAGATGTCAGTAAACCTCCCACATGTTTACACGATGATCTACTTTGATTATCTGTCAGCAGCTGCCATGTTGGAGCTTCTTTATAAACAACAGCTGTGGGAAAAAGCAGCCTGTCACATCAGACCGTGACATAAACAACATTATTTTTGAGATTTTCTCAGTTCACCAAGATATTTTCAGCTGTTTTCCCACTTTGTGTCATGCCACATATAGATCATCATCAGTGCTACGCGGGGATTAGAGTCAGTGGTTGTTACCGTCTTACCTGGACATGTGTGCTCATTTAGTGAATCAATCCTGCTCTGCTTCCACGTCGAACTACGACAAAGTAATGACAGCTTCCCATAGTGCCGACAAGAGAAATCCAATGTATGGTAGCTTTTAAAGGCAACCAGCAGTGGCTCTATATATCACCGCATCCGATGAACAAATAGTCAGAAGATAACCTTTACATAACCCCTTCCTCAATCGCTGGCATTGTACATTTCTTCAAAGTATGGATATGTTGAATCTTTAGGGTTTAGGCACAAAAACCACTTGGTTAGGGTAAGGAAAATATTGTTAGTCAGGGTTAAGCATTAGGCATTAGAAAAAACCATAAAACGGCTATGTTGAATCTTTACATTTTAATATTATGTCGAGACAATGTTGTGGTTATGGTGTCGTTAGGTCAAGGCACAAGAACCACTTGGTTAGGATAATGATAACATTGTAGATTAGGGTTAAGTTGTAGCTAGTATAAACACTGGCATGTTGAATTTTTACGTTTCAGTTTTATTTTATGAAAACACTGGGGTTTAGGTCTGGTTAAGTTTAGGCACAAAAAATACTTGGTTAGGGTTAGGAAAAGATCATGTTTGGGTTAAGTTTAAGCCAGAATAAACGCTGGCATTTGACATTTTCGACAAACTAAAGTTACATTGAATCTTTAAGTTTCAATTTTATTTCATGAAAACACTGTAGTTTACATCACGGTAAGTTTAGGCACGACAAACAATGGTTAGGTTTAGGATAAGATTATGGTTTGGGTTAAAATACCTGGTCTTGTCACCAGCAAAATGGCTGATAAATGCCCGGCTTTGTCGATTTAAACGCGAATCGAACGGGGGTATCGAACAGTGTTTGCAGTCGTCTCACTAACCATCAGGACACGATTGAATTTACAGTACCTGTTTGAATTTACTTTTTGAGCGAGCCCTGACGGAGACTGGTGCCTACAAACTCTCTGGCACTGCCAAATGTTAAGAGCTTTAATCCGAAAGGCAAACACACTTCAGTCCAGTGGTCCATATTTGTCCAGTCGACATGGCCTCTTGCATCTCCTTCTGTGGTGAGTGGAGACCTTTCAGAAATCAATTTACTTGCAGTTAGAGGGCTTTAAGAGCACTGCTGCGTAATCCCACCTCTTTAAAAAAAAAAAAAAAAAATGAAGCAGAACTGTATTCCAGCCCATATGGATGAGGGCCTGTAATCTCCTCGTGCCCTCTTTTTCCGTGCGCTCTCTAAGCCATCTCTATCCGTCGGTCCAGCCCACCACTTACCACATCTGCATGCAGCTGGATAGGAACACGGGTGGCTGGGACTCACCAGCACATATGGACCGCGTGATTAGGTTTAGTAACAGTATTTCCATCAGAAACAGAGCAGATTACGATGATGAGAATATTCCCTGAAAGGCTCGGAAAATGATGAAAATTGAACGTAACTGAATGTAACATCGATTTGACATTTTTTAAATTTCACTCCTGGACTTGGCCACAGCAGTCAATTTGAGGTGAAGTGAGGTTAGTAATGATGAAATTGCTTCCCAAATGGGTTCAGGCTCAAGCAAGTTATATATTTTTTTTGTGAAGCAAGCAGAATAAATGAGATTCAAATGATTTCAGTGTCAGCGATACTGTGCTTCTTGCCCTGCGTGAGGCCTAAACATTAGCCCTTGCCTCAGGTGTGCATTCCTGTTTACAGCTTGCATTTGTCACACCGAAGTCGTGGTTCGTGAGCCAAGTGTGACGTCACGCTGCCTTAACATGCCCCTCTAGCCCGGGGATTTGCTGCTTGTTTTTTGTCGAGCGCTGCCTCTGTCAACTGTAATGACTGGCCACGTATGAGATATGCTACAGCAGCAGGCATCATTAGGCAGCAGATCTACAGTAAATGAAGAGAGCCAGTGGTTTGGCTCCGTTCTGTGGTAGCATATAAACATGAGGATTAATCCTTAAGCCCTCCAACAAAGGTTCACTGCCATCATTCAGTCCTTATCGGGCTGCATGCAGTGCGTGTAGCCAAGACATGAGATAACAGGCGGCATGGCTCAGTGGTTCACAATAAACCTTAATGGCAATGGTTGCAATCAGCTGATCTCTGAAGTGTAGTGGGTGAATGGCTCATGCATGGTGAAGCATTTACGCGTGCGGGCAGGAGAACACACATATACATTAGAGATGCAGCCACAGCTTGCAATGTTGCAGCTTTAAATGTGTGTATGTTCAGTTTTGAATTGTATTTATCCGGTTTTATTTGTCACCACAAACACAACTGGAAAATGTCCTGATGTATAGTTAAAAACATCCAGTGGTTTCACGCTTATAGATGTTGACTAACAGGTAGGAACAGTGGTCTCTGGCTCAGCAACTGTGCCGCCTATCCGCCACAAACACTGCGTGAAAATGTCCAGACATCTCGTCAAAAATATCCACTGGTTTCACGCTTAAAATGTTGAAACGCTGGCTAAAAACAGTGGTCTCTGGCTCAGCAACTGTGCCGCCTATCCACCACAAACACTGCCACATCTTGTTTAAAATATCCGCTGGTTTCACGCTTAAAATGTTGAAACGCTGGCTAAAAACAGTGGTCTCTGGCTCAGCAACTGTGCCGCCTATCCACCACAAACACTGCGACATCTTGTTAAAAATATCTGCTGGTTTCACGCTTAAAATGTTGAAACGCTGGCTAAAAACAGTGGTCTCTGGCTTTGCAACTATGTCACCTAGCCACCGCAAACACTGCTGGAATACGTCCCCACATCTTGCTAAAAATATCCACCGGTTTCACGCTTTAAAATGTTGAATCTCTATCCCAGACAGTGGACTCACCTAGCCACCACGAACATAGCGTAAAATATCCAGCGGTGTCTTGTTTACAAATGTTGAAATGCCGCCTTGACCAGTGGTCTCTCGCTTAGCAACCATGTCGCCAAGCTGCCACAAAGACAGCTGGGAAATGTCCTGACGCCTTGTTAAAAATATCTAGTGGTGTCACACTTAGAAATGTTGAATCGCCATCCTGAACAGTGGTCTTTGGCTCAGCAACCGTGCCATTTAGCAGCAAAAGACAACAACGATGTTATGAGATTATAATGCGGCAAAAGATGCTTGGGATAATTTACAAATATAACATTTCTGGTGGCATTCACTGTTTCAGTGCACTGTAATGTAATATTGATCCCTTGGGGATCAGTGAAGTATTTCCGCCTTCCTATCCTGCAGTGTTTGATAACCACATCTGAGTGGTCACAGCCCAGAAAAGTTGATATTAGATTTTTTTTACTTCCTAATATCAGTATATTGTTATCAGCCCCAAAACTAATGTATCAAATGGGCTTTAAAACGTACTGACAACATTTACAACGGTGATTATTTTGCAAGTTTTTGGCGAAATGTGAGTGAATTCCTGCAGCCGGATCCCAAAATGTGTCGTGTCCTGCTCGTAGGCTCAGCGTGTCTCCTGAACAGAGCTGTGCCTTTTATTTTCTACAGCAGTCGGCAGCCGTTCAACTACTGGACTGCAAATTAACAGGCAGTTTAATCTAATGACAAGTGTTAAAAATCTATTTTCTCTAAGTTATAAAACGTTTTATATTTCATAGTAACGGACTGATGTGCACTTTTATTTAGTGTGTGTGTGTGTGTGTGTGTGTGTGTGTGTGTGTGAGTAAAGCTACTGTTTCTGTGCAATCAGTGCCAGGTGTTGAGATATTATGAGGATGGAGGTAGATTAATCCTCCTCCCAACCACTCCCAACCCTCTCTCTCGCCCTCCTCGCTCTCGCATCTCTCACTCCCTCCTCTCTCTCCTCTCTCTCTCCCTCCTCCCTCCCCCCTCTCTCTGTGATGCTGCAGCTCCCGTAGTCGCTCCAGTCTCCAGTAAACAGCAGTCATGGCGACAGTGGTCCAACCGCTCTCTCTGGATCGAGGTAAGACGCACGGATTTGCTTTGCGATTTCTGCTTGTCATCACTGAGAGGGTTTTCTTTTTTTGTGCGCGTTTTGAAAACTTGGGCCAAAGAGCTGGACACCTGGGTTCGGATCCAGGTGTTTGACTCGGGATTTCTTTTCTCCACAGATTGTCGTTATTTCAGAGGAGCTCAGGCTATCCTGAATTTAAAAAAAAAGCCTCTCCTCTCTTCTCTGTGCGTGCGCGTCGCACGGCGGAGCGCTTCTCTCCTCTCCTCTGTGAAATCATCTTCACGGGCACATTCATTAATCTGCCGTCATTTTAGTTGACAAATGGAAAGCCTCACACCGCTTACAGCGCGCTTTGCTCATTCCCATCTCGATTATGTAACCTCCTCGGCGATATTATCCCCGTTTGTGCGCCTCATCTGTGCACAAAAGCTACTGGAGCGCTTCTGCGTGCACTTCTGTCGGATGGAGGACAACTTTTGTGTTTTTTTGAATCGAGCAGGTGCAAGCCAGGCAGGCTGGTTCCTCTTTTTATTGAATACGATGCAGGACGCGGATGTGTTATTATTTTTTTTGCATGCAATTAAAGCCTAATGATGTTTTTCAGATGATGCAGCCTAAACGCACCACAGGTAGTGTTTACTAGGAGCCTGGGTGGCGTTTGTAATTGCACACCATGTGACTTAAACACACATTTGAGCATCCCCTGACCTCATTCATGTGGTAGTAAAGCCTCCGAGATGAAATTCTGCACGATAAGCATGTATTTAATGTCGACAGTTAAAGGGGCAGTATGTAGTTTTAGGGAAGAAATGAAAATCATAAACAAACTCTATTTGTTTTCACTGAATAAACAAACTGACCTTAAAGGACAACACGATTTCATACTGTTTTTACTGTGTTTATATGTGGCGGACCCTGCCACCTTTCTAGCTGCAAACAGTGTTCTGGGGACCTTATTTTCCTCTGAGAACAGCTTCAGTTGCAGGAAAAATAAATATTTCTGAGTTTGTATTATTACCTCATTAATATGTAAATATTAAAATTATGAGATTGAGTTTCTTCTCCAAAACTACGCAGTGGCCCTTTAAAGTGCAATTTTGGAGTATTTCCATTTGCCGCTACTTTAAACTTCCTCTCCACTGCATCTATTTGATCATTTTACTGTGCAGATTCAGATGATTCAGTGTCTATAGGCTGTTAATTGTGACGCGTTGCCAATCAGATGTTGTTGTGGGCGGGACTTTGAGTGAAAGGATGTTGAATCAGAGCCAAAGTAGCACATTTTTGAATTTCACCTATACTAATAATTGGAAAATGTTGAATATCGGCCCTGATAATCGACCTGGGCTGATAATAGGTCTGCTCCTACTCCTTAGTACTACCATAGTAACACCACTGGGAGATTTTTAATGGAATAAAAACTGCACACTCACTTTAAATCCCTCTTTTATCATGTTAAAAGTCTCCACCTTTAAGTAATAACTGGAAGAAGACCAAATACATATCCGCTGGTGAGATACAGCACGAGATAGGAAATGGATGCTGTCAAATACAGAGAAAGGAGACACCTTAGCTATTTCCTCTGTGCCAAGTGAAGCCAGCTTCAGCTCCCTCAGTCTCTGCCAAGCCACGGGAGGTGACTATAAATACACTTTATCTGGTGGGATCATAAATTATCATGCCTGGATCAATCTGACTTGTTGAATCCGAGTAATTAGCCACGACAGATCACTCGCTGCTGTGAAGAATTAGATTTTTGTCCATTTGCTCCTTATGTGCAGTCGAGCTTCACTGATGCACAATCTGCTGCTGTGCTGTGCTGCGCTAATGAAGTGAGGCTATGAGATGGCACCAGGCAAACAATACAACCTACAGCCCACTCACTCTATAGGATTACAGAAAGCTGGATTGATAAACAGGCTCGTAAACGCTGAGGCCATCTTCCATCTTGGTAAAAAAAAAAAAATGTCAGCATTCAGCCATATCTGATTCACTGGGGCAGTGATTCAGACGTGACCTCAGCCTGTATGAAGAAGGGGCTGAGCCGTATGCACACACCATGACATGAATAAGACCAGTCAGCAGCTGGCAGCTGTAAAGGCACGAGCGAGCGGTAATGACAGTTTCACGCAGGAGCCGTCAGAAGGGAAGGAGGCAACATTACAGGCTCCCTTCTTTTCAGCCGCTGCCACTTCGCTGAAAACACTATAATTGCTAATGAAAAGGTAGTCTCGCCCCGTGTTGGGAGTTGGCCCGAGCCGCCGGGCTGCCGAGTGTGTCAAACACAACGCGGGGAGGAAACAGACAGAGATGTTCATTTCCAGAGCTCCCACTTGGCTCGCCGGGTCACAGCAGGATGAAAAGATCTTACATCACCGGCCATCCTGTTATTGTCGGAGGAAATGGCTTGTGATAAGAAAGCACCGGCACCAGACCCAATCAAGAAACAATGGACTCGAACCCTTCCTGAATGATTTATAAAAACCAGGCCACGTTCTCTGTAGAGCTGGCATTTAACCACACGACATGACAGCCTTTCTGGTGTGAAAGAGGGGAGAGCAGGGGTCAGATACGTGGGTGTAACGCAGTTGGTGTTGGTCAGGGAATCTTGTGGGTAACATGAGAATGAGTGGGCCTTGCGTGGTACGGCCGCTACTCGCAAGCTGTAG
Source organism: Pagrus pagrus (assembly GCF_965226575.1). Taxonomy (NCBI): domain Eukaryota; kingdom Metazoa; phylum Chordata; class Actinopteri; order Spariformes; family Sparidae; genus Pagrus; species Pagrus pagrus. The sequence goes on along the minus strand of NC_140205.1, from coordinate 5,563,407 downwards.
CAGCAACAAAGCAAAAGTCTGGAGCTAGCTGCATGGCTGTGGATTGAGCTAAATGCTAACACCAGCATGCAACATGCTTGCTGTAGCTGGTATGTTCACCATGATCACCATCCTTGTTTTGTGTTTTAGCATTGCTAATTACCACTAAACATGGACGTCATTTGTTTTGCAGCGTTTTGCTCATAAATCAAATAATTAGATTTTTCGACCTGATGATGCTGCTAGATTAAAAGTTGAAGGTAGGGAAGGCGATTCTGCAGAAAGATATCAGAGTCATTATCGCTTCGGATCCGTATTCAGCCCAAAGCGTCTGTATTTGACAACCTGGGACTCAACAATCACCTTCCCTACCTTGAAGGGATGACCAAAATCAACATTGTTCTGAGAGGGATATGAATGTGTGTACTGAACTTCAATGAAAATCCATCCCATAGCCGTCGAGATACTTCATTTAAAACCCAGACAACCTTGTGATGGCGCTGTAGACGACTCTGGCGACTGATTTGTGTGTTCTGCCGCCATTTCTGCAAAAAACGTGGACGACTTGAAAAAAGTCTGCGCACTGTAGCTCCCATTACGTGCAGTCTATGCCACGGGCTCTCCTTCAGCAGTAGCTCGAGACGCACTTTTGAACTTCTCCCTTAAACAGTTTCTGGATGTGAGCGACTGCTGTGTGTTATTTAACTGGGTGTCTGCTGCCTGCTTACAGTGGCAGCAGCATGGGTCGCTGGATTACAGACCTTCACAGAAGCCCCCGGTTACTGATTAAGGTACTTTATATGCATGGCAATCGTGACATTATTCAGATTTTTACACACTTCTGGAGTATAATCAGTGTCAGAAGGCTTCAGTCTCGTGGATCGGGAATGTTTGCTCCAGTTTTCGCAGCAATGCGTTCAATCATTGTTAAGATGCTTCTGTTTAAACTGGAAAGTAGGGCTGCGACCAGTAGATCACGCTGCTAGCCCCCAGCTGAAAGCTAATTTGATAGAAATACACCACCCTGAAGGATAATCGACTCGTAATTAACTCGTAATTGAAGGCTGATATCTATTAACACCCACCGCCTGCACGTATACATCCCATAATTGAAGCGCTACAGTATGGCGTGCGTGTCTAGACAGCGAATGATTGAAAGGAAGCTGCACTTTCAAACACATCCTTTAAGTATTATCAGTCTTTGATCTTCAAAGATCGACTTTATCCGCAGTACTTCTGCCTCGCTCCATTTCCCCAGAATGACCTTTGATGACTCAAAAATACAGCTGCCGATTCACTGCATTCAGCTGTGGGTTGTATAGGTAGAAAGAGAGAGCTATGGCGAGATGGAAGGGCGTGAAAGCAATAGATTTTTCAATTTGAGAGGAGCTGGGTTGTGGCTTCTTACACAGAATGCAACATATTGAGGTTGCATCACATCCTGGTCTGCAGGGGTCGAGAAAGCGGTTTCGGCGCATTTCACCCTGTGAGGATGTTAAACATCACTTCAAAGCTCTGACTCCTCCACCACGTATGACTCCCTTTAGTTGTCTCCGCTCTGTGTCGAGGTTGGGTTAGTTTTACTATGCCTGCTCTGTTTACAGTCACTGTTCTCTCTCTGAGAGATCAAGGCGAGTTCACTGATTTGAGGCCCGGACCTTATTCCCATCACATGCTCCCAGTCACACGAGCGATTTGAGGGATTAGAGCGGCTGCTGACAGCCTGACGTCACTCATAGCTGGTTATATCTCAACCCAAGTCCTTCAAATACAGAATTTAAGGTTCTTAGAATTGTCTTGGAGGGACGTTGCTCGGTAATTGGCGAGGATGAAGACAGACAATAAGCGCAATGTTTGCGGTCTCTGCTTTCACCACGGGCCCCTGCAGGAGCCATTAGCCCTCTAGGAGTGATTTATTCGAGGCGGATTGTCGCAGTAAGGCAAATTAGAGCTAATTCTCTTGGCATGGGGACAGGACTTGTTTGGTAAAAAACCCTGTCGTCCCATTTTACTCATTCAGAGTGTCATTATTTCGGCTTTTATGGTTGGAATTAGCGGCAGAGTAGCCAAAGGCACAAGGACACCCAGGTCAAAGTGGCGGTGGCAGATGGCGGGGCCATCTCAGGACGTTTTATTCTGGCGTGCACGGCACCCAGGAAGCATCTCTCAGGGTACAAAGGTGTGAGAGCAGTCAGAGAAAGGTCATGCGAGCCCTCCTCTGCCATCTGCTGAGGCGGAAAGCGACATTTCAATCGATAATCAAAGCCAGAATTTGAAGAAGAGGATCCTCAGGTTTCAGAGATTGTCATCGCGACGGCGGCGGTTTAATGAGCTCAGCCTCTGATGCGGACGTGTTTATTTACATCGCAGCAGTTTTGTCAAAATGACACTTGGAAGTTCTGAAAACGAATTACACTCGGTTCTGCCACTATTATAAATGGACTAATTATACCAGAAAACTGGAGCGCTGCCCAGCGCCGACACATCCCCCCACAACAATGTTGTGGAGCCTTGTCGAGCGCTGAAGCCTTCATTACGTGTCAGCGTGGCTTTGTTCAGCTCGGTGCCTTTTCTCTAATCAGCGGATGATGAGGATGACCTTTTTTAGTCACAGCCTGTTGTTAGAGGAGCTCCGGGAAATGAGTTTCCAGACTATGGTGCCACACAGACAATCACGGTTCATCATCATCATCACGGTTGTTAATGTAATATCGGGCGAGGGCTATGTTGTGACTTGTTAACTAAGAAATATTAATACACTTTCTCCACTGGAAGCTCCTGCTGTGATTCATCTGTGACTTTTAGTTCCTTCCAAGAACGGACCACCTTGTTTCTTATTCTGGGGGGTTTTTTTTTTCGTTTATTTCTAAGTCAGTTGGAAGGAGAGCAGTTTAACAGCCTCCAGAGAGAGGGAGGGAGAGACGGGGTAGCTTGTTGCATTCAGTCCGTGTAGCTGTAATAGCCAAGAGACTTGCTGTCTGAGAAGCAGAGACCCCCCCTGTTACTTTTCCTGTTACTGTATTATTGTCTGGTGTTCTCATGCCAACAGTTAGAGGAGGAAGTTGTATTTTTAGCCTTTTTTCTCATACAAGTCATTTCTCATTACAGTGGAATCAGGAATTAGAGATGGTTGAGCTTTTGCAGTTGGACTGATTCACTCTACAATATGATTTTTGCCCTCAATATATCAAAAAATTGCATAAAGCAAGGGATGCACGTTATTGGATTGTTGCTCAGATCTAATATTCTGATGTTTTCCAACTCAGATGCCAGCTCTGATGTGTGCACCGGGTCTTTTCTTCTGTAAAGGAATTAGCATCGTGTCATTATGATGGCCCACTGGAGCGCCGTGATTGAAGCGCCTTGTTACTGACCTGTCATATTGTGAGAAATGTTCGTTCCCGCCCGCTGCCTGTATTTCATTGGCCAGATATTTTCTTTACAAGGACAACCACATCGCTATTTCTTTCAGATTTATGTTGTGTTTATGTGTTTTAGTACAGTTTCATTTCCCTGTAATGAAATCAAACACATAAAACAAGCAGCTTCACTTCTTGTTCTTTCTCCTCCTTTATTTCTTGTACTGTTGTTTTTAATAGAGGTTGTCGAGGTCCATTAACGCCGAATGTCCCGCCAGCTCGCCCGTTTCAACGCAACTCCCGTCTGTGTTGCAGCGCCGCCTTGAAATTGATGCCACGAGGTCAGATTTTTCGACACGGGGAGTCAAGTGCGCTGTATGTTTGTCGTTCGAGCGATTAAAGTCTTGCGAACTCCGTCGCCGGGCGAGAAATGGACGTTGATTAATGTTGCGTTTAAGCAAAAAAGCGGAAAGTTAAAGCGTACATCATTACTCACAAACGCGGAGGCCATGACACGTTTTTCAATTACTTGCAAAACGCAGTCCCAGTCGAAGGGGCCGCGAGGCGTCCGGCCCTTCACACAGTCGTCCAGGATCTCGCTGTTCGATGTGAAGAAGAAGAAAAATACTGCGTGAAACTACTTAGACGAGGAAATCCTTCTGTTTACTGGGTGTTTTGATTCTGTTTGAAGAAGTGGAGGGAAGAGCCAGCAGTAAGAATCTGCTGGGCATACTTATTTGAAGAAATGAAACGTTTTGGAGACTTTAATGCCACGTTAAAGTTTTCCGAGGCTCGGTTCTGAAGAATATTGCCGTCCCATCATCAATACACAGCGGAAACTTTGTTCAGAGAAAGTAATAATGAAGTCTTGAAAGCCACGTAATTAAAAAACTTGTATTAAACTTGGCTAATTTAATCATTAAATATCACTAATGAGAATTCTCTCATCCTAAGTATAGCAGAGGGAAATTAACCGCTGACAGGATCTCTGCCGCTGTTATCACTCTGCTTAATCTGGCAGCGCTGCATTACACTGTAATTGTATCTTGATGTAGCGCGCGCGCAAGTTATTTTGACTGTTGCTGCGACTCCTCAAACGTGTCAAAACATTCTTTCATCCCCGACTCGAGATCGTCCTTTGCACATTTTTGTGATGCCGCGGTGGTTTTTTTTAAAGCTTTTTCATGGCAGATAATGAGAGAGAAAGATGCTTTTTTTCTTGTGTCACCCAAGAAAAAAAAAAAATCCTCATTTAGATACAGCAGCATCAGCTTTCTTCTTTTTATTCCTTTGGAGAGGAATCTGTCAAACTACACAGTGGGAATGACCTAATTGCATGCAGTCTGTCTGCTTCAGAGTTATGCTAAATTTGGCAGGCTTTTTTTGCAGTTGCCAACTCGGAGGTTAAGCGTATGGATTTCCACTGAGGCGTAGGCAGAAAGTTGTGCAGATGTTGCACACATCTGGACCTACTGAATCCCTCAGAGAATAAAACTGTGGGTCTCTGGGTTGAGATGGAGTCGATGCGGGACAATAAAACACTCGAGAGGGGAACTTAATTTCCCTCCAGCGCATTTTTCGTGAAACTGATTACGTCAGGGTTACTGAGAGGATATTTTACTTATGTAGAAGCTCACAAAGAGAGATAAGAAATGCACAACCCAGGCAAATAGTTGGAGTTAAGGCAAAGTTTACTGTGTTGATGGTCAAAACCTCCTGACTTGCCCCTCGGTTCGACAGAGGATTTCATTTTTTCCCTCTGTTTTGGTTTCATGGCCCCACAACCTTTTGATTTAGTTCACACACATCGCTCTCTTGAAGGTCATAAACAGACGCAGCAGGTAGCCGTTTACAGCGGTGAAGCTCTTAAAACCCGACTGTAGCTGCACACTACCTGAGGCACCAAACAGCAGGCGGACAAAGTAAGGGGCTAGCTGGTGAGTAGCACAGCGGCTAACAGCTGAAGAGCCGCAATTTCCCCTCAGATGTCGGCTGTTGCAAAGATATTTCCGAGATGCCACTGTTAGAAGTGTACGAGAAGACGCACGCAGTATAAATTGTTCTCCACTGCTGCATGATGTCGGCTCACAAACCCTGTTGCAAGCTCACGGCTGGTCGATGGAAACTGAGAAAGTGATAATGAAGTCTTGACAGCCACAGAAGTAAAAGACTTCCCTTAAACTTGGCTAATTTAATCATTAAATATCACTAATGTCCTCGTGCTTCTGCAGTGGTTGTTCCACCACTGGGGAAGTCCATAGTAATGCATGTCTTCACACTATTGTAAGTGTTGACCCCAGCGGTGTTCATGCATGTTATCACAGAGCAGAGTCAGCAAGTCATAGGCGGGATCACGCTTCCTGTATCCCCCTCCAGCTGAAGTAATTCACAGTGCGTGCAGCGTAACAAGCACACCATGTGGGTGTTGAGCACATCCTTGGTGTTATCTTCATCTAAGCTTCATTCGCTGAACGATTGTGGTTGTACCAGAGTTCACAAGGTCACGTTGGCTGTTATTTTCTCCCTCCAGCTGCTAGACTATAAGGTGACGTAATATGTCATTTCGCTGCATATCTCACTCGGGAATCGTTTCCTGTTAACGTGACGTAACTGTGCTCCCCCTGCAGTCATCTCGGCAGCTTTGTCATGGAACAGAATCACCCTGCGCCGCCTCCTCCCCCGGGTGTTTTACACCACTCTGATCGGGCGCGCTGCTCGTTTGATGTCCCACTTTTTTTTTACATCCAGCGCACAGAGCAGTGTGTGTCGAGGTGCACTCAGGGGACACTTTTGCTTAAATCTGTGTGGTTCATTTGAGTTTAAGGCATAAACAAAAGGGAGAGATTTGTTTTTTTGCACTTTATTATTTGCTAGGAAATAATCCAGCAGTCATGTGCACAGCCAGGCCAAATGCTTGAATTAATGCCGGCAATGAACGTTGCACTTTCTCACTGTTGCAACTGTTTCTTTATGCCCAAAGTTCAGTTGTATGTTGTGACATTTCTGTTTTTCTGGTTAAGTTTAGACACGAAAACCGTTTGGCCGGTTCTGTCGCCACAGACACAGCAGCTAATTGTCCCAAATAACCGGTTTTGCTGCCAAATTGTCCAGATGTTTTGTAAAAAAATATCCCATTTGTTACCACGTACATGACCCTGTTGAAAATATCCAGTGGTTTCTTGCTTACAAATGTGAAACATCATCTCACACACATGTAATCTGAGCGTGATTTGACATGTAGAAATATATATATCTATATCCGTGGTTTGCAGAAGCACACAGTTTCTTAATGTTGCAACTTCCTGTTTCTTAATGTTCAGTCTTTAATGTTGTGACATGTGGTTAGGGTTAGGAACAGATCACGTTCTGTCGCCACTGACATGGCTGGAAATGAATCTGATGTCTGTTAAAAATACCCAGTTTTGTCGCAACTAACACGCCCTTAATGTCCCGTTGAAAATATTTAGTGGTTTCACGCTCGCAAATGTTGAAACAGAGTCACTAAGTCAGATCATCTTAACTTGATGTGGCACAAATGTTGATTTGACACGTATGAAACATTTAAGGTCTCCTCGCTTTGCCGAATCACACAATGCCAACGTTTTATTCTGGCGACTAGGTTGGCACAACTGCATGAAAAATACCTTGACAACAAAGCAGAAAATCTGCACAGACATATTCTCTGTGCTAGATTAGATATGGAGGCAGCAAAGGGAAAATGTGCCAACACAGTGCCAGCAAACATTTCATTTCCTCTGAGCTGCCGAGTGTGAAGCAGAGCGCTCCATCATCCACTCGTTTTTGTGTGGACACCTGCAATTACATTGTCTTGTAATCAGTTTTCTGTGTCTAATGTGCTGTATTGGATGCAACTGCAAAGGGACGTGACATATATTGACACTAGCGGGCTTTCACTGTTACGTCAGCTGTCAGCGTTGGTATCATTGGAACGTTTTGAAACGCGAAAGCTTTTGGAGTAAAAAAAATTACTCTCCTTCGAGTTACAAAGATTACATCAGGAAATGGGCAGCCATCACTTTTGATCAGCGAGATGAAAGCAGCACCGAAAAATGCCTGCGATATCAATCTTTGAAGTCGACTTCCGAAACGCCTCGTCCAAGTCCTTGATGCGGATAAAGAAAAATGGTGCTAATGAGCATGAGAAAGCAAAGAGAGAGTGGGAAAAAAAAAAAGTCTTCCCTGGATGGCCCTTGACCTCTGTTTAATGAGAAAGAAATGCTCATAAACCTCCCAGACAGATGCCCTTGCTGCTTGGAAGTGTACCAGCTCATTATAAGCTATTCAGAATCAGTGTTTTTGATATCCAAGCATGGAGGGGGGGGAGTGACCCGTTCACCTTGATGGAAAACATTAATATGGCATACTTAGCAGAATATCAGCTCTTTAAAGCCCAATATGGTGGGCTCCTTTTTTCATTAATATAGTTAAAGCGGCTATTGGCAATATGTTAAGCTAACAAAGCTAAATCTACTGCTCCCCTTGAGTTTTAAAGCAATTTCAGCTCATTGTTTTGCTGTCTGGTCTGTAAGTGTAGTGTTGTTTGCAGCCATGCAAGCAGCTGTTTTCTGTGACACAGCTTTTTAAAAAAACTACCTGCTCGGCTCCAAACACCAGACAGACTCGGTTAGCGGTCAGCTGGAAAAACATAATGGAGCATTTAGCAGCTAAAGAGGCAGATATGTCCCCCAGGAGTTGGTAGAAAACTAAATCAGAGAAGGTTGGAGGGGAATAAAAAGATAGATATGCCACTGTTGGCTAACAATGCAACATTTTAGCTTGTGAATCACAGTTATATTATAAGCACAATAAGCTGCTCATACAGGAAAGTATTGCATAAACCTGCATATAATAATACATTTCTGCTCTAGCGATGCCTCTGTAAAGCAAAGGTTCGGCTTCAACTCGACACTCAGGCGAGGCCGGCAGGTTAAAAGAAAAGTTGAGTCTGCTTGATCGTTGAAGCAAGCAAAGGTCAGCAACAAGTTAGCTGTCAAAACAAGACAACCAAGTAAAAAGGAGCATAAGCAAGCGAGCCGGGTGTCCAGAATGTGCAGCCAGAGGTCAACAAACAGAGCAGACAGAGAATGGGCGAAAGGCCGGAGCACAGTAGATGATGGCTCAACAGTCTGGCAAGAGTGGGTGAGAACGGGCAGGTATATGAGCTGGACTGTCTGCTCAACCTCTGCTCTAAATGATAAGGCTGCCATCGGGCCTGCCAAGCTTTGGATTTCATTACACGATGAGGCAGCGTACACGGGGCTGATAGTGATACGTGAAGATACGTTTGCACAGGAGTTGTTTGATTAATGGCTGATTAGCATCATCGTGACGACTCGCCCCATCGCCAGCCCTCGTCTGCCAATACGACCCTCACTGGACTAATTCTCGCGAGCCGTAACCCGTCTCGATGGGACTGAGCCTGCAATTTCAGGCAAATCAATATAATCCCCGGTGCTTTATTGCAGAGCGCTTGAAATAGAAACAGGCATTGGATTTTCTGTGAGGCGTGCTCAATGTCTCCATATGGAGCATAAAGGTGGAACGAAAAAAAGGGTAAAACCTAGTGTTCTTTTTATGGCCTTCGCATTCAGAGCTCGAGATTGCTGCTTTTCTTGTCTCCCACAGCTCTGCAAACAGCAGCAGGGGAGCGTAAATAAATACATTCACTCAAGTACTATACTTAAGTACAATTTCGAGGTACTTTGCTTGAGTATTTCCTATAAACATAATAACATAATTCATGCAGATCAATTATACAAGGCTGTATAAGTTAGCTCAACCTGTGTGTGTGTAATGTACACAATAATGCATCAACAAACAACAAACCAATGATATAATATATTCTGAAATGGGCGATTCCTCAAAATGAGTTGTTTCACTTTAATATGTTGTGAACTTGTGTGCTTTTATTTAAAGGTGCAAAATGTAAGAATCTTAGTTGCAAAACATTCAAAAATTAACTAACATCGTCAGCATAATGTGACGAAATAACAGTTTTGACATTTACGGTGATGCACAGATATCTCTACTGAAGTTAGCATGCCAACTGGTCCAAAACTCCTGCGCTGGCAGTATGAACACCAATAGTCTCCCCTTGCTCAGAGCTCCCTGTCCTAACCGCTAGCTGCACGGCTAACTAAGCTAACTGGCTGCAGGCGGTTCCTCCAGTGATATGCTGTCTCGTATTTGTTTTGAGAGTGAATCTGAATACTTCTTCCACCGCTTGCAAACAGTACAAGGTCCTCTGTCTGCTGTCGGCTTTACAGAGCTACTCTATACTCCCAGAGTGTGTGTGTGAAGTGTGAAAAAAGACTCTTGCACAGTCTTGTAGTAAGATCCCAGTGTAGAGAAACGGATTAGTGTGTTGTATTTACTCGCTGCTTGTTGTGATCGTGGTTGTTTCTCTAATTGTATCCTTACTTAACTGCAGACACGAGGCTCATCAGATCATCTGTGCTTGTCATCGGGGCTGCAACTAAGAATTATTATCCAGTTAATCTGTTTGTGTCCCAGAGCCCAAGGTCACATCCTCGAATGGCTCGTTTTAATCAACAGCCAAAAAGTATATTCAGTTTAATACGATACAGAACAGAGAAAAAAGCGGCAAATCTGTATATTAATTTGCTCGACAAATGAATCAAACAATTAATTATCTTCATGAATCGATGAGTAGCGCTATTATTTGTGATAGGCCTACATGATTGCAGTAGAGGGGAAACAAGTCGTGTCTAGCTGTTTATTTTCCCGCATACAAATGATGCACAGGCTCGTGTGAGCACACGTACAGTAATATAGAGAATGTGTATGTGGCTGTTTGGTATTGATCAAACCCTCTGGGCAGCCAAGCGTGGCCGGAGCTGTGGAAGGTCTTTAAAAAACATGCTTTTGTTACGTGGTGGGGTGACATGAATCCCAACCAGCAGCTTAGCTGGTGTGGGCGTTCTGTTTTGCTGCTGCAGAATAATTTTTAATGGAATAACAAATGTATAAACTGTGTAACAGATCATTCAGAGAATTACATTTGACAGTGTTTGAAGCTGCTCTAATCAATATTTTCATATTAGCAATGGATCAAAGCACTCTGGCTTCTATGGTTCCCTGCAGCTCTGGAGGGTTTTTAGTGTCTTTCAGCTCAGTGTTTTTGTTTTACGGCCCACAATCTTACCATTTTCAGCCGCAGCAGGCTGTTTTCTTCAGCAAAAAGCTTTAAAAACCCCACTGTGCACGACATGCACAGCATCAAATGGCAGACAGAGTTATTAAGCAACAAGCTGGTGAACATGATGGAGAATTTAGCAGCTAGAGAGCGTTATATTTCCCTCCAGAGGTCGGTGGAGACCAAAACAGGAGCAACATATTAGACTCACTGACGTTGCAGCACATTCACCATATCATGGGATGGGAACATGTGTTTGCAGTCAACTGCACTGCCCCCAAGTGGCCAAAAATCTATTAATGTATGTTTAAAGACCGTAAACATATATCTGTCATAAGTAGAGCGAGAAATATTCGTTTTTTTTCTGTTTTATACTACTAAAAACTTGAGATTGGCCTTTGAACTACTTCTTTAATCAAGAAATCATGAATAATAGACCATTAAATCCAAATATTGAAATAATAAAAGTAGTAGTGAAGTGATTTATTTCGTTCCTTATTAGCAATTTTCCAAAACATAAACATAAATACATAACAATTAGGCATTATATTAAATGGAAGACAAAAAATAAAAGGACGTTGACCATGAAGTTGTACGCTGGAGCTTTAGCTTATTATACCAACACTAATCATCATCACTAATATCCTAAAAAGGAGGACATACACAAAATCTTTCTTTTAGGCTCTTTAGACGGCGGATGAATCACATTAACACACTCGAACAAACTCACTCGTGTCACTCGCTCACCAAACCGTGGCCTTAAAGTCGTGTAGTCCAACTTATTTTCTCTGGAAAAGGGTGTAAATAAAAATGTTTTCATAGATTTGGATCATGCTGGATGAGCTGTATGGAGCCATTTCACGTGTTTTCTTTTCCCCCAGATGTTTTTTTACGCTTTAAAACAATTCCCACGCTACTTCGGTTGTTTATCAGAATGCTGCAACACCGTTTCCCTGTGAAACTTCGCCTGACTTCCCGTCAGCATGAGGGGGAGCAGATAATGACTAAACTTGCAGCTCTTATCATAAGGTGCATGCAGCAACAAGCCAATTATTGTTGGGTTGAAAGTAGAACGCAGGAAACCTCCACGGCTCCACTGCTGATCGTACCGATCCCTTCTCTCCGTGCGGTCGCAGCTCTCTGGACAGACATGCTGAATAAAACATGGTATTGACCCGACAGTCTAAGTCCAGTGATTGACTTCGAAATCACTTCCCTCTCCTTCCATTATGTATCTCTATTTGGCCGGCCACTTTCAGAGGGCATGAAATTAATCAGCCGAGCTGGCGGACTCATTCAGCTCAGGCTAATTATGGCGGCAGAGCCCGGCAGACTTCAGAGTCGCGGCCTAACTTAAGGCGCACGGTTTAGTGTAAAAGCTTTGTAATACCTGCAGGCACCTGCTCTCGGCGGGAAGCGTTGCCTTTGAACAAATGAGTGCCCGACTTATTCCTCCGTCCTTCATTCGAATGCGTAGAGCTAAGCCAACGCAAACGATCCGAGGACGGGGCCGCTGTTCTATCTTTCTTGCCCCAGCTGGCCTTGACTAAGTCTATTTCCATTATCCCACCCATTGATTCGCTCCAGTGCCTTTCGTGTGGCTGTGCTGTTAACGTAATTGAATGGGGGATTTTTTCCTCTCCCTTTGGCATGAGTACCCACACACATACATACACTCACAGCCTTTCTCTCCCCCCCCCTGTTTCTGCCAGATGTTGCCAGGGCTATCGAGCTGCTGGAGAAGCTGCAGGAGTCGGGTGACGTCCCCGGTCACAAGCTCCAGTCTCTGAAGAAGGTCCTTCAGAGCGAGTTCTGCACGGCCATCAGAGAGGTGAGTCACTGTCGAGGGAGGGAACTGCCGGTCCGTGAACGCCAACATGACTCGTGGCTTTTTCTCTCTCTTTTTTCATGACCTTTCTCTTGCTCGCTGTGTTTTTGCGGCGCTCTTCCGATCAATCACTGTGCCCCGTTTGGGGTGTGTTTTCCCTTGGAGTTGTTGTTGATGGAGTTGCCGCTCTTTCACCTGTTCAGTCACATTTGCTGCGTTGTCCATCTCGAAAACTCAATACTCTTTTCTGTTCGTTCGAAAACAAGCCAAGAGAGTAGGCTTGGAAATAACATGGAAATAACATTATGCTATCAGTCAGTATGTTGGGAAGACGCTCAACTCAATTATCTAGAAGACATTGTGTGGGATTTCACTGCTCCTGATCACAATATAACCATAAAAGATTTGAAATATTGATTTGTGTCAGTGACTCAAGGATTGCTCAGACAGCCGGTTTACCAAAAAATCACTTTCTGAGAAAATGGCCGGTTGTGTAGCGAGTATGGACAGAGATGTAATCAGAGAGGAGACACACCACTTTGATTGAAAAGTCTATAACACCAGAGATGGTGGTTGTATGACACATATCACATCCCAGTCCCCTCCCCCAAAACCAATTGTCTGCTTTATCACAGCCGAACAGGGAAACAGTTACGATTCAGGACAGTTTTAACCGATTGGTCTGGATGCAGACGGACTTCTGATAAGCAAGAGGGGAGGATATCAGGCGAGAGGAGGATATCAGGATAAAGCATAGTATTAGCAAGAAAGGTTAAACATAGACATTAAATTTGTGTTTGTTCGAGTGCTCTGACAATGTCACGTCACGGCACTCTGGACTGAACCGTAAAAGAAGTTGGTGACCTGAAACTGCACGTATACGTAGTAGGAGTATAACCTGTGGGGAAAAGGTGTTTTTAAACCTTATTTATGGGAAAAGTCAACAAACTTTTAAAGGGGTTTTTATCGGATTTGACTGGTGAGTCTTTACATGAGGTTTTAATGCCTGGGTGAACATTGAAAGTGAAGTTATGGCTCCATTTGTTTAGATAATGGCCTTGTCTTGTTAGCCAAGATGGCTGACAAGTGGCAAGACTTGCCTAAAAGGATGTTGGTATAGCTTAGCTTTAACTTTAGCTTTTAACTTTACACACAAGGAGATACAACTTAAAAATGATACCATCCATGAGCCTGTCTGATATTATTATTTATTACCCTCCAAAACAGCTGGAAAGATGTTAGCGGCTAATGTTTCAAGAGCCTGAGGAAAACCTTCTTTTACTAATTTACATCAGTAGCATTTTTGTAACCGCTGCTTGGTGTTGTAGTCACTTTACATTATTCATCTGAATTTGACCACTGTGGGTTTTTTTTTTTTAGTGAGATCTCTGCTTGAGTCCCAAACAGCCAATCTAACGACCGTGCAGATGTTCGCTACAAGCTAGCATCCAGTGTATCTAATGTATGCACCAGCTGTGTGTACAGATGTGTGTTTCTTTACTGCTGAGAACTCACAAAACTCCAGTTTTTTGCTGTTATTTCACTTCATCATCTCCACTATGAAGTAGATTCATGAAGTTTCAGGACTAGCACACAGTTTTCACTCAGGTTGAAACATTTTCAACTCGCATTGGACATTTTGCTGGAGCTAAATTTCTTTTTTAATTGCATCCTTTCATGTCTTTCAGTTTGACTTTGTATCTAATCACGCCGTGCGGCTCACATCCTTCTCGAACACATTTTTCAGAATGGGCTGAATATCTCATTTGAGAAACGCCGTGTTTTCAACTTTCCTGTCTCTGAAAAGATTCGACAGCAAACTAGAAAGGAGCAGATCTTCCTTTTGAGCTTATTTGTTTGTGACAAAAACTCAATATTGTTAAATTATTTACTCCAGGCAGAAATCTTTTATGCCGAGACAGACGTTTTTCGAGGGGCTTTGATGATGTTGGTATTATTTATGACCGTGATAAGAGAATTTCAAGAGCTGGATCTCAACCTTGGGAAGTAAACATCAATGTGCCAGCTAAATAATGAGACAAAAAGCATAACGCACATTAACTTACTTATTCTTTCTTTTTAGATATATGTAGTTTCCCTCTTCCTTATAGCCAGAATGCTGCAGAGGACGAATAAAGTCAGTAACGTGGCAGATTTAGTGTTAATGTAGTTAGAAAGAAGCTTATATTGTAGCATTTAGGACGTCTAAATGTGTGATTGGCTGGTGCAGACAGATGCTATCGCTATACTAAATTACCACAGTTGTTCTGTGATTTGGCTACACTGGAGGTAAAATATAACACGCACTGATTGCGTTGCATGTACAGAAGTGCCAAATGAGCTCCCAGGTTGCTATTGATGATTGAAAACTCAATTAAACAGCAGGTTAGAAGGAATAACGTAAGAATTAAATCTTAGAGAGAACCTTTAAGTCAGTGTTGCGCCATATCAATCGAAAATGACTGCAGCACAATGAAAATATCTGAGATTATTATCAGTTGTAATAACACCTGAGCAACACTCTTTTTTTCCTGCATGAAATATTCACACTGAGCATTTCAGTGATCGCGGGGGCCAGAAAACATTGCGCGCATTTTCATAAACTTGAAGGCTTGATAAGCTCGTTACACTGAATTTTTAATTAAGCCGCCAGAAATTGCTTTTAATCACATTTTACACGGATGGCATAAAATGTGAATCACAAACAGGAGTTCTTGTTTTTCTCCTCTTGTCAAAAAAACACTTTCATTCACACGCACGCAGGCAGCCACCCACTGATCCGTCATCTCGACACCATTCATCAGCAGGACGGGGCGCAGAAACAAACAAGAGCATTCGCTCTGCATGACACCGCTACACAGGCTGATAACCGCACATCTCGTATATTCGGTGTCCTCTCTCGTTGTGTTACGCAAACACGTCGCCCGGTGACATGTAATTGTTAAGCAAACAGGCGTTTGAAGAGCAAAGAAACAGATGACAGATGCCTCGATGGCGTTGCCAGTTAATTGTAAACAGAGCGAACGTGTAAATTTGTCCTGGAATGAAAGGAGGCAATTAGCAGACTTTATCGGTGTGTTGGGGAGAAGCTCGACTTTATTATCTGGAGGGAACTGTGCTGGAAAATTAAAGGGACATTAAACAAGATTTTTACTGCTTCAGAGCACAAAATAAATATAATATAGTTGGAATATTGATCTGTATCGGTGAGTCAAGGATTTCTGGGCCAGTTTACCAAACTCATTTTCAACACCATGAAAGATTACTTTACTTTCATTAGTAACTCAAATATTTGTAAGGTGGGTAAACAAAATAAGCTTCAGTTTTTGGCAACACTAGCACACCAAGCGGACGGTCAGACTTCCAGGTCCAATGTCGAGGCGGTCGCTGAGCATCTGTGGGCCAACGTCTTCCGGTGTGTCCTGGACCGTTGGAACTAGTCGGCTCTTGGCAGCCCCTGTCACCTTGTTAGCTAAGCTAATCAGTGCACAAAAACAGAAAAAGAAACAGAAATCCCCTTGAGCCTGTCGCTCTAGTGTTCATGATTTCACTCATTTAATGAGCTCTCTCCTTATTTTTCACCTCCGCCTCGACACCAGTGCCATCTGCAACTTTTAATCAGACATATTCTTGAATAGAAGCTATATTAGTGTGAGTGGTGTCAAGAAAGATGTATATCTGCAGTCCAAGTCTTCCCTTTTCCCTTTTTGAATGACAAATACAGATCTACCGCAACCTGGTAGGCAATTGGCCGTGGGCTGTAGTCTTTGTGGTGTGTTCAAGTGCAGCTTTTTGTGCAAGACACAGGCGACGTGAGGTGGTTCTCTGAGGTTGTTTTGGTGTGTCTGGACCTTTAGGGATGGCAGTGTCAGGCAGTGTCCAGGCTTTACCAACCATCAGACTGATAAAGATGACATTTTTGAAGAATTGTGATATCTCAAGTGCTAACTAGCCAATTTTAGCATGCTAACACTAAGGTGTTTTAAGTATTTAGCCTACCAAGCTGCCAGCAATGGCTGTGGGGTGTAGGGTTGGGTAGGGTTGCTGCTTTGGCATAGTTTTTCTCTTTCTCTTGCTAATTCAACTCTTATAGTTGTTGCAGACGTCATATAGTAGCCTGTAGCAGCAGGGGGAACGACTGGACACCAGACACTTGACACCAGAGCTTGGTTCTGACAGTTGTAAGTGACTGAAACACTTACCGATTATGGTTAAAGATCCTGGTTTTGATTAATAATTGAAAAGGTCAAGGCATTCTTGTGTTTTTATGCCGGCGTTGACCTTTTCAATATTTAACCCAGACTGCAATCTTTCCCTCACGTTACCCGTGTGCTTTCAGTCGCCGTACAAATGCAGATTAGATGGCGAGGTTTCTTGTAGACAGTAAACATTCTGCAGATTCGTTCAGCGAACACATTTTATTGTTATTTGATTGTTTTCTGTGAGGCAACAGGGCTTCAGAGACGACAAATCTGTCCATGCTTCGGTGCCAAAAACTTGTTCGGTAAAATCACGACAGCCTGTGTTAAGCAAGCTGTGTCACCAAAGAGGAAGTGCAGATACCGTTTGAAACTAACTAACAAAGATATGACAGTAAAACACAGTGCACACGGTGGCAGACGGACAAATAGTGCCAACATGTCGTCTTTAGCAGCTCCGTTAATTTGCACTTAAAAGATGAAATCAACGCACAGATTATCGTTTTACAGATCATTTAAGACAAAAGACATGATGCATTTATAAAGATGGAGTAGAGGTCAGTGGCAAATTATATAATACACATGTTTCTGTAGCCTTTTCAGCACTTTTCTTATCAAAACTCATTATACGCTTTATTTAATTAATGTGGGAGTTCATTCATTTTTCAGCAAGTGTCCCGTTACAATAATGAAATGGCACTGGCAATGACACCAATTAGGGGAAATAGCTCCTGACAGAATATTAAGTAAAAAAGCCCCGACTTCATGCAAAGTGACAGTCGGAGACAGAAAGCTCTCGCAGTCCTCTGCTCTCACTGGGCCGAGCAGCCTCGCTCTGGCCCGCTCGGGCAAGCCTGGCACATCCTGACACCAACTGCACGTCTGGCAACCGGCTGACTGATCTCAGTGCCAGTCACTAGAGTGCAATGACAGTCATTCTGAAAAAAAAAAAAAATACTCTCAGAAAAAAAAAGGGCCTCAGCAGCAGCAGCGGATGGCCTTTGCCAAGAAGCTGAGATGCAGACCACTTCAGCCACAAAGAGCAGGCCAAACACAGTCACCAGGGAAACCATCAGAGATGCTCTGGGATTAGTCGGCTCCTGACTGTGGTTCATAGTCGATTACAGGTTTGTAAAAAGCCAATGATACTACAGCTTCTCCGTGTGGTGCCGAGCCAGCTGGGGAACAGGTTGTAAGTGCTGGCTATTGCATACTGTAGATTATTATTGTTATTACACAGCACATTAAGGGCGTTGTTCTGCTGGAGTATCAGCTCCACACAGCTGATGCTCCGAACAAAGAAACATGCTTTCAGTGGAGGGGGATCTGAGATAAAGCAGCAGTTGATTTGGATTTAACGCTCTGATATGCAGGAGCCTCTTTTAACGTGTTTGTTTGTGACAAGAGAGAGCGTTCACAACCACGGGGTTCTCTTACCAGATGGTCCGTTCTTCTAACTCACGGCGTCCCTCTATTTCAGTCGCAAATAGAAATGTTTTGAGCATGAAGAATCAGAGCGGCGTCTCTGTGAACGCCAACAAACTGTTTATCCCTGGTATTGACATCACAAGGGGACAGCTCGTCAGTTCACACCTGGCATTAAGGCGTCTCGACTCGCATCTCGAGTGAGCGATTCCCCGTTCTACATGCAAGTAAACACGCACATAGCTGGGACACAATGTAGTTTTTTTACAATAGTAGTGTATAACACAAGCCGAATTTACAAGAAGGCCAAAATAATTAAGAATTCGTCATAGTCAGCGTTTCACAAAGTTGGTAAAGCTTCCTCGAACTCAACAGCTCACAAAATTGAGTGATTTTGTAAGGGAGTCTGGGGAATTTCTCTCTTTTCTTGACTGAAGTTGCTGTGGCTTAATGTTTGCTATCAAATTGTTGTAAATTGGTGTTAATAACTATTAGATGTAAGTTATCCTGGCTATTTAAGTTAATTATTATGTTATCAGACAGTTGTCCTGGTGCCATCTAGCATTACAAAAGCATCTGCTGCTGTACCACCAGAGAACAGAGCAGCTTCTCTCCTCAGACTGAGACTCTATTTAAAAACAGCCAGTCTTCTGTCTGTCGTTTGCTTATGTGGGTCATATCGCGGCATCAGTATTAAAGGTGCAATATGTAAGAGTTTTGATTGAAAACGTCACGACGTCCCCGCACTGTGTTTCAAAGCATATTCAGCATGCTAACCAGCTAGCCTGTAGTTCCTGTGCTAGCATTGTTTTCACTGCTTCAATTTTGTTTCTCTTCTATTTGAAATCCCAAACGTCGGAGCTTTCCAACGGTACGTGAACACACCACCCTGGAAGAAATAAGTCAGCACTTCTCGCCACAGAATGATGCATAACTTTGCCGAAAATGACAATGACAATCTCAAACAAGGCTCTGAAGGTGGTTTTATGATTAAGGAAACAACGCTCGTATGATAATTTAACAGTATCGGTTTCCCTCCACTTAAAGCTTTTATTTTTTCTCTCCTCGCCATAAAATCCTGTTCTAATTCATTCTGACTGCGCTCACTTCTCCGTCCTGTACTGTATGTCATCCATCAGCCTTAACTGCCCTCAATTTTAAAGACTCATAAAACACAGGTTAAACTGTCCAAGTCCGGCCCTCCTGTTGTTCATTCTGATCACACACGCCGCTGTGACATTTCATTATTATAGATGACCTTTCTTTCAAGTCCGGGCCGTGTTTAATCTGCGACGTGATTCCTTCCTCCTTCACACACGTATGTGATGTAGCTCATTTCACGCTCTGGCGGGTCGACGCAGAGTCTGACATGACGGATATACTAATCTGTAAAAGCCCCACCGTTAAGTCTACCTACAAACCTGAGCCCGTACAGCTACGTCAACGAGTTTACCGAACATGAATCAGCCTTGTTAAGGATGACAGGCGGCCTGTCAGTATGAAGAATGAACGTCAGGGAAAAGAGTCTGTTCAGCAGAGTTGGGGATAAATGACAACGAGAGAGTCAGATGAGCTGGTTGTCTTCCTCCGCCACGTTTATCAATGGCGGTGGGGGAATCTCGGGTCCGTGCGTTAGTCTCACTGCATCAGCCTGAATGAGTTGTCAGGGTCAATCAGCCTTGCAAATGGGAGAGGAAGGACACAAGACGAAATGACTGGAAGAGCTAACCAGCTGGAAATGATGGAGAGTGGGAATTCGCAGTATATTGGGTTAGAGAGTCCCACTCGACGAGCACAGGAAGTGCGAAAAGGCAGGCCGGAGCGATCGCATCTTTCATCAGCGCTAACGTTGCAGTTGATTTTCCACTTCAGCAGACATTTTTTCAATCAACATAATTGACTGTGTGGTTTTTTTATAGAAGCGAAAAAACCAAAGCGAGGGCGGTGGATTTGTGTTGATTCCATCACGGTGCCTCCGCCTCCCACGTCGCATTAAATTGAAGGATGAAAGGTACATCGAGTCAGCATGCGCGAGTTCAATATTTCCCCATCCGTGTCACGCTTTGACACCGCCGAGAGGGAAAGTGTACTGTGAAGTCCTGTGCTGGTTTTTCCAACAGCATCAACCCATCCCCCTCCGTCCTCTCCGTCTCTCTGAGTCAGTAAAGGAAGCAAGACGCCATGGGTACAAACAGCGTTGTCATGTCAGTTTGCCCTGCAGGCGTCTCTCTTCGTTCTCCGGCTCGTAGGTGCCGGCGCCGGCATCCTATAGTGAATAATGTGCATGTGTTTCACCCCGATCCACATGTAGGGAAAAAGGGAGGCTGGAGGTGTCGGTGACAGCGAAGACAAAAGGAAAAAGGCAGAAGGAGGACTGAAAAGATGCCTGCAAGACAACTGGCCTTTTTTAAAAAGCAAAGTGCAGCCACAACAGGAGCAAGACTGACATTCAGAAGCACACAGCTATTTGTTCCATGTCACAGCGCAGTTCTTCTTCAGGGCACCGCATGCCGCGTAAATACACAGAGAGACGTTTAATATGCGTTAGAGCAAATTTGTCAGTTAATTATAATTTCTCATGCACAAAGATTATTATAAAGCTGCTTTACTAAATATTTACATACTAATAATTGATCATGATTATGTGCGTGAAAAAAGAGGTCGTTCAAAGTGATGAATGCAACTCCGATAATCTCTGCTGGCTTCACAACATTTGTCAGATCGTCGTTTTCGGGCTCACAGCTTCACATTTTCCACTCTCATCATCGTCATCATCACTTCAGACACACCGGGCAGCTGTTGTCGGTGAACAAGCTCTTCAAAGACTCGTTAGCGACTGTCTGGTGAAGATAGTGTAACAATTAGCAGATAAAGATCCAAATTACTTCCACAAAGGAGGAGCTGGAGACAAAAAACAGGCCAAAACTGAGAGGGAATATTCACCATGTGGCAGAAACACGGCATTGAGTGAATGCTAATGTCTGCTTGGTAGCACGTTAGCTACCTGATAGCTATCTTTACACATGTTTGCACATGGGGAGGTGAGCCTTTGGTTTAAAATGACTAAATCCCCGAAAAAGAAAAGCTAACAGGTGCTAGCTTGTTTGCATTTGTGCAGTTAGCAAACAGGCTAGTGTTAGAGGCGTTGTACCAACAGGCTACATCAGGTGAATCAGACTAGCTTGCTTGATAGAGGGATTACACAGGACCTGTCACCCTTTTCTACGCCTGACTTCCTCCTGTGCTGCCGCAATAACTACTATGGCCACTAGAGGTCGTTGCTAACAAGAAACGGGTCACAATAAGCCGCTTTTACAGTCAACATTTCAGAGCAACTATGGTTGAGCGAGCTACGGAGTGAATGAATAGAGAGAGCAGCATTAGCAGGAAGAAAGCAGTGAATCAGAGATATAAAACTTGATTGTTTAATGGCGATTACGTTTTAAAGCGCAAATAAACATGCCCACACCTCCGCACTAAATACAGCCGGTCTACTTTTAGCTTCGCTTAGTTGCTGTCAAACTGTATAAAATACCGCGGGGAGGAGAATCGTATAGTCCATCTGTTAAATGAGGAAACAATGCAGCCAATTTATTAAGGTATCTGCTCGTGAGAAGGCGGCGCCTCCCTGCGCTCGCAACGGCCATTAATTAAGCCCTTTCGACTGCAAAATAAGAAAGTATGACATCAATCACGGATGCAACGGGTGAGAGAAGTCTCTTATTTAAGTCGCCGCTGTGCCGCCGCTGCCTCTCACAAACCAGATATCAAATATTGGATGAGCATTGCAGATCTCACTGTCGTGTCCGGAAAAGAGTTATTACACATGATTTACCTCACGGAGACCAACGGAGAGATGAAGCCGGGAGTGTTACCGATTTTTAAAAGAGTGAGGGGATGGTTGCAGGTGAAATAACGAGGTGTGATAATAAAGCAGCTGCAGACGTGTCCAGGGGAAGGAAAACTGAGGGAAAAAGGAAGCCTCTGTGCAGGAAAGGAAAACCTTCATAAAGCTGTAGTCAGCCTCCAAAAGTGCAAAGGTGGAAGAAGGCCTCGGGAGAAGGTGTCATCTGGGAATTGAGTGTGCGGTTGGACTGCAGGCTCCGTTTCTCCGAGTGCATCAGCACTATAAATCTACAAAAAAATGTGTTGCGGTATGAAATGTAGAGCCGCTACTCTGCAGAGCTGCTCGTTTTTTTTTTGGTGGTCTTTGAGATTCATGAGCAAACAAGACAACAGAAGCTCAGGGATGTGTTTTTTCAACTTCTCTGAGAACTCTACATGCAAATATCTCAGGGTTTGTAGCCTCTAAGTACACATGCTTTTGATGATTCAGCGAAGCGAGGGCCTTTGTAACGCGCCGAGGTACGTCAAAGATACCCGGCGCGCTCGCTTCCAGGCAAGCCGCCATGCTTTGATGAGAGACGTCATCTAGAGAGGAAACAGATGATTAAAATTCAGCTCCGAGCCGTAACATCTGACATGTCATACTCTGTGTATACTCAGTGTTATAAAAGTAGCCAGAAGTCATAGTTGAGTAAAAATAAAGATGTGTTAAAAATCTTACTTTGATAAAAGTTAAAGCCACTAGTACTTGAATAAAAGTCTTAAAGTAGTTTATATTAAATTAACTTAAGTAAATAAGTGTTAACACATATATATATGCTTATATATATAATATATGGAGGACTAATACTGCCAGAATGCACAATAAATAGATATATAGAGATAAATTGATGAATTAATATCCCATCAAACGCACAAAAAGTTGGTTTTATTTTCATTTTACGTATTAAGATATTCATTTTTGAATTTATTTATTTCTGTATTCTTCGTTCTTTGAAATTTGCGAGATGAAAAATAAAAAAATGTATTTAAATTTTTTTTTTTTTAATTAATAAAATGGGAAAACAAATGGGAAAGTCAATCAAAAGTATAAAATGAAATAAAAAATTGAATTAGAAATTAGAAATATCATTTTTTATGTAATGCTTACATTTATTTTAGGTATTACTTTTGGTGCATTTAATGAGATATTTGCGTACTTATTGATTATTTCTGATATTGGCAGTTATAGTCCTCTGATTTTTAGTTTGATATTCAGCATTTTTCCTGATTACTGCAAAGTAACTAGAAACTTAAGTAATCAAATACACATAAAAAGTTCAATATTTGCCTCCAAAATGTAGTAAAGTGAACGCATGAAGTCGCAGAAAATGGAAATACTCAAGTAAAGTACAGGTTTTTCAGAACTGCAAGTGAAGTACTTAAGTAAATGTACTTAGTTACATTCCATCACTGCTTATATTCAATAGTTCAGAGTTTATTCTGCACTGAGAAGTTCACATCATCCCTCCTCTGATTAAAATGCGATTGCTTATTTGCTCAATTAACTTCAACCGCCGTAAAGCAAGTAGACGTGTTCGTACTCAGCAGAAACATTTCCTCTGAGGCTTTTTGTAATCAGCCGTACATCTCAGTCATTTTAACATCCATCTTCCTCCTCCTATTGTGCTGCTCATTACGTGGCTCCGGCATTGAAGGCATACAGCGTCTGGAAAGTGCAGCACAGACCTGCTCCGCCGGAGATTTATTTGAATGGCAACATCGGAGAGAGCTTTTACAGGAACGGGTACTTTTGTGTGGCAGTGTATTAACGTCACGTCCTCATTCAGCACCGTCTCCTTCTCCCTTTCACTCTGTGAAGTTCAATTGTAAAGTGTATTTAAAAGACACGTCTTGACTTGAAAAGGTCACCTGTCTGGATTGATTCTGTCTGCCTCAGCGAATAAGCAGAAAACCTTGTGTTTCATCCAACTGGGTCTTACAGCAGCCCATCTCTTGGCACCGATTCAGGCCCGGCAGCGCTGATGTACAGTATTTCTGCCTGTTCTGGAGGATATTTGTGCTGTTTAAAGTCCAGGACGAGATTGTGCCTCCTTCTCCTGAAACCAAATCAGCAGAATAAATGTTGGCAAAGTAGGTTTCTGCAAACCAGAGATATATTGAAACCTTTTTTTTAAAGCTTTGGTTTCAAATTTTGCCATGTGGCAACGCTGTGCTCACGATCTGGTTAAGTTTAGGCACCAAAAACATCTAGTAAGGGTTAGGAAAAGATCCTGTGTCGGCTTAAAATACCCCTCTTTTTGCTGCCAAAAACACAGATGGAGATGTCCTGAAGTGACAATATCCAGCTGTGTTTGTCTCAACAAAAAACAGATATTTTTGTTTGGAGAAACACAGCTTGATATTTTCCTGAGGTCTCATCAAAGATGTGTTTCTTGTCGCTACAAACACGAATGGAGATATCTTGACTTCTCAAAAAGTCCTGGCTGAAAGTTGCCAAGAGGTCTCGCCAAAAACACCTAGATGGAGATGTCCTGACTTATCAAAAATATATCAGTTCTTGTCCCCACAAACACGCCAGGAAATCGTCTGGAGGTCTCTTAAAAAAATATCCGGTGGTTTCACACTTATGAATGTCTCGCCTGTAGACTCCACCACCGTTTTTCCTCCTCACTAAGAAATGTATGCACGCCGAAGAGCTGAAAATGTTTGAAGACAAACATTAAATAATCTTCAAGGCCGGTACTCTTGCACCCTAACTCCTCCTTAATACAGAAATTGAAATATTATCTTATCTTCTCTGAGACGGCTCACTTACCAGATCCGCTGCTGTCTTCACATTTCAAAGGGATTCAAAGCCTCAGATACATTTGTGGGCAAAAATAATGACGTTTACTTTTTGTCTCCTCGTGTTAGATGAATATGAGCAGAGTGTAGCGGCAGCATGCAGCGACTCTGGTCCTGAGTGTCTGGGTGTTTTCCATCAGTCAGCATGTTAGTGCCGTAAAGCCATCTGTGAAGGAGTGCTGTTATTTGACTATGATGAAGTGTTTAAGCTCAGACGCAGGGTGGTGATTTCAGTTTTCAACCATGTGAAACATAATGACACCGCCCGTCTCTCTTCATTTCCTTCAGGTGTACCAGTACATGCATGAAACGATCACAGTGAACGGCTGTCCGGAGTACCAGGCGAGGGCCACAGCCAAGGTAAGACCAGCGACCGTGCTGTAACTAATGGCAACCTGTTAATTTCACAATAAAAGTCATGCTCACCTTTTCTTCTCGCCAATGCAGACCTGTAGGTGTACGTAAAGTTATCATCAGGTTATCAGTTAGTTAGCATTCAGTCGTGACATTTTCACATTTTTCCCAGAACAACGCCCAACAGTTTATTACCAAATGTGCTTAAAGTGTAACTTCCTCTTCCTCAATATGAACCCAGCTCTTCATCCTTTGTTTCAACAGCCTTCAGTCTCTAAATGTCTTCGCTCTGAGCCGTAAATCTTTCTTCGATCCCACGTAGCGTTCTCCCTGAATTAACAGATTAGCAGCCAGTAGATTTACATCTTTAATCTTGCTTTTCTCACATTGTTTTTGCCGTCTCTTTCCATCCCGGATGAAATATTGCCGCGTGAAACAATACGATGATAAAGGCGCATTTGTTTCGCCGTCGTCACGACTGACAGGCTCACTGTATTAGATAGATTTCTTCATTTTATTCCTTCTGTGTGCATTCAAATCAAACCGAGAAGAACAGTTTCTATATTCGCTTTGCAGGCTCTGGTATTAAATCCCGAGCCGCTGCTCATATCTGATTTTTCAGATGACGGCTCATGGCTGTTTATTGATGTAACACATATGAGATGTCAATCACTGGGGAAGCTCTTCCTTTCTTTCATGTTTTCTCTTCTCCCACTCGACTGTTCAACGTTTCATGCGGCCGTTTTTTTGTTGGCACGGGACAAAAGCGTAACAGAGACGTTTCCAGGTGCACGGTAAATGGAATAAGCTCATTTGGATGTACAATAGAGACGAGCTTGACCCAGTTGCTAATGCAGGACCGTTATTAGCACCTCACCTGCGAGTGAGCCAGCTTTTTGTGAAAGAAAACAAAGAGGACAGGCTTGTCTGATTTCATATGGAGGATGAGGATGATGAGATGCAGGGGCCGAGACGAGATGAGAGCACCTCTCTGTGCTTTTAGTGTTCAGTGTTCAGCTGCAGTCCACTCCTCCCCAGTAGCCACATCAGAAGGAGTGGGAGGAGGCTGCGAATAGAAACGGATGACAAAGACAGAGGGAAGTCTTTGTGTACGAGGCTTCAAATGAGCAGATCTTTGCTGTTTTGTTCGCAACACTCCGCCTCGAGCACAATAGCGCAGAGTCTGGTGGTGAATTGCAATCGAACACCTGGTCGGAGCACGAGCTGAGCATATTGATACAGATTTATTCACTTCCTCCTGAGAGTCGGATGAAAAAGATTGATACCTCTCACAGTGTGGATCTTGGAGTCGGGAGGCGGTTAGCTTGGATAAGCATAAAGATCGAAAGCAGTGTGCCTCTAAAGCTCACTCATTCACAAGTTATATCTTATTTATTTAATCTATTCTCAGACAGAAATGTTAAAACAATAAGTTTGTGGCGTTATTTCTCTTTTTTGGCTGAAAAGGTTGTGTTTGTGCGTGATATCGATAAGGAGCTGGAGCTAAAAGGTGATTAGCCTGGGTTAACTAGAGACTGGGAGCAGGAGGAAACGGCTAGTAAAGGCCTAGTCGCACAAAACAGGTCGTTTTAGCATGTTGCATAATCCTGAAACCACAAACTAGCTGCTTACGCTAGGCTAATCACCTTCTTGAACTAGGCCTATAGACTGAGCCAGGCTAGCTGTTACCCAAGTTTCCAGTCTTTAAGCTCAGCTAAGCTAAGCTAAGCTAATCACCTGTTGGCGTCATACTTCACGCACAGATATTCTCATTTCACTTACATGAATGTGAATAATTAAATGATTGCTTCACAGAGGATGCACAAAATGAGACATTTTTCAAAAGAAAAGATTAGCAGTCGACAAAGAAACTCTCACTTACTGTATTTGGATTATCTCCTGTCGTATATAAAGTGTGAACCATCGTCTGATCTAAAAAAATAACATCTTTAGTAATGACTAGAGTACAGGAGCGTCACTCTACAGAGAAACTGGGACAGTTAAGCAGCATTTCTGTCTCTTTCTTTAAGCCCAAAGCAGAAACGACATGATTTAAGCAGCTTTAAAAAACTCCTTCCTAATTTTTTTTTCTTTGCTCCTAACTTCGAGGAGCTACTGCTGCTAAATCTGTATTAAAAATGTGCACGTCCACCGGACAATTAAGCACACGGCTAATGGGCTGAGCTGGCTTAGCTGTGGGGACCCTCTAAACTGGGAGCGCAGGATTTCCAGAGATAACGACGCGAGCCGGACCACGGCAGCAATTCCATTCAATCAGCATCACCCATCCGAAAGGAAAAGAGATGGACACTGTAGATATGGTATCGACTTACATAAGCTGCCGTCGCAATGATGATGAAATGTTTGGAATATCTCGAGTACTTCAGCCAGCGAGACGCCAAATCTCCCGACAGTCCAGATTTGCGTTTCACCTGAGCCCTTCGATTCTCGTTGATTGCTTCATTAATTAAATCAATTTCGGCCGCTAATTCCTGGCTCGAGGCCCTTATTACTGATCCAAATGGAGACAGAGTCCATCAGGACTGTGTGGGCTCCGCAGAACATCATGAGAGCCGATGATCAACTGATATATTAAGTCATACTTACACTATACAGTGCATTGTGGTTACCAAATCCTCTTGCAAAGCTTTTCATTTAGGATGCCTCCTGTGTGTGTGTGTGTGTGTGTGTGTGTGTGTGTGTGTGTGTGTGTGTGTGTGTGAGGCGCCGGCCATCTGCCAGATTGTTTTTCGCTTGCAGAAAGCCAGATAAAGTTGTGAAGGTCGATGTGCTGCGAGGGCCGGGGGAGGCGACGGCATGCATGCTGACGAGCTGCCTTTTTAGCTTCACAGTGGCGTGGGGAGGGAGGGGAGGAAGAAGGACAGAGAGGAGGAAGAAGGAGGAAGAGGGGTTACTACAATAACTAGAGAAGCAGAAACAGTTCGAGAAGAAATGAATGTGGGCACGACGATGCGTATGAATATTGAAGAGAGAGGAGAGATGCCGACGCTGCCTGAGGGGAGCATCAAAGACCTCAAAGTGCCAAGATACTCGTCTGCTGCTGGGGAATTTGGATACACATCTGCAAAAGCTTCTGAGGGAACCGCCCCTCCTCTACTTTTTTTTTTTTTTTATCCCGATCTACCTCACATATCGCGTATGATGCCGACTTGACAAGCGAGACACCTGTGGCAATGCATCTGTGGATCACTGGGCACGGTTCCTCTGTTCGCCTGCCATTAGCTTTCCCAGGCTCGGTTAACAAGCTCCTGGGTGCTTTGTTCTGAATGTACAAGGAGCAAGGAGCTTGGCTCGGGGTTCAAAGAAACCCCACAGCCAGCGAGCAACATCAACCAGCTGGTAGAGATACAGACGCTGAAAGTTGTCTGGCTGCTCCTTCCAGCGTGAACTTGGATGTGTTAATCCGTGCGCTTAGGAAAGCCAGAGAACTTCTCACGTGGAGTCCAAATCCCCAGCTCGGGCTAAATCCAAAAAGCTTTGTTATAGCCGTCCACCTTCACGATCATTTTGTAAATTGGATTCCTCCTTTTGGATTCATTTTGAGTTTAATGGAGGCGACTAGAAGAGTGCAGACTGGAAGACTTTCACAATGTCAAACTTGCTCTTTTGTTCGAACAAGACACTTTTCTCCACAGGATCGCTGTCATGTTAATGCGGGGTTTGAAAACTCTACACTGAGATTAGACGTACCGACGGCTGTAATCACATTATTAAACAAAGGAAGAGACACAAGGAGCAAGCCGATCACCAGAATAGATGTTGTTATTCTACGTTTCTGTAAAACCACGGACATCCCCCGGCTTGTATCAGTCCAAAGCTCCTGTGCTAGCCATCAGATCCTAGGCTGCTAGCTGCACGGCTAACGGAGCTAACTAGTTAATAGTAACTAATGTAACAGGTGGTTGCAAAGATCAGTGATCATGTCTTGGCTTAAAATACCTGGTTGTGTTGCAACAAACACGACTGAAAAATGTCCCAACACCTCTTGTGAAGTTGTGAAACCCAGTCTTGAACAGTGGTCTCTTGCTTGGCAGCTGTGGCACCTAACTGTCGACCCTTTCAGCTCCTGACAGCTCATATACACAGCTGCTCAAAAGTTTTTTCAGCAACTATCGCTGCGCTCGAATGACACTCGGATTTTCTTGGTTTTCTTGCTTCACTGAGAGGATAAAAGCATTGAAGTTCTTCCTTGAACTTTGGGAATAAATACTTTCAAAGCTTTCAACCACATCTAACAGTCCTCTTGATAAATCTATATTTCTATATTTTCACTAGTTTATCTGTTTTCCACTGCTGGCTCAGGTCAACTCATGTTTTTTTTGACAGTGCAGCCAGGAAGACTCAACTCAGGGACAAAGTTTCTCTCCTAGTTGCTCTCTTTTTGGCTGAAAAACAAACATTTCCCATTCAATTCAAACCAGCGTTGCACAACAGAAATTCTGTGTGAGCTGACTGTGTAATGTCCCAGTATGTAATGTGTTTCTTCAAGGTTTTCAGCACAGTTAGTAGCAGGATGATTATGTGGGGTTTTTTTTCCCTAAAGCACTATTTTTCATTCCCGTCCTTCAGGCCACAGTCGCAGCCTTCGCAGCCAGCGAAGGTCACTCCCACCCGCGGGTGGTGGAGCTACCCAAGACGGAGGAAGGGCTGGGCTTCAACGTGATGGGCGGCAAGGAGCAGAACTCGCCCATTTACATCTCCCGCATCATCCCCGGGGGCGTGGCCGAGAGGCACGGCGGCCTGAAGCGAGGGGATCAGCTGCTGTCCGTCAATGGCGTGGTAGGTTCAAAAAACCCCGACTTACAGACGGGCCAGACTTTTGTTTTTTGAGGGAGATTATTTATTTATTATTCAAAACTGCTTCCAAAAGATATCCTCAGTTGAAATAAGAAAGAAGCGTTTGATTTCTAGTTTGATATGTGAGTCCAACGATCGGGAGATCAAAGTGCTGCACAGGGAGCAGAAGCACTGCAGAGACTTGAATAACTCCGACTGTAGGCTCATTTTTAACTGAATATCGCAGGGCATTAAAAATGGAGGAAGTTTTCTTTTTCTCCAAAGAGGAGTTACAATTTTTGCATCATAATAAAATCAGCTTCCTTCTCTCTCAAACCCCCCGCAGAGCGTGGAGGGCGAGCACCACGAGAAAGCGGTGGAGCTGCTGAAGGCGGCCAAGGACAGCGTGAAGCTGGTGGTTCGCTACACCCCCAAAGTCCTGGAGGAGATGGAGGCTCGCTTCGAGAAGCTCCGCACGGCCCGGCGGCGCCAGCAGCAGCAGCTCCTCATGCAGCAGCAGCAACAGCAGAACCTGACCTCTCAGCAGAACCACATGTCGTAGGTGAGGCGCTTCATTGCTTTAAGCGTGAGGTGTCCCGCCTCCGGGGAGCCATAGCTGGAGGCGGGACTCCAGGAGGCAAAAAGGTAAAACACTGCCGGAGGACAAGACGGAGAGGAAGTACTCCCAGGAATCACAAGATGTATTAGGCTTTATGAGACTGATGGAAGCTGATGTTAAACGTACTATAAGGAAGTTATAAGTTACCTGTCACTGGGTCGGGTTCTGACTTTTTCGAGTCTGATAAGTCACAAAGTTGAAACTATTTTTTATGGCTGAGGAGTCTCACAATCTGAGGAAAGAAGCTGCTTCGTAGTCTGATGGTACGGCAGTTTGTTTCTATTTCGCCACCGTCATCTTTTCTCTGCCAGAATCAACAAAATATGAAAGTTCCTGATACCGGCTTTAAGTATCTTTTTTGGAAAATAGCTTGAACAGAAATGTTTTTGCATTAAGACGTTGCCCACTTCAGTTTAACTGCCTGCCATTTTCACGGCTAGTCATGAGTTTAAACCAGAAAACCTCAAACCAGTCACACACCTTCTTCTCTCAAGGGACACTTAGCATTTTTGGAAATATCAATCTCATATTTAAACATGAAGCTACAGCAGACAGTTAGCTTAGCAGACAGTCTCACAGCAGAGGTCAACAGCTTGCTCTGTCCAGAAACAGAAACGTGAAAATGACACGTTTGTGTGGGTGTTTGCCGCGAAATCGTTGCAGAACAGAAATCCCTGTAAACCAAAGTGTTAGCTTAGCTTACTGTCTCTATATGTAGCTGACAGATTTGAGAGTATCCATCTACTATTGATCTTCTCATCTATCTGTGAAAAAAGCGAATAAGCACCTAACTTACCTAACTTACCCTTAACCTATAATTAACCCATTGCTGTGCTCCTGATTGGTAATTCCTCCCCTTAAATTCAATTTCATTGTGATACAAATCAAATGGGAGCCTCTCAGTCTCTCGCGGGGTGTCGTGGAACAACCCTGCCTGATTGGCGCCAGTCGTTCCCGAGCCGGCTCCAGCCCTTCGCTTCACTACATCTGCCGATTAAACTAGATTAAACCGGCCCCGAGAGGAATAAACACGCTTTCAGATTTCACTCAAACTTTTCTCTCATTGACATTTGCCTCCCTGTCTCAGATGTCCACTCTGCAGACTGATGTCCTGCATCATTTCATCCTCCCTCTTCTTCTTTTTCGAAGGTCTCGTCAGCACTCACAAGCTCTCTCTTGCGATATTTGCACTTGAAGATCATTTTTGTGATTAAATTTTAGATGTTGACTTTTGAAATTCCTTTTTTATAAATTTCTTTACTGTTTTTTAAATTTATTTTACTATTAATCTGTGGTTGGGGGTTATATTTGTGGGACTGGGGGCATAAAATGTCAGTTTTTTACAGCTAACGTGTGAGCATATTTCCGCAAATATCAAAGTATTCCTTCAACATCTACAGTAACAACACCACACCCACAAACCCAATCATGATGAATTGCTAACGACGGTTCAGAGTCACTTAAATCCTCAAAGAGATGCTGTTATTTGTAAGTAAAATCTCGTCATAGTGCCTCTAACATCAGACTCTTAGCTGTTCTGACATCACTGTGCAGCACCACCTCCTGTGGCTCACTGCCTTTTTTTGGTTTGTGGAGGCTGAGCCTGATCTGCACTCAGGTCAGGTCGAGATGAGCACAGATTATCTGTGAGCTTCAACATGGATTTTTTAGATCTGTGTCGGGACTTTCACACAGTACAACACATAAAAAAAGGGGATTGTGAATGCAGATATCCACATATTGTGTTAATATTTACCATTTTTGGCAGAATTATTAGCAATTACATCTCTTCAGGAAGCTTTTTTTTACTGTAAACACCTTTAAAAATGTGTCTTTTATTTGTTTATATATTTACTTCTGTGATTTACGTCGTCTGGTTCCTTTTTTGACTCCACACTTCGCCACCTTTCAAAAAAAAACCGCTTTTCCTGAGTTACCAGTTGCTAAAAAAAGTGCAAGACGCAACATTTTGCAAGGACTCGGCAGAGGAATACAGATGCAGAGAGGTGAACTGGAAGCAGGCTTAACTCTCCCTTTGAGTTTCATTCGCCATGCTCGAGCTCTGCTTTACCGTGCAGACACTTTCCCCGGCTCGTATGCAGGTAGCGGCAGCAGCATTTTGCATTCCGGCACAAAGCCTCAAACCTCAGCGGCGCATTTTGCAAACTTAGCTGCCGGCATCCTCTGTGCAAACATTACCAACATTGCCTTCTGCTGTGTTTGTGCGAGCGGTTCAGTTGTACGGCCTGTAAATAATTCAAGCCTAGGTAGGAAGATGCTGCGGCTGGATGGAGCGACTACATCCCTCAGCTTTAGACGATGTTTTCACTGTCCAAAGTAAGAACAAAGCTCCGCCAGTCACACTTTGACTGTGTGAAAATAACTTAAAGGCAAGAAGAAACTTTGCAGACGAGCTCGACCGTATCACGCCACAGTTAATGCTACCCAGACTTCTCCTATTATTCCCCGGACGTATCGGGGGCGGGCATGTGTCCAAAATCTCTGTGGCACTGCCCCGTTTGAAGCCAAATCCCCCAAGCATATCTCTTGTCTTACACTTGGCACGGTGCAGCTTGGGAAGGTATTTAGGAGCTTGTAACACTGTGTTGTAGCGCAGCTACAGACAGGGAACCGAGCAGGGATCATGTTTTATCAATGCGGGCACGCTGACCGCAGAGATTTGCTCTGGTGGCCGAGAGGCTGCCGAACCAAGTGACGCGCACAAGCAGAAAGAATGCAACATAATCCACCGGTCGGCCTCGAGCTCGGCTCTGTCACCGTCTCCCCGGCTGTCTTTTTGACTCTCTCCGTCCAACCGAACACAAACATTACACAGTGAGCTGGAGTGAGTCTTTTCTTTAACAATAGCTTTTTATTCTCTGCGAAAGTTCACGGCTGCAGTCAGAAAATATATCACCCCACTTATTTTGCAGCCTGTGTCGTTGGTACGACTCCGGTGCAATTTATTCCAAGGCAGCAGCGGTGGCATCAACGTAATCTTCCTGCAGTTGTGGCAAAGATAAACTGTTCACAGGGTCTCTCTTGCATTAATGCTGTCTGTGTCTGTGTATCAAGCACCACAGCAGGCATACCAAACACTCAAACCATCTGTAATTAGGAGACTTTTGCAGGAAAATTCATAAAACTTGTTTAAAGTAACTTTACATCACATATATGTATAAAAAAAAGTGTTTTGTGTTCTTACTCTCAAAAAAGGGACATTATGGTACTTTATTTTTCAAAGTAGTGGTGAGTTAAGGTGCAATGTAAACAAAGGGCAAGAAAGCAGGAAGTAAATGCTCACCATTTTAAGTATTTAATGCAGGCAAATCACTGGCATAAGACATGTTCTCAATTTATTTACTTTATTTAATTCCTTTTTTTACAAAACTTTACTTTGGCCTGACTTTTTGTTATTGAAATGTATTTTTATTTTCTTTTAGTCACCAACATACACACAAATCACTTTTGTCATCTTTTGTCACAGGCCTCACCTTAGTGGAATAATACACAAATGCAAAGTAAATAAATAAAAAGAGAAAAATTTCAAGAAAAAGAAGGAAAAAATATGTAAAAACACACATTTGTCATACAAAACAAAAGTACACAAACAAATTATTACTGCACACAAATGCTTTATAAAGTGAATTTTAAATGGCAACCTGACTTTTTGTTAATTTCTATTCAATATTTTGTATTATTTAAAGTGGTCACTGCATGTAAAACCCAAAATCTGTCAATAAAAATGACATTAATGAATGCAATAATTAAAACAAATGATAAAATATTTGTAAATATTACAATTCTGAGTTTGAATTTCGTCTCCAAAACTTCATAGTGCCCCTTTAAAACTTAATTAACAACAAATTAGATTAGTCTCTATGTTAATGAATGGAGAATGGAGTGATTCACAACTGTATTTCAGGATTTATACATAAATGACCAAAGGATTCATATCACAAATATAAAAAATTAAGGTTCACAAACATTTCTTGTTTTGAATCAGTTTACTATGAGTCAACATATATAAGTTAAGTGCAGTTGGATGTGTTACAGAGAGTCATTAATATGTAAATCCTGAAATGTACTTGGGAATAGTTGGTTCTGCTCTCATTAACATTGGGCCTGGTTGTCGTGTTGCTGTAGTGTGCGGGGGCACTTTGAAACTCAGTGATAATGGACTTACAACAATTTCAAGCTGGAATGAGGCTCCGACAAATCATTTAGCAACTCATCAGACAAACACAGAATTAGCTCGATAGCATGAGTCTGAGCTGTCAGCGAGCTGTGAGGCATTGCTCTCAGTCTGTTTCCTCTCTTGTGACGTTTCTGCAGGTTGTTCCAAAAGAAGAAGAAGTGAAGGAGAGCCGAGGAAGATGAGGTGGATCTCGCAGGTCCAACACGTTTGCGTCGAGGATCCCCCCCAAAAGGGAATCTTTCTCTCCGTCGTGGAGGAAACCAACAAGTAGAGGACACTTTTTACTCGCTCTCTCCCTTCCAGCGTCCCACCGATCAACGATTACTGAGCAAAAACCGAGAACGAGAGAGAGCCGGAGAGCCGTCCGTCCTGAATCTGGTGCTTTGAAAAAACAGGAATGCGGGAGAGGGGGAGCGCTGAACGTCGTCCATTTTAACTTTGTATTCCCTTTTCTAAGTTGTTCTCCCCGGTTGTGACTCTTTCTGGAACTCTTTTCTTGTGTTAGTTGTTTTTTTTTTTCGTTTACAGTCCGATTTTCCAATCGCTTACCGACATCCATCGCACCGTGGCACCTCTGCCGGTTTTTTTCTGCCATAGATATCATTTGTACAGTGGTGTTTCTATTGATTCCTCAACTGGTGCTTGTGTCTCTGTATGAATGACCGTTGGTTTTTCTTTTTGGTGTCCCGTTTTGGATAAACGTGAACTCTTTTTTACCTTCTATATTGTAGCAGGAAACGATTTTGTATCTTGTAGGTTTAGCAATAACACACATTCTTCAGTTTTTTCACATCTCACCACCGAAATTCACGATCGGACGCGTACCTATGTACAGAGTTTTACGGCACAGGTGCAAATGTAAAATCATCGTATGAACTGTGAGGCAGCTTCTTCGTCCAAAAAAGAAAAAATCGATCTTCTGTGCCATTTAAAGAGATTATTGATTTAAGCGATGGCATCGACAATTAATGTGCAATAACTGCGATTATTAACAGACGTTGTGAACTTTTCCCAAATGAGATTTATCCTGAAAATATATGTTACGAAGAGAATTTAACGAACCGGTCCTCAGAAATGAATGTCGCCAGATTATCTGAACAGAATTAAATCAAAAATATGCTATAATTATGTTTATTTTTCAGACTTCTATTTTAAAGAGATTTAACGTAAAGTTTTATTGTTCCTTTTAAATGTTATTATTTAAAAATCTAGCTGAGTACTCGCACATAGTTTATGTAGATCTGCTCCCTGAGTTTCTGTTAGGACAATCATGTTTCCTGTGTACCTGGAAGGGAAATCTGTTTAAAACTTCACTCTTTACTTTTTAATTGTCTCCATCTTCGGTGCCAAGCGCTCCTCGTTTTGTTTTGTTCTGTTTGCGCTGCACTTCCCGGTACGGAAGCCCTGAGGGGAGTTTTTTTTTGAGTCTGAACTAAATTGTTTTCTCTCCTGTGTTTATGAGTCGAGAACTGGTGAATTCAGAGTTTCTGCCAGGATTACTTTTCCTTTTCCTTCATTTTTTTTTCTTTCTTTTTTCAGGGGAATATTTTTTCTTCTTTTTTCTTCTTGATATTTTGTTTTTTTCTCCAGGTGAAAAAGAAAATCCACAAAACCAATTAAAATATCACTTCACTTCATTTTTCTTATTTCTTTTTTTTTTCCTTTTTTGTTTTGTCAGGAGACTTTTTTTCTCACTTGGTTCAACATGTGAAAAATGTTTTGGGTTTTTTTTTTGCTTGTGTGAAACCAAGTTTTGTTTTTTGTTTTTTGTTTTTTTGGGTGAGGAGAAAAAAAAATCCAACTGTGAAAAACAAACTTCTCCAAACAAATGTTCAAGTGTGAAACTATAAATTGTGAAAAGTTTGTTTAAGCAGGAGGACAAATATTTTAATGCTCCTGAAACACATGAAAAGTTTCTTTTGTGAGAATTTCTTTGCTTTCTTTAATTTGCTTTCACACATGAGAATAAATCCACCTGGGAAAAAAATAATTAACATGGTTTCACACGTTAAAAAAATATGTTTTTTCTCCTGAAACGTATAAATTATCCTGGCAAAACCTTTTTTCTCCAGTTCTCGAGTCATGAACACAAGAAAGAAAACAATTCAGATCCTTCTTGGACCCACTTTCCCCTCAGAGCTTCTGTTTCCCAGAGATCTCGTCTTTGTTGGTCTTTGTGTCTTGTGTTCTCTATCATTTTCTCTAGGTGGCGCTCTTTTCTTTGTTTGTTCATCCCATGCAGGCTTCACCACTAAGGCTGTTTCTTCTTCTGTTGATCCCTAAACATAAAGCCCATCACTTCCTGTATGTCAGAGAATGTGTTTCTAGAAACTGCATGTTTCCAGCTGTCACGAAGTTTAAAAAATGTTGCTGACTGTTGATTTTGAATTGTGTTTTGGATTTATTGACAGAAAGAGAGAATTTCATTTCCACCTTTGACCCTTTCTGACCTACATCACATCTTACTGCACAAGTCCGCGCCGAGCAAAATTCCCTCTACATGCATAAAGCGTGCCATGCTGCCAAATATCGCCATTTTCCCAAACAACCTGTTCGCGCGGAGGCCGCTCGATGCCGAAGCATCGGGTCGCCTCTGTGCTCGGGTTTGACAGGATATTCAAAGGTTTTTTGAGTCGCTCGCTCCTCTTCAGAACATCTCCACACAACAGATCCCTTTTTGTATCTTTAAATCACAGGTACTCTTTCTTAATTGACTTACATTTTTGAAGCTGATGGTCCCGTACTTACCGTAAAGATTAAAAAAAAAAAGACAACAAACTGTTGATATGCAATTGTAATACATATTATATTTGTATAAATAAATCTATGTGCTTGTGTACAGTGAAGAGCTTGTCGACCTTTCCTTCATATCCCATGAACGTCTCGATGCTATCTGTTGATTATTTGCCCGATCCTGGTTAAATCACCTGTTGATTTTCACCTGTGGGGCTGTGTGTGCTCCTGCCTCAGTTGTAGGATAGTTTTTTTTGTTATTGTGGCATAGGAAGAGTACATTTCAATAATTTGCATCTTAGATTACTGGAATCTTCCCATAAAAATACTCTTTATGTGTATGTTTTTTAATTAATGAACATAAACTCCTGAATATCCAGAAAAATGACTTGACCTCAGTCTTTAACAATAGCTAATAACCCTTAGTTTCATATAATGAGTTATTACTGTATTGAGAAAAATATAGTAGCATGTAGCATAACTTAAGATCTACCATAGAAAGAGAAGTCATTGAGGTACATATGTGGTAATCACGGGAAAAAACAACATAATATAACAATATGCATTGAAAATACTGCAAAACAATGAGTTTAAAACATTTTTTGTAAAGATTTGGTCCCCCCCTTCATCTGCCTCACAGTGGTTTGG
This sequence comes from Pagrus pagrus, assembly GCF_965226575.1. Classification (NCBI taxonomy): domain Eukaryota; kingdom Metazoa; phylum Chordata; class Actinopteri; order Spariformes; family Sparidae; genus Pagrus; species Pagrus pagrus. Next base: position 5,525,398 of record NC_140205.1, on the reverse strand, counting down.
TCCACTGCCTACATACACACATTACTGCTCGGTGCGAGTGTCTGTAGGAGTGTGTCGGTGGTGGATACTTTGCAAACATTTACTCAAAACAGAAGATCTGTGTGAAATTTCCATTTACTTCTACCACTCAAAAGGACAAAACACATTTACAGTTATAACCAGACAGTGTTTTAGTTCAGTCCTGACTAATATAGTCAGTATTTTCTCCATATTGTTATTGTTAAAACAGCCATAACACTTATAAGAAACATGTTAATTGACCTATGTTATTGTCAAACCTTCAAAAACATCATAAAATATTAATATTCACATCAATACAATGTCAACTATTGATGTTCTTAAGCAGAATGAAAAACAATTTTCTTATAAGAGTTATAAATGTCTTACAATCTAACAATAAACACGTGTGTGATGTTATTATTACACTGATACGTGCTCATTAATGTTGAGCATGTTGTTATGATCTCAAGAGCTTTATTATCTTTTAACTGACATATTTATAACCAAAGTAAACCTGACAGTAAAACCTGCGCTGTGTTTATCTCTCATGTCAACGACACAACAGCTTGTCACTGCTCTCATTTCACTGATCTAAGTGCAGCAGCTGAAGCTGGAAGTGATTAAACCTTGTGTACCAACATGTTCCTCTGAAGGCTCCTCCATGTTTTCAGCCCTGGAACAGGACGTCAATAGCCTTTTGTCAGCTCGATACAAAGAGCAGACACTGCGACTAATAAAGAGACTCTTGTAAATGGAAGGTATTAAACTCAAATGGCGACGGCACGCGCAGAGTGCTGCTCCTCGTTGTGTTTCGTTCAATAAAATCCCCGTTAGAGCCTGAATAACCAATCCTACAGCAAGTGGCCAAAGCCCGAGGTGACAAATATCAAGAGTTCAGGTGACGTTAACGCAGGTGACGAATCCCTCACCTGTGTCCAGGGCACAGACAGCCTGAGTGTAACACCTCAGGGTCACACAGCTCACTGACAGCCAAAGGTTCACTTCTGATTTACTGGAGTTAAAGATGAAAAATATCCATCTTCTCCTCGGCTTGTCTAAGTAACACTCTGTAATGTAAGAAAGGTGTGAAAACAGTTTTCGTCGCCTTCTTGATCTCCTTTGTAATCCTCCATCGACACCTCCGCTTCTTGAAATAGCGCAGAGAGAAAACTGAGTGTTAGCACTGATTTCTTTGTGCCTCAATCATATCAGTCGCACAGCGATCACACTGAAGCTGTAAGAGTATGGGGATGAAATATAATACACAATAATATGCTGTGATAAAATGTAACCAAGTACATTTACTCAATTATGAGGCACTTTACCATTTTCTGTATACTTCCACAAGCAAATATGGTCGTTTTTACTCCACTACATTCATTCGGTAACATTAGTTACTAGTTACTTTGCAGATTACAAACTGAATCAGAGCCAAAATACCGCAAAAAAATATATCAAATGTATTTTTAATTACAGTACTTGAGTAAATGTACTCAATTACTTTCTGTCACTGCCATTTTCTGCTTTTTACTTCCTCTCAACTACATGTTGGAGGGATGTGCTGTACTTTTTACTCCTCTACATTTGTCTGATAACTTTAGTTACTAGTTACTTTAGGATTTTAAAAAACAAAACTACTCCGATAATCAGAAAAATGCTGAATATTGGATCTAGTAATCTATTGGCCCACAGTATGCAGTACACACATACAGTACATGTAGATATATGTATATTTTGATACTTAAGTACTTTTATTGTCAGGGTATAATAAAGGGATAACTCCTCCCATCCTAACCCTGTAAACAGAAACTGGAAGACTTTTATCTAATCTAGATGTTTGTGTGTTTTTGTTGAGCAACTTTCTCCAACACGTCATTACGTGTGGCTGTTTGTGTGCGATCCATCACACTCGCAGCACGCCTGGATGGATCTAAAGAGCATGAATAATCTGTTTATTTTCCACTGAGCTCAAGATGACGACTCTACTGCACTAAAACTAAAACTAAAAGCATATTTCTGCAGCAGCTGAGGGTGCCATGGGGATTAAACGCTCTCCTCAAAGCTGTAATATCATCAGAAACATCAGCTGAACAACGCTGTGTGAGCATTACTAATAGATCACAAGTGTACTTGCATTGTAATCTTCTTTTTCTGTCTTTGCAGCTCGGCGCTCAGACTGCTGTGCAACATCACACATGTTGCCTGAGGGCAAATTTAGTTCGCCAAACACCCAAGTTAAACATTCATTAGAAGATCAGTATTCCTCTCAAGTATGAGGAAATATACCAGGCTTTAGATATTTCCCTTGGGGTTTAAACATGCTCTTTATATTAATTATTAAAACGCAGATGTTAAATGTGACATGTGTTGATGTAGGGAACACAAGAAACACCTCTCCCTTGTGGTCTGGACGAGAACTGCAGTCATGACTGTGCTTGAAAGCCAAAAGATTCACATCAATGATGCATGAAAATGAGATTTCTCTCTCTCTCTGTTTCATTCTCCTCTGACTTCACGCTCGACAACCTTGACGTGACCTCGTGGCGCGGCCTTGTTTTGACACCCCGGGCTCGGTGAGTGAGCCGTTCATGAATCACAGTCGAGTAAAAATGACATCTGTGACATTTGGACAAGTCGTACGCAGCCGTGGAGGTTGCTGAAACACAAGCCGCTGCTGGAATGTCCACAATGTTTAGCAGTGCTGTGGCAGAGGGACGGGGACAGTGTGGTGGAGGTAGAAGGTGGACAGGGATCCCTCCTCTGTGGCTCCTCCTGATGTGTCTTCCATCTAAGGACAGAGGATGTTGCATATAAACCATTTACCGAGCATGTATTTATGAAGGGGTGGCAACATCTTAAATCAGTTATTGAAACGCGAAACTCTTTGGAGCCACATGGGCTCAACAAGACATTAGACTTAAGTCCATGTTTGTGGTGTTTACTTGTATGTCTCACCTGTATTGTCTCTCTTGTGCCCACAGGTGATGTATGTAGGTCAAGTTGAGCCACTAAAGCCCTTCAGCCGTCGCCCTCCTTATATTGTTTCTGCTTTTCTCTATGAATTAGATGGTATTTCATTGTGAGGATATTTTGATATTCACTGGCTTTGTATAACTTGTGACTTTTGTGTGGTAGTGAGATGTATCACCCTCCTCTAACATTATCTTTTCTGCCAGTTTTACATGCAATTTTTGCGTTTTGGATCTCCTTTTGCTGTTTCTTTAAGTGTATTTGTACCCTTGTTGGGACCTTGTTGGATTCGCTGCTGATCAGCACCTGATTATTTAAAGAAACACCTGTTGAGAAGCACATAAGTGTGAACTGTATTGTTTTTTAATTTATTAGCAAATGTAAACATCAGTTGCACCTTTATAATGGTCATCCAAATCATGTTTATAGTTGAACTACACAGTTTTTATTAACCTTTAACAAAGTTTTATAAACATCACTGGCAACTTTTTATTAAACATTCACTTAATAAATGATTTATAAGCATTTCATAGCGAAAAAACTATTAACTGTTGTTCAATTCACTATATATTCACCATTTGTGAATGATGGCTAGTATAAAGTGTGGTTTTCCGACTATTACTTGAGGATCTGGATATGTTTTCCACCGCTGCTTCCTGGGAACGCAGTAAAAAATGACTTTAACGCTCCTGTAAACAACATTAGGCAACATAATACTCATAACCACATAGAAACGATGATACATTGGGCAGTTAAAAAGCTCTCTGCAGCGCTGATATAAAAGAGATAGAGGGAAAAATTGAAACAGGAGAATATCTGAGTAGATATTTTTCCTTTATTTGTAAATTAACAAAGACAGAAGAGGCATAATAAGAGAGAAAATGTGTTTCAGAGAGTAGAGGATGCAATTACCAGAACCATATCCACAAGAAAAAAAACCTAAGTGCCTCTCAACAGACTATATAAAGTAAAACAATATATGCTGCTTACTTACAGCCTGATGAAAAGCATGATGCAGCGCGACACACATGTAGCCCCCTCCCCCCTCAGTCACACATTAAAGTACAATTAGAGGCCATTTGTTCCCAACCCTGGTGTTGATGGTGTAATCAAGGGTGTTAATGATGACTCGCATTTGGAGGGGAAGAACAAACAGGTACACAGACACACTAAAACACACATTAGAAGTACAAAGAGATACGAGAGGGGGATCAAAGTGGGACATCTTTAAGGTTTGGATGCTTGCTTCGACGCAGGGAGGTATTTTTTAGGCTCTTTAAGACCGCTGGAATGACTCATATTGCAGTCGGCTACATGAGTGATTGCAGCAGTGACACGTTATTAATGGTATCAGCTGACCTCTATCAGTCTTCTAATGGGAGCTCCACACCTTGTTAGCCGGAGACGGTCTAAAAATGTCCTCGACGAGCCCCGCGCGAGACAGTCCTGTCACATAATGTACGACCTGCCCTTTCATCGCGAAAAACATCTTTTTTTAAAGTTTTTTTTATGCCACAAAATTCATATACACCATAGTTTAGTAGTTAAACATCTCTACATTCTTTTATATGGCTCTATATGTGAAATACATACAGATTACAGATGTGCAGACGCATGGAAGACCTAGGGAGCAAACACTACCGTAAATCTTTAACTGTTTTAAGAGTAGATGATGTATTTTGGAAGTGTTTCTTTAAAACATTGCACCCTCTAATCACTGTTATAAAGACGGCAATGCCGAAAATTGCCACATTTTTTACATTTTTAGCTAAAAATGTTACAATAGTGTGAGCTAGTTGACTGTTTTTGGCGTCATTTTGATGTCTTAGTAACTTGAAAGTTATATTTACGGCATCTTCACATTTATTAGAGGCACCAGAGTTCATTTTTTCCCTTACTTTAGCTCATTACCTCCTACGTTAGCGTGATGATTAATGAGATATACGAACACGTGGCCACAAAGAAACAGAAGAAGAAACTTTTTGTACAAAACAGTGAAAGATTTAATGTTCATGACAACACGGAAAGTAAGAAATCCAAACTGCTTAAATACCACTTCACGTTGGGGAAAAAAAAGCAACATTACATTAACTGTCATAATTAAATATGTCTCATTGGGTATAATAGCATGTATAGAATAAATGAGCATTTACATTATTTACAATCTCATGTACAATATAAAAGCTTCTCGCCACAGCTCCTTCACATTTGCACAAACTAGTTCTTATCTCTTTGTTGCAAACGCAGCCCGAGGCAAAACATCCACGTCAAAAGCCGAGTTTTCCCTCACAGGACGTGGTAGACGGGTCTGGATCCGGGGCTCTCCGGCGTGCAGGGCTGCGAGTCGGAGCTGCCGGGGGAGAAGGTGGCCGAGTCTCTCAGAGACGGCTGTCCGCAGCTGGTCTCCACCGAGGACAGACGGTCCACGATGCTGGAGAGACACTCGAGACTGGAGGCGCCAGCTGTCTTATCGCCCAAAGTGTCTGAAAGGAGGAAGATAATTTGAGTTAATTCAGTGCTGCATGTGATTCTTGTAAAGAGGAAGCATACAAGGGACAGATGTTTATCAAAAAGCAGGAAATTATTTGTCATTTTTATGCTTTATCAGGTTTTTGTGGCTTTTAATCGCGGCACTCAAGGAAATTAAAATACAAATAATCTTCTATTCAGTCATAAAAAGCAGAAATGTTTGTCATATTCATATCAGGCTGCAGTCCAAAGGTCTCACCGTTCTTCATGTATGAATAACTGCTGCTGTAGTTTGTATTCAGCTGTTGCCACACTGGACTGTTGCTGTCAACCTGCAAGGAAATAAGAAATCAAATTTACCCTTGAATTCTTTCAAACACATGCAAAAAAAAAAAATACAGCCAACAGAAAATGATGTGTTATATTTGTATAAATATATACGGGCTGGAAGAGAAGGGCAAAAACAAGCGGCGCCCTTCACGATATTCTTGACAGGCTAATAAATCCTGAATTCCAAAGTTATGGCCTTCTTTATTTCACATCCACCTTAAAGCCAGAGTGGCAGTGCGCGCTCCCCTCTCCCCCCTGCCCCCGGCCGGCTCCGAGCGTGGCGAATCGATTGTATCAGTGGAAGCAACACCGGTTTGTGCAAGATGACACTTTCTCTGAGTAAATCTGCAGAAAATCCTGGCAGCGGTGCAGAACATGCAGTCAGGATGGAATGCAGAAAAAGCGCCCAGTTTCTCCTGCCAGACTTCAGTAAGGTGGATTTAGCTCGGTTTATTAGGGCCATAAAGTGTCCGGTGGTGGGAAAGACATTACTGCATCCAGCATTGTGAGTCCTTTTAGAATTAGCTGATGCACCGTCACCTTCAGACTGTTGTCGAGAAACAACTAATTCATCCTGACTTGTAATAACAACACGGCGGACAGAAATACATGTAAGGCCGCTGAGTGAATTGATGTTTGAATTAAAGAATTAAAGGAGAGTATGACATGCACGGGGAGCCGTGGTAATTGAGGTCTTGGGGCAAGACAAGCTTATTTGATTAATAGGTTCGTAAATTGGAAATCCTGGCTCTGTTTTGAAATGAAACGCTCAACATGGTAATGAGAATTGGCAGCAGACTCTGCAGATACTTTGGTCGACAGCAGAGGCTTTTCCAGGTGAAGTCCTGTCTTGCTCCCAGACTTTCCACCACTAGATGTTTTGCTAGAAGAAGATGAACGTGTGGATGAGAGGTCTTACCATGCCGTCAGAGCAGCTGGACAGCGGGCTCCCAGGCTCCGAGCTGCTCTCTCCGGGAAGGCCGTAGTAGTTCTCCACCTGCTCTCGTAGCAGGTCCTGCAGGCTCTCGATGTACTGGATGGCGTTGCGCAGGATCTCCACCTTGGGCAGACGCTGGCTGGGGTTGGCCGAGGTGCAGCGCCTCAGAGCCTCGAAAGCGTGGTTGACCTTCTTCAGCCGCCGGCGCTCGCGCATGGTGGCGGCCCGTCTGCGGTCCACAAAGTTGGACTTGCGCTTGCAGGCCTTGCAGGCCCACTGGAGGCAGTGTCCCGGCTGGTGAGGGGCTCCGGGGACCCGGACGTGCTCGTCCTCCTCGGAGCCGTCGAGCTCCATGCCGGGGCCGAAGTCCAGGCTGTCTGGAGGCGAATCGCACGCTCTGTCGTAGTAGACCTGGGATGGCGAGAAGACGTCCATAGCTTGTTGAAGAAAGGGCGCAAAGAAGGAGGGCAGAGGAGTGGGGTGTGAGAGAGGAGACCTCTGAGTGATATGAGGGGTCTGTTGCCCCAGGCCCCCCTTATATGCCCCCAGGCCAGAGCCTAGGGCCCACATTGGCCAGATCTAATTACCATGGCCCATTGGCCCAGCCAGAAGGCAGGCTGGGGTTAGCTCAGCTCCCTCCCTGCCCCATCCCAACCCGCTGCCTCGCACCCCCCAGTACCCTGCAGAGTTTCCCACATCTGCACTTACTGGTGTTTTCCTACTCATCACCACTCTCTGCTTCCAAGGGCCCTTCTCCTCCTACAAGGCCACGATGAACACAATGCTCGGGAATGTTTCTGGAGCAGGTTTAACCACCACATGACCTGTTTTTAACCCATCAGAAGCGCTTCTCTCTGCCTGATTTATCCGTAACCGGCCTCCGGGCGACACGTCACAGCCGACAATGCTCAGCTATGAAGACATAAACATTAAAGAGAGCGTGTTTTGTTTGGTCAAACTGCGCGGAAAAAAAAAAAGAGGGTGACCACTTGTAGGAGTATGCAAGACATTTTTTACGGTGGAGACAACAGCGTTGCAGATGCAGCCCAGCTGCAAAGGAAGGTGTAACATTTCAAGCCCTGTGAATTCACATTACGGTGGTAAGCCCCCTCTAAACACCCCGGCCTCGGCACTGGAGGTGCTGCGAATGAGGCGATCGCTGTTTGCTGAGGCTCATTAAAACAGCAATTACACAACCGACACCAACACCAACACCACCACCGCTGCACCACTTTGCCTCAGAGGAACAAATTTTAACCGTTAAAGGTTATTGACACAAGTCGAGTGCTTCGGTTCAGCGCAGAGCAGATGGCCACGACGGTGCAGTAGTTTTTGTTTGAGAGGAGGACTTGACCTCTTTTGCAATCAAGTAACTGTATTTTAGCTTCTTCTGCCCTCTGTGTTTCGTCTTTTAAATGCTCCGTAGACATTTTTTAGTTGATTTTATCGTCTTGATCAAACTTTTTGTTGACATTTTCTATTTTCAGACCTTCTTTTATTGCTCCTTGGAGCTTTTGGAGGCATATTTTATTGATTTATTCATGTGTCTACATGTTACTGTGGGTTTTTTCTTGCTGTTCAAACAAACTGCTCCTGGTGGGATTAATACAAATAAAGTCGTTTGGGATTTCTGCAACATAAACATCTTTGCATCCCTCTTTGCTTCAGATTCAATGTGATTTTATTGCTTTTTTTAAAGGTTTTTACAGTGTAAATCAACCAAACTCAAGATGTTTTAGACATTTTTACCAAACCCAGTCGTTTCTTCATGACAGTGGAGATGTTGAATTGTCTCTTTTTGCAGATTTGCTCTCTTCCACACTATAAAAGAGGCTTCTGCAGCTCGACCCCGACGGCTGCAGGTAACGACGCTGTTGACAGCTTACAAGGATACAATGCGGATATTTCTCACAATGTGTCAAAACGTTTGGCGAGCCCCCTTCTCTGGGAACAGCGCGCACCTAAGAAAACACCGCTGCTGCCTCTGAATTGCAGTCGGAGTTTGGATTAGGCACAGCTGAAGAAGACATCGGCGTGTAGCTGCTGAGAGGATCAAAGGCTGTCCGGGCTGAGAACAACGTCCACGATGAGAAAACCTGCAATCAAGCGACAGATAATCCAGGCTGCGGTTAGATTGGCGCAGCACATGGCGTCATCGGGGATGCGCTGGAGCGTTAATGGCGCGCTCTTTGCGCACAGGCTCGCCTGGTCTCTTGGGAACTCTCTCCAGTTTGCTGTTTTTGTTGTTCTCAAGGGTCAGAGGCAGAGTTAAGTGAAGGGCAGGAGGTGATCTTTTATGTGCATCTCGCTCACGTCTGAAAACCTTATTTCTTCTAAACGGCCTCGAGGTTTGACTTAATCTGCTGCTGGTGTGTTGCAACACAAGAAGCCTGACAGAGAAGATTCATCACTCAGAGCCACATTCCTGCTCCACACATCACCTCTCTGCAGCCCCGTGTCTACTCTGCTTCCATATTTCTGTGCGCTTTCACTGCCAAGTAATGGGATGTAACGACAAACATCTACTCAAGTACACTACTTTACACGTCCACTACACTTTTGCATTTATTTAACAACATTAGTTACAGGTTACTTTGAGGAATCAGTGTAAGAAAAGAAAACAGGATCAACAAATAGATTATAATGAAATATTGTGCATTGATATTACCTTTTATTGACAGTGATGGAATGTAACTAAGTACTGTACTTAAGTACACTTTTGAGTAACTTGTACCACAACATTCTGGAGACAAACATTGAACTTCTTACTCCACCAATTTTTTTTCTGATAACTTTAGTCACTAGTTACTTAAATTAAATTAAACATTAAAATTCAAAATTGAAAGTATCTCAGATGTATTCTTAATTGCAGTACTTGGGTAAATGTACTTAGTTACATTCCATCGCTGCCATTTTCTTCTTTAAACTTCCACTCCTCGACATTTTGGAGGAAAGTGCTGTACTTTTTTTACTCCTCTACATTTGTTTGATGACTTTAGTTACAAGTTACTTCAGGATAAATAAAAAAAAACTACTCTGATCATCAGAAAAATGCTGAACATGGGCTCTAATAATCTGCTGGCCCATAGTATGCATAACATACATACATGTAAATATATGTTTAATATACTTTTACTTACTTTTGATACTTAAGTATGTTTAATATCAGATACTTTAAGACTTTTACTCGGTACTACTCGGTTCTTTACTTGAGTATTTCCACCTTCTGCTTCATACACTCACCACGTTTTGGAGGAAAGTACTGTACTTTTTAATGATATCGGTTAAAATATTACTTTGGTGAAAGTGAAAGTCACTATAGTACTTTAAGTAAAAGTCTTAAAGTATCTGATATTGAATGTTCTTATGTGTTAAAAGTAATTTATGGCAATGAGTAGTTTGGTATCAAAAGTACAAGTACAAGCGAATTCTACACATATTCACTGATGGAATTTTATACAAATATACACAAATATTGTACTTTTTACTCCACTACATTTATTTGATAACTTTAGTTACTAGTTACTCTGCAGATTGATGCATCAAACCAAAGTAGCTCAATTGTAAATAGTACTGGAGTAAAAGTCTTTAAATTACCTAAGTAAATAATTTGCTACGTTAGCTCTGATGCAGCATGTAATCTGCAGAGTAACTAGTAACTTCAGTTATCAAATAAGTGTAGTGGAGTAAAAAGTACAATATTTGCCTCCAAAATGTAGTGAAGTGGAAGTGTAAAGTAGCAGAAACTGGAAATAAGTAGAGTACAAGTACCTCAAAATTGTGTTTAAGTACAGTACTTGAGTAAATGTACTTAGTTACGTTACATCACTGAATATATGTAGAATTTATTTCTAATTGTGCTTTTGTACTTAAAGATATTTATTGTCAAAAAGTTACTTTTGACCCTTCAGAACATTTAATATCAGACACTTCAAGACTTTTACTAAAGTACAGTGACTTTACTTTTATCAAAGTAATATTTTAACACAAAATAGTTACTGATGGATACTTTTTACAGCGCAGCAAAATACTGTTGAGACTACATCCTTTTTCAAACCTCAACCTTTTTTCCCCCCAAGTTCATTTTACATTCCCCTCAAGAATTAGTCAAACAAAACAACATCTTGAGTGGCAACACCATTTGTTTGGCACCGAGCGGAGAGAAGGTGCACGGCCAGCTCTGAATCCTCCTCCTCGCAGGATATTCAAGGAAAGTCTGGATAAATCTGGCCAGAGGCTTATCCCCCCGCCCCCCCACTCCTGTAACAGCTCGCCTTTCATCAGCTCTGACTTTTAAAAAACTGCCTTCACAGCCAAATGAGAATTATATGGTGTCATCAGTAACACAGAAATCCCTGTAAAGTCAGACAAGAGAGAGTCGGGGCTCCGAGAGGGCTTCTTTGTGGGGTGCTGAAAATAAGTCAGCAAGGTTCAAAACACAGCTGGATGTTGGGTTTTTACAGCAAATACAACTCCTCTAATGGGTTTTAAACAGTACGTCAAGGAAATAATTGAATTTTAGGCAGTCGTTACCAATTTAAGGTGCAAAAATGTGTTGTGCTATCAGATGGAGCGAGTGAGCAGGAGCCCATTAAAATCACATTACTGTTTAGGGAGTATCATGTTTCTGTCTGGTGTCTACAGACAACAGGGTGTTTGGTAAAAGATATGAACAGTTGTGTTGAAAAGAGCCCCAGAAGAGCCCCAGAAGAGCCCTGGATCACTGTGTGTTCTCAGCCTTTAATTCAGCTCAGTGCTGGAACAAGCTCGCACATTGTTGACTTGATTTCTGGCTGTTATCGTTGTTGTCGTCGGGGTTGCTGGTGGTGTTGTATAGAGAATATGTATTGTCTTGTAACCGTTTTTGTCTCTAGTGTGTCATAATTTTCTTAACAGAGATGTTGTCTCTGTTTCTTGCCTGGGGACTGCAGATGTAAATTAGCTTAAAGCTAACTCTGGCTGCTATGAAGCTGTGCACTGTCTCTGTCAAATAAATAAATAAATAAAAGTACAAATATGCCAAGAAAATACTCCATGTAATGTGAATGTGACAGAAAATGATGGTTCTGTTTTATCAGGCTGGGTTGGAGACTGTAATCATGTACGGCTTTCGTCATCATCAAAATCAAAGACATTTGGTTCGGTCGGCGATGAAAATCACGGGTCATCGGTCATCATCATCTTCAGTCTGTCTTTGATCAGTGGGTACTTCAGCAGACTGAGAGAATCCTTTGAGATCCATCCCATAGTCTCCTCTCTCAGTGTGAGCTATAACAGTCAGGCAGGAGATATAGAGAGCTCAGCGGTGCAAATTGAATCGCTGTAAGAAGTCCTTTGTGCCTGTATCAGCTGGGATTCTTAACAGAAGCCTAAAATAAGCAGAGGTTACAGAGGCTGTGCTGCAGCACGAAGCCACAAACTGACTGAACAACTTGCACGGTGTGTTTGTGTGTTTGTGTTTGCAGGCCTGGGAGATGAGGCAGAGTCCCAGAGGTCAAGCGGGGCTTTGTGTCATGAGGGAGACCAGCATACCCCAACACCATCAACAGACACCCCCCTCTCCTGTCAGTACACCACAAACAAGACTGGAGTGCTGCTCGCATCGCGTCACCTGCTTGAATAGCTCTGTGCTCTATGTGATGACGAAACAAGTGATCATGAATTAAGTCCTAATTATACCTCATCATTCCTGTGGGCTTTGCACTAAAGCCTGTTGCACAAGTTTCCATGTCACTATCGTATGAGAGGAGAGGAGAGGAGAGGAGAGGAGAAAACTTTATAAATCTGTAATTTTTCCAAAAAATCTGTTATTTTTCTAAAAAAGTCTGAAATTTTTCCAAAAAATCTGGCATTTTTTCTAAAAGAGTGTGAAATGTTTCTAAAAAAATCTATCATTTTTCAAAAAATTATGTCATTTTTCTAAAAAAGTCTGAAATTTTTAGAAAAATTCCATCATTTTTCTAAAAAATCTGTCATTTTTCTAAAAATTCTCAACTTTTTTCTAAAAATTCTTACATATTTTCAAAAAAAGTCTGACATTTTTCTAAAAATTTTGACATTTTTCTAAAAAGTCTGAAATTTGTCCAAAAAATTGCGATAGCTGATTAGCTCAGTTGGTAGAGCAGGCATCCCATGTGCAGAGGCTTTGTCCTAGCTGCCCTGGGTTTGAGTCCCTGCCTGGGCTCCTCTGCTGCAAGTCACTAATCCAGTTTCCTGTCATCTCTCAATTCTGACTTTTTCTTCTCAGAATCTGACTTCTGACTTTTTTAAAAAAAATTATCAAATTCTTTCTAAAAATCCTCACATTTTTTCTAAAAATCCTCACATTTTTTCCAAAAGTCCTCAAATTTTTTGTTGCTTCTTGGCTAGCTGATTAGCTCAGTTTGTAGAGGGGGCACCCCATGTACAGAGGCTTTGTCCTTGTTACAGCGGCCCCCGGTTCGAGTCCTGGCCTGGGTCCCCCTGCTGCATGTCACTCCCCCTCTCTCCTCCTCTTTCCTGTCATCTCTCAAAGCTGTATAAAGGCCCCAAAAAATACAAATTCTCAAAAAAAAATTCCAAAATAAAGAGTCTGAGCTAAAGAAATTTCACAGAGGAGAGGAGAGGAGGACTGGTGTTGAAGGATCAAGTCAGAACCAAGAGAAGCAGCCCGACAGTGAACTACTCCAGTTCAGATTTTATGGACTTCTAATAGCCGTGAATTCTGGAGAAACCAGTAGACGATTTTCTCTTTTCATGTAAAACAAAGAAACAACGAGGGACCTGAAACTCTCTGTTTTACCCGCAGATACAGTTTGAGCCAGCATTTGTGCCTGAGGTGACGGTTAAAACATGTTTTCTTTTCATACCAATAGAGGTTTGGTACATTTCATCATAACTTATTAATCATACATGTGGTCTGATGCTTGCGCTGCCTCTGATTGTGAGACACAAGAGGAATGGATGCCCGTACTCTTCCAGCCTTTAAAGAATGAGGAACACAGCGGTTTAGAGTATCGCAAAAGTAGCAATTTATTCTCTTGGTCAGTTATGTACAAATACTTAAATAAAATATCATCTTCCCCAGAGAGTTTATGTGCAGCTGAATATAAAATAAATAAATCTAAACATCACATTTTTATAAAATATGTACAATCTCTCGCTCCTGCTGTAAAAATGAAGGCTACATAAACAAACAGAAGCCAGAATTGGCTGAATATAGTGGAAATAATTTTGAGAAAAGCAATGGAAAATGTTAAATTTAACAATTGTTTTCTTGTCAAGGTCTTGTTCAAATGTTTCAGTTCTCTGAGACGTCCTCGCGGAAGTTGATTTTCTCGTCGTTGTTGATGCTGTTCACGATGGACGATAGACGGAGGAGGCTGGAGGACGCAGATTCACTTGTTCCTGAAAAACAAAGATACAGAAGAGGATAAAAGCCACTGTTACAAACCTTTGAGTTTTTATATGTTTTTTAAATTTGGAGTTTCACGTCAAAAATCTGAGAAAAAAAGTCACAATTCTGAGGAAAAAAAGTCAAATTTCTGAGAAAAAAAGTCAAATTTCTGAGAAAAAAAAGTCAAATTTCTGAGAAACAAGTCAAATTTCTGAGAAAAAAAGTCAGAATTCCGAGAAAAAAAGTCCAAATTTGGAGTTTAACGCCAAAATTCTGAGGAAAAAAAAGTCAAATTTCTTAGAAAAAAATTCAGAATTTGGAGTTTCACATCAAAAATTAGAGGGAAAAAAGTCAAATTTCCGAGGGAAAAAGTCAGAATTGGGTCTTTAATTAAAAAATTCAGAGGAAAAATGTCTAAAATTTGGAGTTTCACGCCGAAAATCAGAGAAAAAAAGTCAAAATTCAGAGGAAAAACGTATGAATTTGGAGTTTAAAGTCAAAAATCGGAGGGAAAAAAGCACATAATTCACAGAAAATATCTGAATTTTGAGTCTAAAGTCAGAATTCTGACTTTTTTTCTCAGAAATCATACTTTTTTTTCTCTGAATGTTGACGTTCAACTCCATATTTGGACATTTTTCCTCTGAATATTAAAATTAAATTCCAAATTCTGACTTTTTTTCTCAGAATTTTGACTTAAAACTCCAAATTCAGACTTTTTTCCTCTAAATTTTTTAATAAAATTCCAAATTCTGACTTTTTTTCTCAGAAATTTGACTTTTTTTTCTCAAATTTTGACATTAAACTCGAAAGACTTATTTTCTAAGACAGAGAAAAACAGTCAGAACTCCTTATTTTTTACAGTGGCCCTAATCCCCTTTCATACAAAGGACTGTTGGTTTAATTTAATCAATATATTCAGTTATTAGTGACTGTAAGTGAAGTCTGACAGATGTACCGTCTCTCTGGTTTGTCATTGCTGCAGTGGAATGGTCAGCAGAGGTCGACCAGCTCTCTGAGGCCTTTTTCCAGTGATACTCATGACTGGCCACCTGTAGAAACACAAGTCACATGTTATCCAGACATGTTTTTGGTCACAACATGGATAAACATAAGTACATTTCATAAAACTGACTTTAAAACACTAACCCAGAAACAGGCCAAACTTTTATGAGAGACAAATAAAGCAAATAAATCAGAAAAAAGATGAATATTCCTGGAGGAACACATTAATTATTCTCAGAGGAAGCTGTAAAGTTGTCAACATTAACATCAACTGGAATAAAAATATCAGACTGACACTGAAATATAAACATGCAGTAAACACATCTTGAGGTCATTAAACGCACCACAGACGCGTTACAAGTCCATGTAGGCATTTTTAAAAGGGACTAAAAGTTTATCATGAAGTCATCTCACTCATATTGAATCTGATATGACAGCTTACACTGTGTTCTTTGCCGTTAAAGTTGTGGGACGATCCGTTTTTCTCCTGCTCGTCCAGCGTCTGCAGCAGCTCCTGTAGCCGCTCGATGTAGCTGATGGCGCTGCGTAAAATCTCCACCTTGGGTAGCCTCTGGTTCGGGTTGGGAACGGTCTTCCTCTTCAGCGCGTCGAAGGCCTCGTTGATCTTCTTGAGCCTCCTCCTCTCCCGGAGCGTGGCGGCCTTGCGTCGGTCCGTGGGCGCTGACTTCCTCTTGCAGATCTTGCAGGCCCACATGAGGCACTGGCCCTCGCAGTGCGCACGGAGACCCGGGGGCGCAAGGACGTGCTCCTCCCCGCTGCTCTCCCCCCCGGTCTCGGACGGAACATTATCCTGGCCCGGAGACAGCGGGCTGTCAGTGCCGTTATACAGGGGAGACACCCCCGACATGTCCAAGTGCTGTAGTGGTCCATGATCTCCTTCTTCCAAATAGCGCAAATCATTAAAAAGATAAGTGTTGGTCTCAAAAAGGTCCATCATATTGTTGCGCCCCTCACTCTGTTTTGACAGTGTGACTCTGGCATTTAAACGGAGCAGCGGGGACACAAGTCACCAGGCTTATATATAGAATGTGAAACTCTATCCAACACTTTGGCTGTCACACTGCATCAAGCATCTTTTTTTTTTTTTTTTTTTTCAATGGCTCTTTACAACCTAGTGACTTTGTGGAGGAAACGCATGTACATTAAGGCCTCCAGAAGCTATTGAAATGTCACCTCAGGTTTCATGACAGGTGCTTTAAATATCTGCATCCGGACAAAATGGCAACACGGTGATATTTCCCAGAGCTGTCAGTGAGAAAGTGAAAGACCTAATGCTGTTGTTACACAGTAAACAGGGTAAAACTCAGTGTTAATGGAGTTATTGGTGACAGGGAAACACTTTAACAGTTGTATCTAATAGGTTTGTTAATGCATTTTAAGATCAATAATATGCCACTTGAAAGAATAAACCTTTTATGGCCAAGTTGTGTCTGATGTATGTCCTTCTTCTCCACAGAAATCATGACTCTTGCACTGTTTTTACCTTATTTTCAATAATCTCTCATTGGTGGACTGTCAGCTGTTTGTGTTTGTTAATATTTTTATCTTCTAGTTCTGTTTAATTCATATTATCCAGATTTCCAGTATTCTTACACTGCCATTTATGGTGTCCCTGAAGGTTCAAACACAACATTATAGAAAACAGAACAACATTACAGAAAACACAACAACATTACAGAAAGACAACAAATTTTCAGAAAACACAATAACATTTCAGAAAAAACAACGTTTTAGAAAACACAACATTTCACAAAACACAACAACATTTCCGAAAACAAAACATTTCAGAAAACAAAACATTTCACAAAACATCATTTTAGAAAACACAACAACATTTCACAAAACACAACCTTTCAGAAAACACAACATTTCACAAAACACAACAACATTTCACAAAACACAACATTTCACAAAACACAACAACATTTCACAAAACACAACAATATTTCAACAAAACACAACATTTTAGAAAACACAACATTTCACAAAACAACATTTCAGAAAATACAACATTTCAGAAAACACAACATTTCACAAAACACAACAACATTTCACAAAACACAACATTCACAAAACACAACAACATTTCATAAACACGACATTTTAGAAACCACAACATTTCACAAAACACAACAACATTTCCGAAAACAAAACATTTCACAAAACAAAACATTTCACAAAACATCATTTTAGAAAACACAACATTTCACAAAACACAACCTTTCACAAAACACAACAACATTTCACAAAACACAACATTTCACAAAACACAACAACATTTCACAAAACACAACAATATTTCAAAAAAACACATTTCACAAAACAATATTTTAGAAAACAGAACATTTTAGAAAACACAACATTTCAGAAAAAAACATTTCAAAAAATACAACATTTCACAAAACACATTTCACAAAACACAACATTCACAAAACACAACAACATTTCACAAACACGACATTTTAGAAAACACAACATTTCACAAAACACATTTCACAAAACACAACATTTTAGAAAACACATTTCACAAAACACAACATTTCACAAAACACAACAACATTTCACAAAACACAACATTTCACAAAACACAACATTTCGCAAAACACAACATTTCACAAAACACAACAATATTTCAAAAAAACACAACATTTCACAAAACACAACATTTTAGAAAACACAACATTTCACAAAACACAACATTTTAGAAAACACAACATTTTAGAAAACAACATTTCAGAAAACAACATTTCAGAAAACACAACATTTCAGAAAAAAACATTTAAAAAAATACAACATTTCAGAAAACACAACATTTCAGAAAACACAACAACATTTCAGAAAACACAACATTTCAGAAAAAAACATTTATAAAAATACAACATTTCACAAAACACAACATTTCACAAAACACAACAACATTTCACAAAACACAACATTCACAAAACACAACAACATTTCACAAACACGACATTTTAGAAAACACAACATTTCACAAAACACAACATTTCACAAAACACAACAACATTTCACAAACAAGACATTTTAGAAAACACAACATTTCACAAAACACAACATTTCACAAAACACAACAACATTTCACAAAACACAACATTTCAGAAAATGCAAGAATATTACAGAAATGTAATGTTGTTGAGTTTTGTGAAATGTTGTTGTGTTTAAACCTTCAGGGCCACCGTAGCTTTTGCTTTTTAATCACCTTACTTTTGCAATACATTCAGTGTTATTCACTTCAGAATACTTCTACCTGTGTTATTATTAAAAACTTTAAAGGTCAATAAGTTTGCTGTGGTTTCTAAATGTTTTTTAATAAGGTAAAAATCTGCAGTTAGAATTGTCAATAATTTGTTCAGAAATGCATTTTCATTCAAAAGCCCTGAAGCTCATTTCAAGAATTAATTATTAAAACTAATAAAATATTATTTTCCTAGAACACTCAACAAAGTGTGCCTTGTTAGGAGAAAGCATTTGAAGTGACCTGGTGACTAATCAATAGACATTTATCACCTGACTCTGCAGTAACCCTCAGTGTCTTAGCATCTTTGAGTTCATTGTTTTAGTTTATACTGCTGCAACTTTATCATTTAAGTTCACTGCTGTCATCTGTATTGCTTTCAGACTCAGCTGGCAGCTATATTCAGGAAAAAAAGCTCACACTGTGGGCACTACCTGCTCAGCACCAGACAGCACACAGATGAAGTGGGCATAGAAAAGCATCTAGCTGCTGAAGTGGCAGATATTTCCCTTCAGGGGTTGGTAGAGACACAAAAAGCAGAGCTTTACATTCATCAGGTGGACACAAACAAGACTCCAAATGGGTGCTAATGTTGTTCGATATCGTCTGAATGTGTAAATAACCAACCGCTTGCAAACAAGCACGCTGTTTAAAGTTAATAAAAGGTACGTCAATATTGTGTTTACAGATTGTTTACAGTGGCTCCTCGTCAAGGCAAGTCAGATAAGTTTATTTATATAGCACATTTTACATTTAAAGATAAGAAAATAAGCATCCCGGGGCGTCAGATTTAATGAGTTGGACGAGAAATGAGACTGAAAAAATCAACTTTTTCTTTCAAGGTGGAGCCAAAAATCAGTTAATCTATGTTTGATGAATTAAAGTGTTGCCCAAGAAAGCAAGCACATTATGGTGGAAAACATCAGCCAAATGGAATTCTTACAATCTGGCAACACACAATGTGTCCTTGTTAATGGTTTATTTCATATCTATAAAGCATCAGTAACCATTTACATAACATTTGTTACAACTTATGGCAACACTTTAAATTAAGGTACAAAAAAATGTGCGTAGTTACAAAGAAATGAATGAAAAGTGAATCAGGAACTACTTGATAATGTATCATCAATGAGTGCTCCTTGAATAACTGTGATTCAGGGACTATATTGTAAATAATGTTGAGTTACTGGAGAACAGACTGGGAGATACTATATTAATGAATCATTAGGTAATGATTAGTTTATAAATGTCTGACCACTTTCTTCATAAGTTGATCCTGATTAACTATGGACCAACTGCTGAGTGGCACAAACTAGTAACGACTCATTAATAACTAATTACTTAATCATTAGTTACTCTTTTTGTGTATCTTCAAGTAAAGTGAAACATATTACTGAGTAGTTACCAAGTTGACTCATTAATAACTAATTACTTAATCGATAGTTACTCTTAACTTATAACTAACATTATATAGTCCTTGAATCAGAGTTATTCAGGAATTACTCATTAATGATTTAGTAATTATCAAGTAGTTCCTGATTCAATCCTTTACTTGCTCCCTGGTAACTACTCACTTCTTTATGTACCTTATAATAAAGAGCTGCCCGGCTTATGAATGCCTCAGTGTGAACAGTTTCTTTGAGAACTACATGCAGATTAACAGTCACACCCGCTGAGAGTATCATTCATGTACTGAAGCCATATAATCCTATAGAGCTGAGATGTGTTGTGCCTGTTTTTAGCCTCTGGGAATGGTATGGCCGATTGTAACATGTAGAAAATCCCAACATAGATGGATCGGAATGTGCAGAGTCAAAACAGCTCAGAGAAACATGCATGCATGGGGCCGTTATAAATAGAAACGTGGCTCATTCATCTCAGATTCATAAAAGAGATTAAAGCCTGCGAGGAGGTGATATATAGCCTGTGGCATTTTTGCTGCAACCTTGAAAGGTCTACAATTGGAAACTTCACAGGCGGGAATGTGAAGGATTCCTATTTTTGTATATGGCTGCAGTTCTGGTGGGGTTTTACTTTTACCCTATGGATATCCCTGCCCCCTCCTCACTCCCCAGCTTCTGTTACGTTGTTGTGGAAGGGCTGAGAGTCACGGCTGCTTTTCAACATTTGTCAGGGTGTCCGAAATACTATTACCAGTCAACATGGTCCCTCTAAGTCACCTAACTCACTGACATGCACTTGAATATGATGTTTGAGTCAGGCTGCATTCACATCAGATTATACAGACTGTTATTAAGATCAGCCGAGTGAGGAGAGCTATTCATTTCAGCCTCCTGGGAGTAATTCCAATTAGAGGTATCATGGCTCTATGAAAATCCCATTATCTCTGAATCATAATTACTTCAAAAACACACTGGTGGTAGAAAAAAGGCTGCAATGCCACAACATGGCTGACAGCCACATCACTTTAAAATCCCATATTAACACTAATATAATCAATTAAGGAGCTCAGCACTTCGTTTGTATTGGGTTTTACTCATTAAGAAACAGTCAGCTTAACTGAAAGCTTAATTTACATTTTGAGTATCTGGTGTAACCACAAGCTTAGAAATGAGGGTGAAAAAATTGTAATAATGTGTAAAGATATAATAACAGGAGAGTTTTTCGAGTTATTCGCATTACATTGCAGCATATCGAAGTCAGATGATCTCGTAATTTTAAGGAGTTGTGACCTAAAGGTTAGAGAGAGGTTGTCGGTCGTCGTTTTTTTCTTAATTGTGACTATGGTTAATTGTCATAGGTTGAGGTTTTGCCATTTCCTCTTTTATTTTGAAGTCCTTCCCTCATGTGTCATGTTTTACTTTTAATTTCCTCCCTTTGTGTGATTTCCTGCCCTTTTTTCCGTGTTCACCTGTGTCCTATTAGTGAATCAGCCTTGGTGTATATAGTCTGCCTGCTCCCTGCTGCCTTTTTTAGCTCATCTGTTGAGTTTCCCCGTGTCTGTTACTGGTATTTTGCTGGCTTTTGTGTCTCTGTGTCCTTTGTTTTGCTTTTGTCTTTCGGATTTCTCTGGCTTTATTATTTTGCCTTTGCCTGCCTTGTGTTGCTGACTCATTTTTGGATTTTGGATTTCATTGACTTACCAGCTAAAGCTCGCCTTTTGTTCTTTTCCTGCCTGCTTGTGTTTGGGTCCTATTCTGTGTATCATGACATCAAGCCTAGTATCACGGCAATTCATGAAATAGTGAATATAGAATTTGTGTGCAGTCAGTACGAGTTTTAAATGGAAAATCCATGTCCAAAAACCTGTAAGGAGAAGTGATTTTTCAGAGCACACTTCAAACCGAGGGCTCAACTCAATGTCCTTTCAAAGTATTATGGTCCTTTTCCTTATAACAAGCATAAAACAATCATCTCTAGAAGTTGTGAACTAATTGCGAGCATCCACTCTTTTCCATCTCCATAAGATGGTAAATGGCGTTGTGATAATAGCAGGATTGCCACGGTAACACAAGAGAAATCACCACAGCTGAAGAGGACACATTGGAAATGTCGGGTCGCTACAGCTAATGACGTATGAGTGTCTTGAGGGGTCGTCCCCTTTCAGACCTACCTTTGTTCTGAGGGGTAAGGGTTAAAAATTGTAAATGGAGTTCAGCCTTTAAGTTGCCCGATGCGAGATGCAAGACACGAACACTAATCTCTAGTAGTCAGACGTACTCCTGCACTTTGTGTGTCCCGGCCCTGCAGGTGCGTTTAGATATTTCCCTGCCGCTAATGCAGGAGAACAGAATATGGATGTATAGTGTATTTCATTTTCGGAGCAGTTACACCAGAGTCCCTGCATTATTAATGCATAATTCCTCAAGTCTGGGAAAACTTCTAAAAGTGCTCAATGTACTCTGGTAAAACACTTGAAGTCTGTTGTCAGTGGTGTTCAGGTTTGTGTACTTCATCAAATATTGCAAATGTATGAGCTGTCCTTTGTTTTTTTTATTCAGAAGCAGAGGATGTACTCTCAGGGGCATTCGCTTGTGAAAAACAATATAACTTTTGTTATTGGTTTGCTGTTCTTGAGCTCGTCGTGCAGCAGAAATTATATGGACAATAGAGGAGAGTGTGGGCGTGTTGGTGCCTACGAACGTGGTGCATTAAGTTCTCTCGAGTGGGAGGCGTTGGTTTCAGAGAGCACTTTGTCAGGTAAGATAGATTTTGCATCCCACAGATATCAAGAAAGTCAAAACAAAACTACTGCTGCATTCAAAGTCACTGACACTTTCTTATTTTCATGCAAACAAACCAAGAAAAAACGACAAATGATCGTGAATAAACAATGATTAGAAGTATATTAGATAAACTGTAGCTCCAAATGGGTTTTAAATATAATATATGTGAAAATTAAGCCTGACTTCGGGCGATAATTAGCCACGATCACTGAGCTGAAATGAAGCGTTCATTTTTTTCGAGATGAATGGAGTCGTGTCCCTGCCGTGCCCCGATCGTGTATTCTCTCCCCAGGGCTACTGTGCATCCTGAACCGGACCATAAATTCCCGTCAGTGTCAAGGGGTTGACGCTTCAGCTGTCAGGGAGAATCATGGGATAGCTTGGGTGGAAAGTCAGACCGGAGGATCTGGCCTCTCCGGCGAAGGAGGTGGAGTCGGGATGGACTGCAGGAAGTGTAAATCTATCTAGAATCCAAAGAGGCTCGGAGGCTGTGGCTCTGCAGTCTGAACGCTGCGTCTAAATGCTTATGATGAAACTTGAGTGTGTATGTACAGCACGAGCTGACACAATGATCTGATGACTTTTTGCCTCTTTAGATTGTGTTGCAGTGGATCCGACACTAAATACTGAAAAGCAATCTTCTTTAAATAGTTTGACATTTAAAGAAACACTTTTCTTTATTGGCAAAAGTCAGGGGCTGTTACACGGCAATGCTTTCTGCATAAAACTGTAAACTTTTGTTGCATTAAATGGTTCGATTAAATAATGATGTGACTTTGAGGTGATTATTTCAAAACTCCACTTAATCTTTGCCTTTGCCTGTTCTGCAGCTCAGTACTCTTTAGGGTAAATAGTATGTTGGCCTATCTTTATCTTTTCGTGTCTATTATTTGTGCTGTTATGGTTCTTGGAAATGATTCTTACTCACTTTGTTCCACACTAACTTAGACTGCTGCAACTGCTCCTATATCTCCTTCACAACAGGGTGTCGTCATAGATTTTTGTGCATGCACGTTGTCGGGAACCTTTTTCATCCAAAAGCTTTTGTAAGAAACCGGAACAATAGGGGATATTGCAACAGCATTGTACACCAAATATTGTCCGGTCGCATTAAAAGGAAATGGACAAATGGGACACAATGTGAAATCAGAGGCTGTCGTGTCTACAGAGACCTGTCTCCACCACAACATCGAGCTGTTGAACCATCTAGGACTACAGCCCGACAAGGAGAGGCGGACTCTGTGTTTGTAACATTGATGCCTGGTGCTTAAACACAGTCGAAGTTGGCTGACAGTGTTTCCAAAATGTCGAACTTTCAATATAAAGATGCCGACCGTATTATCATCACCATCATATTGCTGCTGTTGACAAATACCCCGACACAAATTCAAACAATGCACTACATGTTTATGTGTATTTGCATATAAAAACTGTATATAGTCTGTAATTTATGTAGCATGGAGGAATTTACTTCCATTTTGTTATGCAACCTTGTGTTGTATAAAGATGATTAAATGACCTTGTACCTTGTAAAGGGCTGTTTGATCATACTTACCAACCTTGAGAACTCAAAAAAGGGGGGATTTTGAAAGCGGGGTTCGGGGGGTCCAAGGACTGTGTTTCCTTACGTTTAAAGAATGAAAAACAACAAAATAATAAGTACTTAATGTGCAACAGCATTTTATGTATCCTCCGTCTCCCTGCATAACCTGCTTCCAGCCACATGAACTGTACGAGGAAGAAAAGTTTAAAAAATGGCTTTCTGCACTCTGGCAATATTCCAAGCTCTAAAGTAGGACACGATCCCAGTAGGGACAGTCAGTGTCTCCTCCACATTATTACTTAAGTGAATAATTGATCAGGTGCTGGGGGCGAAATAAGAAAAGGCATGATCGCATGTAGTGTGCTGCAGATTCACTTTACTTACAAAACTGATTGTATCTTTCTGTCAAATAAAGAATAAATTCATCCTGTATCAAGGATGTATTCACAATTAATTCTCCTGGAGCACGTGAATTAATCACACTGCTGAATTATAGATTAAACAGCAAATAATATTAATATCTTGCTGTCCGGTGTTCAGGGGTCCACTCACCCACAGGAATGAATTGTTAATGCTAACCCAATTCTTCTCATCTCAGATTTCCAGACAGTGTGAAAAACAAAAAAAAAAAAAAGAAAATCCCTGCCTGCAGTGTCGGGGGTGTCCGTGTGATTTTCCTCCTTTCAGCGAGTGTTAGAAGAGAGATCCGGTTAGGACCAGTGCTGACATGGGGGTCACTAAACACAACTGATAATGAACATGAACTGTAGGACCTCGTCTCTCTCCGCCCCCCCCCTGTCGAACACCTCTTACCCCCTCGCCACCTCCCAACTGCCTCAGACAAGGCTGCACACTCATTGGGTCGTTTGAGAGGAAACTCTGATCACCATGACCGACACACCGTATATAACCCGGCGCCACACCTGGGATATGAATTAGCCTATCAAGGGTTAAGTACCCCGGTCATGGGCCCGATGACAATGCCTCACCTGGGATCACGACCCTGTGGCCTTCGGGGTCTCCGGTCCACTGACTCAGGCAGTAAAGAGAGGCTGGTGGATGAGTGGAAATGAGTGCTCATATCTCAATAAAGTTATGGATTCTGAGACAAGATGTTAGGTTTAACAAACGTTGCATCAGATTTTTCATCAGGCATTGATCCAAAAGAGAGCATTTAAGATGGATGCAGTCTCGTTATTGATGTTTTCACTTTTTCCCTCAGCTTGCAGAGCAACAAAAAGACATTTTTATACAAATCATCCGAACAAAGCGATTCATGATTCACTCCGATCTGTCAAGGAGGTGATAATGTTGTGACAGACCATCTGCATTTACTGTTTGATTGCGGCTAATAGACCACATTGCTGAAACTGGCTGTCTTAAAGAGAGATAAACTGATATCTATAGTTTATAACTTCACCTGTCACAGTTTTCCCTGAGAAACATCAGATCCGATCATTGCAAATAATGTTTCCTGACAAATAAGATAGCTAACAAACTGACCTTTCACTGGAGTCGCTGTTCCCAAGATTGCTAGCTATTTTTGGTAAGTGCTAGTTTGATCTTAAATGCTCATTAACTCAATGTGTTGCAGCCATATTAAAGTGCCGCAACATGACATGTTGCAATTTACATGCATGAATCTATTTTTTATTGGACAAATGTGAGCAGATTGTAACGTGACTTGAAAAATTAGATCTTCCGTGTTTCTCTCGGTTGCCTATACAAGCCTGCGGACCATTTGTTTATGTTGTTTAATGCGGCTCAGACTCTGTGAAGGACCCGGGTCGGATTTTACGACGTTATGACGTTAATGTTCTCGTCTCAGTGCCTTTCCCCGCTCCGCTAACAGAGAGCAACAGTAGCTGACATAAGTTTATAGGGGCTGTGTTTACATCATTTGGGTGACATGTTAGTTTTAATTTGTTTGGACTTGAATTTTCTTTTTAAAAAAACGTTGTAGGCGTGAGTGGGTCGAAGAGTTGGATAAGCCTGCAAAAAAGCAATTTAATCCAGATAACTTAAAAAAAAAAAAAAAAAAAATGGCTTTGAGAAAGACAACAACAGGTGGGTGGTTACAATGAGCAGTCATTCCTCCTCTCCAGTTAGCCTCCTCTGCTTCTTATCCAGCTTTACCACCAGCCAAAAATAACCTCAGTTTTCATACCAGTACATGCAATTATTAGCCGACATAATCTTCTTTAGCAAGAAGACTCCCTTCCTCCCGCAAAATCCATCTACTTACCGGAGATTACTTTGCAATCAGTTTGGCCTCTAATGAGATGTCTCTTGTGCTGCTATTTCTGTTCACACTCATTTGACCACTGAAGCTCACTACCTGCTTATTTTTCAAACCGCTGCCTAAAACTACGACCAGAAAATGGATTTTCATGACAATGACATTGAAGCGGACGTGCCATTTGCATAACCTTGCCGCATAGAAAAGATCAGTGAAGTTAATAAAAGCTGCCTAACTTTGAGGCCTAGAGGGAGATTTGGGAATTAGGCAGGTTGCCAGAGTTTATTAATTTAAGCGTACAAGTCTTTCAAATTCCAGGAGACCGTGCTTAAAGGACAAGTTCAGCCAAAAATAGAAACTCAGTCATTATCTACTCACCCACTTGCCTATGGGAAGTTGAGTGAAGTTTCGTAGTCCACAAAATATTTCAGGCGCTTCACAGCTAAACAGCTTTGCAGCGTTCACCTAAACAACAGAAGTAGATGGGGACCTGTTTTAAGATAAAAAACATGAAGAAAAAAAAACATAAAATGGCTCCGTCCATCTTGTCCGGCAGCCCACATGCCCAGATTTAATGTTTCTACAAACCAGAGATACGTCCAAGGCTCACAGAACAGAACAGGTAGGTTACTTTAAGCCAAACAATGATGTTTTCAACCCTTCCAAGTGTTTTTTGTGCCTAAACCTAAACACAGCATTAACACAGCAAGTTTTATCTTATCTCTTTAGCAGCTAGAGTGAAGGTTTTGGCTTTTAAAAGGTTGTAAATGACACCGTTTCAAAAACAAGATCTCAGACTTGAACAACACTGAACAAGCTGTGTGGAGTCATTTTGTGTTTTTCCATTTAGTTGTTTTTTTCTACTACTACTTCAGTTGTTAAGCAGAATGCTGCAATCGCTATTTTGCTGTGAAGCTCCAGAAATGTTTGTACTTTCCACTGACACAGGGTGAGAAGACAACGACTACATTTTCATTTTGGGGTGAACTTATCCTTTAACAAAGCTATTACTTTTGCAGGAGTGCCACTCATGCAAATGTAATTGCTGTTGTATTACTTTTAATCAGATGGAATCACAAAACTTCAGGCCTATATGCACAAACGCTTTGGCACAGGATCCCTTCAAGCCTCCCTGCACAGGGCTGGAGGAGTGCCAGTCCGGGCTATAGTCTTGCACAAACAATGGCTCTCCTCCTCGGCCCAACCGAGCTCTGAGACAGTCGAGAGCAGCCAGTATCACAGTCGGAGCCAGTATGATAGCATCTCCAGCTAATCTTTTTGGCCCGGCTCCCTCCGAAACTCTCAGGCTACAGACTCGACGGTGGTCGGGCAAAGCGGGGAGTGAGGCGGTCTCTGCAGCTACGCTAACAGACGGCTCCTGTCACTCGTGCTCTGAGCGGCGGGTTCGACAGGGGGTTTGGGTTTCAAAGGCGAGAGGGGAGGCAACGCTGATGGCATCTGCCTTCCCTCTGGTAGACGACGCAGGGATTCAGTTCAAAGGCCGAGCGGCTGAAGTGCATCAATTAGCGAGGCGAGAGAGCTCGCTAACTTGCCCGTTCGCCAGCTAACTCTCAATGACCTCAGAGTATTGCACGATGAGAGTGTTGGGCTCTGGTCGGACAATGTCAATAGCCCCTTGCAAATGGGCTGGTATTGATGGACTGGCTTAAAGGGTTGTTCCTGCAAATGGATGCAAAAGAATAATAACTATTGAGAAAAGAGGAAGAAACGGCGACATAGCTGCAGGGGAGAGCAGATTTTACCAGCTGTTCACGTCCCTTTTTTTTCCAACCATTGTTTTCAGCGAGTCTGCACTGAGAACAGGCTTATCACCTGACAGCCGATGGTGATTTAGTTCAGAGTGATCTGAAGGTCCCTCCTGATTGATTCTGTCCTCATTCAGGAGAGTGATGGATTAGCCTATTTGCCTCTCAGTGTCTATGTGCGCTGTTGTATCACTATCTGCCCTGCCAGACAGAGCCACTGATCGGGACTTAAAGAGGGCACTGGCCTTGACCCTCCAGCAGACGATAGGAGACCTCTCGTCTGGCCGGAGAGGTGAGGCGTTGACCCCCGAAGCCCCCCCATGTCTGGCCCTCAGCGTCGCACTCCAGCTCTTGTTCATGTACTTTCATGACAAGTGGCTCATGTCGCAGGGGGAGCATTATGACAAGCACTTCTCAAAAGTGACTTTCGTTGCAGGAAAGTGAATCCAAGTAAAAAGAAAGGCCGTCTGTGTTTTTTTTTTTTTTTTTTCCACCCGCATCGCTTTGATGCCGCAGCCCGTAAACGATACGGCAGAACATCGCTATCATTAATATCACGCCGCCTCTGGGAGTCGGGGGATGTAGCCAGCGATAACACAGACTGAATCCAATCATCAGGAAGTGTGACTGTAGCCATGGCAACCTCGGTGACAATGATCCACCAATATTAGTTTTTCCTGAAGTGTCTGAGCCTAGAACAAAGCGAGTTTTTGTTACAAGGAAAATTGGACTCTTGAATAACAACAACAGCAGACTTTTTTTTTTTGGAGGGGGGGGGATAAAGTGCCCGGCTCCAAGAGAAACTAATAGGATATTGATGAATGTCAGTGTTGACGAGTGAGAAGAGGGGCACTGCTGCGCTGTATAATTGGTTATATGGGGTCTATCATTAAAACAACAGATAGCAAGGGCACCGAAGCTTTGGCTGGATGCAGGCAATAACATGATAGCCATAAAGCCACAGTGGGTAAAGAGCACAGGCATGTCTGGCTCAGCCCGCGTCACCCAAAACCATCGTTTTATCCTGTTGATTGGTTTATATGAACCGTCTTCTGAAGGCGTATCATCCAGAGTCAACATCATTAGACATGGGCTTTGTAAGAGAGTCTGAGTTTGTCTGCAAGTCCTTTTTTTTAATCACTATATGACTATTTTAGTTTTTAGCAATTTTTAAACTAGTTATGAAGAACTAAACTAACACTGATGCCTCTACATGACCTACATGAGCAAGCGAGACCATCAGCGAGAAGATTGGCTGTTTTTTCATGATAAATATAGTCATTCTTCCAACTTATCTGTGTTTGATAACCAATAATCAAGATTATATTTTAATGGCGGAGTGCTGAGGATGAATTGAAGGATCTCACAGCCTGAGGAAAGAAGCTGCTCTGTAATCTGGTGGTACAGCACTAAAACAACATTTTCTTCATCAGATTACAGTTATTCATCTTACATACCCACAAATAGATACATTACCTCACTGCCATGCATTCTGCAAACATCTGTGTTTTAAAAAAAATTTGCTCTCCTCCAAAACAAACTTATACGCTTGCCAGAGCAAGATCTTTACTACAGTTAGATCGATTATACTAATTTAAAAATGTTCTACTTTGGCTCTGATGCAGCATCGTCTCACACAATGTCCCGCTCACAACAATATCTGGTTGGTAACGTCACAATAACCTATAAACACTGAATAATCTGAAGCTGCAATGAAACTAGTAGCTAAATTTATCAAATAATGGAGTGGAGAGGAAGTATAAAGTAGCAGAAAATGTAAAATGTGGAAGAGTTTCAATTTTACCGCAAACGAATGTCGCTCCCAAATATCAGTTTTCAGTCTCCTTGTTTTCTAATAATCGGTATCGACCCTTAAAAAGCTGTATCGGTCGCCCCCTAACCTTTACAACACGAGGCTGCGGTGCTCATACCGCTGTTGTCCACAGGGGTCGCCAGAATCAACCAAAAAGAAAGTTCTTGTAGCGGCTTTAATTCGCCAACTGACAATATTTTCATAACTGTGACTGATGGTTTAATTTATGAGATTGAGGGGCGTACAATGATCTACTAATTCAAAAATGTAATTGGCACATTCTTATTAGTTGCAGGCCTAATTTTCATTAAAGTGTTATGAATCCGTTCCTCAAAGAGTTGGAATATTACAGAATGTCATTCAGAAATAATGAATATGGATGATGAATGAAGTGGACATTCGAATCGGTTCACTTTACTGTGAAGTGATTGTGCAGTTGGGCCCTCACATCGCAGCCATCACGCAGGCCATCAACAGCACGTCTTTCTTATTTTAATTATAGCTCCTTTAATGTGCACGATCAGTAATAAAGGCTGAACTGAATGAGCTGAATTCCAGCTGTTTACTAGAATACAAATTGAATGTTGAAATGACTCACTTGTGAAATTGCTCTTCAACGAGATTGAGCTTCACGAAACAATGAATATTTGGGAGCCATGAGAGGCTCGCTGAGGATATTCATTGCTCTGTTATGAGACCGGTTACTTGATATGAAAGAAAATAAGCATGAAATAAACAAATGCCTGGGTCTTTGTCAGGAAATTGTGCTGTAACTACACTGAATCGTAAAAGCTGACTTTACTTTCCTATTTGTAAGAAAAGTTGATTTTTGAGTCTCATTTTGACATCAGTGATGGATAACGGAGCTTATCAGGATTTAAATAATCAGTAAATGTGGTTATGGATCATGTAAAATAACCCCAATAAACAGCCACCCCATCGTCCTCTCATGACAATATTTACGATCATCTGACTCGGCTGAAAGCAATAAATGTAATGTGATTTACAATTGATCCCTATAATGTTGACAAATGGGCTGAAGGCTGCGTGAATACAAACGTGTGTGGCCCAACAAAATGTAAGAGAATCCTGAGATTCCCACTTTTGACACTCGCGTGAATTATTCTCAACAGGTTTGCTCTCCACACCCAGGACCCTCCGGACAACCGTTACTGTCCAAACACAGGAGACGGTAATTGAGCATTGATGATTCTGTGTGTGTGTGTTAACCACGTGTGTGTCTGTGCGTGTCATCCTGCAGGCCTGGTGAGCGTTTTGTCCCGGAGGGGTGATGTCGTCGATGGCGCGTTGCTCCTTCACGTGCCCACGGTAACGACAAAAGCCAAACAACAGGCTCAGACCGAGGATCAGCTGTCCCGTCCGAGGTGCCACACACGTGCACGTGCGCGCACGCATGCAGACACAAACACACGAGTCTGACGCCACGCCTGGAGCCGTGCATGCCATCGGGCCCTGAAGGTCATCACCACCTGTTTGATACAATAAAAAATCTAGTGTTACTGTTGTGGAAGTTATTGGAGGTAGAGTTTCACTGTGTGTGTGTAATAGTAGTGCAGGTGCATGCAGGGAAACGGTCGGACGGGTGTAGTATTATTGATAGGGAAGCATCCGTCTGCACTTTACCGCTATTTTATTTCATTGTCCGAGGAAGTCGTTCGCGGAGACGATGTTATTGCAGAGAAGGAAGGTTAGCGAAGAATATAATGAGTCATAATCCGCTGTAGAAATTAATTGTCCGTCCAAAATAAAAGGTCAAGACATGCCTGCCAGCTCTGCTCACAGATAGAAAATCAATTGCTGTGAGAAGAGAATATCTTTTTTCCAGAGAAAGTCCCTGGCTGAGGTTTGAGGGGATGGTTACCCTTAATGACTTAATCCGTGTGCAGTCTCAGCGGTCTCGGTGTTATGTGTGAGTGTAATCCTCGCTGTGAGATGGGAGCCCAGAGCTGACCTCACTGTTTGGTTTCACAGGGTCCTCGGGGGCCCGGGGAGGTTCTGGGGCCTGGTCCTTACAGCCTATAGTGGTCTAAAACACTGACATGCAGGCCCGGGGTCCGCGGGGACCGCCGAGCCCGGCTCCTGTTACCGCCGGGTTAGTCACGCTCTGTGAGATTTATGTGTGGAACAGTAGTGAGGGCTTGGGTTGCACGATACCACCAAAGTGTCGCGATATTAATCCCCCGCGGTATTGAACTTGTAGCGCCAGAGATAGCCGAGTATCAACATTTTAATGGAAGACGAACTTATGTCAATATGGATACATCAACACGGGGGACCGCTATCTGTGGTGGAAAGATCTTTTACTTCATTCACATTCAGCCCCCTGCATCACTTTTCCTAGACACCACTTCTGTGGTCAGACATACTAAATTATGCAGGGAAAGTATGGTTTAATTATGCCTCCACACTTTCATTAAGACCGTTTTAGCTTCCTCTGCCAAAATGGCCTTTGGCGATTAAAAAATAAAGTAATGCAAAAGAAGTTGAACTGGAGAAAGTTGTCAAAAGTAAAACGAGGACTCATTTTGCACAGCCGGCCTCTGTGGAGCTTATTTTAACTATTTTGCAAACTGTTGGATAGTTTAAACTATTATAATACGTCACACTTTATACGATTATGATGTTAATCCTAATCTGTAAAGAAACTAGTGACTATCACCGTCAGATAAATGTATTGGCATACAGTAGAAGTTAAATATTACCCTGTGAATTAACCGTCAAGTGGCATAAAATTGCGCTCAAGTAAGTACAAGTACCTCAAGCTTGTATTTAAGTACTGTATTTGTGTAAATGTTGTTGCATTCCACAGTTTGTGGTTTGAAAGTGTTATGACGTCAGATCAACATTTCTACATGCTGAAACGTAAACAAACTAAACATAAACACTTCAATGTTTTGAACTGACACCAAAACTTATTTCCTGCACTGCAGAAAATCTCACCAGTATCAAGTCATTTCCTTGTAATTGAGTCTTAATCCCTGATTTCTAGAGTTGGGGAGTAACAAATTACATAGGATAGAGTTAAGTTATTAAATTACAAACTAGGATGAGACTCAGTAGACGTACAGTACATACTGTATATATGTATATGTATGTATATATATATTTCTCATCAAGATCCATGAATTATTGCCCGAGAAATAAAACGGAAATGTCGAAAACAAACTCACAATGTTAAACCAAGTGAGAACATAACTGGATCTGTCTATAGACTTTTCTTACAACACCGTGATTAACAGATTGTGTTTGAATACCAGAATATAAATAGATAGTTTAAAGCATTTGTTAGAAAAGTAATCTAAAAGTAAGTGGAACAAGTTACATTACGTATTACATTTTTTGCAGGGTAACTAGTATAAAGTCGAGATTAATTTCGGACACAAAATAAATAAGATTGTTATTTAAGAGTTCACTAATAAGACGTACTGTGTGTCAAATTCAACAAAAACTATCAATAACTTGTTCCATTTCTAATTTTTGTCTAACTTGATACAAAGTGCAGCTCGTTACGTCTCATTAGTTTACCCTGAAACAAAGTGCAACCAA
This sequence comes from Pagrus pagrus, assembly GCF_965226575.1. NCBI lineage: Eukaryota > Metazoa > Chordata > Actinopteri > Spariformes > Sparidae > Pagrus > Pagrus pagrus. The sequence continues at coordinate 5,491,923 of NC_140205.1, read as the reverse complement.
CCGTTGGCTCTAAAGGATTCCTGAACAACAGCTCCAATATGTTTTGTCATCACAGACCAGTTTAATATCCAGTGGATTAAGTGGCAGTACCTGATTATGCATTAATGATTGTGTAACCCCTGTAGTGTTTGCTTAGCAATGGTGCAAACGCCATTGACAGAAATGTATCTAAAAATAACGCAGACGTCAGCACTTCATTCAATCCTGCAGGCTTTGTATCATCAACCCGAATCCCTGTCCCGTAACCTCTCTTTATTTTTAACCCTGCCGATGATTCAGTTGTTGCTCTGCAGACGTTTTAACGCAGGTTACGACAACAGCCCAACAAAACAGTCTGTCAACAACGCGTCTTCATGTCGGGGGACCACACAGCTAGATAACTGGATGCGTGGTGGTCGCTTTTAAAGCGAGCGCTTGTCCCGGCTGACATTTGGACAGGCCGCTGGTTAATGTGTTGTTTCACACTGTTCAGCGTTGATGGGGTGGGCTCGTGGTGTGGATGGAGCCAGGCCGGGACCACCTCTCTGGCGGCTGACCCTGGGTGCTCGGGGCAGGGGGACAGGTGGAGCGGGACCCCCCATACTTAACCATGGACCTCCAGTAGAGAGCACTTAGTCACGTCTCCCCAGGTGGAGTGTCACATTTGGAAAAATCAATCTACTTCCGTGAGCTTAAAACGTCTTTTTCTCAGATATTAACTAGACTTTTTAACTGCGAGTGTGAACAAAAGCTGCGTCGTTACACCTCTTTCTTTGTGTAGGAGGGTTTTAGCATCCCCCTGCTACACTGAGGAGACATAAGGGCACACACGCCCCTGCATGGATGCAGACCACAAACAGGCAGCGTAAACAACGCCGAGTCTGCCTTGTGTTTTATCTCCTTGCCACCCACAGTTTACGCCAGCGGGGAGCTGAAACCCTGCGCCGCCCGGGGTTTTCATCCGTAAGCCCCCGAGCTAATCACCATACCGGAGCCCATCACAAGAGCACGGCTCCGGCGCCATTAGAACTAAACCTTCCTCTGGCTCGCAGTCAAATTATCAAAACACAAACTGTAACTTTAAACTGCTAATAGACGTTATTTCACTTTTCCCACCAGCCCAGTTCCGCTGCTGGCTGAAAATCAAGCCTGCATGCTTAGTCTGTGTGTTCGCCCCTTCGGAGGATTTCAGACATTGTTATAAGAGAGCAAGCGCTGATGTTTGAGAGCCTCACGCTCATTTGGACATTCTTTGTGAGTGAGGAGTTCCTTCGGGGGCCGATGTTTGAGTTTTGAGTCATGCCTCTCGGACGGAAAGAAGACAGTCAGGGGCGATGAACAATAGGAGGGAATGGAGTCATCTTGGACCAGTGATTCCCCCTTTTTTTTTTTTTTTCTGTCCAGCACTGACCCGCTTGACCCACTCTTAGCGGTGCTTGACAAAGGAATGCACGTCTTTACTTAGCACCCCTGAATTCATCCTTATACTAAGACACTGTTTCCAGAGCTTTCCTTTCCTTCGTCTCCATATTGGATCGAGGCAGATGAAAGGCGACGTCAGTGCTTGTTGGTTGTGTTTGTCAGACATGTTTTCCTTGATTCCCTCTCCCCGTGTGGTCCCCGCTGACCTGCTTTCAAAAACAGCCTCCCGAAACCCAGGGGGAGAGCTTCACGCAGCAGCTGAGTGTGTGTGAGGATACCGATCACACCAGCAGCACCGCAAACCCACTGTGGACTAAAAAAAGGCAGCACACTGTCAAATTGGTCCTAAAAATATGTTTGATGATGGAGCAGCTTCTTGACTCTAGAAGGCAAATGAAATGAAAGACCAGTTTTGAGGGTTTATAGACGACAGAGAGAAGACGACATGTCACAATCCTCTCACACGTGGCCCCAAAAAAAAGTGATTCATGCGCATAAATTGACCTCCTTCCTTCGACTCTACTGAACATTTCCCGAGCAGATTCTTAAGTGATACCAACTACCGGTCGGTGCCTCACGCTAAAGCTTCTGCACGTTAATGGTGATGGTAATGTCCAAGAATTGCCCCGGTGAGTAAACTCAGACCGTTGCATTGGATTCATACCAAACATGCCAAATTGCCAAAAACTGCATTACACCCCATTTAGGTCAAGCATACAGCAGTGTAAGCATGGAGCACCAGAGCTAACAAGCTACCCCGGTTGGTAGTTGGTGTAACATCCCTGAAGAATCTGCTCGTAAAGGGGCCTGGCTGTATTATTTCAGCATTTGTCATCTTGTTTAGGAAATATTTTCCTTGTCAACAAAGGTCCTCACCTGGGAAATGGTCAATAGATTCGAAGGAAGGAGGTCTGGCATGGTGGGTAAAGAGGGAGGAGTTAGAGGCCAACCTGGGTAAACACAACAGGGTCATCTGGGGTTCAAACCAAGGAAACCTACAGTAAGCTCTCACTCTTCTTCTCTGTTCTTCTGTTTGTCCTCTGAAATGACTTTGGTCACCACGAGGGTCACAGTTCTCCCTTTATCTCTCAGAAGTTTCCTCACACACACAGCGAAACTTTTCCATTTTAAGTCACTCAGTCCTCTGCGGAGTGTATCTGCATATAATAAATGTGTACGTGCGTGAGTTATTGAAACCATTGTGCCAGGTGAGATACGTCTGCAGAGACGCTCCTGGACAGAATGTGTGGAATTTCAAAAAACCTATCTTCCCCCTGCGACGAGTTTTTCGAAGATGATTTGCACCCATGCAGCCCCGGCATTATATCACCGGGAAGAAGTCTTCACTTCACTTCACTGTGCCCCCGGAGTTAAAGTTACATGATGAATGACAGGGTAATCAGATCGACTTTCCAATGCAGCGAGACACTGCCGCCCTTGAGACAACGCTGGAGGAAGAATCGTTTCACAGCCGGGCCAGAAAAGGACATCACGATAAAGAAGAAGCAGACAAGAGTGCGAGACTCGACCGGCAGATAACAACTGATACGATTTCTTTAGGTGATCGCGCCTCATCTCCTCCGAATAAAATCGATCTTCACAACCTCATTATCCTGAGAAGAAGATGAAGCGTCGCGAGGAGGGGTTTTTTTTGGGAGGGGGTGGGCTTTGGGGGTGATGGGGTTAGAGGGGATCGGGATGTCACTGCTCCGCTGAGCCTTCATTGAGGACTTGATGGATGCTCTGTAACCAATGGAGATAGAGTGCCCCCATAGCTCGAGCGAGCACACAATCTTCTCAGCAGATTAACTTCCATTGATTTATAGAGATTTACCTCAGGAAAAGAAAACAGCTGGCAAAAAAAAGGACACATACCAGAACTGCCAGGGGATGAATTCAACAGGAGGAAGAGCCGGCTCATTTGTTAAAAAAGATGATTCGTATCAGTGTAAAAAGCAGATAGAGGATTGAATTACAGAGCGGGCGGTTGATTGCATGAAACTTATGGACAGAAAAACCCAATCATTTTCACGAAAATCAATTGAAGCTACAAAAAAACCCTTAAAGCTAAATTACAGTTTTTTATTTTATTTATTTTGGCCTGTTGGGGCCGAGGAACAAGCTTGAAACACAACACTGATAAATGTTTATCTGCTTTAATATACGCTGAAATCATTAGCATACCTTTGCTCGCCTGTTTACAGAAAAGCATCAACACATTAAAATCCAACACAGCGTTGGAGGCGGAGCTCCATTCTTTCCTATAAAAAGCTGCTTGGCAGTGTTTCAAAGCCGAAATGACTCGACTTCCCGGCTATAAAATCACCCAGATCTTCTGCATCTTCCCCCGAGCGAGACGGCTAACTTCCGGTTTAGCGCCCGGCTAACCTGAATAGATGATAGATGATTTAATCTTGCAGCTCTTGTAGACTTTCCACCATTTTACAGCTGCTTCTTTCATAATGTAAAAAAGTCTTTTTGGACACCAGTACATCACGTGACGTTGTACTAACACGGTTTGGCCACTATGAAAGTTGCCTTCAAAGCATTGTGTCGATATCTGATCCGAATCCATCGGGACCTGATGCTTAAATGATGTCCAGGTTTGTGCCATGTTGGTCACCTCACAGTATTTTCATGGTGATTTACGTGTCTGAAATTAACAACTGCACCAGATGTTAACACAAACTCAGTATATCAGCTCACAGCTTGGACGAAACAGAACATCTGCCGAGTTTGGGTCGAGCTTGGTCACTTTTAATATGAATTATCTGGAATCATCCTAGAAACAGTGTTTTCATCCAACGCACGGAGCCGACGTTAGCTTAATTAGCTGACTAGCTCCAGCTGATGAACTCGAACGTGTTGTAACAGTTGTAATTTTGGCGGGAAAATTGAGCATTTGTCCACTTCTGCCCTTCATCGAGGATCCGTTATTTAAAAAAAAAATGATTTAATAATTTTGAGTTGTTATTCTGTCCCAGTTAATATTGGAAATTGCATACATGCTGTGTGAGAACTGGACGCTTACGGTGTAACGTTAGCAACAACGAGGCTTAGCGCTAGGTGAGTTACCTTCCTGTAGCTTCATCCAGCAGACGTGGAGCGACACCAGCATTCATTTGGAGTCGTGCATCTGTAAAGCAAGCAATAACAATTAAATGAAAGACACTCAAAAAGCTCAAAAACCGAGGCCACGGCTGCTCTAAAGAGCCAACAAGCTCTGAGGCTTTATTCTTATCGCGTGTGAAATGGCCTCGCTGCTTAGTACTGATATCCCAATTTTACTGAACCCGCCAGAGGTTAGAGATGTCTGGGTAGGCTGAATAATTCAGTCTCAGAGAGGAAGCCATTAAGTATAGATTATTTGAGAGGTTGAAATCAGAACGGAGGCAGTAATGTCGGAGGCTGATGGAAGCTATTGAGAAAGAAACCTATAGGCCTTCGGGATTTACTTGGACGGAGGCGGGAAAAGAAATACAGCTACGTCTTTTTCAGCCAAATAATCTCTCGTTTCTGTCTCCCATGTTTCCTACGGCCTCCCCTACGCCATTAACACCCCTCCATTAAAGTGAAATATCAGATGTGGTCGAACATGAACACGGACAGAGCTCCCATGACATCAGCTCCATGCTTTGGCCAAAAAGCCTCGAAGCTCTGGCACAAAAACTCGCACACAACTCAGCAAGTGGTTTATTTTTGTGGGCTCATAGAGAGAAAGTACACAGACTTTACCGTCTCGTTCCTGTAGCTAAGTAGCCTTTCTCTTATAGTCCCTCAAACATTTACTTGGAGTAAATTTTCTTTATGTGCGTTCTGATTGAAGCGGCGTTCTCCCACATTTTCAAACTGCTTCCATTACAGACTGTAAATGTTGTCCACTCTCCATAAACATCAGAAATTGGCAGAGTGTGAAGCTTTTTGCTGAGAACAGTGTGTCGGCCAAGATAATGACTCATCTGCTTTTTCTCCGTGCACTCAATTCTCTATTTTTTGTCCTATTAACGGAAAGTTTTCTCTTTTTTACAAAGGACGACGACATCCAGCAGAGTCCTATTTTTTAATATAGCATCAATAGTGTTGCTTAATTCAGTAAAATATTCAAAAAGACAGTTTATTTCCAGTATTTTCAGCTTAATGGTGTCAACAATCCACAGTTAGAAAGTTTCTGTTTTATGTTTCAAAGTAACAACTTACTATTTATGTGTTATAATGTAAAATGTTTCACGTGACAATGTGCTAATTTATTGTTATAATAATATGTCATGTTTAACATAATGACATGTTTTCATAACAAGAAACTTGTTATAATCGTTTGTTGTTTTCATGTTTTAACAGGATATTTTTACATGATCACGTTATACAGAAACACGTTATCAAAATATAGATTTTATGTTATAACAATAGCTAATAGTCACATTATAACAAGATATTTTAAAGTTATAAGAGGATATGTTCACGTTATGTTATCACGTTATAGCGAGAAACATCTCACGTTATAACAGAGCGTGGAAAAGTTATATTATAACAACACGTTATCATATCATTATGTGAAATCTTCCACGATGTAACAGGATATTTTCACGTTTTATTTATTTTATTTTTATTTTTACATTCATGTTACAGCGTGAAACATTTCACATTTCAACAACATCAGATCACAACACGAAACATTTAATAACAAATCACGTTATAACCCGAAATGCTTCACGTTGTAATGTGATCATTTATTGTTTTAACAGAAAACATTTCACATTTAAACAACATATTTTTCACTATATCATCACGTTATAATGTGAAAAATTGTAAGATGTGATAATGCAAAAAAAAACAAAATACATTTTTAACCTTTTAAACATAAAACTGCTTCCTTTTTCTTTCTCTGCCATTGCACCGATAACGCTGCTGTGTGTCTGGACATCGAGTCGTAACATCTTTAAAGCGAACAGATGAGGCAGGTTGTTATAACTCAGATTTAGAACCATCATCCATCCACAGCTTGTGTTTTTGTTTTCCCAACCTCCAGACAAGTCAGGACAAGCCCAGTCATGTGACGTCGCTTCAGGGATCTCGGGACTTCAGCGGCATTGTGTCATATTACCAACGATTCTGCTTGTACGGTGTCGCGTTGAGGTAAGTTACATTAGTCCGAGTCACGTTACTCACGTTGGCTCCTATTAATTAATCACCTCATTTCAGAGCGTTTCGCCTCCGCTGTATTTCAGACAAACAGAAAACACCAGTGCGGCAAATCAGAAACGCTTCCAACAATGATCTTGTATTCACGTTTTAAGACTTCTGGATTCTGCAAAACCTTCTGGGAGAGTCAGTTTTACTACACGCCTGCATGAATACATCCAGCCTGTAGTCACAGACCGCGTTCTGGCCCCCGGAAGCCTCTGATCAGACGTCCAGAGGGACCAGTGAGCGTTCAGTGTTTGTACAATCTGCAGCTCGTACAGTAGTTTCCTCCTCGTATTGGATGCAGCTGTAGTAGTGTTTAGGTGTGCCTCTCTGGACCTTGTGTGTAATAATGTTACACGGCTACCGCTCGACAGATGTGCACCTCTCCTCCTCCCGGCTCACACACACATGCATACAGATGTGCATGGAAGAAGAGAGAGGAGTCTCCTCGCCCTCCTCCCTCCCGAGTATCCTTCCACACCTTGTTGAAGGGACCGGAACTTTTCCTGTGTTTTCGCCGGGGTGGGCCCTGCTTGACTCATGGGGCTGAATGAGAGGGGTCGCGACCCGGGCTATGAACTGCTTCCTGTTTCTGTTGAAGCGGTCTTCCGAGGCCTGCGGTGATCACAGGGAGAGGCTGGCGGGCAGCCGGAGCGCATCCAGTTTGAGGTGCTGCTGCCACAGTAAAAAACATACATCAACGGAGCAGTAGCTGGAACGGGAGAGAGGGGAGATAGTGAAATGCTATTATTTACTGCTATAAGGGCCGCAGGGAGAAATATGTTCACTCTGTCAGGCGTAGAAGACGAGAGGCAGTGTGAGACTGGAGGCTTCGTGCAGCTTGATGGGGAAAGTTTTCCCCCATATTTTTTTGGAAGGAGTGATTCTCAAACTTTTTAGGCTTACAGCCTCATTTTGGGTGATTATGATTTATTGCAGCATGGGTCCTATTTTTTATTGCTTTGGCTTTTATTTTTATCAGTTATGATAACACTCTATTCACAAAAGTATCTGCTGAGGTCTGGGAATTCAGCAGTGAAGTGCATTTCGCTTTTAATAAAGCTGGCCAGCTTAGTTTTAACAAAATGGACAGAAGGAAATGGCTCAAACTGAATCTATGAGAGCAGGGGCCTCAAACTCAAGTTACCTTGGGGCCGCTGTTGGTATTGGGGCTGGCCGTTTGAGACCCCTGTGCTAGGGGATCCACTCCTTCAAACTCAAAAACAGCAGTTTCCAAATCCAGGAAACGTTTTTGAACCGTGATCAACGTTTCTCTTCCCGCTACACAGCGAGCTAGCCCGGCTAACATTAGCGCCGACTGCACGGCAGAAGCCCAACATCTGGACTGGAGCCTCATCTTTAACTCTACATTGTAACATCAAGTGTCATTTGGAAATAAAACTAATTTTTGGACTGTTTAATTTCATTCATAGTAGATTGCCAGTGGGCGGCTGACAAAGCGTTCCCACTCGTGAAAACCTTGTGCCCCCTTGTTGATAATTGTTTGGTGTCCGTGCTGGAAATCAGTGAGATTGCTTCAGCAAAGTGTGGGGAAAGAAACAAGTTGGCTTAGATGACCGAACAGATTGTGAACAAGCCCACGGTTGAACGTATATAGATCTAGATTGTTTTGGAGATATCAGATGTAGAGATGTCCATCGTCTCTCAAACGTAATGGAACTAGACACGATCAGCTTGTGTTGTTCAAACCACCAACAAAATACATTTGAAGAGCTCAACAGCAATGTCTCTGTCCAGTAATCATCACCTGCTAACTCGAGATAATCCACAATATAAAACAAGCCGACAACAAGGGTTACAGTGCGCAACGAGAGGATATATTCATGATGTGAAGTTTTATGAACATGGCAAAACGACGCCCACTGAGTTATTCTGTTCCGAATGGAAACGAGAGGAGCCACACTTTGTTTTGCGTACAGGCCATGGATGACAAGACTATCAGACAACAATGCTCCTGCACTGTCGGGACCATGGTGATAATCGTTATACGTTCGCTAACCTCAGATGTGACTATATACAACGTGATGTATCGTTGAGGATCTTGGCATCAATACAATGTGACTTTACCTTGTAATGGTACCTTTGAACAAACGTAGGGGTCTTTGGTGATGGTGTTGATGTTCAGCTGACGGTTGACCACACAGCCTAATCCAACGTGGTCAGGATGACGAGTGCCACTTTCCGAGGTCGTCTTTCAACCATCTTGTTAACTTGAAACAAACCGAGCACATACAAATTTAACATGAAACAGGGAAGGTTCATTTGGGTACCAAGCTTGCTCGACTAGAAAGAGAGAAAAATAGTTCTTACATGAAGCTGCTCACAGCAAAGTCTGTGGATTATCTAAACCACTTGTAAAGGAGAACACGCTCCCTGAGGGATCCCGACCTACAGGTTGGGAAACACTCACCGCCTCGGAGAGCTGAGGTTTGTACGTGGTCATGTTGCTGAAGCAAAAGGCCACGAATACGCAAAACCACAGGCAGCGTTACACTTTAAAATGGAGACTCAAGAGGAAACAGTCTTTATTTACTTCAGTATTCAGTCAAACACCAATTAAAACAGTATAATTAGCTTCATCACTGATGCACGACACAAATCAAGTAGACAAGAATTGAACTTCCCTCGTGCCTGTTAATTCTACAAAATAAGGAGAATAACAAAGATGTTATTTCATCGACTTTACAGCCTCAGAGTACATGAAACTTGTCGGTCGCATACAGGCTATTAGATTCATACTCAGAAAATCAATGTAAGAGTAGGAAAAGTGTCATTAATACCCCAAAGCACCATGTTTATGCCAGTAATGGGACACTTAGCAGCAATTACAGATTGGATCTGTTAAATACAGAGAGCGCACCAAGTTGATATCTTATCTAACAAACACAGTCACCTCGTTCGATTTTCCTTTGCCTCCTCGGTCGATGGCTCCTCTGACCTCCTTGTGCCCTGCTGACAACTGTCATGCGCTGATTTAGGATTATTTTTAAATCAGGAGCTGTCGAGGTTTTGACGGGACGAGGATGGGGTACCGGCGTCCCCGGAGACCTTGTAAATCTGGACAGTTTACTACAGAGAGGTGGGGGGGTGGGGGAAACGGCCCCTTGCGCTCTCCTTCGTCCAAGCCCGCCGTAATCCCACCACTTCCTCTCCTCCGCTCTGCTGCCCGGGCTCACGCCGTAATGCATTTTCTGTAACTAACAGCCGTTGTTTCCCGATTGTCACGCTCCCATCCCTTTCTCCAGGAATGTGTGTATGTGTGTGTAGAGCGCTCGGATAGGGTGTTGGGGTTTAGAGCTCTCTACTGACTGGAGAAAAAAAAAGAGAGAAAAGACTGGCAGGAGAAGGTCTGGAATTGCAGTTAATATTAACACTACCCTCCTCCATTACCGTTTACCACCTCCTCCTCCTCCCTCGCCCCCATGACTGAGCTATGGCGGCCAGGCGGGGTGCTTCCAACCTGGGCCTCCTCCTTCCGTCACGCTTGCCCCTCTCTCTCGAAACAAGAACACATGGATGTCAAAGTCCTCTCGCTCTGGCAGTGTCCTGCCCCTTTCAACAGCCTTTACTCCGTTTAATTAGCCATGTCCCCCTTACCTCCACATATAGGGTGCATGACAGGCCGAAACACACACATACTCGACGGAGGATGGCACGCCGAGGGCGGCTTGGCAGCAGTCAGGGGGCAATCAATTCACACTGTTCGCTCTCGGTAACATTCTTCACAACACTTCCTGACAGGTCTGAGTCAGGCAGCTCATGTGCTCCACAGCACTTAGTGAAGCTGACTAGGAGGTCAAATCCCTCAAAGGAGCGCAACAGGTTTTTGGAAGATTTCGCCAGCGAAAGCCCCTCAAGTGATGAGAGCATCTGCAATAAAACTCACCTGCCGCCTGTCGCTGCTGGTAACTTTTTAACGGACGCTTTACCGAATGTTAAGTGATAAAAGATGACGCCCAATTAAAGGTCACTAGCAGTGTCAAAATAAGGATAAAATGTTAGCTTAAAGACTTATTTTAGTGTTTTGAATGCCGCTCATAGCTGAAAACAGTGAGATATTTTTTCAGCTATCCACCCATCCATTTATTTTCTTCTGCTTATCTGGGGGTCGGGTCGTGTTGGCAGCAGGCTCGGCACAGTATTCATAACGTCCGCAGGCTTTTCCCATTCCAGGTGAGATGCGTTATCCCTCAAGTGAGTTCTGAGTCTACCCCAGCCTCTCCTCCCGGTCGGACATGCAAAGGGAGGCACCCAGGAGGCATCCTAATCAGATGCCCAAAACCACTTCAGCTGGCTTCTTTCAGTTTGAAAGAGCAGCAGCTCTATGAGCTCCCTCTGGATGTCTGAGGGATGGACTATAGCGGGGAGGCTAGCAGTGTGCATTACTGTCTGCCAGTGTATTTTTTAATATTATCGCAGGGGGAAACCAAAGTCGTAGATATTTAAATTCTACACATATTGGTGAGAACGTGGACGTACATTTACTGGGGCTATATCTATTAAGCTCTTTACTGTATCATCTTATCCTAGTCAAAGGAGCACTATGTGTTTCTGAAGAATAAATTCAAACTCAATATCAATGAGGTGATAATACAAATCAGAATTATGTATTTTTTTCCACAACTGAAGAAAAAAGCTGTTCTCAGAGGAAAATAAGGTCCCCAGGACACCGTTTGAAGCTAGAAAGGTGGCAGGGTCCGCCACATATAAACAAAGTAAACAGTATGACATTGCGTTGTCCTTTAAGGTCAGTTTCTTCCCATTTATCTTTTTGCAAGAAAGCAAAAAAGTGTTGCTTTCTCTGGTAGAGTGCTGATTCTATTCTGTTGCCAGAATAATATGTTGGCTGATAATGTTTCAGATGTTTATGACTTCCATATTGCAAGGTGGATGGGATGGTGGTGGAGTTACAGCTAGACGAGAAGGCTGCCTAGCCAGTGACCACAGTTCGAGACTGTGTTTCAACCTTTGTAAGTTTGAAACCACTGGATACTTTTTAAGAGGGAGCACACTGCTGAATACTCTAAAGCTTGGGGCAATTTCCAGCCTTATTTGTGGTATTTTTGACGAGACATTGGAACATCTCCAGACGTGTTTGTGCCGACAAAACCGAATGTTTCCAAAGAGACCTCAGGACATCTCCTGCCATGTTTGTGTTGACCAAAACAGGTATTTTAAGCCAAAGTAACGTATTTTCCTCACCCTAACTAAGTGGTTTTTGTGCCTAAACGTAATCAGACTGTAAGCACAGAATTTATATGGTGTGAAATGTTGAAATCCCGCACATGGTGGCTTTAAATTTACTCACACAAATAATTTCAACATGCTCAGAAACTTCTTCAGGTGTAAGTATTTTTAAAGGCCTAATCCCTGCATCAACAAAATATAATCCACGTATCAGGAGAGACTTCTGAAATATAGTGTGCTGGAGAAGGCAACAAACTTTTTATTAAAAGACCTAAAATGTCAACACCAATCTCTGATACTAGCTTCCTTCACCAAATATAAACCCCATTAGTTGATAAAAAACAAAAGATAATATATATAGATAATCAGCCTAGATTGTAAGTTGTTATCAGCTGTGCGACTAATAAAAAAAAAACACATGCAAGTCACACTGTGCAATTATATATAAATATGTCATTATAAAATTAAGCATGGGCGACATAAAGCTGAGATAATACTAGTGATCCATCCTGCTAAACATAGCTTCGCACAAAGCGTTACCATGGAGCAGCAGGGCCATTAATCTAAAAAGGGACACGCAGCTGATGATAACGGCGCACACACACACTTATCTCTCCCCAGGTAAGTTGACCAATCTCGACGTACTCCTTTAATCACGACGTTAAAAGAAACAACAACAAACGTGGCAGGAATGAACGATAACCTCTAATACTTCAAAGCTGTCTGCAATCAGATCACTGTGAACTCCAATAATCTGCTGCGCAGGAGGTGAGGCTCTGTTGTCTGAACTGTGTGTTTTCACTAAAATAGATCCTGGCCGGCCGGGCTGACCCCTGAGGTGGGGGGGATCACCGCAGGTCCTCTGCAGGTTGTCGCAGGGAATCAGAGCGGCCTGCAGCCAGAGCCGAGGGCTAAAGGTTGAAGGGTGTGTGAGGTAGCCTATGACCTCCCGATTTGGCTCGGGCGCAACAGCCGAGCTCTCAGGGGGAAACCTCTGCGTGACCCGGCTCAACCTGTGTGTGTGCAGGCCATGTCCAGCGCCACACCGCTAAACGCCACCACACTGCCTGGACAAAGATGGAGGAAGAGGAGACAGAGAACACGGCGAGAGGCAGATTTTAATGGGAGACAAAGGTTCTGCGGCGTGAGCGCACTGGGACTAATTCAGCTTTAGTTCAAGTCTAGGTTAAATGCGTTGGGAATGAGTCAATGCTGGCCGCAGAGAGTGTGACTAACAGAGCGGGTCAGCCCTTTTCTGGCTGCTTTTCCGACCAAAAGCAGGCTGAGAGGAGAGGGAGCGGGCGAGCGAGGCCTCTTTGTGCAGAGTGAAACAGATGAGATGAATCCATCATCAGCTCGATATTCTCTCTCAACCCTCGACGGTAACGAAGGGTACTTTGAGGCAGCAGGCGGGGGTGAAACTAAGTGGAGCGTGGGATTGTGGAATAAAGAGACCTGGCTTTAAAGTTGTCATTAGGGCTGATGTCAGACTCCTGAAATGTTTATTTTAAATCATCCAGGTGGCTGCTCATTTGTGATCGTCGGCCTTCCGCACATGGTGCAAATCGTGAAACCTTTTTGCACCAAGGAGTCATTTGCAAGAAAGTAGGAACAGACTAAAAGAGTCATTGGTAACATAGAAGTCTATGTACTCTGATGCCCGTCCTGTCTATAGAGGCTGTTGTCCGATAGTCCGTAGTTAGCGTGATAAAACAACAAAATAAAACCACAAAATGTAACAAAATAAAACACTCATACTTCTATTTTCCTTACTAAACAGGAAAGTAAAACTACACACCTTCTGAATCTAAGTTTACCGAACTAAGATGATCTTAACTGCCTCGTTAACTCTCTTAAAACGCTACATTCAAGCTCAGCGTAAACAAAATAAAACTCACCAAAACAGTTTTTGGTTTGTCTTTTCACAATCATCTCCGGTTTGGCTCCACACTCTTGTCGTCTTGTCTTCCCTGAAGTCATAGCCACTGTAAATCGCCTCCTTACTGCATCCCCTGTCCTCAAAATGACCTCTGTCGGTCTCGGAGGCTGTGTTCAGTCACAGTTTGGCTTCCAGCTGTAATCACTATCACGTCAGGCTGCCAAATCCAGTTACACTGGGCCATTTCGCCCATGGTTACCCATCTGAGGACCGGTTCCAGACAAACTCTTCCAGCGACTAGGGTTGCGGGCTCTATGGCTAACTGAGTCATGAGCTAATTATCTAAGTGAAGCTACCTACAACCGAGCACAGCTCGCAGAGAGCAGCAGTTGTTGGTGGCTCTGGCGACATGCTGTTCCCCGTGATTGTAGAGCTACCTTCAAATTCTGGCCGTACAAGACAAATTTTACCTTCCCAGTGCAGCTTTTTGCCCGAGAGGCGACATGAGGTGATGCAACAGTCCACCTTCACCACAGCAGGTTCTTTGATGTCCCTTTGGTGTTTCTGGGCCTTTACGTGACTCTGAAACCCAAAATCCTCCCAGATGAAGCCAACATCTGCTTTGTCTGCTACACCAAAGCCCAAAGAGAACAATGTTCAGAGCTCCTGCAGCCGTATGTCTACACACATACATTTATACACAAGGAGTGCTCACTGTTAACTGTCTGCACAGCTTGGCTCAAGATGAATGAGTCTCAATGGTTGCTGTGCTCTCAGCATGAAACAGCTCGTATCAAATCTCTTCTCGGAAAGTTAATAGTGTAGTTTGAAGCCTTTACATGATTGATCAAGGTTTGTTTTTATCTTAAATGTTTTTTTTTCGCTATCTGCAGTGCTGTCTTTTCCTCTCCGTCAGTCTTTTAAAGTGTCGCTTTGAAGATTTTAATATTTCAAGTATGAAAAGGGACAGCAGAGCTAACAATCACGCACACACTGGTATGAATACGTTGCATTAGCCACTGGAGCACAGTGGATGTGGGGATGCAGAGCCAGAGCTCGACGTGGATCAGATACCAAAACATGGAAACAGGGTTTTTGGGATTCCACACATTCTGTCCAAGATCGTCTCCATTAGGGTCGGCTATCAAACCTCCATACTTTCTGCACGCTGACCAACATTTTTGTCAAGTATCCAAGTCAAGTAAATTATAAATTTGTCAGATATCTCTCACTGAGAGCCGTATGAGAAGATCAATACCACCCTCGTGTTTGTAGAAGTACGTGTGTGTTGGCACAGCACAAAGACTGGAAACAGAGGGAAACCAAGCTAACCGAGCTCTAAAGCTTTATCTGTTGTTTGTTTAATTTGTATTTTACAGGGAATATGTGCCAGAATATGTCTTGGTCTGAAGCAACAGAGAGCAGCAGGGAAGATGTAGTTTTGTAGGCTAACCCCGGGAGTTAGCATCGTCCTGGTGCCCTCCATAAAAAGCCCAAAAAGATTTTTCAGTTGGATTTTTGGGGGATTTCAGATTATTATGATACTTAAGACATTTAAGACATGATTTTTAAGACACGTAAAAGCTTTTATGATTAATGTGGGGCATTTGTTAACGTGTTTTATGTCCAACATGAAAATCTCAAAAGCTAAATTCGAGACAAGGGAACCCAAAAGAGCAAAAATGCTAACTGATTTCCTGGTTTTAGGACTCACACCTGTAGCACACTTAGTGCCAGGAAACCAGCAGAGACTCCAGAAAGCTACTGGACCTCATAACTTCCTGTTTCCAATGTTTCAGCTAAGCTAAGCTAAGCTAACTGCTACAAATCTAAGGGAGTGGTATTAATCTTTTCATCCTATTTCCCCAAATTTTGAACTAACCCTTTAAAAGTGCAATATGTCATATTTGTTGTGGAAAACATTTAAAACTTAAAAACTATCAACAGAATGTGAATAAAACTTTCATTTTGTCTACGTATTGTGTTGCAAAGCATGTTAAGCAGCAATGCTAAGCTAACAGTGTAAACACCAGTACTTCCTTGGTGATTCGAGGCCTCGGTCCTGGCTCCATGGAGCTAAATTGCTAACAGAAGCTGCAGTTGGCAGCAGTTAGCCGTTACTTTGGTGACATGCTGCCTGAGATTGACTTTGTCACATCGCTTATTTTGTCTCCAAAATCCAACTTTAAAAGCTGTGATTTAAAATGATTTATACGGTAACTGACAGTCAAAGTCACTGTCGATTAATTCTCTGTCGATTGAAGATTAATCAACTAATTGTTTAAGCGTTAGTTAATTGACATAAAAGACCGATTAATTAGGATGTTTGACATTGTTTAATCAAAAAAGAAATGACATAAGTAGAAAAACATGTTGATTTCCTAAAACACAAGTATCACAAAAAGCACCAAAACTCATTATGTTGGAGCTGCAGACATAATAAATGTAATAAATCCAGCTCCAGCCTCAATGGAGGCATTCCTCCTCCTTCACACACACACACACACACACATCACGCTCATAGTGATCACCTCCCCTCAAGGACAATGCAACAGATAAGCAGCTAGCCGCTCATTAACACCCTCGGCCCAAACAGCGGCGCGTCGCTTGGTTAAGCTGCATTTCCTCTCCACTGAAGCCAACATTTGTCGGTGCCTGCTACTGTCCCCTGACCGTCAGCCGCTGGCACCTTTAACCAATTGTTGTTTACTCATTCGGGGCAATGAGGCCTGACTGCTGCAGGGACGAGGAGGAGGAGGAGGAGGAGGAGGAGGAGGTCAATATATGTTAATGAACATCCCTCTGTCTCTCTGCGTCTTTGTCTCTGCACTAGAGGAGGCTGATGCAGACAGAGCATTAATGCACTGCAGGTCATGCTTTATGCTGATTTTGTGTGCGTGCACGTGGGCGGATTCATATGCTTTCATGTGTTAATTGCAGAGTGCGTGTGCGCACGGAGGCGTCGTGAGGAGAGGTGGGGATGAAGTGCAAGTGATGACAAAATGCATCCTGGCCTCACACCTCAGTGTTTGTGTGATTGTGTGGAGCTAGAGAGAGGCAGAGGTGTTAACAGAGGAAAGGCAGGTGTTGGCTTCAGTGTGTGTGTGTGTGTGTGTGCTCGGCCATAAAGGAATAAATCCTGCACACTTAAGGACACAAGTTAAACACCAGGAGAATCATAAGACTTAAATATAATTCAGACACCTTTGTGCTCCGAGTCGAATTTATTTAATTCACCGTTACAACCTCATTCTCATTTATTTTTTTAAATGACGAGAACAGCAGATACGCAGCCGTGGAACCGAATCAAAGCTTGTTCGGGAGGAAGGAAAACAAACAAACCGAGGTGCCAACATGTTGCACAGATTCCTTTTAGGTGTTACATGCTGTATTACGAACTACATTAAACCACACGCTGCACCAAAATGCCACTTTTCACTTCATTTTCTGCAGCTTTGCAAAGACTAATTAAAAACAATCGAGTAACTGGCAGCAGCTTCTCTCGAGGCAACCTTTATGAATGTTGTCTAACAGCTTTATTCATGAGAAAGAGTTGCCAGGTTGTGAATAATCTATCTTGCTTGACTTGCTAACAGTCGAGCCACAAATAAATGCTCGTGAGTTTTCTTACTCACTAATAAGCCTTCAAGTCTGCAGTATGAGAGGGTGATAAGCTGGCATGAGAGGTGAAAGCATCAATTCTGCAGTCACGTCATTAATCTGAGGTGAGGAGTCACCTCTAGTTTTTTAATAAGCCGTCAACAAAAGCTGGTATGTCATCTGCAGTTATTCATTTTATGCTGCAGGCACCTGGGTAATATTTCTCCAGCCCTGATTTGAAATCATGAGTCCATCTTAACTGTTTCATGGACCGTAAACTTATCTAATAAGACGTGTGCATAACTTTTTTGGGCATTCGCACAGTGGTTCCCCCTGCTGTGGTGATGATCGCAATAGATTAAAGGATAAGTTCGAGGATAAAGGAAAATTCAGTCATTATCTACTCCCCCCGGTGCCGGTGGAGAGTCGGGTGAAGTTTTTCTAGTCCACAAAACATTTCTGGAGCTTCACAGCAAAACAGCGTTTCCTAAACAACTGAAGTAGATGGGGACTTGTGAAAAACAAACATAAAATGGCTCCTCAAACCATTTTTAATGCTGAAATCTTCATTGCAGCTACTAGACTAAAGCGTGTAGTGGCTGCACAAGGATGTAAATAAAGTCTTTTCAAATCAATTTGGGATCTCTGGCCTGGACTTAGACTACGCTGGAGGAGCTGTACGGAGCCATTTTATGTTTTATTTCGCTAGTTTTTTTGCATTTTTAAAACGAGTCCCCATCTGCTTCAGTTGTTTAGCAGAATGCTGCGACTCTGTTTTGCTGTGAAGCTCCAGAAATGTTTTGTTGACTACAAAACTTCCCTAGACTTTCCATCAGCATGAGGGTGAGAAGATAATGACTGAATTTTCATTTTTGGATTAACTATCCTTGAAGCTATCAAGCCAGAGGGCCTTTTCACAACCTGGCAACCCAAAAGGTGTTCTCATAATAACTGCTTTTAACTCATCTGTAAAATATCAGTAAATAAATGATTTATTAACCTTTGATTAAGCCATTTGTTACACATGATTGCTCAGTTTTAGTAATCTATTAGTCTTATGATTATTCATGCTGAAAGTTGCAGTTTTTAAAGTCTTTAGAAAGTATTACCGTGTTATTTCAGTTTGGCTGTTGTTCGCCTGTTGTTTATTACATCCCTGTCTCACTTGAGCCATGATACGGGCTGACACGTGTTATTTTGACAAGAAAGGGATGGAGACTAATTTACCCATCACACAAGGAAACATGAAAAACAGGCACAAACATCAATTTTGACAGCTTTTTTTGCTCCTTCTGCTTCTGTTCTCGCTGCGTTACCCGCATTAGTTTCATCCCTGCTGTCAGTCCTCATTCCTGGCTGGAGGGGAAAAACACATCCATTTCCACAAGGCACAGAATGTCACCGCTGCAGCATTACGGCCTTTCAGAGGTGAGGGCAGAAAATAAACAGTAGTAAACAACAGTAGCAGTGGGGAGTGGGCCTCCCTGCTGTGTTGATTATTGGAGGGCTGTACACAGGCCCGATCCACCCCCCCCTGGGGAGCTCACCGAGCGGGAACGGCTGCTGCTGGCTGCCCACTGAGAGGCCAACAACATCTGGGCCTCAGTTCAGCCGAGCTCACCTCATTTACTCTCCTGTTGTTGTGGTGGAGCAGTAACAAGCAATCAGCAGAGAATAAGGGGGAGAATGCTGCAAATGTGAACCAGCACATAACAGAGGAGCATGAAGAAATGGGCTGTTGTTGTGTTGAGTTGTAAATTATCTGTGAAATGTTTTCTTATCGAGGTAGACAATACTGGGTTTCATTATACACTCACACCTGGAAGTGGCTGAGTGGAAAAGGCTCCCATTGAATCAGCGGCGGCTGCAGCACCGAGCGGCTACAATATCTGATTTTTAATAACAACGCCAACAAAAGCCTGGAACAATATGAGCTGCGTGTTAGTGTTTCTCAGCACGTTGTTTACAGAGATTTTCAAAAGCAAAGCCAGCGTCGTCTCCTCGACTTTGCAAATTAGTTATGTCTCCAAGCAGGGATTTGTGAGGCTTTACTCAAAGGCATCTTAGACAAATAGGTTTGCAGTGTGGAGCCGTAATCTGGTGTACATTCATCAATCATACATTTTCTTCATGTGCAGCACTGTGACAGTTGGGAAAATGGCAGCAAGCCAGGTGGCTAATGGCTGCTGGTGAGGGAGTCGTCACTGTCCTCTGGCTCCCTCTGCTGGCAAAATGTGGCAATGACGAGGGCAGAAACTAAAAACAACTAACAAATAGGTTTTTTAATTTACTATCGCAGTATTTTGTCCAGAGGCAAAAAAGAAATCCTTGAAAAATCTTCCAGGGACCCTCATTATTTTGCCATTCACGCAACTGTTGGGTGGTGGGAATTATTGTTGTTGTGTGACACAAACACCCTGATTGACAGCCAGTGAGAAGGATGATAATAAAGTGGGAATTAATTGCTTTCTTATGCGAGCAGTTCAACTGAATTTTCATTTCTGTGGCCTGTCTGGTTAAAATGTGTTGTGTTTGTTTCAGAAAGTTGCTGTAGATGTTGTTCTGACTTGTGACTGCTTCAAAAACTATAATAAAAACTTTTTTGGATAACAGTTGTCCATTCAAAAAAACATTAATAGATATGAAACTGAATTATTGGCTTAATGGTTTCCTTAGTAGACTCATTAGATGGAGTAATTTTGGACTTGACAGTGCAATAAAAGCGGGTCCAGGGGTCTGGTTGTTTGTGCCAATTGACAACCCCTGCCTCGGCTCACTGGGATGTCTGATTATAATGACCATTAACAGGATTAGCAAACACCTGAGCTTCTCCTTGCACAAGTGAAATGCTGTGATAAACGCTGATTTCTGTTCTGACCTTGCCTTTGATCAAACATACCACCACTGCCAAAAACAGCTATTGCTATAATTTACTGCTTTATGTCATTTGTGTCCTGTTTTACATGTTGGCATGGAGGTACTACAGTTAATTTCAAGCAGCAGAGAAGCACATAACTTATTTACATTGAGTATGCAGTATTTTTGCCGTTATGATTGTGAGATATGGCCAAATGTCTGTAGCAGCATTAATTCAGAACGTTCAGTGCACTTTTCTTCACCAGATGTCTGTGGTAAATTTCTTTTTTGTCCTCAACTGGAGGTCAAAAGTTCAAGTTCAGTTAAAGATTCACTACTATTGCCTTGTCTCCGCAACAGGGGATGATGATGCGACCATCTTTCCTTACATTTTTGGAAAAGTTTGAGACAACTAAAACATACAAGTCCATCAGTTGTAAATGTACATAGAAGTGAAACACCTGAACCACTTATTTCATAGCCAGAGAAACATGTAGTCTGTCAACTGCATGTCATTTTCTATAATTTAAAGCCAGCAATTTCAGCTTAACAATAAAACATCCCCGTTAGAAGAGAGGCTGTAAGCAAACCATCTGTACAGTTTCATGACTAGAAAAATGACACATTAAATTCTTTGTTCCTCCAATTTATTATGAAAATGTACAGGGGGATTAACGGTAGGACTTCTGGTAGCGGGCACGAGCTCCAGGTCCACCGAACTTCTTGGACTCGCAGCGACGTGGATCGGCAACCAGCAGGGTCCTGTCGTACTGGATCAGGATGTCCTTGATCTCCTTCTTGGAGGCCTCGTCCACATCTGCAAGTGGACGAAGGTTTAAGGTTATTTCACCAGTTCTTCTCTACACGAAGTGTTACTACTTTCAGTTGTTTTAAGTTATGTTCAGATGTTTCACATCTAAGCCAAAGGGACATTTTGTAACACACCATAAAGTTATGGGCTTGTTCAAATATTACACTAAGAATTTACTAAATTTGGTGAGAATTTTGTTTAGAAATTGTCGTTTGACCAGGTAGTTTCCATAAAACCAAGGCACTCATGTCCCGTACTGCACATTTTTCAGTGCAGTAAACGCTGCTCTTGAGTGATCACACTATCAAAATGTCATGACAGGTTAGCACTTGTAGGTTCAAATGTTTAACAGCAAGTAAAGATTTGAACCTTCTTCTTTTGAAAGCTGTGTTATAGTTTAAAGATTAAATGCTGTCAGCTGTTCCTGATATCCACAGATTTGTAAAATCAGTGATCCATGTATCAATACCATCAGTGAGACCACTTTCATCCTTTAGGGACACAAGTTTGCTTCAGATCAAGAATATTTCAATATTCAATATTTATTTAATAAAATATAAACAAATATTGACATCTACTGCCTGAAATAAAGCACAGGCTCATAGGATACAACTAAATAAAAGTTCAGTTCAATTCGCTCAGACATGTACATCAAGTTTTTTGCACTTAAAGTTTAATACTCACACTTCTGGTAGTAGGCAACCAGGGCTTTGGAGATAGACTGACGGATAGCTGGAAGACAACAACAAAACATGAATTATTATTTTATTCAATAAAATATATTCCTAAGATGCATCAAGTGTCGATAGATAAATTCATCACTCCAGGGCTAAACCAAGAGGATAACTAGATTGCCTGGGGCAACTTAAATGCCAAGTTGAGCTAGTAAACATGGCAAGCGAGTTGGAAAGCAGGGAGAACAGTTTAAGGGAGAACATTGTGTGTAATTAAAATTCATATTTGTATGGTTTCATTTTGTTTCCAAATGTAAAACAAAGCCCATCTCTGGGAGAGTGAGTGGGGATTATAGTGTTTATATTTGATAACTGCTTATTAATTAAAAAAAAACAAAAAACATTTGTACAGGTGCTAGTGAAATGGACTGGCAAGTAGATTTCTGTCCCACCTGCCCGACAAACGTTTAACCCCTACTTCGAATCAACGTTCTGCTTACCGTAGATCTGTGCGACATGTCCACCACCCTTCACTCTGACTCTGATGTCAACTCCAGCAAAACGCTCCTTGCCCAGCAGCAGCACTGGCTCCAGAAGCTAAAACAAGAGTATATACTGATGTCAAGCACACATTTTCAAAAAAAAAGAGCAACAATCCTGGCAATCAGGATATCTGCAGGTTTACGGGTGTTATACAGAAAACTGCCTTGTCCTAGAGCAAATTACTTTCAGGGGCACTGCTATGTAAAATGCAGCAACGCTATCACTTGCAATAAAAACAAAACTCGTTCACAAATTCAAGTAAGTGTCGTAATGTTGACAGCAGATAGGCCAGGGAAGACAGCAGATCTACACATGACATGCCACACTGCCCGACTCAATTACAGATGTTGCAGGTGCTGCCTTCTGTCAGACATGCACCCAGATGTTTTCCACATGGGAACTCACCTTGTACTGGAGAGTGGCAGGCTCCACCATCTCCAGGGGTCTGCCGTTCACCTTGATCAGGCCATTCCCCCTCTTGCAGTGGGCAACTGCTGTGGCGGTTTTCTATGAAAAAAACATTATTGTCAGACACCATCAGACACAACACATAAGAGCAATTTGAATTTGTATTTCAGTCAACTCACACACGTACAAAGTTAAACCAATAAACGTGTCATTCGTTTTTAATTCATACAGTTAGATGATGGAAGAGCCTCTCTCGGGCCATGTGATTAGCTATGATAGCTGACATTATCACTTATAAGAAAGGAGCTGGTATTGATGGCATTTTCAATAAAATATAGGATCTGTATGCCTGTTTGATGAAGCATTGTGAGCTAAAGTAAACCATTGTCATCTTCTATAAAAGTATCAGGAGCCCTGCCACTTTTAGCAACCAGGCTAGCTAGTTAGCCTACAGCGGATCCAATACATAGCAAAACCGACCGGTGGCTAACACGTATAGATCTTTCATTGACTTTATAGTCATTTAGATCGACATTTGAGATTCTACACACATTTCAGTTCATCTTTGAGCTATATCAACCCCCCAACAGTTAAATTAGTCGGGTACATCGCTGTAAAACTACGACACACGGCCACTTCATGTTAGCCACTTTAGCTAATGTACGCTAGCAAGACAGGGCAGCCACAACACCGCACGTGGATTAATTTCTATATTTTTACTTACTTTACGTCCAAAAACCTGGACTGACTGCAAAGGACCTTTAGCTGGCATGTTTCTGAAACACACAGGGCACAACACTTACATTAGAAACCAGTTTATAAGTATGATTTATGCTATTTTAGCGGATCAGGGTGAAGAACATACCGTCTTCAGCTAGGGTGCCGTACGAAGAGACCGACGGGGTTTCACACGACGAAGATCAGGGGCTGTTGCACGACACTTCAGAGCTGCTTTGTGGTAGGGTTTGCGACAGTTGCTCTCGCTCTACCTCCATTTTACAGGTTGTGCTCTTGAGCTGTTTATTTGTTGGTAAAAATCGCACTTTAATAATAGAAAATGGCAATTTCATCATTTTAAATCACCATGTATGTGGTAAACTCATTAGTAATATGCAGATAGGCTTTTCTGAGCGTCTTGAAATGTGTTAAAAGGCGACTTTAGGGTGTCTTTTCCAACAAAAGTAGCCTATATAGTGAGGTCACAAATGGGTTTATAACTTACATCATTCAAAGAACAGAAATGACACTGCTGGAATGTAAAATAAAGTTATTTTATGAGTAAATGGTGCATGAAAAGGTTACCAGATTATGCATCATTACCGTATCCTTCTAATCTGCCAATATGAGGCCTGTTTTCTTGAGTTCAAAATGTATTTTGTTGTCACAAAGCCAATTTCAGGAAAAACAGACAATTCCAGAGGGAAAACACAAAGTCACAGACGAAAACATACTTCCTTGTAGGCTATACTACATCAGAAAATATTTAATTTCATTACCAAAAAACCTATATCCTCTAGGGTTAGGGTTAGGGTAACCCACACTCCACTGATGGATGAAGCTTTAGACACTGACAGCAAACTTTAAGTCCAGGCTGTTGAAAGGATGAAACAACTGTTTTCTTAGGCCTTACAATGGTGACACGGCACATACAGAGAGGAAAGAAGCTTTATAATAACCTCACATCAACTTCTAATGTCACCTTAAAATGTTTTAATCCAACACTACTATATTAATTAATCATAATTTTACACATCATAGTTGTTTGGCCTTTTAGTTGTGACTTCACACGGGAGCCTGTTTTATTATGACAGCAATAACCAAGAGACATCATAACAACTCATAAAACCTCACTATGTAAGAAGAAAATAGCACAATGGTATTTAACAGTGATTATTTCATAATCTAACAATATCTAGCAACCAAACTCTAAACTTTATCTGGAAATAAATAATGGATTTTTACTACTTACAACCTGCAAAGATGAATCGCGTGCGCAGAGGCGGGAAAGTAGCTGTCTAAACAACACGAACCAGAAGAAGAAGCACCACTGTTCTGCTGCCAACTAAAGATGAATGGTTTGGATCAAGCAGCAAAAAAATCATAGTTTCTTTACATGGAAGCATCTGCAGATTGTGATAACCTACACCCAATTTATAAGGATAATTATAAAATAATTGTTTTTTCAACAGGATCTGGTGGAGCCTAATTACAGCTTTATATAATTTATACTTTAGACAAATATTTTATTCTAACCTGAAGGTGTATTTTGTTTGGTAATTGTCATATTAATCCACCCATAAACTGTTATGTGTTTCTGTATTCATGTCTTCCACTCCTCTAAATCCCTACACAGCAGCACCCTCTAGTGTCGGAGGGCTTAATAACACCATTTTAAGTATGACATCATTGCTATCTCAGCTGGGGGCAAGGCTGTATCATCAGCCAGATGCTGTCTGGCAGAGATCAGTACAGAGCACTAATTTCCCCTGCACTACAGCCTGACAGTTTACATGTAAATACACAAACTCCCTGCACCTTGGTTTCATCAAGTCTTATTTTTAAGCTTGTGGTGAGCCAAAACCGCAGAGAGCACGTGGTTCAACGCTGTTCCTGGGCTGAGGAGCTGAAGGGTCAGGGGATTGGAATTGGACATGACATGGGAAAAAGGAAGTGGTGAGCTTTTGGGACATAAAATCATCAAAAATCAAACTGTAGTCCTACACAAGAGACGGTCTTTGATCTGACCACAGTGTTGGACGATGTGACTGGCGTCTTCTCTCTTTCTCTCTCTGTGCTTTCTCAAGATGGATGTGCAGTTGACAAAAACAAAAGCTGTCTTTGAGAGAAGTGTCAGCTTCTAGGCACAGTCTTACCCTGAAAGGAGGGAAGCGGCGGGGCTATTCCTGGGTCAGAGGAGGACTGAAGATAGATAGCTTTTCGGGAATCTGTATACAGTAGCGTGAGTCATGTGCGCGGTGAGCGGTACCTACCTATGCCTGACATTTACTACAGCAGGACTGGTGTTTACAGTGTGAGCCACGGGTGAACAGGCACCTGGCTTCTTTTATTGTCAGAGGGAATGCCTACTCCTGTCAGGGCCGCCTGCTGAGCGTTACTAGACTGGTAATGGTTTTCTAGTCAGATTCAAGCCACAGTGGTGTGCACTGAGCTTCAGATTTAGAGGTTTATGTCAGATGCCCACGATGTTCAATCATCCATCTGACTTCCTTTTTTCAAAAGCACCAGTCTATAAACATTTCACCAATATAATGCTTTCACGTTCTGCTTTTTAATGCCGTTTTTGGCCACTTGGAGGCAGTGGAACAAGCTGCAGACACAACAATGACATATTATAACCTCATAAAGTTGATTTGGTGAATATGTTAGCACATTTTTCAACTGTTTTGGAGCTGGGAGCAAGAGGGGAGAGAGCTAGCTGGTTAGCATGCTACCTACCTACCTGCTACCATGTCAAAATTGCTATTTATTCACATAGAAAACATATTTCCTTTGCATGATGGTCAACTGCGTTACAAGCTGCTTTAAAGTCGCCTCTTCTTTCCTCTTTTCTTACATACATCAGTGGAGAAACAGCTGAAGAATGAGAAAAGGTCCATTTTGAAGCGAGTGAAGACAGACAGCCGGTGTTTGGACCTTTTCCCTAATGCTCTCGAGGTGACAAATGAAGCCTGCTCTGCTGAAGAGTCATTAAATGAAGGACCTAGTCCAGAGCCCAGCCTGTTGTTTTCCGTACAACACTCTCTCTTTTCATTCCCCTTCGCCTTTCAGCTTATGCGTGACAAGTCTGAGGAGTTTTATTAGCCAACAGATAAATCTGAGGGATGTGACTATAGACTGAGAGTGCCAATATCTACACCGGAGTCAGGCAGACAGAGGAAGCACTGTGTGGGGACCCCGGGCTGGATGATAAGATACCAGATAAACTCCTGTTTGTGTTCTGACTGGGTCACCAGTGTTGTACGAAGTACCCAGAAGTCATACTCGAGTGAAAGTAAAGATTTCGTGTGAGAATACGACTTTGATAAAAGTGAAAGTCACCAATATGAATAGTACTTGAGAAAAAACCTTAAAGTATTTGATATTAAATGTACTTAAGTATCAAAAGTAATTCCTACATATACAGTATTTACATGTACATATTGTAAACTACGGGTCGACTGATGTCTACTTATCTTGTGATAATTCAGCTTTGCCAGTAAAACAAATTTTGACTTTGGCTCTGGTGCTGCATGTAATCTGTAAGTAACTAGTAACTAGTTAACAAATGAATGTAGTGGAGTAAAAGTACAATATTTGCCTCCAAAATGTGGAAATATACCTCATGGTACATAGTACAAATACCTCAAATTTGTACTTAAGTATAATACTTGAGTAAATGTACGCAGTTACATTCCATCACTGCCAACAGCTTTAGTTGGTACAGTAGTTATTTTGTAAATGTAATGTCCTGTTCTGGATTAAACCGCCCGACAGTCAATAAAATTGTTAAAATGAACTCCACCTCCAGAGCTACAACAGTAGCTGGTCTGGTGTATATAGTACCTAAAAATAATACTCCAGTAACATAATATTACTTTGGTAAAAGTGAAAGTCACTGATACGAATAGTACTTAAATGAACTAATATTAAATGCACTTAAGTATCAAAAGCACAAGTAAAGTATGTATATATTGTGATGATTGCCTGGCTGATAATCCTCAATGTAACTAGTAACTAGTAGTGTAGTGGAGTAAAAGTACAATATTTGCCTCCAAAATTCAGTGGGGTGGAAGTATAAAGTAGCAGAAAATGGAAATAATACTCAAGTCAAGTACAAGTACCTCAAAATTGAGCTCAAGTACAGTAGTTGAGTAAATGTACTTAGTTACACTCCCTCACTGCGGGTCACTCGGGGCACCTTGTCACCGTCTGCAGAGGAAACATGTTCAGGCCTCTGAATGGTCCCTGACTTCCTGCTCTCAGTAAAGCACACAGTCCGTTTGTGTCGCTACCTGTCAGCTTCATCCTACAAAGTCCAGACCTGGAGTTAAACGCTCTCACGTTACTGCTCTCCTGGTATTTTCATTGCAACTTTCTCCGGCTGGACTGACAACCACTCCGCTATCACATTATAACTTAATCAGATGACACATGGCGGATAAAAATCGTAACATTCTTAAAACATCCCAAAACTCCTTAAATCCCACATTTTTCATAAATCGGCAGCGCTCCGATGCTTCAGAAAGAGATGTAGAGCTTTACAGAAGGAGGAGAGTCTGCAGTCGTCTAGTAAAAAGAGCTGGCAATAAATAAAGACCACACCATATATGTGCATTTCCTCTCCGCTGCCTTATGGAAACACATCACCTGGAGGCGTGACCCCTCGACCTTGTCTTGTCACAGCACCCTGAGCATGAGACAACGCTCCCAGATTTACAGGAGGAGGAGATGCTTGTTCCCCGGCCGGCCACAGCGTCTCATTTGACCATAATAGGCCGTGCGCTGGTTGAAAAAGTGTTGCCGGTAATTGAAGTTTCCCTGAGCAGAAGGAGAAGATCTGCTAAACCCCCGGCAGGAGGAGAGGCCGAGAGGGGCGCGTAACGGGGGGTTTTGTGAGGTATATACAGAAGCGCGGTCGCCGTGGCAACGGGAGAGAAACCCTCTTTCGGGCTCACGAGGCAGAAAAAAAAAAGGGTCTTCCCTGGGAAGCGGGCCCGAAAGCCCCATGAATCTGCAAGTCAAGAGAAATATGATTCAAGGCGGCAGGTCCTTACCTTTTATATCCTTGTGCGAGGAGCCAGAAATAGCTCGCTAGCCCAGTATTTTTCTGAGAAAAGTTCTGATGCACCAATATCCTCCGTTTTATGACACATGTACAGTTCACACTACTCAGATCCACTGATGGAAAGTAACTAAGTACATTTTCTTTTTTCAGGTGCTTCACTTGCTTTTGTACTTTACTTGACTATTTCCATTTTCTGCTGCTTTATACTTCCGCTCCACTGCATGATGGAGGCAAATATTCTAGTTTTGACTACACTACATTTATTTGATAACTTAAGTTACTAGTTACTTTGCAGATTACATCCTGCATGAGAGCCAAAGTCGCTAATTTTTCTAATTTTATTTGTTTTATCGTCAATCAGATTAAAAATACATGCATGTGAACACACACTTTGCTTCTGTACATGATGAATCCAGACAGAATACCCTGGGGTCACTTCTCCTTAATTTGGTTTTTGTCTGATATTTTTAATCTTTGTAATTTTTAGTGTGAGTTGTACCACACTTTCCAATACACAGTCACTGTGGTGAACATCCCTCCCAGTCACCCTCAAGCCTCTCTCTAAGAAACAACAATCCCAAAGTGGTGCACCGACTAAAAAAAGGGGGTTTTCCCCAATCTGGTATAAAGTCCCCCCTCAAGCGAGGGGTACCAAAAATGGTTGCCACTCCCCTGTCTTGCCTGTCGCTGTGCCATGGCAGCAGTAAATATTGATGTCTGCCTGGGTGGACGACAGCTCATGGCACTAAAATGTAGCCCGGTATTGAACCCTGGTTTGGACTTGAGCCCCTTCCATTAATTTGGCTATTTCAGCACGCATTTACCACATAGCAGCGGGCCTCGCAGCTGTCCCGACGCTCTGTCAACTCCCATGTGGCCTTGGAGCCGGGGCCACAGGAATAATGCAGAAGTGAGCGGGCTCAGCGGTGCAGCGGACATATCGTGACTACTCCCAGAATGCAACAGCGCCATCGATATACGCACATTTTTTGGGTTATTGGTGGTACCGAGCAGGTTATTTCTATATCCGGATGTGTTCAAGAATTCACATAAATGACAAATGCAAATGAAAATGCGTAAATTCGTAGACCACTTCACCAGTCTACGACACATCTCTGTTAGTTCGGATGAAGAGACACAACATGGGTCAGTTTTTGAAACAAAAAAAGAGATGTAGGAGGCAGATCTGCAGCAGAAACAGCTGCAAAGCATGTGATGAGGAAATAATACAATCAATTTTGATTTATATGTCGTGCAGAGATGCTGGTCATGATTATTTTTTCTCCTTTTTTTGCCATGTTATGGTTTTTTTCCCCATTTATTCAAGAAGGTGGGCCTTCAGTTTAGATAAAGGTTGCAGACCACCTGTATAAAAGCCACTGAAACACATAAGATTTGAGCTCATGTGAGTCAAACTAGTTGACTTGGTTCGATGTCTGTTGTTTCACTGCGAGCATCATGTGAGATTTGGAAAAGCCCAGCAGCCAGGACAGTAACTCTTCTCACGTTGAAGGCAATTCATCAACCTCTTGGGCTTCATTTGGACTCCACGAGAAGCGATATCCCATCGGATCCGGTTCAAGAAAACAAAATTATTTCATCCCTCTCACTCAAAAAGCCTCATTATGTATCTCAGCAGGCCTGATTGTTTATGGAGCAGGTTGACGGGGCCTCGAAGCTGCTACTCAAAAAACGTTGAATTCATGGAGCTGATCTGGCAGCAGAGCGAGGCCAAACTTGCCAACATAACAGCCTTTCATTCGCCGTTTGTCTGCGCTGTCACGCACGCACCGGTACTTCCCCTCCATCAATCTCACTCAACACACACACTCGGCTCGCCCACACAATCTGCCTCATCGCCCTGCTTTCTCTTGTTTCCCCTCCATCTCACCCTTTTCGTTGTGAGTGTGCGCCTGTGACTCTGGTCAGGGTTCACGTACGAGGCCATGTGGGGTCTGGCTGACTGTAGCAAAGACGTCTTTTATTCCCTCTCTCTGTTTTTTTCCCCCTCTCCGGTGTTTGTATCTGATGGGCTTGTGGGACACTGAGCTCCAGCCCTCCTCTGGCCCTCGACAAACATCTGGGAATACAATGATGAATATGATCGCAGCCAGCCACTCGCATCCCCTCGTGTCTCTCCCTGCCTCCGCTTGCGCCTGCACACGTATTTAAAACGTCGAAACGATGATGAAGTGCGGCCTTGACGACATGATAAGCACATGTTAAAACCTGCGGCGTGTTTCTCTCGCATGAGAAATGATCGTCACGTCACGTCGCCGTCTTTGTATTTTTGGTATGTTTTTAAAGCGTATGATCCATATTGTGTTTCCTGTTGTGTCTTTAAGTCTGTGCTCAGTCACTCTGTGTTACAGGCTCCCAGGGGGAGAGGAGACAGGGCTGGGAAGCTCTGATGGGAAAGTGGGCCAGCGCTCTCAGCCCTCCACTGGAGAGCTCCTTAAAAGGCCTGGAGAGATGATGTCGTGGACTCTTTTCCTTTCTCCCCCCCCCTTTATGTTTTTTTCCCTCCCCTCGTACAGCAGCGGAGAAGCCCGGCAGCGGGAGTAAGAGCCAAGCTTTGGCCGAGCTCGTCATGCACATCAGAGAAACACACGACACTGATGACTTCATTGAGCTGAAATAAGGCCTCCATCCATCAGAAAACCGGGAAGGCTTGTTACGAAAGATAGGATTTCTCGCTTTGGGAGTTATTCTGCCTTGTTGTGCTCCCAAAACAGTGTACGTTTTGTATTTTCGAGTGTTGCAATTGCAGAACTGTGGCAAAGTTCCCTTTTATTTTGCAAAGCAAAAGCAGAAACGAGGCAGAAATGCAATATCACATTGCAGAAGTAGTCTTTTGCAAGTCGCGCTTGGCAGCGAGCAAAACCCTTTTTATTTAGACACTTTTCCGCGTACATCGGCCGGACCTGCTACATCCTGGATCCGAAACACATTAAATAACGGATGTCTTCGCACGCAGCTGCTGGCCTTTCTGTTTCAGCAAGCACGACTAATTCTTTCCATCACAGCCTCGGCGATACGGGTCAAGAACCACTTCATGTACACAATGCTTGTAAGGCCAGAGCAGATCGCCGTGGCCTCCATGACCCCCGCCAACGAGCTGTTGCGTCGGCTTTTCCCAGGTGAGCTCCGAGCGCCTGGAGTGGGATGTGTCAGGCTTGTGTGGGCGAGCTCTTCACCCCTTTTTTTCCCCTCATGAGGCTCCAATCTCCGAGCCATCTGCTGTTATCTGGGGAATGTTCTCCGCACACTTCATGGACATATATGTACCAGGGCTTTGACATCTTTGCTATTTTTAGCGCCAGCCTGCCACTGGAGGTTGTTATAGTGATGTCACGCAGGCTTTCAATAGAAATGATTGTTTATCTTTGGTTACACTTCCTGCCCTCTTTATGTGACGTGTTTGTTTGTGTTTACACATCTGTCAGACTGGATTTTATTTTTTATTTTTTTTCAGTGTAGACTTTTATGGTCAACAGAGACCTGTTGAGCCTGACTAAGACTACAACTTCATCTTCATAGTTCAGTAGTAAAGCTTCCCAAACGTGTTGTATTCTTTATGAAAAACACTCCTTAAAATGATATTTAAAAGGCAAATTTTGACATTTTGACAAATATGTGGGCCTTGCTGGAGCCGGTAGACAAGCTTAAATATGTAGCTGGAGTAAATATGTGGGCCTTGCTGGAGCCAGTAGATTAGCTTGAATACGTAGTTGGAGCCAATAGCTGGTTAGCTCATATATGTAGCTGTAGCCAGCTGCCTGTTAGCTTAAATATATCATAGCTGAGGCCAACTGGCGGCTAGCTCATATAGCCTGTGTAGCTAGAGTCAATAAAGGCAGCCGGCGGTTAGTTTTAAGCAGCCTAGCCCGTGTAGCTGGAGCTATTAGCTGGTCAGCTTAAATATGTAGGCTAGGCATATCTGGTTATCTTAAATTTTTAGCTGGAGTCTGTAGCTAGTTAAATATGTAGCTGGTTAGCTTATATACATAGCTGTAGCCAGCTGGCAGTTAGCTTAAAATATGTAGCTAGAGCCAGTAGCTGGTTAGCCTAAAGCTGAAGCCAGCAGCTTATCTTTGTTATTTTAAAAACAAGTTGTTGTTGTTCGCAACCGTAAGATCTCACCTTTTCACACTTCTGTTTCCATGCAGATTAAACAAACAAGATATAACGTGTGAACTGGTGAGTTTTGGCAAGAAAGACGAGGCTAATTGTATCCTCCAGTTTCCAGTTTGTTTGCCAGACTAAGCTAACAAGCTGCTGGCCGCAGCTAGACATTTACTCTACAGATGTGAGCGTTGTTTCCTCTTGTCTAACTCTTGGCGTATTTTCAAAATGTCAAACTATTCCTGTCGACATCATCAGACAGAGTTGAGCGTAGCCTATGCTTACAGTTCCTGAGAGCTCGTAAAATCAGTTTACCTTTGAGGCAAAAGCCTTGAACTTTGAACATTTTGGTATGTTTCCAGCACACCTGAGACAAAACCGGTGCTGATCCCGTGTGACAAGTGAATCGTGATCTCAGACATGGGAAAGAGGAAGCCACCTCTAGGTGTTTTGAATGGATTAAGGAGACTCTGCAAACACCAACGCCACGTCCCGTTTCCCTCTGCCGGCGCGTTACTCCCACCTGCTTTATCATCCTGCGTTGTGGCTCAGGTAAGAGCAGATTGGAGCTGTTGACAGGCACTGACAGGTACTGACAGGTACCACAAAGTGATGATCAGTGTCAGTCGTCACCTTGTCAGCTGCGACGCAGCCGCACCTTGCAGCGAGGTCCATGCCCGACTGAATGAAATGCTACAGTAGGTCACGGCGAATGACAGTTACTCCCAAAACCCCAGGCTCAGAGTGCCGTTTTTGTCCATGATGCACTTTATTTACATTCCTCTGGATGCATGAGGACTTGTGAATATTGGCGCTTGAATTGCTTTGACCCAATTTCCAGTGGACTCTAAATTTAGAGTACATCAGAAATAGCAGTTTCCTGATCACGCGGCCATCTCTTTCACAAGAAAATGCATTTGCAGTCGCATCAAACACCACCATGGCAAAGTTTATAGATCAGTGGAGGTAAATTAAAACGTGTGGTGCTGAGAAAACATGCAACCTCAACTCTGTTTCCTGTGATTTCACAACCGCCAAAGAATTGTGGTCTAGGTGTCGGTTAGCAGAAATACCCACGCCTTTGATATATTGAATTGCAGTCACACGGCGCTGCTCTAAACCTCTATTACCTGCTGTTTTGCCTCTTCTTAGCAGTAACTGATTGTCCAAATATGTTAGGTAAAGGAATAAATTCTTCATATCTCTTTGCCTCCGAGCTTCGTTCTGCAGAAGTCAGTGCTGATAATACTGTCAGCTGGCTGCATAAAGGGTAATGATCATATGTGGGTGGCTTTGCTGCAAGAGGGAGAGTAGCACAAGTAACACTTGTCTATTTTTAAGCCGCTGCTTGAGGGCTTCCTTTGTGAAGTGTGTGGATGGAACTGAACATCATTTGCTGTATAATCGCTGCTGAATTTTAATGCCGGACGCAGTAATTCAGGTCTGAGATGGACTTGATTTGCTCGATTTAAAGTCAAATCTTGCCAAATTGCCTTTTATGGGTTTTCGAGTGCCGTTCAGAAATCATTCATGTATTCAGAGACGCTGCTGGATCAAATCTGAAAGATGCTAGTCACAGGAAACACTGTGTCTCTTATAACTCGCAGTAGATTTTAAGGATTACAGAGATCGTGGGAGATGAGCACGGTTAGGAAACGAGATATATGACACCTGTTAATTGAGACGTGAACCTGTCTACATGTGAAGCGAAGCGCCTTGAAGTTCTGCCCCATGACAAATGACATGGTCTGTGACCTTTGACCTCGGAGAATGCACCCGCTGGGCTCGCAGCCCCGGGATCATCCGCAGGGTTGAGTTCAGTTCACAATGTGTAAGTGGTATTTAAAACCTGATAGGGGCCGAGGCTTTAAAGACTGGACGCGGCTCTGTTTTTCCGCTCATGCTTCTTTTCATCAAGGTGAATGGAAAATGATGAGGGCAGAAGGTTTCAATAGCTAAATCAAGAACGCTAAAACAGGAGAACCGAACCTTTGAAATGATTGGCTGACGGACTTATGGGAGGATCCATGGATCCAAACCTATGACTGATTTAACCATCATGTACAATAACGATAACCTATTAATTTTCTCATTTTTCATGTCTACTAGGAAGTCTATGCACTTTTTGATATGATTATCAAATGCTCTTATTGCTTAAACATACAATAAGCAACTTATGAACACCATGGTGGAATGAAGTAATGTATTAAAGTTATATTCACCTTATTTTAGTCTTGTTTGCTGACCTCCCTATCTTGTAATTAGCTGCGGCAACCTTTTGAAACACACCGTTAACTCTGCTGCTTCTCAACAAATAATATAACAAAGGTCCAGTCGTTTTTTAGACATTTTAGCGCCGAATTCTTACATATTTACACTTTTAAAGCAACAGTATGTGTCTATTTTAGCTCAAGTAAACCCTGTACTACTTGTTAACTGTAGCATCCTTCAGTTAGTTTGCTCAGTTAGCCGTGCAGTTAGCTTACTCTGCATGAGTAGGACTGGGAGCTTCGGAGCACAGAGAAAGTTTTCGGCCGGAGCTGGCAAGTGGGCAACGAAAACCGGACTCAGCAGCCTCTTTGGACATCATGACAGAGGCGAAGAGAATCGAAGAGGATGTTGATGGAGGAAACTGAGCGGAGAAAAAAAGAGAGGGTGACCGAGCATGAGGCCAGACAAGAGTAAAACTCGGACTGGGTTTTTGTCGTTAATGAGAGCTTCCCTTCTTGTATTTGGACCAGTAGGTAACATTAGCTGGCTTGCTATGTCCTTAAGGCATGTGATGAACCTAATGTACCCTACCTGCATCAAGTGGAAACCAACCCAACTCTAAATGAATGTTGCTGCTGAATTTGTGAGATATGTTCAGAATATCAGCTTCATGGGTTTGTCAACTACATAAGCTCTCTACGTGTCCTCATTACTTCAGTCTACAAAGACTATTACTTTGAAAGATACATGCTAAATTGAGCTAGCTTTCAGGACTATTGATTTTGACCTCCATCTGTTATACTGAAGTCATTTTAGAAAGCGATGTCTTCACTGCCGTTAAGTGACCGATAACTCTCTTTAAATGGATATTTGGGGATGTGACGTCTGATTCAAGACACATAAAAAAAAAAAAATGAACCTATCCTTTGATACAGATCCTGTCTGGTCATTTGTAATCTCGTAATCAGTTTCCATACACGCTCCCCTGCAATTGTGGGTAATCGGCATAACAACACAAAACATGATCATCTTCATCTGGCTGGAACATGATATTTATTTTTTTGACAGCAAAAAAAATTGATGATCTTTTTTTCCATGGCTTGCTTGGCTGGAATGATTCATCTCAGCTTTTAGCACTAACCCATTACAGGCTTCACCGCAGCTCCAGATTTTGGACTATTATTAGCCTCTTTTCTCTAGGAAACAAGGTCACTCAAATAGCCTTGTCTTATTAGGCTGTCACTACTCATTTGGCCCTTAAAGAAACACACATCCCAGAATTAAACGCGTCTGCATCGTACACTTAAGTCCACCGTTCATTTGGACATACCTGGCATAACGTCGTCACCATACATTTTGAATTGAGTTAGCGCAATCAAACATCCATTGTTATCATGCCGGCGTAATGGCCCGGGATTGAAAGAGCAGAATCAAGTGATGCTACAGCCCCTGCTAAGTGAAAGCAACTGCCCTATTTCTGTCTGGGGTTACAGCTCAGCTGTCGTCTGGGAGTAGTTCACCTCATGAACACTCGACCACTCTTCACTATCGACCCTGCCGTACCCTGCACCCCAGTTTTAGGTGCTGGTAGCTCTAATGTTAACAGACCTTCAGACTGCCATGTGGCACAGATTATTTTGTCAAGCCGGTATTTTCTCTAATAACATTACTGATCATATGTGCAGCCTCTCCAACAGGCTTACATCAGCGTTGGCTTCTCCAGCAGGCTAGTATTGATCAATTATGTGGGAGTTATTTTGAATTTAGGCTCGGGTGCCATCCAAAGTTAGGATTCCCAACTTTCAAAATAATGCCCGTATCCTTGACAATGAATATCTCACTACTTTTCACTGGCTTGTTAGCCAGCTCGGTAAAATGGACAAGAAAAGACAGCTGTAAGCTTCAAGGAGTGAGAGACAAAGCTATTCATGTGGCTAAAGGAGAGGATATGCCCATGTATACATTGTCAGGGAAATGCACAGCTAACAGGCTTTAGCTTCTCCAACATCGATAGCCTCTAAAATAGGCTAACATCAGTGTTAGCTTTTCTGACAGGCTAGCACCAACACTGACCTCTACAACAGGCAAACATCAATGTTAGCTTCTCCAGCAAGCTAACATCTACATTAGCTTCTCAGACAGGCAAACATTGATGTTACCTTCTCCAATAAGCTAACAATGGTGTCAGCTTATCCAACAGGCTAACATTAATGTAAGCTTCTCCAACAGGTTAACATCAGTGTTAGTTTTACCGACAGGCTAGTGTCACCGTTAGCTTCTCCATAAGGCTAACATGACGTTAGCCTCTCCAACAGGCTTACATCAGTGTTACCTTCTCAAACAGGCTAGCATCACAGTTAGCTTCTCCTTCTCTTCAATAAAAATTAGCAAAATTTGTCAGTTAGGACGGTTCTGTAATAACTAAATCACTATCCTCAGATAAGATGTTTCTGCCATTCAAAAATCCTCATTGTCATCCTAAACTACTTTCTGTAATGAGGCCCCTGACTTGATTCATGAAGTACTGTGCGATGCTTACCTATCTGGTCCAAATGATTAGTGGACCCAGAGTGGATTAACAGTGCACTAACACAGAAAGAGGAACCCAGACATAAGCATGTAAAGTAGCATCCACAGCTGAGGAGAAGGCCGCAGCGTGTGACCACCAGGCCAGATCAGGTTGCTATTATTAATCGTCTTGATGAGAACGGCCTGAAAACAATCTGCCCCCCCTTCTTTACCCCACCTGCCTTTCTCTGAACTGCCTCTCTGTTTCCCTTTCCAATTGGTTTCTGCTCCTCCACTTCCTCGCCTGACCTTGGACAGGGTCTGCTTTCTCTTTCCACGCTGCCCCTGAATACTTTGACGGTTGAAGCCCTCAGTGACGTTGGACGGGGAGGTGAAGTTCTACACATAGTTAACATACGGTCAAATAGAGGGCCCGTTCACCGGTGATGGACGTAGGCTTGAATCCAGTCCAGCTACGCAATGTGACCTTGGGACATGTTACTTCACGGATGAACTCTTCTAGGAAGAATAGTCAGTCACTGCTGACTCTCACCTGATACCACAGGCCAGGACAAGCTCTCCATCCAGCAGTGACTAATTGAAAGGGGTCTGGAGGGCTGAGCCGGGCCTATCAGGGAATTTCTCAGCATCACTTTTTAGACATCCTCTGATAACATCAAAGCGTGACTATTTCTATCTCCTCGATAGCGCTGCTGTCTGGACCCGTGAACTGGGGAAAGAGATGAGTGTGTCAGCGTCGCAGGCGCCAACGACGGGCTTTGGGTGACACGGGAGCGGGGCGTCTGGCTTCTCTCAGATGGGACTGAGTTGTCCACACTTCACCAGTCACCCCTCTGTGAGTGCTGCTCGTCTGGGTCACCTGCACTGACATGCTGGTGGATATGACTAGACCCGGTTACTGTATCGCAGAGTAAATGAGGGGTTTTCCTGTCTGATCACACTGTTGTGGCTTTTGGAAGGCTAATATCAGTACCAGTCTGGACCGGTTCTGATATCCAATATCAGAATTGTTTTAGGAGACTTACCAACATACAGCATTTACCTTGGAACTGTAGAATCTTTCATTATCAAGCTGAAGTAGCCTCAAAAACAGCATCTGTGTACAAAGTGAACAATACTTAAAACTCTACTCTACAACTCTAACCCTAACGCTAGAGAGCAATGAGATATTTAATATTTTAAGGAACAGTTAATAAAATAGTTTTTTTGTCTAGAGTTGAAGGAGAAGATTGATACGGCTACGGCTAGTAGCCTATTAGCATAAAGACTAGGGACAGGGGGACATGGATAGCTTAAAAATGTTGCATTCTCAAGATACCAGATTTTAGTCTTCATGCTAGGCTAGGCTAACTGGCTTCTGGCAGCAAATACTTTTTTATGACTTAAAAGTTTATTGAATTTCAAGCAACAGCTAGCAGCCTGTTAGCTTTATTTAGTATGAAGACTGGAAACGGGAGAAACCGATGTTATAGAGGCAGGCTAGCTGTTGCTAGTCTTGATGCTAGGCTAGGCTAACTGGCTTCTGGCTGTACACTAGATGTATACTTTTTAATGACTTAAAAGTTTATTGAATTTCACATTTTCACATAATCCCATCAGAGATAATCAAACAGCACAATCACTGAATAACTCTAGACAGGAGAAAGATGAAATAATATAAGGAATAGTTAAATATATATGATATGTAAGCATATATGTTACTGTAACTTTATTTTGTACTCTTGTTTATCAATAATACCCACTCAAAAACTTCATCATCCCTGGAAAAAACACACAATCAAGCAGCCAAGCACCTCCCCTTTCCCAGCTGTCTTTCCACAACACTTGACTCGAACAACTCGTCTTGCTTCACAAACCACACCAGAGAGCGTTCCCTTCGGAAACACTCAATTAAAGCAGTAAACACAAGCTTCCTCCAGGGGATCAGTCATAGGTGCCAAGGAGCTGACAGTGATGTCACACCACCGCATAAAAACACGCCTACAATGACACGACTTTTTTCGGTCTCGTCGATGTGTTTTTAATCAACTCGCTCGGGCACGTCCCGGCGGCCGAATACAAACAGTGAGAGTGCGCCAGCGTAATATTGCGGTATTGATACACTTGAGTCACATCCCAGACACTCTTATCCTCTTGAGGAACGGGAACAAGAGCAAACAGTCATCCGAGATCAAAAGCGGAGGGTAATGAAAGACAGGAGTTTGTCTAGAAGCCTCATGACACATGCACTATGCTGCAAGACCGCTCGAGTAGTCACACATGCCTCTCAGAGGTGATGCTGACAAATGATTTTTTCTCTCTCTTGTGTTGTTTGAAGCGTTTCCTCTGACATCCCCATCGGTTATAACAAACATGCAAACCCTGATTCACCCTCTGGCGTCACCATCAATTAATCAACATTGTGGCAAAAGTCAATTATCCTCTAATATCTTTACAAACACAAGCCTCAGTCAGCTGCATGCCATCGCCGACCTCACCGAGGTAAATACAGCTGCTGAGGGGTACAGCAGGACGCATAAACAGGATGCATTACTGTACGTCCAAGATGTTTGTTACACTGCTAAGTGGCATATGCGGATATAAGAGTTTCCATGCCTTCAGTGCAATAAGAGGCGCCTCTTATGTAACGGTGTTGTTGACAGTGTAGATTTTAAGCGAACACCTGCAGGAACGATTCAAATCCCTCCACTGTTTTTTGCATTTTTGGGTTATTATAGGGGGATGCATGGGAGAGGTGATGGTGAGTTTGAATTCAGCTTTAAAACGGACTCATTTGATTGGATAGTTGGATAAATCTAAGGTTTAAAGGGACAGTACACCCCAAATTAAAAATAATTTGTACCTGTAGCGCTATTTATACATCTAAGTCTTCTAGATGTGCTGTAGAGATGTTTGTCTTCTCTCAAATAACTAAATGGCACTCAGCTTGTAGTGCTTAAGCACCAAAATAAATAAAATAAATAAATAAAAACAGCTCAACAGCAGTGTCTCTCTTTTTTTGGAAATCATGACCAGCTTACTCAAGATCATCCACAGAGCTTGTTGTGAGCAAGATGTACCTGAGATGTGTTTTCTTTTACATAAAGGTGCATTTGCTTTCATATGTGCTACAGTTATAAACACCTCCACGCCGTACACTCAGAGCTGGATGTGGCCCACATGGCCGGCCTTGTGCTGTCAGTCACCGTGAGGTCGGACCTCCCTCCCTGCCGAGCAGCCGCTTACACATCACTTTCCCTCAAACCCTCTTGATAACAACACACTGAAGCCTTCTGGCCAACAACTTCCTGACACCGACGCTGTTGTCGCTCCACCGTCCCTATGACTCAGTGGAACCGCAGTAATTTCCCATGACATTTCTGTAACGTTAAGGATCAGTATCAGCTGAACTGCTCGTCCTCTCCTGCGTCTTAACCTCCGTGTTCTGGCTCAGAGTCTCTTGAGCCGCAGCCCCGAGGCTGATTTACAGCATTTGCGGACAATCAGTTATTTAAATCTGTCTACAGTCAGCGTCAGTGACATGAGGAATGGCACTTAAATGAGAAAATGAGGCTAGAGCGACTTTACACAATGTGGCTCATGGTCACAGTTGTATAAATGTTTTGGATCATCATTCTGTTATTCAGGATGTCAGCCCGAAGTTCAGAAGGTGGGTGGTATCTGATCGAGCACGAGCTGCGTTATTTTCACTCCTTAAAACATATTTAACCCCCAAACTAACATTGTTATCATCTGTAATGACACCTCAGTGAAAAGAAATAAAAGCGGCTGCATGTTTCAGAGCCACAACTTGCGTACGAGGAGGCAACACGGCACCCCCCGCTGCATACACATGGGCGTCTGCCAACAATAACACACGGTGGTGCCAAAATAAAAAACACTTTATGCCTGGCCACCTTGTTTTTACTCCAGGTTGAGCCGGACCACCCCGGTGCTCGAGTCCACTAGACATTCCTCGCACTTCAAGTGTTACCCATCAAATCATTACAGGTACTTTGTGGTAAGACGGCTTTTATTTTCCCTCGGTGAGCGAAGCGTTTTTTATGAGGTGGAAACTAAACATGTTACATATGACATTTGATGCGTTCGTGCGTGGAAGAAAAAGGGGAAATACCTCGAAAATATAAGCTTGTTTAGTTAGCATGACCTGGAATGAAAAGAAAAGGGATAAGTTACAGTTATAAGTCAAGAGTCAGGAGGGGCACGAGTTCATTTTAACCACTACTAATGATAGCACACTTTTTAAAAAGGAGGAATGTACCTCAACTCAAGATACTTGAAGAAAACATTCTTGAGGAAACATAGGAAGGATAAACTCAGGTGCCAAACTCTATTACAGAGGAGTGAGAGAAAGCATCCTGACTGGAAACACCACAAACTGGCACAGCCCAGGACAGGAAGGCTCTGGTGAACCGCCCAGAACATCACTGGTACCATCTGCAGAGCATCAGTGACATCAGTGAAGTGAGGCAAAGGGTACTAGTCTGGTACCCGTCTGACAAAAGATACAGAAGTATCCGCCGCTGTACCAACGTAAGCTGCACTTCAACACGCTACATGGTTGATAATGTGACATTGCAGATAGGTTAAAATATCTTGCATATTTATTCATTTTATGTGAAATTAATGGATGGAGATCTTTCAAACTTTTATTTGAAGGCTTGACCTTTTTCTTAGCTCCAATTTAGAGGGTTGAAATAAATAAAAACTACATGATGATCGCAAAAAACAAAACAACAACTAATATTCTTTCAACACTATACAGTTTACGAGCTGACTTTATTACCTCCGTCATGCATGTTATGTTTTCAGCTGTGCGTATTTGTTTGTTTCTTGGTTTTTCGATCTTTTTGGTAATGATGATGGGTTGAGCATTCATATATTGAACTTAAAGGTGCTATTTGTAAGAAACAATGAAACAATATATTAATATATTCACAAAATCTCAAGATAAGGGCAGATTTGTCTGTTGTTGCAATGTTTAAGCATGTCGCGTGACTCTTCAGTGGTGATGTTGCTGTTTCCATGGTCAATAATGATCATTTAAAGGTGCAGTTTGTGTGAAAAGTTGTTTTTTGTGTCACATTCCCAACTCGTCTGAAAGTGATGCTTTAATACATCCAGTGTCAGTTTTTGTCGAGTTGCGGATAAAACTCAACCAATCAACTTTTCATACAAACAGCACCTTTAAATGATCATTATCGACCATGGAAACAGCATCATCACCACTGAAGAGTCACAAATGCTTAAACGATTTCCAAACGACACGCAAATCCGCCCTTATGCTGAAATTTAGTGCATATACTCATGATAAACGTTGAACTCTGGGTGAACTATGACTTCCTTACGTACCTTAGTGAGATCACAGTCAACAGCAGTCTATACAATATAAAATGAAGCAGAGAAAATATGATATAAATACACATTACTGTATGTAACAGAGCCTCTCTCCCTCTCACTGAATGTTATGTAATATTTTCAAGCCCTCTTGTCTTATTTGGTGTACACAGTCTATAAGGGATTACCCTGCTCACTCTCTCCCCTCACAATCTGCTGATGATGACGTTATACTGCAGCTCCTGAGCTCCAGATCTCGCGAGATTATGGAAAACAACCCAGACGCCCTCTCTCTCTCTCTCTCTCTCTCGCTCCCTCCCTCCCTCCTCCCCGGCAGCCCTCCCTTCCCACGCCCCAGTGCGCTGTGGGATAGTGGCACTATAAAGTATATCCTCTCTCGGAGAAAGATAAGAAGCCCGAGACAGGAGGGGGATGAAGATGGCGGACGCCAAGCAGAAGAGGAATGAGCAGTTAAAGCGATGGCTGGGCTCGGAAACGGACCTGGAGCCTCCTATTCTGAAAAAGAAGAAGACGAAGGTGAAGTTCGATGATGGCGCCGTGTTTCTGGCCGCCTGCTCAAGCGGCGATACCGAGGAGGTGCTCCGAATGCTTGACCGGGGCGCTGACATCAACTACGCCAATGTAGACGGTCTCACCGCCCTCCACCAGGTTTGTGTGTTAGCCCCGCTGTGTGCTTGTTGTCGTCCCAGCCGTTAGCATCTCTTAAGGCGCACATATCGGCTCGCTGCTAGCAACCGCTCGCCCTGGAACACCTGTCAAATGGAAGCCATTCTCATCCCCGTTGTTTACCTACCTTAGCACAGCCGTCCTTTTTTTCCGACGCAGAGTAACGTTAAAGATGAACACAGTGACTGCCCCCTGAGCTTTGCTTATGGATTACTTACACAAAAGCAAAACAGTGCTAGCTGTGTGTGTAGTTTAAAGAGTGCAAAACATATTCGGCGACAAAGTTTTTTAAAAGCCCTTTTGCCTTCCAGGACTACTTTTCCATATCCTCAGTCCGGTGGGCGCAGTCTAATTGCTGAACTGCTGCATTTCTGATTGTAACGTTTGGTCACTTTTCTGCTGTGAATGACATTCAAACTGTGTTTTTTATGCTTCCGTGATACTGTTTGATAAAAGTAACCTCTGCTGTTACGATCGAGTGATGTCAGGAGCTTAACGTTAATGTTGTCATTGATTGAGAGACTCGTCCAGTCCGAAACGAACGAATGGAAACGGTGGCCATAACCTGGCTAGCAGTAAAAGTCGTTTTGTTGATAAACCCTCCACCGCGACTGCGACTACTCTCTGGAGGGGGAAGCAGGAGCTAGCTAGCGTTAGTTAGTTACAACGTCATTCGGTTTGCAGGCTAATGTTGTCCTTGCGAGGCCTTAACTGTTACTACCTTTACGTGATATTCGCACTGTTGACAGCA
Organism: Pagrus pagrus; assembly: GCF_965226575.1. Classification (NCBI taxonomy): domain Eukaryota; kingdom Metazoa; phylum Chordata; class Actinopteri; order Spariformes; family Sparidae; genus Pagrus; species Pagrus pagrus. Next base: position 5,447,934 of record NC_140205.1, on the reverse strand, counting down.
GTGTTTGGCTTATTGGTTAAAAAGTCAAGCTGTAAACAGCGGTAAATGATTTCAGTGCAGTGCTAGCCCCAAGCGGGATGTGTGCTACGTTAGCAGGATAAGCTAGCTGTCGTTAGCTGTTTTGGAGGTTTAGCTAAGGTTGATTCATTCGTTAGCTAGCTCGAGAAACTACGTCAGCGGACACCCTTTTGTCTCCAACTTTGACTTTTGGCTACTGTGGTGTTGTTGGTTTAACCAGAAACATGTGTGTGTTAAATTCTTGGCTATGTGGCCGGAATGTAAGCGGTGCTAAGCTAACTATTCTCCCGCTAACTAGGGTAGCTAACGTTACGTTTACTAGCTAGCCCCTGTACTTTGAAAGCCAAATAATGAAAATGGCAGCTTGTTTTTTGCTGTCGTTAGTGAGTAACGTCAGGTGCTATCATATGTCTGAGGCTTTATGAAACCAAGCAGGCAAAATGTCTGAACGAAAAGGTTCATTAAACACCAGTCGAGTGATTGAAATATTATAGAAGCTAGTAGGTGCGGTTAGAGAAAGAAGATCCCTGATGTGACAAAGCTGGATTCAGTGATGTTTACTGTACAAACAGTAGATGTGCATAACACGACTTCATTGTAATCTCTAATCAATATGACAAGGTAGTTTATGGATTCATGTATATTGTCTTCTTCTCTGCAATACCCCAGATGTGACATCATCTCTCCACCATTTACTGTTAGGAGTAATACCTGGGTGATGTCAGTAGGATCCCTTTTCAGATAGAAACATCTGATGTGATTATTATCCACTAGACTTCTTTCCAGTTGTTAATGCATATGGAGTGAGTTATATATGTTAGAGAGTGAAATTTGACAAAGATCATTGTCTGGATTTCATGTGTGAGTTATCTACCTTACATGACATCGCTTCTACTTTATTATGAACAAATCAAAGTTGTTGTTGGTGTGTACACGGTGTCATTTATTGCATCAGCAAGGATGCTTTATCCATCTTTTGTTTTGGCTGGCAGGTGCTTAAATGATCGAAGGATTAATGAAGGAATTCTTACATTAAATGTTTAATGCTAGCATAGATTTGCAGTGATGTCACCTCATTACTCATGCCCACATGTCTAGTCTTTGTAAGCCTCAGTACTGCTAAGTGCACCACCTTTCTACGTGGTATGTTTGTTGTCCAACACTTTACACCCATTAAAAGTTTTAAAAGCAAGTTTTCTGAAATAGGTAATTTGCTTTTTCTTTTGATGATGAATTGATTCTCGCCTGCGTGAATATTTTTCTCAGGGTTTTATTAATGGCGTTGTTAAATCCACCGTTCTTTGTGCTCAGAGTCAGCTATAAGTAAATCTGGAATTAGCAAAGGCCCCCCTGTGCAAACTCATTGGGTGGAAACGTTGCCTTTTTTTGGGCTGATGTCCAGAGATGAACTGGAGTGAGGAAAGAATTTGATTCGCAGTGCCGCTGTCCAGACCTAACCATCTCTGGAGACGAGAAGCCAACGTTTGTATGCGTGTGTGCTGTAGGCCAGCATGTGATCCTGGAGGTTTGGGTCTTTTAAAAAGGAGTTGAAGGAGGCCGTTAGTGTTTAAAGGGCTAATCCTAAAATTGCAGCAAGGTCGAGCTGATGTCGGCTTTCTTAGATGAAGTGTAGAGGAGATGGACAGTCAGGGTCATCTGTTGTCTCCTTGATATCTTTGTCCTTATTCGTTTTAGACAAATCAGTCCAAAGCAAGCATGGCATCATTTTGATGGTTATTTTTTTTGCAACTTCCCTTTTCTATTGAATGTCTGACCTTTGGCTTTGTTGTGAAGTGTGTCATGTTGTTACATGAGGACTCATTCCTCACTGGGTGCAGCGATATCACTCCCGAACCCTGGTGACCGGTGCAGGGGTTATAAATACCACCGCCACAAGTTCTCCTAACTGGGTTTCAGGAGATGATACTAAGTTTGGGTATGAGTCACAGTCTGTAGCTCTGCTTTGTAGTGCAGCGCTGGCGTAAATCTCACATTTGGGTGAGAGGTTGTGTCTTTTACGCGAATCCAAGACCTTCTGTCGCTTTTAAAAATGACTTGTTGCAGAAGGACTCGTAAACATGTTCCCTTCTGTTGTTGTCTCTATGATGCGCTTCATGATGAAGACCATTACAGGCCCCTTTGCGCCTTACGGACGTTGTTATGGATGAGTTTCGGGGAATTAACGCATAATTATCTGTGACATGATGCATGCGAGAACACCTGCGACTTTGTATAATTTCTGTGATGTGATTGACCGAGACAGATTAGCTCGCCCAGACACAGGCCGCATGGATTCAGGTGAACGGGGGGGTCCAGCAGACAAAGTGGAGATTCCAGATCTCGTCGGCTAAACTCGTCTCCGAGGGTAGCATTCCAAGTCCTGTCGCCCTAGCCCGTGCATTCCTCACATGACAGTCGCTGGAAACCATGGCAAAGAGAGAGCAGAGCAGACATTCCTCAGCTGTCACCTAAACCCCTCCCCTCCAGTCGCTCTCCCTCTACCCTGCCTCTCCCCATACAATGCCCATGCCCAGCTGACTTCTGCCCACTGAGCTCCATCAAGGCAATTAGCTGGAGGTAACCAGGGCTTGTCGCCTCACACAAGAAAATCTCCACGCTGACCCTCACCTGAACTTTTTTTTTTTTTTTCGCTTTTAGCGACCGTGGCCTTTTCTGATCCCCAGGACCGAGGTGACAGGACTCAGCTCAGCTTAGCATGTCAGCGTTGGGTATTACAATGCCTGTGCTCTGTTGACATTACACACCCTCATTATGGCCCTGAAGTCTGTGAACATTATCTTGCACTGTCTCCATGACAACGACTCAGGGAAGGTTGCTAGTCACTTGTGTTGGTGGATTTGCATGTACAGAGTGGGAGTTGCATAACCGACTGAAGAGAGAGAGAGGCAGAGAGAGAGTCTTTGGCAGCGTTCAGCAGGTTGAAAATGAGAATCAACTTTATGAATCTTGTAATGGAACAATTACAGAGCATGTGGCGGACGATGGCAAGGTGGCTGTGTTTCTTTTTCATCCAGACCGACATCAGTCATATTAACACATTACATAATTGCTCCGGATCTCACTACAGCCCCAGCCCTGAGTGTCTCAGCTGTGGCTCGCAGTTGGCCTGTGAGAGGAGCAAAAAAAAAAAGAAATGCCGTTGACATGTTCCCGTCCCTCCTGATGAAGGCATCACGGCATCCTCTTACAGACCCCCGAGCCCCTCGTCTTTCTTCCTGAGGGAGAAAATCCCTGCCATCTCATGTGGAGAGGCCGAGACAGGCAAAGCATCGCATTGCGTTGCGGATCTTCCCTGTTGCTCTCACCTGTTTTGCTCGCCCACACACAACCGAGATGCAGGTTGGTGATTTATCGAGGCTTAATCCACAAAAATCTGACAGGCCTCCTAGTTTTATAATATGCCTGCATAATAGCTCCCAGATCTGATGACTGTGAGATAAAGACTACCTACTAGGAATACATATTTTGAGGGTGAGATGGAATACACAGTGCTGTTTTCAGTTTTTCAGCACATTGTGGGGGTGTACAGCATGTGGCCTAAAAAACCTTTAGGAAAATGAGCCCAGATGACAAAAACAATGCTCTTTTGCATGAAGGCTTAATTAGAAACCCTGCTGATATTTGTTGCATTCATGTAAAGAATTGTAAATCCACTGCTTTTGTGAGGATAATCAAACTCAGGTTTTCAGGCTTTCAAATGGCTTCATGAGAGAGATGCAGGGTGCAAAATTTAACTTTTTGTCCACCAGGCAAATGGTTAGTGTATGTTCAGATTTACCAGCCAATCAAAAGATTACCTTTGTGGCTGGTGGGTGAAGCAAATCTATCAAACACTTGCATATTTTACCGGCAATTGGCTTGTGGCTGGTGCTTATTCTGTGTCCCGGAGATGGCTTTACTTTTCAGGGAAGGACAGATTTTGTTATCACACATTTGTTGTTGTGAATAGCATGATTAGTACTTTATATTAACTTACTGTCCAATGTAAAAGTGTGTTTTCACTGGGTGGACACGCTAAATTCTGCCTCTTTTCAGGCGCAATCCTATGATGTGTGTTGAAGTAAGGCAGCTGGCGTGACAGTACATCCGTCTCTGTTGAAGCGACGCTCTAACATCATTAAGCCGGCGCTGAGTTTGAAAGAGACTGAAATAAAAGATATAAAAACGTAACTACCGTTGAATTTTCATCGTCTTCCTTGTTGGTTCCCTGAGCCCCGTCTGCTGCCTGATAGATTAATGTCTACTGGATGAAGTCTAATGAAGTACATGATCTGCTGCTTTCTGCCGTTCCCTGTTTTTCTGGCGTGTTCGTGATGAATAATGTGACACACAAGAAAAGAGAACAGAAAGGCAAACTCATCCACTGGCAATGAAAGGAGTCAATCACCTATTTTTAGCAGGTCTGCCCGTGTTTAAAAAAACCTGCATATACACGCTAATTTTGGTTTAAAATGGTCTTATGGCCTGTTCTTTAGACACTGATATATGAGCAGCAGGATCTGATAAGCTGGAGCATTGCGTGTTATGCAGTACATGGTGTTCAGAAAGGACTACCTGTCTTGTGTAGAGCCAGCATGTGTGTTTCTTTTGTTGGAGTCATGCAGAGAACTCGTCTCTCAGCTGCTGCACCTATGATATAACCAGCTGTAGAGTTATTGGTGGGTGAATGGGCTTAAACTGCATTAAAATGTTTGTTTAATGAAATAAAAATGTGTTGTCGGGGATTTTAGTTATTCCAGTGTTTGCTGCCTGACATTTAATGACCGAACTCTCTTCAGGCGTCGTGTCAGACACTCATTTTAGTCTGCTTTCACATCACTTTTCTTGCACAGCGTTGCACGAGGCTTCTAGGTTCTTTGTTATGTCTTAAGGCCGTTGTACAGTAGCAGCTAGTCACTCATGCATCTCTAACATAATGCAGAATACATTAAGATGCGACTTAATAATTCATGGAGTGGAATCTAGACGGTCTAGATGTTATTGTTCTTTGTCTAGCAAGAAAAGTCAACTGCCATTGCACCTTGAATATGATTAACCATTGTTATATTTTGGTATTATACTTTGGCTAATATTTATACTAGATAATGCTAATAACACATCTTTTGATATTTCAAAACTTGGTCTAAATCAAATTACACTGACTCATGTAACTTGCTTCTGTTCAGTGCATACAAGAGACTCATCAAAATCTTTCTTTATTTAGCCTCTTGGTGCCTTTACCCATAATTGTAATGAATTATTAGTTTCTCAAACACTACCACAGTCTTGAGGGTACAGTAGAGGAAATATTATTGCATCATGACATAATTAACCACATGAAACAAAACAGGTCTTGCAGAAGTAAACTGTAGCCATTATCTACTGAGTTCAAACAGATGGCAGGAGCAACATTAGAAAGACAAGATAGAAAGCATGTGTGGATCAATATGGATTAAAGCCAGCCAAACCTTGACACAACAGCAGAAATGATAGTTGATAGTGGACAGTGCAGTTTGATTTAAGGAATGTTCTCATCATGTTTTCTGCTCTGCTTCCATTTAAAAAATCTGTCAGCAGCTGCTTTTCACGCAGTGGTTGCGCAGCGCTGAAGGTGTTAAATGTGTGTTGAACTTTACACAGCAAGCAACAACAACTTTGGGTGTTTGCAATCAGTGTAGTTGTGCTGTAGATGGACTAATGTAAGACAAACATGACGCCCTGAATTTAACTTTATACATAGAAGTATGGGCCGTCCAGTGCAACACTGAATTCCAGTCTGCAGTGAATCACATAGCTGTATCATAACATCAGCGTGGTTGATGACTGAGAGCGTTAATTTTAGAACAGGAGCCCCGGAACGTGCATATTTTACCTGTGTATAATTGGCAGGTCCGTCCTCGTCATGTTGGCCTCGCTCACCGTCCCATTCAGCCGTTTCTACCAACCCCATAATCAACAGCAGGAAGTCCTTGTGGTGGTTTGCGCGCCAATGCTGTGCAACATGCCAGGTCGACTGCTCATTGTGACACGTCAGTGTTGTTTCCTTGTACACTGTCATGAGAACATGTATGACTTTTGAAAATAGATGGCTTCTGTGTGAGCTAAATGGGTCGGAAAGTTGGGCGCGACACAACTGAAGCAGAACGGTGTAGTCGATTAGTAAAAGGTGGTTTCTTATTGAAATAAATTTCACGTTGTTGTGTTTAACAATCATTTACAGCAACTGAATGGAGCATGGCAGGGTAAATGGATACTAGAGCTGCGACGATCAGTCGATTAATCGATTAGTCCATGAAAAGAAAATTAATTGCCAAGTATTTTGCTAATTGATTCATGGTTTCATTCATTTTTAGAGCAAAAATGTGAAACATTAACTGGTTTCAGCTTCTTAAATGCAAAAGATTGCTGCCTTATTTGTCATCTTTGATAATAAACTTCACTTTGGGCTCTCTGAAGTTAGACTAGACATGATGAAAATGGCGGTGAGAGATGGCCTTTGTTTCTATCTTACTAGGTTTGCTGAAAGGTTATACATTAAACTGTTAAGCTTATAAGAAAGGACTCGAGAATAGTATTAAAAACCTGCATCGCTAATTTGATTCCGGTCTGGGTGGATCCTTTGCATCCCGAACTCAATGACACTGCTGTGTTAATGCATAGTGGGGATAAAACGCCAGAGGCGTCCCCACCAGAGGATCTGGAGCAGTGAGGGTTCTCTGAAATATTTCAGATGAGCGTTGCTGCAGGTTGGAACTGGTTCACCTGGGGTCGTAAGGAGAATTCCTCAGTGGAGAAAACCTGCTGCCACGTATATGCGCTGACTTAACAGCAAAGCTATGGACACGGACTTGACCTTGTAATCATGCGTTGTCATAAAATGGCAGTAGTGCTGTATATGAATTTAGAAAAAGAGAAGTTGATTTCAAACGCAAGGCTGCCGTCGCTTCCTTTCTGCTGAATTTGTTTTGATGAGATCAGTGTGTGTGACTTTGACGGATATTGTCACACATACATGAAGTTGTAACTCATCTTTGTACTGTGGAGCAATTTGAGAGAAACCTGCCAGGTGCCAGATTAATGTACACCACTCGCTTTCCTGTCTGCCCCCACTTTTCTAAGCCTCGCATAGTATTGAACTGCTGTGAAATGTTTGTGGGATGACTTCAGCTTGTTTTTTTTCCCACCCCGTGGCACATAGTGTCTGTCTTCCACTCAAGCCAGGTCTTCTCTAAGCCATCCCGCTGTTGTTTGCTTGGCGGCAGTCACATGCCTCACGCTGAGTGTTTTTTATGAGCTGTTTTTGAACTGAAAACACCTGGACGCAGAGACTGTGAATTCCTCATTGTCTTACAGAGCAGCGGGTACAATTAAAGCAGACTGTGCATGTCCATTTGTTGTCTGTTGAAGGGTGAGGTTACATTCATGGTCAAAATGGCTGCATCTTCACAATGTACACTTTGTGTTATTGTTAAGGCAGAAAATACAGAACCTGATATCGTAACACTATCAGTCGGTTAAGTTATTGCTCATTGTTGCTTCCACCTGTTACAGAATACCTCACTTTATTTTTTAAAATGCATCATAATATGTATTAAAAATAATGCTTGTTCCGCTATCTGTAAGAATAACATTGTTCTGATGCAACATTGGCCTTTTAAAGCTAATATCAGACAATATATTGCTGCGTCTTTAGGTATAATACTCTTCCCTTACACTTGATTGGCATTGATTTGTATTAGCGCTGATCCATGAGTGGCCATGTGATCAAAAGAAGCTGCTGTTTGCTGCGGTGCTACCCCATTACTGTTCTTGTGAGTAAGCGCATGCAAGTGATACTGTTCCTGCAGATAAATAGCAGTGTCAGTAAAAGGGCCTGATCCTTGACAGACTAAGTACTTCTTCTTGTGATTCAGATGGACTTACATAAGTATGGCTTCTGTGTTTGCTAGAAGCTAATGTTCTTTCTGTTAGTATATCTGTTTTGTTTGAAATGATACTGAATGGTCAAATGTCCCTCACTGGAAGGAATATGAGTGGGCTTTTACTGTGATGCTTTTGTTCGTCATAGAAAGGTAACTTCAAAACTGTGTGCAAAATAAGACACGGTAAAATAAATGACTGAAGAACATCATTAAAGCAGCCACAAACAACATTTTATCTCCGTGTTTTATAGAGCAGAAACGTCCGGTCACTGAGTCCAATCAAGCTGAGATGTTAATAGACTGTAAAATTAATTATTAATTAGCCACGGCCACTCGGGCAGCTGTATGAAGAACAAAGAAGTCATTACTATGCAGCGTTAATAAGGCGGTAAAATTACGATTCGCAAGATGCGGGCCCTCTGTGTTTTATAAGTCATGCTGAGGTTTAAAAAAAGAAGTAATTCTGGTCTATACATTTTGATGATCAGCACCACTGTGCAGGAATTTCATTCAGTGAGTCATTGATCTGTGGTTAATCATAGTTTGATGATTAAACACTATTGATCTAGAGTTGATCTGAGGTTGGTGCACTTTTATGTCACACTGCTCATATTGATCATGGCTATCCATCAAATAAAGAGCGTGCTTAAATTTGCATCCATGCTCCTTTGTGTCTGAATCAGGACAGTAAAATCATTTGGAGGACATTAAAAATGGATGCCCTTGCGCTGCGTTTTCAGGCCAAGAACTTGAGGAGGAAGGGGGGGGGGCATTGCTCTTCTTTCCTTACCGAGGTGGTGATGGTAGGAGGGATCAGGGTGTTGGAGATTTCAGGCCAGAGAGGAACAGGAAGTGGCTGTTTATTTTTCTCATTTCCTCTTTGAGGCTCCACTAGTGAGCCTGCTTCTTCCACTCCCTCTGCTTTTATAACTGACAGTAGCCTAAGACAAATGTACACATATTAAAGTACACAGATATCTGCGCTTCCATGCTTAATAAATGAGCCGAAACCAGGCAAAAAAGTGTACATTATCATCTTTTTTACAACTTTTATATGAGGAGTGGTGCGTTGTTTTTTTTGTTTTGTGTTTTAGCTGTGTTCCAATTTCTTCGAAGTGCTTTGAATATTATGAGCAGAAGTTCAGTCCTGCTGTGGACCACAGTTCGGTCGAAACAGAAGAGAAAAATCATCATATTGACGAGTGCAATTTCTAATCAAATGTGCACGTACAGGTTTTTGCTCCAGTTGTTTACAAAACAAGGTCGCACTGTATTCATCTCCTTTTAGTCCGCTCAAAACTGTGGCATTAGCTTTGGTTTTTCGCGTGACTGTGTGCGAGCAGTTCAGCGTGAATTGTGTTACTCTGTTGACGATCCATATTTGTGCTGGTAATGGCTATAAATTGGTAGCATGCCTGCGGGGCAGACCCTGGCACCCACACTATCCATTTAACCTCCTGGGTTCAGAGCTTGTTGGCGTGAGTGGTGACACAGTGCCAGTACACTGGGGGACGAGGGGAGGGGAGGGTGTACTGTGGACCATTCTCAATGCCTCTTTAGTAGACTGACTGTCAGTGACTGCTGACTGAGCTATCTACTGTCCTCCGTATAGCAGCCTCCACATAAGGCTTCTATTATATGGAAATATCAACAGAGGTTGTATTCTGCCATCTCTCCGTGGCTATCTGACCTCTCTGCCTCTCCCCCCTCGGTGCCCCCTCTCGCCTTTGGACCCCTCACATGGAAACTAATTTGGCTCTCAAGTGGGGCTATTGTTTTGGCTGCCGAGCGAAAGCCCAAGTGAAACATACAGTTACAATCTCGCCGGCATTTTTCCCCCCTCTTCCTCAATCCTGGTCTTCTTTTTCCATGGGAATCCCAGGGCCATATATGGTCGTCCTCAGTAGCAGCAGCAGCAGCAGCTAGAGCACTGAAGGCTGTGCGTCTGTGTGTGTGTTAGTGCGTGTTAGTGTGTGTGTGTGTGTAGTCTGGTTACAGCTCCCAACAGGGCTCATCTAGTAGAAGGACCCAGCTGGTCGCCCTGCAGCGCGCTAACCCTCCCCCTCGTACCCTCTGGCCTCATGAACCCTGCCAATAGCACAGGAGCTGTGAGCTCTTTGTCTCGGGCGTAAACACACACACACACACACACACACACATGCGCGCACACACACACACGCACGCACACAGATGTACACCACCTTACAGAATGAACATATAATATAGATTCACTAATCCTCATGTAAGCCTTTTTTATTCATGTCTGGATTGTTGTATTTTCAATATATTTTTTTTATTTATACACCACATCTCTTCATTGTCTGGGCTGATCTCTCTAACACACACACATGCATGCAAACGCAGACACATAACGCACTCATACTTACATGCAGGCGGTAAGAAGGAATTCCTTTTGTGGAAGTGGCTGCGCGCCTCTGAGCCAATGACGTAGCTCGTGAGGAGTGGCCAGAGCGCTGATGCCTGAAGCCCCAAGGCTAGGAGTATTACTTATCTGGGAATTTCTCCACTGGTATGTTAGTCCAGGGCCTCGCTGCTTACTGGTTCGGTGGTTGCAGTGAGAAGTTGTATTTCTAGAGGGAGAGGAGTACAGTAAGAGAGCGAGAGAGAAGTCTGTTGTGCTGCTTTGTTGTCCATACTGTTGCTTCATATGGGAGAAAACCGGTCTTACCCTTTTAAGACAAACAAAAAAACTACTCCTATGTTATTAAGCTTTATTGTGGATGCCTTGAGCACAAATTCTGAAAGCCAACAAGCCTTCCTCTGTCTCCATTTTGTGCACGCACTGTTTGAGAAACCTTACACCATAATACCTAGATAATGTTTTGGCTTTTCCTGACAGATACTAGAGGGTTTCAGCCATCATCCATCTCACCACAGAAAATTACAGCAGTTTCACTCCCCCCCACATCACACAAAGAAGAAAACTAGAGAGGCCTTACTGAAAGCGCCAGACGATTGCAAGGGACGGCAAAAATTAGCAAGTGGAGTTTGTTTTTATGAGTGTGTGTGTGTGTGTGTGTGTGTGTGTTAAATGTGTTTTCTTAGAGGGAATTGTAGCAATATCACCTTTCGTTTCCACACGCCGTGTTTTTTTTTGAAGGACGCTGTGTGTCTTGTGGTCGTGTAGGTGCTTTGATCCCAGCCAAAGTCCTGATCACAATCGAAGTGAGAGTGACTCAAGCCTTTTGCGGTTTGGGGGTTAGAACAGCTGTTTTAGAGCAAAACAGTCCCCTCAGTCGCTGTGGTAATCTCTTGTTCTATTGCTGTTGTAGTTATACATTCAGTGAACGTAGCATAATCCAGACATCTCCTCAGAGAGTTTTTATTTGGACTGTTTATTCAGTTGGAAGTTCAGTTGTCCTCATGAGAACTGTTGACAGTGAGGTCTGTGGATTGTCCTGAGGAATCTGGACATTGTTTCTGAAAAGACGTGTCTCTGTTGAGTTGGGAATGACAGCATTCAGTGATCGAGCACCACAAACCAAATTCCATTCACCACCATCAGCAAATAAAGCCTGAACCTTAACTATGCGCAAGGGTAGACGCCAGAAGGGATACGAGGGTGAAAATATAGATATAGCCTGACCACACTGAGCTGAACTCGTCACGGATGATAGAAATGTACAGTATGTCAACAATGTTGAAAATTATGCTCAGGGCAACACTCAGGCATGCTCGTTGCTTTCCTAAAAAATTTAAAAATTAAACCATGAATATGTTTTTGTGTGTGTGCCAAACTTTTGGAAAGCAAGGTACGGACATGTTGATCATTGTCGCCTCTCCACAGACAATGATAATGAACCTTATGTATAAATATGATAGAATAAGGTAGAGAGCAGCATAATTGATGCCGTGCGTAATCCTACAAAAACCATAACATGAAATCCTGTATGAATGTGGCCTCTCTGGTGCAGTAGTCTATTTCAGCATTTTGAGAATATTTGAACTTGAGAAGTTAACTGTAGTGTTGCTTTTAATTGTGTTAAAGGCAACAACTAACAATTATTTCCACTGTTAATTAATCTTCTGATTATTTTCGCCATTAATTAGTTAGTTAGTCCTTACTTTTAAGAAGCTGGACCTTTTTTGCTGAAAAAAATTACGAGCTCTAATTGTGTTTGTGTGCCTGTATTTGATGTGATGTGTGCCGTATTTATGGCCCCTTTTTCTTCACAGCCCACAGTCTGAAACTGATTTGATTTGAGTAGTCAAAATATGCCCTCGTAGAAAGTGACCATATTTGGCTGGTAATAACATGCCATCAAAATATACCGCAGCTGCTTCATATGTCTGATATTCAGTTTACATTAAGTCTTGATGAGCAGCTCCATCTGTGATACCCACTGATGGTTCTCATGACATTTTGCTCCCCTGGCACACCGCTGTCAGTCACGGGTGTTATCATGGCCATGCACCATTGACATTGTCACTGAATGGAGAATAGCTGCTAGCACAGTTGGCTTAGCTGGCTGCCTGTGCCACTCTCTCAGCAGCAAAACGTGCAGCAGCTTTCTGCAGGGTGCTTGAGTTGGCCATCTGAGGGTGCTACTAAAGGAAGTCAAGGAGGGGAGGGGTCTTCAAGTGTCTCCTTGATGTGGAGTGCTGCTAAATTAAGCTTGGGGCTCTCTGCACGATGGCCCAGAAGATAATCAACCAACCTTTTTATACACACACAGTAGCTGTACCCCTTTACTTGGGTGTCTTAAGTGAAGCATGTGGTGCAACATTTTGGTTTGTAGATTCAAATTTAACTGAGCCTTGATTTTTATTCAGTGAAAGATTTAAATTATCTAAAAGTAATTTTAGATGGAATTCATATCGTCTTGGAAAATTTACAGAGGATTAAAAAACATTAATTTGAGTTGTCTGTGTATGGCATATTCTCGCCAAACTGTGTCCGGTATTCCTTTATGCTAAGTCCAGTGTGTTTTAACTTATATTAATTAGAGACTATAATTAGTAGCAGTGTTGCACGCAAATATTCGTACTAACAGAACATCTTTTTTACCCATAAAAGGTCATGAGAATCTCTTCAATAGCAATTAAAAGTCATGCCTGCAAGAGGTTTAAAAAAACAAAGATGGCGCCTCAAGATGCTCCATTAAACATTAGTTTTTTTGATGTTGTCTCTCCTTGGTTTGCTCTTTGCGCTGCCTTCGGGGGCTATCCGAGCAACCCCCGCGTGCTTTAAAATGAAGTCTTTTCTCTATTTATTTATGTTTCTTACAAAAGCCTGACAAGCCCTGAACCCATGTTCCCTTTTTGGCTTTGTTGTCATGGCAACAGGCCGGTCTCCTTTTCTTAGGTGCACGTCATGGGTACATTTTTGGGCCGGCTCCGAGGATGGCTTAGCCCATCTTCTTTGCGGTGCTAGCAGGGAGTAAGGCTTGAATTCCTCTATATTATTTCAGGATTAGACTGGTGCATATGATGGACGCCGTATTGTTTCTGTCCTAATCTCATCCATATTTATACCCACTGGCTTGGGAAGGTTTATTAAGTTAATCTGCTGATGGGGCCTATAATCAGCCCCACGCCGGTGCAGTTAATTGACGAGCGTGTGAAGTTGGAGGTATGTATATGTACCCGCTTTACGCACCTTTCTGTCTGAGGAATCTGTCGGCCAAGTGCAGCTTTTAAAACCTTGTCTTAATACGACAAGTCAACATGAACAACCCTGACGAGGTATTTGTATATATTCAGAACTTATGACCACTATTTATCTAGCAAGGTTCGGCCTGACAAACATTTCAGTATTTGCCCATGCTAACAGTATGTTTTCCAGTTGTAAGGCCAGTATGTTTATTTTTATTTTTTTGGTATGTGTCATGTCGCCTTGGGGTGCTCTACATTAACTCTGGCTGGCTCGGCAGGTTTCTCTGTCCTGTTCTTTCATAAAGTACCACTTGAGGCTTGTTCTTTCTTGACAAATACAGGCTGACCGTCCAGTCAGTGACGTCTGGCTGATGTTTATTTTAATGTGCTCCTGTCGGCATCGGCTCGTAAACACAGAAGACTCTTTTTGTCATTTAGAGGAAATGTTTTGAGCAGTTGGTAGGGGACAGTCCTGTGTTGTGAAATCGGATCCCAAGTGGTCCGTCACAACCTCAAGGATCAAACGGGCTCTAGTGAAGACACTGCATTCCTACCATAAGCATAAGATAACTTTACAGCGCTGTTAAATATGATGAGATTCACCTCATGTAAAATAATTTCCCTCTTCAGAGTTTTCTCCCACTTAGTCTCGGTGGAAAATTGCCAACTTTTTTTAATGACGCCTACTTTCCGTGGATTATAGATTTTCATCAGATTGGACCTTTGACTCCCGTTGATCATGGTTCAAGTTTTTCAACTTCAATTAATTTCTAATTAGAGATTAGTGATTTTCACTGCTTTTCTTGCCCCACTGCTAACAACATCCCACAGAGCCTAATGGATAAACAGAGTTTAATGGACATTGTGCGGCCTGCTCCTGAAAACAGCTCTATAGACCAATCAATTGGAGCATCCTGTGTCCATTGATCAGATTAGTACTTGATTTTTTTTCTTCTGCTGTGACGTCAAGTTCCCAGAAGGCTCAGTTTCCATTAGAGATGTCCTTTTATCGGCAAGGACTCATCTTCTGCAGCGACCTTGGCTTACTCAGGTGTACTTTGTGTGATTTTGTGACTGTGGCAATGAATTAAAATAATACATGCGCTTGTGGCGCTCGGTATCATTGAGAGAGTCGTGCGCAGTCTGGAGAAAATACTCATCCTGCAAAACGTTGTGTAGACAGCTGCCTTTGATCAAATAAATTAATGGTTATCAAATAACATTTCTAGTTGATTTGTTTATTTTAGTTTCTGAAGCACTTTAAACATTAACTCTTTGCAACTTTGTTTTGTTTAAACCAGTGAATTTCTCACAATTTCTTTTTCAGTATGCTGTGATTTAAATGAGAAATCTGCATCTTATTTCTGTTTAATATTACGAAATGTATTATTGGGTGCATTGAAATGTATGTACTGGTGCACCAGTGCAACCAGTGTAAAAAGTTAGGCTGAAGCCATGGTGCATATATAGACCATTTGTTGATGCATCAAAATCAGGATTTTTTGCTCCTTAATATCAGCATCTGCCCCAAAAATCGTGTATTGGTCGCGCTCTCTTTATTTCATGTTTTTTTACTCTTCTTCAAGTGTGTAGTGCCATCCATCTTCTTGCCTTCGTGCTTGTCAAGGCCTCCTCTCTTCTCCCCCTCTCAGACACACTGGCCAAACAGGTTTAAATGGCAACGTGTCTGCGAGTGAGTCATTACGTGTCTGAATGTTTCCCTGTGAGCACAGCACAGGTCCTATATGTCATTCCGAGGCTGGTTATGATGCGTGGGACAGGATAAAGCTCACAGTGTTCTTAATATAAGTTAAATGAAACCTCAATTTCCATTTGAATCCACCTCCTGTACTCTGACTCACTCACACTGCCTGCTGTCATATAGAAAATATCGGCTTTTAGATTTTTATATATATTGTATTTAATGAACCTTAGAGGTGAATTGTAGTGCAATGTGTGGTTGCAAAAGTCTGTACTGCCCCCTTGCATTACTGCTCTTCTCTGCAGATCTTGTCCGTTAGTTGAGGACTGAGCCTTCCATCACCATCAGCACTTTCTCTCAACTATCTTCTTCTTTCTGCTGTCCCTCTGGCCACTACACTACAGGCTGTCACACTGGCACCTGTCAGCCACCGACAATTACAGCCATTAAGGGATTACCTTTGTTGGGCTCCAGTAGCTGCTGGGAGGAGCCAGCGGAGGGAAGGTGACGCACTGGAGAGGGAGGTCACATTCAGCACTGCGTTCGCCTTAAGGGGCTTGTTTCCATTCTTAGAGAGAGAAGACTTTGAGGAGATAATGTGTGTGTGTGGGGAGAGACTGAGGGGGAGGATTTAGATGAGGGTATGGAGGACAGTTTTCAGATGAGAAGCAGAAAGCTGTAACAATCCTCTTTTTTTCAGCAGTCACAAACGAGAAAGACCAAACATCAGCCTCACCTCACTTGACATCTTCTGTTAAAAGTCGTACTTGAACACACCACAAAATCTACAGCAGTCATCTGAAAACCTAGATGCACATTTGTTTTGCACATGCTCAAAAATAAATAACAAGTCACTATTTTGTATTTGGATCCAAAAAATAAAACGGCACACCGTTTTTCTTTTCTTTTTATATTGTCGTCATCTGCGGCAGTGAAGAGAGACCGTACTAAAAAGGTGGAGCCACTGATTCAATAGGCCTAACAGCCAGTTGGACCGCTCACTTTCACTTAATGACTCGAAGCTGTCAATAATAGCCGATCGGTGCCTCTTGTCTTTATTTCGAATTCTGCGGATAATGGAGAACAGGCACAGCAGCCTGTAAATAATAAGCACCCACCCTCCTGTACCCAGAACATGGAGTTCATCATCACTTGATAATAGATTTAATGCGATTGCTATCAATATGATGATATACAAGGATTGTCCATTAAACTTGACTATCCTGTTTAGAAGTCTTGGGTGTCCCGATACTTAACTTTAAAACCATGAACCACATGTCTGCCTTTGTTGACATTACCAAATTACCGACTTGGATGGGAACCACAAGCTGCAATGTGTTGAGAGTGTAGCCACATCATTTGACGTCTAGCTAACAAACCCATGAGGGTGACATTTCATTAGTGGTGAGAGCTGCAGCACTTTCAAAGAAACATCTTGCCTTGTCATCTGCCCTGAAGCAAACTTGGATGAACCCAGGCTGTAAAAATGAGTCCATCTGCACCTGGAGAAACTCTGTGCCTTAGCACCCACACACAACCAAATCACATCATGCGCACACACACAGTCAGATAAGCTCAGCAAGGCCTTTAGCAGGCACTCTTCAGCTCTGGCCATGTACGGCACTGTAAACGGCCCAAATTTGGACAAGGATTCCAGCCAGATAGTCGTGTGCCCTGAACGTGAGGCCGCTGTGTGTTCATGTGTATCTGTTTCCCTTGTCAACGCATTTGTTGTCATAGCAACCTCAGGAGAGACTGCGAGACAGTCCAGGCATGGTGCTCAGTGATGGGGGCAAGGGGATTAGGGTGGCAAAGTTTGGTTTTCATATTGCTAAGTGGTAATTATTGTGGATTTCAAGAATGTCTCTATTGATTATTGACTGTCAGTGAGTGTGACCCCATAGATCAGTTCTGTTGAGCATTTAGCTTAGCATGTCAGATAGCTGCAAAGAGTTCCTGTTTTTCTGTAAGAGGACTTTGTTTCTTACCAGTGCTTTGCAGGCCTCTTTGATGTGAGGTAACTTCTTAACCTCGGGGCCTCTGTGTGTCCTGAATGTAAAGTGCTCTGCAGGCTCTCCATTGCTGCTTTTCCTCTGTCTTGTTCTGGATGTTGAGCAGAAATGTGACCTCCTCGACAGCTTGCTCCCTCTTCAGGCTTGTGGCCAAGAACAGTTGCTGTTTCTCTAACTCACTCACAGTTTTATCAGTAAAACAAGATTACAAAAAAAAACTTACAAAAAAAATTATTTGATCATGAACACCCAGATGTATGGGAAAAGTAAGTGTTCCTTCTTTTTGGTCAATCATGTTTGTTCTGCAAATCGCAGTGGTTAGTGGTTAGAAGTATTGCCAAACAGTAAGAAGGTCCCGGGTAAACTTGTCGTGAGAAATTTTACAGAACTATTCCCAACGCAGACTTTTTTAAAAAGTATTTTAGAAGGGGAGGGTGTACTTAATTACACTAGAGACAATAGAGAGGAGACAGGAAATGAGGAAAGGGAGGGAGAGAGATTGGCGACGACATGCAACAAAGATCCATGGCCAGGCTTGAACAATGGGGATGTTGCGATTACATGTCTAATAACATAGTGTAGCCCTTTTAAACCTAAAGACTGTGTATATATAATACAAAAATAATGTACATTTCCGCTTATACATTAACCAACATTTGACTAACAAGTGCTGATTAGATGCATAACGGAAACCCAAAAAACGCCCACCCTGTTGCATATTCTGCCCCATAATGTGGGTAAAATCACAACATCTCCCACATCATGCGTCAGAGGTGGTTTTAAATTAGATCTCTCCTACTGCATCCGCTTTTTATTTCTGTGGGTATCACTTTTGTTTTCGCTGTGTTGTCAGTCATATATGGTTTGCTTGGCTGCACTGAAGGGTTTCAGAAAATGGTTGTATAACCTAAAGGATGGTGAGGGAAAATTTGAGTGGTGCATACCAAGCGCCCACATTGTTGTCTGAGTGTCAATGCATGATATTGTTGTGGGTGGTCTGCTAGTTTGCAATCCAGTGTCTTGACTTCTGCTTGACTGTATGCATTAATGCAGTTGCATCAGGGAAATAACACTGGCTGCACCACCTGCCCTAGTGAGCGTAGTCTTTATGTGTGACTCACTGAGGTATTTTAATGTTGAGTTTGAATATCTTTACTTGTATTCAGACGTTCCTTAAGGCGCTCAAATTTCCCTCCACACTCCTGTCCTCAACCAAGAGACTGGTTTCAGATCTGTACCCCCAGTGAGTGGCGCATTATGTTTAGGATTGATTAAATGAAGAGGACAAACTCTGGGTGCAAAATGTGCTGGCAAATAAAACTGTTCCACTTTAGCTCGACCACAGATGTGGATTTAATCGAGTGATTCATCAGCCGCTGCTCAGTGTAACAGAAGAACGTACGGTGTGTGTGCGTGTGTGTGTTTGTGGTTATTTCGGTGGTTGATTTATCACACTTGAGAAAAATATTTGGCTAGTGTGCGAAGCAGACTTTATGAGCAAAAGTGCTTTTAAAACGAGTCCTCTTAGTTTTTTTGCATTACGTAGCAGCCTATAGGCGCAGCACCTCGATGCCTCCATCAGCAGTACTACGCTATGTGGTATTCCAGGCACCCCGGCTATGTGGAGGCATTTTGGGAATGCTCCGGCTGCCAAAATTCCCCAACAATTCTGGAAACACGTGGCAATCTATCAGATGCAGTGCAATGCTCTTTTCGTGCAACTTGTAGTGCAACATAGTCACACAGGGTAGGTCACGCTCCCTTCTTATTACAGTGGCCTTACTCCCCTTTTCTCTCTTTCCCTCGCAGGCCTGCATAGACGACAATGTCGACATGGTGACTTTCCTGGTGGAGCATGGAGCCGGCATCAACCAGCCTGACAATGAGGGCTGGATCCCCCTCCACGCTGCAGCCTCCTGCGGATACCTAGACATAGCAGAGTAAGTACCCGGAGGCCCGTTTACTCAGTTTCTAAGAAGCCGTATCTGTTTCATCGTGTCATTTCTGCAAAGTCATCCTTACATCCTGTGTTGTAAGACTTTTTTTTTTTTTATGTCACTGCAGCACTTTTCAGTCTCAAGATTGTGTGAAAATATCCTGTCCAGCTGGTGCTTCACAATCGCATTTGAATTGTCGAGCGCAAAGTGACATTAGGCTGCAGCTGAGGTCTGCAGTATCACCTCTGAGCCCTCCATTAGTGACCTGTGTCTTTGTATTGGTGCAAGCAAGATTGATGTGTCCTCAGTACGGCTTAATGAAGTGCTGTATGCTCAGAAAATGGGATTTTGGTCTTTTATGAAAATTTTAAAGTTTAAAGACGGTTCACCCAAAATCAGAAATGCATGTTGTAGTGACATTTATCCTCTAGATTGTTTTGGTGTGAGTTGTCGCGTTTTGAAGATGTCTGCCTTCTCTCAAGTAAAACAGAACTAGATAGCACTTGGTTTGTGGTGCTCAAAGCACTAAAGCACTAAGTCCTTGCCAGAAATCATGATGCAGTGACTGAAGATAATCCACAGACGGTTGTGAGCAGTTTCATGTAGGAAGTATTTATTTTCTACTGAACTATTCCCGCCAACAGTATCACCACACATTAGGAAGCGTGCATCTACCCATGGATGAGAGAGTCTGCTCATGAACTGTTACAGTTAACTAAACTGTAACATTAGCCAGGAAAAAAGATAAACCGATAAAGTTTGCCAGCAAAAATAAATATCTATCCATTTTCTGGTATTTTATACTTTCTCTCTACTACAGTTACTTGCTGACTTAAGTTACTGGTTACTTCAAATTATTCGGTGTTGAAAGGCTGTAACTTGTGACATGTTACTAATCAGATCGTGCTGTGTGACGGACATTAAGTGAGACCACAGAGTGGTGCATTTTCCAAGTAATTAATTTTATTAGCAGTCGTATACAAAAAACAACGAACGGCCAGACCGATGATCCGTCCAGCCTTACTCTCGTCCATGGGTTGATGCACACTACCTTCTGTGCGGTGATGAGGAAAGATCACGAGGATAAATGGTGCTACAGAAAAAAGGGAATCTCTTGGGTTAACTGTCCCTTTAAGGTTGCACAGCAGCACTCTAGTGTCACGTATATTGCTATATTGACATTTACATTGTTTGACTAATTTCCTTGACTGTTTGTGCCATCCTCAATGGCTGCCAATAAGCTGGTGTTTACTTAAGAAATGCCTGTGGTGCTGTTTCAGCTAGCATGCCAGAGCCAACATGTCAAAAGCGATCATTTTCAGTTGCACACACAGTTCTTGTCACATTTTGACAGAAGCCGCAGCCCATCTGATAGCTCAGACACACATTGTTGGCGTGATGTAATCAAATATGGAGAGATCATTGTCAGCCACTATATCTGGATTTGAGCTCTAGAGTTGCACTCTAGTATTTTCTTGCCGCTAGTCCTTTTCAGGTAAAAAGACTACTCGCAGGGCACAGAACACAACACGGAGATGTTATCAGAGGATATTTAAACAGGCTAAAGAGGGCTGAAGGAGCTCAGTTGTACTCATTGTTCAGGATATTGGGAGTGTGCTTTGACCTGCTTTACTTCTGTGTTACATTACAGGAACCTGGCTCCAGATTTATCCCTACTGTTGATGTTTTCCCAAAAAGTAACAAGTGCAAAAGGCCGTAGGGAGATGCACACATGGCTTATGTACAAATTAGTTGCCAGGCAACCTTCTGCCTGGTATTAAAGTCATAATATAATTGCCCTTTTGAACAATAATGTGGAGAAATTGTATCATTAAAATGTCCACACAATTTTAGTGTTGTTATCTTCCCAAACCCAGATGGTCTGTGTCTAGCATGCCTCATGAACGCAGCATCAGCACTTGGCTAATATTGCAGAAAACAAGACGTTTTCTGTTGTCACATAATGAGTGAAAAGGTCAAGTGGTTGGCCTGCTAGGGTGACTAATGGAGACATCATGTCATAGAGAGAAACTCTGCGAGCTGATGTGGGTGGTGAGTTCTCAGTGGGCCCATTTTAATCCCAGCACCCTCATTCGCAGTAACGGGAACTCCAAGGCAGGACTGTATCTGTAAGCCCCTGGTGTCACCACAGCCATCTAATGGTAGGGTTGGTTAAGAATCCCACAGAGGGACTCTAGACCACAAAGCAATCAAACCTAGCAAAGCTGACCCAAAATAGTCAGAATAGAAAGTCCAATCAAGAGGATATAAAACTTTGAAACGTAACTGCAGACAGTCAGTTGCCATTTGGGGGGGAAGTCATGAGCGCGGAGCCTGTTTCATGTGGTGTGTTGGCCCTAATGAGAAGGGCCTGAGTCTCACCGCAGCTTTAATTGGAAGCAGCTGAAGTTAAGATGTTGAATGGTTAAAAAGGTCCTGAATCTGTGCTGGTGAGAGATAAAGAGGTAAAGGGTTAAAGCACTGAGTAGCCTTGGATACAGTGTTGGATGCTTATTTTGGTTGACTGCTATTATTTATAGAGCGTTTTATGGTTCCACTCGGGGTCTGTCATGCTTTCAGATGATGAGTCTGTTAAGGCCTTTGCAGACAAATACTGTTCAGAGATGTAATTTTCATTCAATTTGACTTAAATCATCTGTGAAAGTAAAGATTTACACTACAGTAAGCGATGTTTTGGTTAAATCCTCAATCAAAGTCTGAGGATTTTTTTTCTTTTCTGAAGGGAACAAATGATGGAAATCTTTGTGTGATATAAAAGCTATCAGTTATTACAGGTATACTCAGCATTCTTGTTTTGTTTACAGCATACTCACAACTGACAGATGACCCGGCAGATGACGGCGCTCATCACACTGTAAAAATGTTTTTGTGTGTGTTGTGACAAGCATAAGTTCTGAGGATTTGCCAAGATTTTCCATTTCTATCTTTCTGTTCGACTTTCTATTCAGTGAAGAATGGCAACAGTTAATCAATTAATGAAGTTAAGCGTTTACAAAAGAAAAACACCAAAATTCTCTGAGTCCACCTTCTGAAAAGGGGAATATATTTCTGTTTCTTTACTCCTCCATGACATTAAACTGAATATCTTTAGGTTGTGGATGAAACGACACAACTGAGGACATCATCTTGGGCTTTGGGAAACAGTGATCGACATTTTACACTATTTTCTGTTATGTTATAGACCAAAAAACGAATTAATTAATAGAGAAAATAATTGAAAGATTGATGAACACTGAACATAATTGTTATTTGCAGCACTAATCCAGTGCTTCTTTGGATATTGATGCCTTTTATCAATAACCAAATATAAGGGATCCTTATGAAAATCTCCACGTGTTTATTTTTAATTTTTTTAAATGATTAGATATATTGTAATTAACACTCAAATATTGATGTATGTATTGGCCTCAAAAAGCCAGTATATTAATCTTACAGTACTGCATCAGCAGTTGCAGTACTGTAAGATTAACTGACAGTAGTTTAGTGTAAAGCTCCAGAGTGTAAACATCCATGGCACACACCTGCCACTCCTTGTCCAGACGCCTCTTTTTCTTTATCATTCAGGTGTGGCATGTTCACTATGTTTGCTCAGCCTGAGGAAGACCCTCTGCCATGTAAACAGTGTGTGACTTAGCCGCCTTAAGTTTCCAACACTCGTCATTCGCATCTTACTTATTTGAGCATGTACCATGGTTATTTACCTTTGTCACACAGTGTTTGCTGACACTTAATTGTGAGTCAAACGCGGCGCCAAGTTTTAAGATTGTGCAACAGATAAGAATGCATTTAATTTTTGTAATTAGTTTGATTCATGGAGTCGGTGTTATTTGGTCTAGAGGTATCAGGAAGATGTGACTGGAAAAACCGGCGATGCCGACTGTGGTGTGGTGTCAACTAATTTTGTCGCTGAACCAAAAACAACAGAGGTCCTGTCCTTCAACTGTTTCCTCATCAGTTAAAGGAAGTAACAGTTGCTTTTACATCCTTTCCTTTTCACCCTGTCAAAGGCGGCTACAGTTAGACTTTTGAGTGGAAAAATCAACTAGACTATTTCAGTTTATGCCAAAATGTTAGAATGATGTTTATATGAATATGGTATTGGCTCAGACACTAAGTGTTTGTGTGTACGCTGTCGTTGCAGGTATCTCATCAGCCAGGGTGCCAGTGTAGGAGTTGTGAACAGTGAAGGTGAGACGCCTCTGGACATTGCTGAAGAGGAGGCAATGGAGGAGCTCCTGCAGAATGAGATCAACAGACAAGGTATAGTATCACAGACATCTTGAACTTTGGACAGCTGCTACTGAGAAATCTTCTTTCCCAACGCCACCTTCATAAAACATGAACTACAATGTGAAAATGTCACAAGTGGATTTAACCACGGATGATATACTGCTGGAAGTTCTACTTCTGGTTTCTCAGTCAAAACAATAAAACCACATGTGTATTTCATGCATGTATGAGTATGTTGTCAAACATATTCCGAGTTCTCAATGAGCACCAGTTACCTGATGTTTTTCACTTGCTTGTACGAGATAAGCGATCCAGCTGAGTTGTGAGCACTCGTGATGATCAAACTGAAAAGACGAGTCTTTCTATTTTTGGCCAGGGCATTCTTGAGATGATGAAAGGCCCTCCCCTATGGTGAGAGGCCACGCACAGACGTGTTAACTGGCCCGGGGCCAGAGGGGTGCTCCTCAGCTCACATTCACTAATAAAGGTTGGCTGGCTCCCTCCTCTCTGTGTAAAGAAAGCTTTACATTCTCATATTTACGACATTTGTTTGCATTTGCAGAGAAAAACATTACAATTGAGATCATTGATTGTTACAGGAAGGGGTGAATGCAACTCTTGCACAGGTGGCCAATCATGTAAGCCTTGCTGATACATGCATCAAACAGCCCTATTAAAATGTGTACGATAAGCTTGCCCACAAGGTCAGAAGATGCACAGTTTCCATGTGATGCATTAGTGTAAACTGTCTAGTATCTTTGGCAACCTTGAGAAAAAATGGCTGCCTCTAAGCTGTCAATCTCCCGAGAGTCATTTAAGTCAAGGTCCAAGTGTCTGAAAGCACATGCTATCCACTGATAATTACACTCAGAGGGCTGTTTGCATGTTATGCTCCTTGGCTGTGTTACGTAATGGCGGCGAGACATGCACCCACCCGAACCTCAAGCATCTCGGTCAGCAGCAGCTGTCAGCTTTGATTTGCCCGTGCCTGATGGACGTGCTGTGTGGTTGGTAGCATTCACACGCTGCCTCCTCCAAGATCCATCACTGACGGACGCAGAGCCAAATCTGCATCTTCATTCAGCACGAACATAGAGCCAAACTACTGAATACTTTGTCATAGCGTGGACGTTAGGTGTTCAAAGTTGAGCCGTATTTAGCAATAATTAATGCATAAAACTCTTTTTGGGATAAAACTCTGCTGAAGAGTGAATTAGCAATGATCCTGGCCTCGGGACAGCTGCAGACAATCCACAGCTCAGTTCTCTATGCTAGAGGTAGCAGGCAGCATTATGCAACGAGCTGTTGTGTAACACTTCTGTATGTTTGTAATGTGATTTTCTCCCCTCAAAGAGATACCAGTCATGGGGTTAAACTTGTTAGCAAGTGGCCATGGATTCCGCTTGTCAGGGACAAAACCTCTCGCGCCTCTCCTTGACCCCGATTGGGTCAAGTGACTGGACAGCCCTGTCGCCCTCCTCCTCCCCTCCTCCTCCATCAGCTGCCTCATGATGGCTGCTGCTGCCTGTCCTTGTAATAGACTGCAGGTGGATAACATCACAATGTTTCTCTGTCCCTGGTGCTGAGAGGACAAGGAGGTAATTTGGATCAGTAGTTTCCTCTCAGCTCAAAATAAAACTTTTTACTGTTGTCCTTTCTATAAAGCCAGTAACTATACCTTCTGCTGAGGATCTTGTGCTTCCCTCAGGGTAGATTGATCCTATAGATATTTCATTCAGCTCTAACAGACATACAGTAGGTATATTGTGCGTGAGTTGAAGGGGGAGGCAAGTCCTTTTTTGGTCTATTGGATTTTCTCCTTATCTCCTGAAATGCTCAGTTAGAAGATGTGCTGTTCTCTTGTAAAAACTCAACTTTGAACCGCTGCCAATTCCTCCACTCGGCTCTTGTTCTGTAGTCCTACTTAGAGGCCATTAGGCTCCCTGCTTTTTATAGACGCAGTGTAGGCTACTTCCCAAGAGATCACAGGGACGTTGCCCTACCTGGCCAGCTCCCATTGCCTACATTAACTGAGGTTAATTTTCCTCTGTAGCATATGTGCACTGTGTTTTCTCTTACCTGTCAAGTTGGGGTGTGTCTGTCTCACCTTGATTCAATACAGTTATGCTACGCATATGGACCCTGCACTTTATGCTCTTTAATGAGCTTGGTTGGTGGAATATAGCAACAAAATGTTCGACACCAAAGTGTTATAAAAACGCTTTAAAAATGGTCTTAAATTAAACTCTGCAAAAACCCTGAAAACAAGGCTGAACACATATTAAAAAGCCATTTTTTGTAATATTATGCAGTTTTGTAAAAGTCTCAGTCTGATGCTTTAAATCATGCTTTTGATTTAAGTTTTTATCACATTGCTTTTTGGTTACAAAACCAAGTTTTTGGTTTTTGTAGCCTTGAAAGAATGTGAACACATTTGGATGGCATTTACGAAGTTACTGCTTCACTGACCAACCAGCCATAGTGAGTAAATGGTCCAGTTTCTGTCCTCAAGTCACTCGGTTTTAAATGAAACTTGAAAATCCAGTCAAACGTAAACTCAGACACTGAGTCATCTTCTTCCCATTTGGTTTCATTTTCTTGGACCTCACTTCACTAATCCTCTTAATGAGCAACATGTCCAGTTTTAAACAATCCAGTCGCCTTGGTCATTTGGAAAACGGTTGGATTTTCACTGACTTTAAAGGCTTTTAGACCATTTTAAAAAATGTACAAGAGCAACAGGCTTGTCGCTTGTGTCAATTACTTTGTTTGGGATTCTAGGGTCCTGTTCTACACCAGGCAAGGGCTAAAACACTGGTTGAGGCCAAACCTGCAGACACAGATGGCCTCTTTCATTGGTTTAAAAGCTTGGGGCAATCTTAAAGCTTTTCCAGGGTGTCAGGAAATGAGTGATAATGTATCCTTGGGAGTAGAACAAAAACCTATAAGATCAGCTGAAGTTTTGGCTCCAACCCCAGAGCACTTCTCGGATCACTGTTTATGTAGCTCAACACAGTTAACGCTCTGCTGACGAGTCAGCGACTCGTGCAGCAGTGCATTTCAGACCGTCTCGTGTTCCAACCAGGTGTCAACAAGACAATACAGGCCTGTTTTCACTGCTGCACCACATGCAGCTTATAGCTTAGACATATTGACCCACTTAAACCAGCCGAGGCCTGTGTGTTTGCAGCCACTATTTCATTTTCAGATTGACAGAAAATTGGCACAGAACTGTTTGCTGAAGCTGAACAAGTGCTTTACAACACCCTCTAGTGTTGACAGAGGTGCCCAGAATAATGTAATGTATATTTTTCCAAAGGATAACGTTAATACACGTAATGAAATAAATCCCAAGCATTCACATTCCTTACTCTCGATGTAAGACAGGTAAATCTCATAATAATGACTAGATATGTTGCCTTCTCCCGCCTCCATTCTCTGGGTTCAGTGTTACAGCTGGCAGCTTGTTGATAAGTAGTAGGTAATCCTTCAGTGCCACTCTAACAGTGTCAGTCTCCTCTGTCACTCCCAAGGCGTGGACATCGAGGCAGCCCGGAAAGAGGAGGAGCGGGTCATGCTGAGGGATGCCCGGCAGTGGCTCAACAGTGGCCAGATCCAAGACGTCCGGCACGCCAAGTCAGGAGGAACGTCGCTCCATGTAGCTGCTGCGAAGGGATACGTCGAGGTTTTAAAGTAAGCGGTGGTCTTCACTTTACAGGTTGTAGAGCTGTGTAAACTTCTTTCCATGTTGCGACAGCTCATTACATAAATTATTTCCTGTATATTATATAAATACTGTTCATAGTTAAGACAGTGGTGAGACCTAGCATTGCATTTTTTTCCTCGTTAATGCCAAACATATCTTGGTCTCTGCATCTTGTCAACACGGTGTTCTGACGTTGTCTCTGTCGGGTGTTAATATGGCTACGCTGCTCAAGGATAGGAACTGCAGCCGTCTGTCCATCTGGTCTGGGAAGCCAGCCAGCGAACTCTACTGCCATAGATAGCTCTAAGCTCTCCGATGTTCAGCTCGATATATAACACAGGGATCTAAATGCAAAGTTCATACAAAGTCTTGAAAGAATATGCTTGAATTTGAACAAAGCCATAAAATGAGTCTTTTTGACCATTTCATCTGACTATGATCTACTGTAGGCAAATCAAGAATTTTGCTCTTTAAAAACTGTACAAACAAGCTGAAATCTTAGTTTTAAAACTTGCCAGCCTCATTTTGCTCTCACAGATTATGTGTTTTGGGGGCTGGATTTTTATATCTCATAAATCTTACCTGGGGTTACAATGCTGCCGCTCTTCTAAAAGCCTGTACCCTTGCATCACCTCGAAGGATTAGCTTACAGATTCAAATCTGATTGTGACTTCAAAGGAAAACTGTTTTTTGTTTCCCCTCTCTCTCACACACTCCCCCACTCCTTCTTTGTGCAGGCTTTTAATCCAGGCAGGATATGATGTAAATATTAAGGACTACGATGGCTGGACTCCTCTACATGCAGCAGCACACTGGGGCAAGGAGGAGGCATGTAGGATACTGGTGGAGAATCTATGTGACATGGACCTCATTAATAAAATGGTGGGTAACTGGAACTGTCACGAGTCATGTCTGGAAGTGTAGAGCAATCCACATTTGAGGTAACTTTTATTGTGCTTCTTTCCCTCAGGGGCAAACGGCTTTTGATGTAGCAGATGAAGACGTTCTGGGTTACTTAGAAGAACTACAAAAGAAACAAAATCTGGTGAGTCAGCGTGGCTGCTACTTGTAAGGACTCATACCTGCAGCGTCAGTGATGGATTAATATGAGTGATTTTTGTTTTTACTCCAGCTGATGAGTGGCAAGAAAGACGTTAAGAAATCTCCTTTGATTGAAACAACAACCACCGGGGACAACAACCAATCACTGAAACCACTCAAGAGGTAAATAGCTCGATAGATGGTGAAAAATAAATCAATGGAAGCTGTTTTCTAAATTATTAGGCACCTGCAGCACAAGCATAACTAATTAAACTTGGTTTGAATGATCTGTTTTGTATCTCTGACTTGTTTTCTGTCTTGCAGTTTAAATTACTGTACTGCACGTAATCTGTAGTTCTGTTTTAAGTGAGTGAGTGTTTTGAGTTAAATTTGTGTGTTGCAGCAAAGAAACGCTGCTTCTGGAGCCAGAAAAGAGCGCCCCACGCATCGAGACCTTAGAACCGGAGAAGGTGGATGAAGAAGAGGAGGGGAAGAAGGACGAGTCGAGCTGCTCCAGTGAAGAAGAGGAGGATGAAGATTCAGAGTCGGAGAATGAAGCAGGTACTGTGTGGGAATTATTTTAGACTTCTCGTGTGGTATCAGTAAATCTGAAGCCAAAGCATTTATTGATTGTCAGGTAAAATACTCGTTATCACAAGAAAACAAAACTTTGTTTGCTCTTATTACCTAAAATGTCGACAGAGATCAGCAGTGCAATGCCACCAGGCATCAAAGGCGTCTTGAAACTTAATTTTAAGATGAACATTTCATATTATTTATCGCTGCACCAGACTGTAGTTCAGTCTTGTGCCATGCAAACACCCACTAATGTGGGTAGTTTCCTTTGCCGTTTCCTTGTGCCAATTCCTATTCCTGCCCATTCTCATGCCTGCTCTAACACATCAGCTTTAAGTTGAGCGCTGTATCTAAGGGATAGGCTCCCTTACAATAATTAGCCATAATCATAATACCCTCATATCAATCCACTAAGGAATATTCTTACAACAAATAGAAAAGTTAGTACACATTCATATGCGCTCCCCCAAAGAGGAGTTTATGTATGTAATGCCCATATCTCCAGAAATCTCCCCTCTGTTATCTTGTGATAACGAAATGATTAACTCTTGATCTCAAGATAACTTAAAATCTCTAATGCATTTGTATTCTTCACTGAGAGTGTTCTAACTTATATATTAATTATTTGTTCATTAAAACAACTCTTTAACTGTTTTCCTTCTTGATTCCTCCAGACAAGAGCAAGCCTTCAGCATCCGTGAGCAACAGCACGACGCCCACGACGACCAGCATCACCGTGTCACCTCCTACTAGCCCAACTAACCAGGTGACGACCCCCACTTCTCCAGTAAAGAAGGTACGGCCTGGTGGATGAGTATTTCTCGTCCCACCCCGGGCAGACCGCCACCACAGTACCATCATTTAAAAAAAAATAATTGAAAGAGGCATATTTCACTCAAATTTAGCTCTCATTTGATTGGTTTTAAAAGACCCTGGAGAAAATGAGATGCTGTAGCACAGCACCTAATCTAACCACATCAGGTGGAGACTGCACCACCTCCGTTACATGTTTTGCTCTACCGAGACATGTTGGTACATAAATCAATAATAATTCATCAACTCTTTAGTGTTTCTCTCCCTTGAACACAAACCTAATTTCACAGCCGGCTGAAGGTACTCAGGGTTTACATAAATGAGTTTGCAGTTCACACTCCAGGCCCCAGCAGAAATAGTTGTTCCTGGTTGTGATTGGCTCTTAATGTTGCAGTTAAATGAGCACACAGAGGCCCTGAGAACGACGGTTACGGCGAGTTTTCGAGGGCGTTTAACAAACATGGTATCAGTTTGTCAGTGGCCAATTCTAGGTAAAGTTTACTATACATGTGTTTGGCTACCAGGAGGCCAGAGTGTACCGAGCAGTGTCGGGTTAGTTGAGAAGATATAACTAGGGCTTGAATGGTAGTGTGTTCCCACTTGTGAGTCTGCTGCCCTCTGCTGGCAAAATGCGACCAAGCATTTAACCAAAGTGAACCTGGTAAAACTCTCCAAGAGCATGCCTGCTTCCTTCAGTCCACTTGTTAAAACATATTTAATAGTTGAAAAGGTATATTTTTCTCTGCCCAGAGATGAATAGGACACATTTAGAACTGAAGATCAAATCCCCCAAATAAAATCTGTGCTGCTCAGTCTGTGATATTGGACACCGCCTACACACTGCGTCATCATTTCACACTCCTGAATGCAGCCTGAATAGGAAGGTATCTTTTACAGTTTTCTATTTCTTTCTGAATGTGCACCCTGCAATCAGTGGCCACCCACCCAAGACTTTCTAAATGTTGTTTCCTTTTTTTTTTTTTTTCTGCTTCTTTTCTTGCAATTCTGATCCTTCTTTGAAGCCTAGCGCTCACACATCACAATGTCTTCTGTCTAACAAGAGTGAGCAAAAAGCATTAACAATTTTGACACTACCAAATGTTTGTTGGATCTGTCACTTATTCCAACTGAGAACAATAACGGTAGTAGTCGTCCCCCCCCCATGGTTTGGCAGTAAGCATTGTGTGGTGTGACTAGGCCTTTAAAAAAAGCCATAAAGTGTGTTTCTTTTGCTGCTGCTTCTGTCTTATTCTGGCTTTTTCTCTGTCTCAACCTGTCTGTCCTCCTCCCTGCCCTCCTTCCCTCCCTCTCTCTGCGTCTTTCTCACCCCGGGCTCTTGTCTTGGTTGGCTTTAGTTTGATTGTATTACTCCCCTCATGCCTGTGGCGGAGCCAGGCTGTCCTGCATTGTGGCGTCAAGGCTTGCGCAAAACTGGCATTTCTCTAGTGCCCAAAAAACCTATGGTGAGGCATTGGTGTGCACCAGAGTTGTTCTCTCATCCTACACGCACCTGTGCATTGATAAAGTACTAAACACCACCACCCTAACCACCCTGGCCCGATCCAGGTGATGCTGATTGAACCTCCCTCTCGCTGACTTTCACTCATCAACCCTACATGGTGTTGTTTGCACTTGTATTCAACAGATGCACTGTCCTGACTGTGCTTTCACCGTGTCTCTGTGTGGCTTCTGTGTTTTTGTTTAGTTGCTTGTCATCTTTTGAATGTAAACTTATCAATCGGACCCCAAAACCCCAGCTGGTTTAATTACACTTCCACCACCTGTTGTACAAGAGCGTTACATTATTAGCATATTGTGAGAAGCGGCTCTGTTTTGGAATGATTTTTAGAGTCCAGTAGTTTTAGTGGATGTGATAGTACCTCTTAACTGGCATGCCGTTCTTTAAAAATGACCTCTTATGGTCTTATCTTAACTTTTTCCAGCCCCTGGAGATTAATCCAAACCTTTTTGACCTGATTGAAATCTCTATTACTTACTAAGATGACTAAAAAATCTAATTTAACATCTTATCACAGTTAAATTGTGAACTTTGTAAACTGAATCAGTACCACTTGCTCCCTCTCAGACCGCTCAGCCTGCCGGAAAGGTCTCTGCTAAAGTGACAGAGGAGGAGAGGAAGGACGAGTCTCCATCGTCGTGGCGGCTGGGTTTGAGGAAGACGGGCAGCTATGGCGCGCTGGCGGAGATCACAGCTACCAAGGAGGCCCAGAAGGAGAAGGACACGACCGGGGTGATGCGCTCAGCCTCGAGCCCTCGCCTCTCCTCCTCCCTGGACAACAAAGACAAAGAGAAGGTCAACAGTCACATAATCAGATCCTTTTATCAGGCTCGATACTTTCATGAACTCTGCTATTGAAATCGAGGTCTTACAAAAACAAAGAAAGTTGAAGATTATTGTAGTTATACTTGAGAACTCTTCCACAAATGATCACTAACATCAGCCCTGTTTATTCCTACGTCTCCAGGAAAAGGATAAAGGGACCCGGCTTGCCTACGTGGCCCCCACCATCCCCAGGAGACTGGCCAGTACTTCAGACATTGACGAGAAGGAAAACAGGTGAAGCCCCGGAGCCGAGTGGCTCTGTGCAAACATGCATTGGCATGAGCGGCACCTGCTGCCCACTGCTGTGTGTTGCAGGCAACACAATGCTCTGCATGGTGTGTGTGGCTCTAAGAAGCTGCCTTTGGTTAGGCTGTTATGGATTTGGCAGATCTCAAATTTGCCAGAAAAAGGGGAGATTTCATAATGGGTTTAATGTGGAAAAACTACTATTACTACTAGTATCTGTTTGTGGAAACCTGGGGTACGATTGTAGCTTGTGGTTCCTCAGGGACTCTACTGCTCTGATACGTAGTGGCTCATACACCCGGCGACGCTGGGACGACGACCTGAAGAACAGCGAAGGAAGCGCCTCCACCAACCGAACCCCCAGCTACCAGCGCAGGTTAGCTTCTGCAGCGACACAAATAACTGCCAAGCCTCCATCGGTCATCAGATCTCTGTCCCATCCGATCTGATGTTTTTGTCCATTACGAGGTTGACTTGCATAGCTTTGGAGCTAGACAGCATTGATGGTTGTTTATCAATCATCTGCTGTACATTTCGCTGGATTATGTCATCAGAGATATGTACGTACATGCTTCTGTGCACAGCAGCAGCTACTGAGAAAGCAATGCAAATCAGCCCAACGCCTTTCTCTATCACTGCCACAGAGTCTGTTGCATGACTGTACCTGTCCTGTCAGGTTGTTGTGCCACTGAATTTTGCAATGTGTTACTCAGACATTTTAACAAGCCTATACCACCTGTTTGACTTGAGATAAATCAAATTCCCAGGCTTGTTAATGGCACAAAACCTAGACATGGACTGATGCTGCATGCATGTCATATGGGGAAAATACTGGATACAAGCCTCCTCTTTAAAAGTTAAGGGTTGCTTAAATGTAACCGTTATGTTTTCAAGGTTAGGAATATCACTGCATTTGAATATAATCCTTGAGAAATGCTTTGATTTTCAACATAATCTGGTGTTTCATCCACACACACTCATTAAAACCAGAAGAGTTCTGTAAATGTTGTTGTTCGAAAATCTCATTTGCTATAAAAATTTAGATGTGATGATAAAGGGTTTGTGAGTGTAGAGATACTATTGGATTATCTACTTTGAAAGGGTTTTAAAATATGCTTAAATTTACTAATTTAATTTTAATTTACTAATTTAAATTTAATAATGTTAAGTATTTAACAATTGAAAAATGTATTAACCAACAGCAGAGATGGGCACAGTTGCATCAAAAAGTATCTTTGTTACAAATTGCAAATAGTTGCTTATCAAATATATCAAAATAAATACAAGATGCTAAATAATTTGTCATTTTAAAAATACAAAAAGCCCTGGCACTTATTGGACAAGTGTGCAATCAAAACTAATATCTGCAAAAAATATTATTTATTGTATCTCCAAAGTCAGTTCAACTCATGACCACTTTTCGTTGCTTTCAATCATCCAGTCAGCAGCCAGCCCCATATGACATGTATGCACCAATACTGTGCAAAGCTTTAATAGTCTTGAATATGTATGTTTCTTTGACTGTATCTGTGTGTGTGCGCCTCCACCGCTAATATGCCTCTCTTGCCCACCCGCCTGCCAACACGCTAGCACGTCCCACACGCTAGCACTAGGGCGGAGCGGCAGCACGCGGGACGTGCCAGCCAAGTCTTCGTCCACCTCCAGCTTGGACCCTAACACCTGTAATACTAAACCCTGGCAGCCACCCACCTCCCACTACCAGTCTTACAGCATTTACCGAAGGTACTCCAGCCTCACCGGGGCACCTCCGTCTCTACACCCACCTGTCCTCTCTGAACATGTGTCTCTGCGCTGCTCAAGTGTCCACCGTGTGTTTCGTCTTCATCTGGTTACATTTAATGACTATTGAAAGAGAGATGATTGTTTTAGCCTCTGGATGACCCCTCGTTCACCTGGTCAAAAATATCTCAATGCAGTTTTAAATGTTTTCTAAACAACCCAGTAAATGCAGGAACTTGTCATGCCGTTTCTTTGATACGGGACAGTATTCTTTGCAAAACTTGAATACTGATGTCAACAATTGATACTGTTACACTGCAGTACTGTCAATCAAGTCAACTGTCAAGTTTAATTTTCACAGAAACTTTTGTATTTAAACTGCACATAGGCTTTGCAAAAAAATTAAAACATTGATCCATTCAGTCATCTCACAGACACAACACAGTCATGTCACTGTAGAGGGTTTCACTATTTAAGTATTAAACCATAATGGGGTAGGCTTGATCGACATTTTATTTTATAATGCATTCAGAGACGTCATTACTAACAGCAGGAACCCAAAATGCAATTTCAATGCTGTCATGGCTTGTTGATAACGAAACTGGCATTAAGTTTCGGTTGGAGACCTAATTTACCTGTTGAGCCACAGACTACAGAAAATGACAGCTTGAGTAAACCCTAACTAGCAGTTACTCCAAGATGCACTGCTGAGTAGATATCAAAGTTGCTAGCAAAGCAACACAGTACAGTAGAAACGTCAGACAGGTTGGACCACCTTCTTTTACAAGTTTTCTGATTTCACATATATCTGCAGTGCAACTTAACGGCCAGTTTTGTACCCAGAAGTGACCGTTGTTGTTGCTGCGACATCGCAGGGATTCGGTCTATTCCAAAGAAAATGTATTAAAGAAGTAGTCAAACAAATTGCTACGGCAACTCATTTAATGTTTCGAAAAACTTAACAGAGCAACTATGCATCAAAAAATACTAGTACGTAGATTTTTCTATCCTTGAGTTAACACTTTCGAAAACTGCAATGGTAAAAATTGCAAATTGACAATCAATCAGTCAGACTATGAAATCCCGATCGGTACGTGGATCAGTGACAGGTGAATTACGTCAGTGTCAGATCAGTCCTAACTTTGATTCTTATTCATTTTAATCCTAATTTCATGCCGTCACAATTATTCTACATGATGCATAGATATATTAGCTCAAGACATCAAAACTATCTCTTCTTAGTAACCAACTAAATTATTGCAAATCAACTTTATAAACAATCTGTCTTAGTGTTGACTTAGCTGTGTTTATTTCCGACATTTTGTCCTCCAGCGGCTCTTTCGGCAGAAGACACGAGGACCTGAGTTCCTCGACCACCTCCTCCTCCACGACCACCACCACCTCCTCATCTGTTACCTCGCCCACAGGCCATCGCGGCCTGCTCTCCAGCCTGGGCTCCTCCTCCACCCGCACTGGCTCCACCAGTCTCACCAGCAGGTGCATGCTTGTAGATATTCGACTAGTTTTGTAACTCGGAGGCTTTATTTTGCTTTCTTGTGAAAATTTTAAATATGTTCCTGGTGTTTTATCCTTTTTGTGAGCTCAAGCGGTATCTGCTTTTGCTTCTGCTCTGTGTCATGTTGACCAAGTTATTGGATTGATCTAACGGTGTAAGTGTGTGTGAACAGGTACTGGTCAGAGGAGAGTGCAGAGAGGGAAAAGGAGAAGGAGAAGGAGTCTGCTGCGGTCATCCCCACTATAAACACTGGCTCTACTACGACCACCACATCTACCACTACCACCACCGCTACATCTACCACTACCACCACTGGCATTGTCACTGGCTCTGAAAGACGGAGGTAACAGAAAACACCTTAATTGATTGGCAATTATTCCAATTAGTAGTCAATAAAGCGTCCATGTGAAGGCAGCTAGTGTAACATGGATTTATTTGCTGATGCTGGCCTGTTATAAGATATGGGAAAATTGTCAGCGTATAGTTATTATCCTTAGATATGGTGGATATGATGCATTTTGTTTAATTACATACAATTAGTTCAGATGTTAAACGTGTTTGTTATTTTGGGTTTTAGCGTCCCATGTCTTAACAAAATCACTGGAAAAAACAGAGTACTTAAAATGTTATCTTGCTTTATTCACTGTATTTATTAATGATATTTGTTGTTGTATATTCATGTCATTTTGAAGTTCAAATACTGTGGGTATTGGAACAAAACATTTACTGTAAGCAGCTTCCAGAAATATTGGCATCAACCTTAAAAGCTCCCATCAGTCCAACAATAATCCGGATGCATTTCCTCTGTTTGAGAACAGGGTGTGTGTGTGTGTGTGTGCGTGATCTTTAAATGTGTACACACAGTGTGGAGGTGAAGAGAGAGTTTGTCTGCATCCGTCTAGCATGTCAGAGTGTGCCGCAGTGTGTCTGCACGCGTGTGTCGTGACTGAGGTCAAGTGCGCGTCTTCCTGTGCTGAAATGAGCCACCTGTCGCGGTGGGAGCGGGGCCGGCCCGTTTCAGAGCCTGGACCGCTCCAGCGACTTCTCCTTATAAGGACGGTGGGCAGAAGCTGCACATTTTCTTCAAGGCCAAGACTCCAGTCTGCACTGAATGAGTTCATACTTCTGTGTGGCCAACAGAGGCGTGCTGCTCACCGAGAGAAAGCGCCAGAACAGCTCACTGTTTCAAACAGCGTTTTGAGCCTCATACTGCTATAACAAAGAGATTTGAAACCTCCGTTATCACAGTAACTTAAAGGTATAATATGCAACATTACTGCTTTAAAATGTCTAAGAATGACTAGACATACTTTGAGTTGTGTTTTGTGGTTTCAAACAATGTTCAAACCCAGAGAAATCTGTAATTTTTGGTCCCACGAAAAACACCAGATGACATGCAGAATGTGAGGAAGGAAGTTGGCCAACAAGACTAAACAAAACATGAATAAAGCTCGGAGACGATTCCTCACCAGAGAACATTTCTATCTGAATAACATGAGATGGAGTTTCATGAGCGATGGTTGTTGTCAAACCACATCTTTTTAGTTCTGATTGTTTTGAGTGAGAGACGCCTCACAGCAGAAATGACAGACTGGGCATCAAACGTAGGTTTAAGGATGTTTTATCTTAGGTAACATTTTCAAGAAATTTCTGGCCTCGCATACATATTCATCAGAGAAAAGCAACCAACCTTTTCTCAAATGGAAAGCTGCTTCACATTTGTACTCTTCCTCAACTATCGGCAGGCTTACTGTTGGAAGGTTTTCTCCACTGATGCTACAATTTAATATGCTCACTTGCAAGAGGAGAGCAATGTTTTCTCACTCTCCTAGCTAGTCCATTAATTTAGAGCAGCCTTGCTTCTGATCACAGCCAACCTCGTGTAACCTCAAGGCCCCATGAATATTTATAAAGAGATATTAACTTGTGTGTTTGTGTCTTTGTGTTCGCTAGGTCATACCTGACGCCAGTGCGAGACGAGGAGTCAGAATCCCAGAGGAAAGCTCGCTCCAGACAGGCTCGACAGTCAAGGAGGTCCACCCAGGTTAGTTAACCTACATCACCCTTGATATGTTGACACTTTAATCCCTCCATTGGACAGAAAAAGTCACAGTTTATGCAAAGTAACAGGACAGTGGTGTCCCCCGTCAGAATAAAATGTTAACAAATGGTGACATGTCGGTGTCTCTGGTTTGCGTTATGGTTTTATAGCCAGAGAGTGTTTATATAAATGTAGTTATCCTGGTTGAGACAGATCTGTCTGTGTACACAGGCAGCACTTAATGTCAAGCCTTTACAAAGAGCTGATTATTTTACAACCTGACAGAATATGAGCTTTGTCTTCTCATGAAAAACGACCAAACCTCACTGTACTGTAATTTATGACATTAAAATTAAACATTGTAAAACAACAAGTAGACTACTACATTTTTACTGCAGAGCTGAAGCAGATGCAAATAATATGTTTATAAAAGTTTAGAAAATAATAAATAATATATTAATCTCTTCTTCCAGGGTGTGACTCTGACTGACCTGCAAGAGGCTGAGAAAACAATCGGCAGGACTCGTCCCATAAAGACCCGGGAGGAGGAGAAGGAGGAGAAAGAGAAGCAGGACAAGGAGAAGCAGGAGGAGAAGAAGGAGACGGAGACCAAGGAAGACGATTACCGATCGAAGTATCGCAGCTTTGAAGAGGTAAGTTATTCCTGAGTTTTTGTCGTAACTATAAATATTTGACTACACTGT
Source organism: Pagrus pagrus (assembly GCF_965226575.1). NCBI lineage: Eukaryota > Metazoa > Chordata > Actinopteri > Spariformes > Sparidae > Pagrus > Pagrus pagrus. Next base: position 5,409,749 of record NC_140205.1, on the reverse strand, counting down.
CCCTCTTACAATGTCTTCTGTCTCCGTCCTCTCTTCTCACCAGCGCTACCGACCTTCGTCTTCCTCCTCCGCCATTTCCACAGCCAGCACTGCCTCCATCCCGTCCTACTCTAGCACCTCTTTGTCCTCCAGTTCGAGCTCCCTCAACAGGCCTAACAGTCTGACGGGCATCACCTCCTCCTATAGCCGTTCCTCCAGAGATACAGAAAAAGGTCAGTGACTCGTACTTTTTATCTCCGTTCTGAAGGTAAATTAAAAACTGAAGATTGTTTAAAGTTTCAAATCTTCATCTTATCTGGACACAGCTCTTGTTTATGGCTATAGGGTGTAGGGGCTGTGTTGGTTGGGGAGTATTATGATAGGTACCAGTAAATCATGATATACGATCAAAGAAGTCCAGTAGGAGTAGCAGATTAAAACATCTGAAGGCTTATCAGACCAGAGAGAGAGATTTTATCTTTTATCACAGTGATGGTAAAGTAGAAAGTATTTTTAGGGGCTTCCATTTAATTGTTTTGTCTTTGATGTTGAGCTATTTTGGACCCTGTCGAAATAAATCCACCTGTACAATAAATGCCGACCTTGGTGATTGCCGTGAATACGCTGGAATAAGGTATATTCATTTTTTCATGATGAGCGTGTGGATGCACGGTGCTGGTTTCCGTCTCCACAGGTCTACATTCATACGAGCAACCTGCCACACTCTGATTAGGAGCATTGAGACAGAAAGGGATTGGGTTGCCTTTTAAATGAAGTAGCTCTTCTCGTAAACAATAAATCCATGAAGCATCCCTGGGAACATAGTAGGCAGCTTTAGTCTGTTCAACTGAAGGAAGGAAACACTGGCTGCTTTGTTCTCTCCGTTTCCTCTGAACTCGAGCCAAGTCCAGTCGTTGTCCTTGTGAAGAAGTCAGATTTATGATTGCCTTGTTTATCCCAGACTTTTACATTCTCGACTTTGAATTTCTTGTCAGGATTACTGTCTGACACTGTTGATGTAGAAATAAGGGTTAACTTCAGGGTTTCCCCCGGAGGATTTCAATGTCCCGGAGCAATTCTGGTCAAATATCATCTGTGTTTATTTAGCTAAAAAGATGTGAGTCTGTGACTTCAGACTCATCGACGTCACTGTCAGAAGACCTGCTTGTTTATACTTTTTATTTATGTCCATTTTTCACATCATCCACATTATAGGAACTGTGGACACAAAAGCAAATAAGGGAGAGGACGAAAAAAACAAAAAATAAACACAAGGTCCTGGGACAATCGGTAAATCGAGGGAAATTTTCCCAAAGGTTACACACACGGCTATATTTATTTATTAAATGTGTCTGATTGGCTAAATAAACGCCATTTTCCCAACCGCCTTTTTGATGGCCATGTCTGACGTCCATCAGTCGTCATTGTCTGCCGTTATGGTGGTTAGACAAGTGAAACACGGACCAGAGATGTTCAGGGAAGGAAGGAAGGAAACAAATGTCATAATAATCATTTTAGTTTCGTGGCAGCAATATGTGGCTAACTCCTGTCGTTCTTCTCGCTGGACAGAAATAGATAGAAAGGACGAGGAGAAGGAGGGAGAGGACAAGTCTCAGCCCCGCTCCATCCGGGATCGCAGGCGGCCCCGCGAGAAGAGACGCTCCACTGGGGTCTCCTTCTGGACCCAAGATGTAAGAGACTCAGAGATCACTTTTATCACCGTCATAAGTATTCCCAGCACTTGTGGTGAAGTGCAGGAGGTTATTAATGTTCCTCTTTGATCATTTTGATAAAGAAAGCCTCAGGTCATGTGTAACCCTCCTGTCTTTTTTCATTCCAGGGTGATGAAAATGACCCTGACCAGCAGTCCGACTCGGAGGAGGGCAGCACCAAGGGAGAGCCACAGGTAACTCAACACACGGCAGAAAGTAGATAAAACTGACTTTTAAGCAGAAGCCCTCCAGCTAAAACCAAACCAGCCCTGTTGCTTCGCTTGCGTGGCACGACCTCCATTTGATTCTCGCCCTCCTGCACTTATTCTGCCCCCTCCTCATGTCTCATCTCATGAAGTCCAGGCAAATCCGGTAGTCTTTGATATTCACCACTCTGCCCTGTACGGCTATGATTTCCTTCCCTCATCTTCAGCCTTTGAATTTTTATTGCCCCCGTCCTCCCTCCCCTTTCTTTCTTCTGGCAATTGTCTTGTTGCTGGGGTGACCTTGCAAACCAAAACTCGCCTCGGCCATAAATCAACATGGTTTTATAAACATGCAAAGAAAAAGGAAGTCTGGATCTCTGGGGGTCAAAGCACACACACGAATGATGACATGAGATTGGAGATGAGATTCAAGACACTGTTCAAGCTTCATGTGCTCATCTGTGCATATGAAGTCACTTTAAATGAGAACTTCAACCAGAGATGAGCAGAAATGATGTGATGTAAGAAATGGATAAACCAGTCTTCAAATCCAATTAAACACATTGACTAAGAGCTGTGTTGTGAAAACATTGCTGGCCGGATGAACTTCCTGTTTGAATGGGAGTGTCTGTTTGCAGAGCAGACGGTAGAGCAAGACACTCAGCTTTCACCCGTCATTTACAGTAGGACAGTATGAAGGGTGGAGCAGCAACAGTAAATAGGAAACGAGCAATTATCTCGGCATGGAGATGAAAAAGCATTCAGGAAAAGCTTTGGAGTGTCCTTCCTCTGCACCCTGGCCCTCTGGATTAAAAGTCCATGTCTCTTTTTCGTGCCAGTTCTGGCTGTTTATCTGCTCACTTGAACTGTATGTTGATCGTTCGGGACGTCTCGACTCAGATTGTAGCATTGTTGTGTGGCCGACCTCTCAGGAAGCCGACTTCAATTTAAAAATAGCTGGAAGCCCGGCCCTCCAACCTGACCTCCCTATCTGATGTCTGGCCCCGCTCACTGGGGCGCTGCAGGCTTCGAAGGCGCACTTAGGCCCTGAGGCAGTGGCTGGCACGGCAGCTGCTTAGAAATAAGAGTGTGTGTGTGTGGGAGGCTGCAAAGGAGTGAAGGTCAGCTGCTGTTTTTACAGAGAGAAGCTGTTTCATATTCCAAAACGTTAACCTCCACTTTCTTTTCTGCTTTCTTACAGAGCGACAGATTGTCCAGGTATGTTCATTTTATGTTCTTTCTTTCTTTCTTTATTATCCTTTCATACATTTTCTGCGTCGCTCAACAATTAGATTTTTAAGCAGTTGCCTGTTATTTCTGTTGTAGGAACGAGGTCACTTCATCCTTAGATCGCAATGACACCCTTTCTAGCCGTAGCTACGGTGAGAGTCGGAGGACATACTCGAGCCGACTGGATAGAGACGACACCACTGATTATAAGAAGGTTTGTAGTGAGCTGTCAGATATGTCTCCCGTGATTACCCATTTCTGTGTTTTAGTAGTTTTCATGACAATTTGCCACATTTAAGCCAACATTTTTTTATATTTTAGAAAGTCTTGTTGGTTTGATTGCTGCACCTGTTAACTGTTGGATATGTCCGTCCCTCCTCTCAGCTCTACGAGCAGATCTTAGCTGAGAACGAGAAGTTGAAGGCCCAGTTACGTGACACAGACCTGGAGCTGGCAGACTTGAAGCTACAACTAGAGAAGGCCACACAGGTACGCTCGAGCTCACACTGCTTCTGCTGATCTGTGATTGATCGATTAGATGATTCCCGACAAGCCTGATCACTTTTATTTCTCTCTTTTTGCAGAGGCAGGAACGCTATGCCGACCGATCACAGCTTGAGATGGAGAAAAGGGTAATGATCAGACCGGTTTAATAACCCGGCTTTGTTATAAATCTGACTGATTCTGAAAAAAAAGATGTTTAACTTGTGTCTCAAGTTTTTCTCAAACTAAATCTAGAAGTCAGACGTTATTTTGAGCTTTAAACATGTTGGTAACACCACCGATGGGTTTATGTCTGAAGGTGACAAGCAGATCCCAATATCATCTGGGTGGTGGTATGATCTTAACCTGAGTTTTTATATCAGTCTACTCTCTGCTGCTGGCTGTCGTGTCACACACGCCCTTGTAGCCGGGGTCAAAAGGGACTTCCTCCCTCCTCCTCCTCCTCCTCCTCCTCCTCGCCACCCAGAACACTGCTACCTTCTCTCTCACCTGTTTTTGAACCTCAGAGGCAGCGTGTGGTCACTTCTTCTTCTCAAGACTGCTTACTTTGTTGTTTTTGAGTGTTGTGTGAAAGTGTGTTTATCTGAATTTTCGCTGGATTGTAGAACAGTTGTAGACTGTTAAATTGCCGTTGAAAGAACCTGTGCATGTGTGTGTTTTCATGATTTTTTTCCGTGCTCATCTGGCGTCTTCATCTGCAGCTGTGTAGCCATGAAATTAACCCAGAGATTTGCAAAATTCATCCATTATTCTTAAGTCCATCCTCCATCTTCCTCCATTTATCTTCACATCCTTTTATAATACAAGAATGCCCTTTTTTTGCTCCATAAAAGACATTCTCCCCTCTGTGTCCATGAGTCATTTCATCAACATACCATCCAACACAACCTCTGAACATCTACATCCCCACTTCTTAACTCATTCCTTCCTTTGAATTATGTATAAATGTAGGTCTGACCTGGCTGTTGTTTGTAGACGCCTCACAAGTCATGCGTGTGTTCAAGTGTGTGTTTGTGTGTGTTTGCGATCGCTTCACCCTCACCGTCTTCCACACCTTTTTTTTTATGTTACGCAGTGTGTGTAGAGCCTGAGCCAAAACAAGTGTGTTTACAGCTCTCTGTAAAAACGCCCTGAGTTAACCCGCCTTTCCTCCACCCCGCAGGAAAGAAGAGCTCTAGAAAGGAAGATTTCTGAGATGGAGGAGGAACTTAAGGTACCACCACACACACACACACACACACACACACACACACACACACACACACACACACACACACACACAAACTGTTTCATATTCTCTGTTCATGTAGATTTTGGTTGAGAAGATTTCCATTAATGGAGTCAGGATCACAGCGAGTGTGTAGGTGGTACTTGTGAGTTCCAGCATAGTGCTAACAGCTGTCACTTCAGTCTATGAGTGTCCTTTTATATCTAAATCTGTGACACTCAGTGGATTTGGTTTAATGGGGCTGGTGAGTCATCTCAAATGACTTTCATGGTTTTTGCAGTTACATCGAATCTGTATGATGACATTACTCAACAAAGGATCTGGGAACACAGTGAAATCATTACAGTGAGGTCCAACGGAGATCATTCTGATTTATCTAAACCCCTTTTATTTGTAGCTTGTCCAGTTCTCGGCTTAGATTGTTGTCCTTATTATTATTATTATTATTATTGAGAATAGGAATTAGGTTACTATGCATTTCTGAATCTGAGGTAGTGTGTCTGTTAGCAGGAGTTGCTCATTCGCTCACCACTGTAGTCATCGCTGAAATTTTAAAGCTGAGAAAACTGTCTCCTGTTTCCAACAAAGGGAGTGCAACACGCATCCCTTTGTTTGGTTTAAAAGCGTCCTCGTCTCTGCGCCACATGCCTCAGAAGCTTGAAACAAATTTAGCCAGCTAGCTAGGAAGCCAAGGAAGCACAAAAGGAAACAACAGCACAGTTGAAAGAAACACAATCACAGCAGCCAGACAAGAAACACCGCTGACACTGGTTTATTAAGACGATAATAGACGGGACACAGAAGTGCAACAATGATGGTCTTAACTACAGAAGTATAGACATAATGGATGAAGATGGCATTTTTAAATAACCTGTATGTGCATCATGTCTGTTTCTCATGAGCCATCAATAAAGGACAGACATATGTTTATATATACGTAGTCATCAAATACACTATTTAGTGTATCAGTGTCATAAAAGCTACATTTGTCCACCTTCTCTCACACTCGCACAGTCTCCTGTCAGGCTGTTGAATCTGTCAGATTGATTTTCTCTGACTCATGACACGATGACACCTTAAACTCACGGCTGCTTGTTTCTGCACGATTTCAATGATTCTCGTTAAATTGTTGGCAGCAGAGCACGTCGCACAAACAGTCAAGACAAGTGACTAAACACCAAGGCTGACGAATTCTTGGTGTCTTGAACTGACATCAAAGACGAAAGCCGTCTGTGTGGCCAAAAAACTGCACTTAAACACAATGTAAAGACTACAGCAGACAGCAAACTAGCTTGTACATTGTGCCTTCATGAGAGGAAATGCCTCTCCATACCACAAGGTGGTGGTAGTATGGAGTCAGACAGACACTCACCTTGACACCGTCAGTCAGGGCCTTAAAAGACACTAAACAGACTTAAGGAAACTCATACTAGCAACATTCAGGCTTCTGACAGCTGCTGACAGAGGTTATCTTTCTTATGTTGTTAAATGTAACTGTATACTCGCTGAATGTCTCACAAACTCCTCTATGGGACGTCACCTGTGTCCCCATCTTAGCCTCCTTCTACACCTGCTAAATGTGGACATCTCTTATTCAGTTCAGGGCACGTCTCAGGTCAGCTGTTATAATCCATGTCGACAGAACGTTTAAGCTCTTCTATCGAGTCGGCCAATTACGTGTTCCTCTTCGAGAAAATTTAGGAGGAGAGAGAGAAAGAAAAATCCATTAAATCCTAGTAAGCAAGTGTTGTTCCCATGGCTGTGATAACAAAGTGTGTTTATTTTTAGGTGGCAGCCAGCTGGCTGATCTTATCAGTGTCACTTTTCCATTCTATCTACAAGCATCACGCTGAAGCGGAAAAAAGCTCTTAATCATTCCTTCGGTTTCCAAAATCTGTCCCCATTTTCTAACAGTCTTCCTTTTCTGTTTTCCCCTTTTCCTTCTCTTCCTTCGGCCCCTCTTCTCTGTTAATTTAATTGTCCTGTCTTTCATTAATCCTCTTCTCTTGAAACACATACTCTCCACTTCTATCATCCTTTCACTCCCTCTCTCTTCTCTTTGTTTTCCTGTGTTGTGGTTGTTGTTTTCCCCCTCCTGCAGAACCTCCCCCAGGTAAAGCAGGTTCAGGCCCTGCGGCAGGTTAAAGAGCGGCTGCAGGCTGAGAACCGGGCCCTGTCCCGCGTGTTGGCAAAGCTCTCGCAGTCCGCCTGCAGCCAGCTGCCCACCGTCGACCTCTAAAAGCCACGTCCGTCTGTCCACCACCATCTCCTCTTCCTCCTCACTTTCCCCCCCTCTTCCCAACCCCATTCTTCTCATGCTCCATTCGTGCTCTGCCCGCACCCATAGACAGGCAGGTGCCCAGCCGCCCAACCACCACTGGTTTTGTAAACTCCCCTTTCCGATCCCCCTCTGCCTCCCCAGAGCTTTTGGTTTTCAGAGTGGGGAGGGTGTCTTTCTTTACAACAGGACACTCTCCGTTTACAGTACAAAAACCCGAAACATGTCAAACTAAATAATGGTTGGAGATGAAGCTCAGGTAAGTACGAGTAAAAAGCCAGAAGGTGTCTAAATTGGCCTCATTTTTGTAAAACACAAAGTGCTGTAAAGGAGAGTGCCCTCTGTAGTTTTAGTTGTGACGCTCCTGTCAGAAGGAGCTCAGTTGTTCAGTTTGGCTTGTTCTGGCTTCTTTGCATGAAGTGGCTTCATTTTTTTTGGCCCCAGTCTTCAGAGAGTGAACCTTTTTTTTCTTTACTCCCCAACTTTGAATTCTGATTGATGACATCAACAAACGTTGAAGTCAGCTGCATGCACCAGCAGGTTTATGTAGGAACAGGTTGTGTCTGATCAGTATCAAGTTTGAAAGTAACTTCCTGTACTTTTAAAGAAACAGTTGATTGTCATTTGTCATGAAAAGTTTGTTTTTAAGGGGATTAAAGTGTCTTGTTGGAGTCTTCTACCACCACAGCTTCTGTACATGTGTTTTAAAGAAGAAAGTCAGTTTACATATTTGTATCTGTAATCATCTAGTAGGATTTTCAGTAACTTTTATGCTTTTATTGTTTAGAGTTTTGTTCAGCAATCCTGCAAATGTTAAACTAAAACACTTCTGGAGTCATAAACATACAAAAGCAGAAGTTAAGAAGCATTACCGGTGAAACTATGGGACCTGGCAGGTGTCATGAAGAGGAAACAGTCTCAGTTTTAAACTGATCCCTCTGTACGACCAACATAAGCAAACAAGACCGTTAAGGCCTTAAAGCAACAGACTGTAACTTCCTGGAGGATGATGAGTGATCGATGTGCAGGTTTGACGACCTGTGGACGAGACTCAACAAGCAACTATCTTCCTCCAGGAAATTAAGTTTTGTGGCTTTGATATACACAAATGAACTGAGCACAACATGAAAACAATTCATTATGACCTGCTAGTATTTCCCTTTAGAAATCAGTGTAGTTTCATCTTGTCTAACACACACTGTGTATCACTGTGCAGCTGTATCAACATCCAGTGTAGCATCACAGCAGCATAATGATTGAATGAATTCAACATTTGTAGGCACCTCAGTACCAAAACACAGCAGCTAGCCTAATGCTAACACTCTGAAGAGCTAAAACATCACAGTAACTTAAAGTCCAGCTGTTACACTTGAGAATCTTATCATTTTAAAGAGCATAATATTCTTATATTTATAGAAAAAGAAGATGAGTTACTCCTGACACCTGCCAGGCTCTGTAGGAGACCAGACGATGAGGATTTTTCAAATGTTTATGCCCTAGAACAAATAACAGGGTGTCTGCAGGTCCTTTTTAAAATGTCTTAAACTCAATTTTATAAATATTAGACGCGATTTAATGCTCTTACATTTGAATTTGCGAGGTCTAAATAGCCACAAACCTTTTATCTAATTTAAATTATCCGTCTATTAATGTCTTTTTTTTTTTTTTTTTTTGTCAAAAATGAGTCCCTCTTCTGTGTTAAAGTCCACATTTCTGATGTTACAAATCTTTCAACCTTAAATACTTGCACAAAATATACAGTAGATGAAGCTCACTCAGTCTTATAATGGCATTCCTACGCAAAACCTACCTCAGCACAGAACCACACATGCACTACAGACCTTTACACTTGCCTGCAGGGATTATACAGCGAAAAATCAGTGTTAAATGTGGTTAAAAATAATCTAGAAACGCTCTTTTGAACAATTAAATGTACGCGTCCGACACCTGTAGACACCCTGAGCGACCAACAAATAAAACAGCGACTTTTATTTGTCTCTGCTGTGTTACTGTTGTGGCTGCCGGTGAGCAGCCGTTGAGATTCTGCATGGCTTTTCTCAGGATCTTGTGGCCTGTGGTGTGCCCGCTTTCTTTTTTACTTCTCTCTCTCCTGACTTGGAACGAGAACTTTTAAAAAAAAAAAAAAAAAAGAAAAGGAGAAAACAAAAGTTGAGAGATGCTGTGTGACTTCAGGCTGCAATTAACAATTTGTTTAAAAGAAAAACTGGCCTGGCTGGTTTGTCGACATTGTGTATCTGTCAAGACTTGTCTAAGCCTTCTCCTCTCTCTCTCTCTGTCTATGTCTCTTCCCACCTTCCCTTTTTCCTTTTTTCTTCCCTTTCAGATGCTCCCAGACTTGAAAGCAGACAACCAGAGACTAAAGGACGAGAACGGAGCGCTCATTCGAGTCATTAGCAAGCTTTCCAAGTAGAACAGATACCCCCGCCCGCCCGCCCGCCCCGTCTTCTGCACCCCCTAGTCCCCCATGGCAGTGACTAATGGAATTGCACATTTAGATATTAATTGCAACAGACATCAGAGACAAGACTCCTTTTTTCTTTTTTTCTTCTTTTTCTCCTCCCTTTTTGCAACCACCACCACCACTACCACTACCACTACCGCAGCATCCATCCATCCATCCATTCACCTCCCACCCTCCCTCCCTCCCTCCCTCCTCCTCGACTTATAACCCACGTGTGGCTGCTGTCCCGATTAGAAGTTTACAGAGCAAAAAAAAAAAAAAAAACCAGGAGAAAGGGTTGCGTGATCCGCATGTTAAAAGCATCGTGGGCGGGGAAGCCTGAAAACTATTTAACCAATAAGCCTTAGTTGTACATAAAGAGAAAAAATGCATCGATCTCTTCTCTTCTCTCTCTCTCTCTCTTCTCTCTCTCGGCTATCACTGAAGAAGATATTATCCAACACCTGATTTTTATTTTATTTGTGCCACAATCTCTCTGATGTTTTTTTTTTTTTCCTCCTCCTCTCTCCTCTCTCCTCTCTCTCTCTTGTGTAAGTGTGCTGTGCAGTTTCCTCCCTTGAAAAAACAAAAGTGCCACTTCTGCCCCCCCATCAGCTCCTCGTGGCCCCACACAGATCACACCAACGCACACACACACACACACATACGCGACCTCCCTCTCCATTTTTTTTTTTTTTTTTTTTTTTTTTTTTGTACCTCTGTGTCTTCCTCCAAGAGGGAAATGTTTTTTTTGTTTTTTGAATCTCGCTTTAGCGAAAACGAGGCGGACCTGGTGGAATTTAAGCTTTCACTGTATGTGCAATATGCATTTCTTTTCTTTTTTTTAATGCTTTAATGATGAGTCCATCACACACACACACACACACACACACACACACAAGTAGGATTTTTTCACTCTTCCACCGCTTCCATCGCTCACCTTCCTCCTCCTCCTCTTTTTTTTTTTTTGTTTTTTTGTTTTAAGTTTGTAGTGTAGTCAGTTTATACTCTGTATTTCTCACTTTGTTTTAGCAGGTACTGAGTGATGCTGTATATACCTGTATGTATTTGTTTGAGACCAGCACATGGCATGCGTTTATGGTTCCCGTCTGTTACTATTAAAAAGTATACAAATTCCAGAGGACAAAAAGGTGTGTTTTAATTATTTTATAGTCTAAAGACATTGGATACAGTGCAGTTAGAGGCCTACAGCTGGCAGTGTTCAGTGCTTTTTTTTTTTTTTTTTTTCTTCTTTTTTCCAGTTTAAAAATAAGTGTTCACATGAATTGTGAGATATAAAAAAAAAAACCAGAATAATCGCTTCACTACATTTCACTTTCATTGTATTCAGTATCTTGGAAGAGTGCTGTTAATTTTGTTTCCAATTTTTTTTTTTTTTTTTTTTTAAAGCTGTAGTATTATAGCCGAGGTGTTGTCACTAAAAAGAAAAAAAAGAAGAATATCTTAGGTATCGCTAACCCAGTTCCTTTTTATGTCTACATGCACTGTCAATGCCATGTGAGGAGTCTTGATGTCAGGTTTAAAGCAAAAATCGCCACCATCGGATATTTCATGCATCTGAAGACGTTTTATGCATTTCAGTGGCCTTTTTAAGGATATTTTAGTCAAAGAAGAAGTAAAAGAAAAAAAGTCACTGCAGATGGACTGATGGCCATCTACTCTGGTTTTTTGTTTTTGTTTTGTTTTTCTTTATTATTATTATTTTTTTTTTCCCGTCATCTTGTAAAATAGGTGTGTGGCTTAATACATGCAAGCTGTGCTGTGACTACCAACCACTGAAGAGTTCATTAAAAATAAACTTGTACATTGTAAAGTTCCCACGTCTCATTATTTTTTATCTTTTGTCCGAGTTATTTAGTTTCTGTAAAGTCTGCTAGTTCCTATTATAAATATTCTTAGTGTTGTTGTAATTTATCCTGATCCGTGCCCCTAGACTGGTTTGGGTCCTTCAATTTGTGGAAATTGGGGCTGGAAAGTCCTTGAAAAGTCCTTGAATTTGATTTTTAAGAAGGTGCTGGGATCCTGGGCGACATTTAAGTTGTTTTTAGGTTGAAATCTTTTCGCACGACTGAACTGAAAGGTTTATTCAGGTTTTATAATCACATTTCAGTTTGGATTTTAATTTCGTGGCGTATTTTATAATGTTTTTATGATGAGGTTTGTTGCTAACTCTTCGTTGATGCTGCCTTTCTTGGCTGTGACAATCGAAAACAAGCTTTTAATCCTAGTGAGGCTTTCTTGGTAGTTAAATAAAATCTAAGAAATAATAAAACCTCAGAGACGACTGCCTCCGGGCTGAATAAAAACCTGTTTGTGGCTCTCATGGCAATGAAAACCATAAATATCCTCTGTTTCTCTTGATAATCAACCCTCACTGTGAATCCCTGTTGTTTTTAAAGAGACTACTTCTTTAGTAGGAGACAAAAAATGAGTGTGATACACCTATTAACTAAAGTTTAATTAACTATAAATGTAACCTTTATAACGATGGCTAAACACCCGCATGGCTCCACAAGACGAGGGCTAAAAGCAAATACTCTTATGATTTAGGTGAACTGGCCCTTTAAGGCTGTTATAAGCTTGTAACCAATCATATCTAGCCATAAAAATGAAGATTCAGGTTGTATCTTTTATTTTAAATGCGCCTCCTCCAGCTCTAACAGGAGGTAGACGGCTGCTACACTCCATCATACCAGTAGATGGTGCACAGCTTTGCACACTCAGGTGCTTTTCCCATCATTCTCCTGCACTGGAGGGATTTTTCAGAGCCTTTCTGTTCTCCTCACACTTACATGCAAATGTAGCCCACGTCCACATGAACTGGACGTGCAGAGACGAGAGTCACGAGTCCTCTTCAGCTGCTTCAGCTTCACTTTACAGTGTTAAACATCTTGAACTCTGAATCATCAGATCTTCTCAACTATCCTTCCTCTTGACTGCCTCTTGACATCCCGTTTGCAGCTGTACATCAACAGTAAAACGCTGACTCTCTCTCTTCTCCCTTTTTGTTTTCACATCCTGTCCTCCCTGAGCTGAGATGACATGCACACGCGACCATAAAGCGAAATTACAAGCGTGTTTTCTGCCACTTCCACCTCCTAAATGGATCAGATTCCTCTTTATGTGATTTATTTGACCCTGATTGTGGAACTAACTTCACTGTAAGCTCCAGTTTTTTTTTATGACTCTGGTTGTGACTTGCTCTTTAAAACCTGTGATGAAGCGCTCCAATCTTCAGATTAAGCTTCGGGGATCAGCCGTGGTATCTGCAGTAATTGCCTCAAGTCATGCAAGTCTCTGGCTCCTCTTGTTTTCCATCGCCTCAGCGTGGTTGAGAAGTCTGGTTTGTGTCGGGCGTGCTTTTTCAACCAGCTCGGGCTGAAGGTCTTCATCAGGACCCTTGACAGAGGAAGAAAAAGATGTGAAAGACGGATTCAGGGCCCTTTTAAAAGTCGCACCGTGAAATTATAGGAACAAATGGTTTGAGTTAGAGCTGAGAGGCAAAGAGGGGCAACACCAGGCTGCTGTTCAACCTGCGTTTCATCTCACGTCTGTTGCAAAATGATGAAAGTTGCTCAGCCGGCTTTCATCCACACTTCAGCTCGGTCATACGCAGACGCTTCACTCTGAACCAGAGTCATATATTGTGGCTTCAAGGATTTGAAATCTCAGCTTTCAAGAAAAAACACATCCATGCCACATCCATTGTCCTTTAACACTGTTGTGTCTCAGAACAGCCTCCGTGAGACAGTGTTAAAGGACAAGTTCAACACAAAAATGAAAATTCAGTTATCGCCTCACCCTCATGCTGATGGAAAGTCGAGTGAGGTTTCCACGTAGTGCGCTAAACATTTCTGGAGCTTCACGGCAAAACAGCGATGCAGCGTTCTCCCGAACAACTGAAGTAGATGGGGACTTGTTTTAAAACTTGGGGTCATGAAGCTCGTTGGGCGTCTCCAGAAGCCCAGAGATCCCAAATTGATTTAAGAAGATGTTATTTACACCTCTGACGTGTGTCAGTGACTCCAGACAAGGTGTGAGCTCACACTTTTCAGCTCAAACAGGGTGTAACTAATGTCTTTTAGTGTCATTTTCAAAGAGGTTGTGTGCAAGTGGCTGCAACTATTGCAAATTTGCACGTGTATGTTGTTCCCATTCCTCTTCTTTATGCTGCAACATTTTGCTTGATCAATTATTTACTCTCAAGTGCCTTAATCGCAGGCAACTGGGTGTCTCACCTCTCGTCCACGAGGCTTCTCCAGTTATTTATTGATTAGTCTTTAAGGACGGGCAGGCATCAGTACTGCTGTGAGACAAGTTAGACAGGTCAAATAAAGGCACACAGTGTGAGACAACAGTGTCTGAGTATACATAAAATGTGTGTATGTATATGAAAGATGAAGGAGTGTGTAATAAATGTTATAAAATATATAATATACTGTATACTGCAGGAACAGACGGGCTTAAGTAGGAAATTAATCACAAAATTACAGAAAAACACAATTTTTCTGTTGTAGCTTTGACCAACAAGTAATATTTTGTGTTTTGGCTGGATGTCATCGATTTGCAGAAGTGTTACCACACAAAGAGGACATATCCAATGCGGCCAAAAGTATGTGGACACACCCCTCCGCATGCATGCTTTTGGTCTGCTGCTAATTTTGATGGTTTTGTTTGGTTCCTTAATCTCAGGCGTACCACAACGTTTGAGACGAACAGCGCGCATCCAGCTTCCCGACAGCAGCACAGAGCCCCGGCCTCGACCCTCATCCGATGTACTGACGCCTTCGTGGCTGAATTGGAGAAAATTCCAGCAGCTAGATTCAGAAAATCTCAGGAAATCTGCAGGAAATTGGAAATAAAATATATCTTTTTTAAGAAGGTATTACTTGTAGAGCACTGAGGCATTAGAAATGTGACCAGTAATAAATCTCAGCGGGAGCTCTGGAGACCTAAAAATAATTCTGGTGATTGCTGGCTGTTCTCTCCGATTCCTGACAGCAGCTCCACCGTCGGATGACGTGCTGCGCTTTTCTCGGTTGGAAATCATCCATAAAGAAGGAATTAGATCTTGGCAACTCGCTGTCACACGCAGAGACGCTCTCTCTCATCCCTCTCCTCGCTCGTTTTCATTTCCACCGCGGCCTAATCTCCCCCTCTTCTCTTCTCTTCTCTACCGTAAAAAGTGCAGCAAGCCAAACAAACCTCCTCCAGCTGCAGTTTTTAAAGCCCACACGAGACACACTGGATGAGCTGAAAGCCCTCAGCAGCCAGCGCAAACAGCAGCAGGGGTTTCTCTCCGATGACGAACGGTGACAAATGGAGGCGTCCCGGCGAAGTGACAGCTCGAGTCTGTCTCTGAAACAAAGACAAACACGCTCGGTTAGAGGAGAGTGACTCCGAGCTGCAGTGGAGTGGTGTGGATAAATCTAGAAGAGAGGATGCAGAGACGTCTCTGACTTAAATATCCTGCACTGAGAGGTGGAACGGGGACATTCAGGAGGTTAAAGGAGGAGAGAAGAAGTCCTTCATGATCATGAAATAGTAGAAATTGGTTTCCAGCTTCCAAAAATGTGCAGCTTTTCTCTGTTTTATGAGTGGAAATTTAACATCTTTTGATTTTGGACTGTTGGCTGAACAAAGTAATGAGCTGGAAGATGTTACCATGAGTCCTGGGGATGTACAGTGGGGACAACAGGTCACCTGTAGTATAATATTTCCTCTAATCCCTTTTAAACCCATGAAGAAGCTGAGAAGAGGACAGAACACAAACCTCAAGCACCAAAATCAACTTGTGCTCCAGTCTGACATTATGACATTATTACGGTAATTAAGAGGTGAATCCACTGAGCTGATCTGCCCACAGAGGGCTGCGCGACAGAGAGACAGATCGTTAACATTCCTGGAAATGTACGTTAAATGATCCTAATTATCCCAGTCTAGCCCCGAAGAAGATTCAAAGCTGTTGTTTAACCACTGGGAGTACAGGCACGGCTCTCAAACAGTCTGAGCTCTGTTAGTGCTTCTGGCATTGATACGTAGGAGTTTGAACACACTGAATTACATATTTATCTGATGACCTGGCGGGAGACAAGCGTCTGATCTGTCAGTTATTACTAAAGAAATTCAGGATGGAGTTGACATTTAGAGAAAACTTTTCTGCGGCGTGTGCGGTCGACTCAACAGCACAGAGCTCGGGGATTGAGGTTGGCACGGTGACCCAGCCGGTCACCCATCATCACGCCATCATCATCAACAGATGGCACCCTGCAGATGGCACTGGGAGCCGTTGAAGGGCACCGAGGGGATAACGGACGAACCGGTGAGCGGGACACCGAGCTGAATCTGTAGAACAAAGAGCGACCTTAAACACCACCAGGAACACGAAGCAGCAAAGTGGTGTGTTTATTTATTGTGCACATAAATGAAGTTTGGTGAGAATACCCCTCCTCTGGCTTCCACACTCTGTTTTTTAGGAAGCGTGTCACCCAAAGCTCTTGTTGTCGCTCCACTTGACTTCCTTCCCGCCGTAGATGCAAAAAAAAAACAGGTCTCTTCCTGTGCAAAAGTTAGGAATTATGAATCTTGCGTATTTAAATGCTGTTTTTACATCACGAAAAACAAAACGGCACATAAATTATTATAATTTTTACAATTATTCTTTCATTTTTGTTCGCTTGAAGCATCTGGAGGGCCGAATTGAACCGAACAGCGGGCTAATCCTGCCAAAAGCAACTCGAGCACAAGGGGATAAACTGAACTTCGAGCCAGATCATGCATCTGATTTGTGTGTCTGTTCATAGTGAAGAAAGATAATCACGGTATTTATCTCCGTAGCCACAAGTCTGACTGACTAACAGGGTTAATAACATGATTTCCCACTCTCTCTCTCTCTCTCTTTGTGTGTGTTATCAGCAGCACTGCCGGCCCAAACATCTGGGAGTCTTGAGAGAAAACATTTCTGGAATACTTACTTACTCTTGGATAAACAATTTCATGGAGGAGTGAGCTCCCAGCGTCGGCAGCTCGCTGCAAAATTACCCACCTAATAGCTTTTGACTGAAAACATTACTGTCAAATAAATGGAAATGTGTGAACGCAAGAGTGGCCATTACATCGAGTTTAACTCCAATTTCCGGTCACGTGTGAAGCTCATTTCTACAAGTCGGTGTTTCTGAACGTGTTGCGGGTTACAAAACAAACTATGCGGGCATCGCCAGCAAGCTTTCAGAGGGGGCGTAGGACAGTTTGATGAATCTAAACGTCGGATAAACACCCGGTAAAGAGTCTGAGCACGCTTGCGGGAGAATCCACGACTGGAATGTTAAACGGGATTTGGTTAAAAGCAGCGTTTGTGTTGGCACGGAGGGAAAAAACACTCAGCGACGACCCTCGTGCCCCCTCATTCTGTTTCTCCTCCTCGAGAGCAGACAGAAATATGCTAAATATGCAGCCGTGTGACCTGAGATCACAGATCAGGGTTTATTTTTAGGAGAGGTGACTCACTCCATCTAGATTTTATCATCTACTGTAACAGAGACAATGGCTTAAAGGAAAAGTTTGCAAGAAAATCCAGGCAGGGATGACTGCAGTTTGAGTCAGTGGGGACTTTTCCTACTGTAGCTGCTCTTTCACGGGAAGGACGACCTCCAGGTGACCAGAACAGATATTATAAGCCAAACCATGATGATTTCTTAACCCTCACCAAGTGGTTTTTGTGCCCTAACCGGAGCTTAAGCACAGCCTGGTGACAGAACCGAAGCAGACGTGAAGTAACAGTGTAAAGAAACACTCATTTTGATCTGTGTGTGTCCCACTCCTCTAAAAACCTCCTGGAACAACTATAAAAACTAAATGTTGTCAAGTTAAAACTAAATTTCAGCACCTGCGCGGCTCATTCCTTGCAGTTGTTCCTCCTATCAGGTGCAGCATGTTTCGTTAACTGCTTCTCTGGCTCCCTGGTGTGTTTCTGCATTTTTTTCATCCCCTTGACATGAAGTTTCATAGTCCACAAAACACTTCTGGAGCTTCACAGCGAAAAAGCCTTGCAGCATTCTCCTAAACCACTGAAGTTGATGGGGGACTTGTTTTAAAACATAAAAAAGCCACAAAAATAACATAAAATGGCTCAGTACAGCTTGTGCAGCAGCGTAATCAGAGTCTCCAGAAGCCCCGAGTTCCCTAATTGATTTTAAAAGACTTTATTTACGGGTGTGCACGGGATCTCAGGGTTTCGAGAAACTTGGATAACGCCACAACTTTGCCCATCGGCATAGATGTGAGTAGATAATCACTAAATTTTAATTTTTTGGGTGACCTGTTCCTTTAACGCCCGCTCCCCCCTCTCACCAATGTGGGGGATGTGGATGGATGTCACATTTTTACACCTGAACGGCAACATGTATTTAGAGAAAAAATTACACATCGATGATAAACTTGCCTGAAAGTCAGAGCACCCTGGGGAGCAATAGACTCCAGACATCCACCAGCACACGGCTCATGCACCCTTCAGCTCAGGTGACTTATAGTGTTATTATCCCTGCATGAAATTAGGTTTCTGACAGTATAGCAGGTTTAAATCACAGCGTGGGGAGAAAGCTGCCTCGTACAGTGATGCAACGGCACGAGGGCTGAATATCAGTTATTACAGAGGAGCTTTGCATCAGCTTCAGCAGCGACCTGCAGTTTGTTCCATTCATTATGTTTCATCTCAGCTCATGACAGAGAAGAGCTGCAGAGCGGAGACAAACGGTGCCGACTATGTGACCTGAACATTGATACTTCACTCTTATGATCTGTATGTTGGTGATTTCTTAGCTGTTTTTACACAGTCTTCCTCAGCAGATGCTCGATTGACTGTGAATCGTAGCAGTATTTCAGGAACTGCTCCTGTGTGTCGGCTTAAAAGTTTGATTCTGTCATTTGTTGACACCTCGTAAAACTTCCAGGGCCCCTCCAATCATCTGACTTCCCTTCCGCTCATAAAAAAACAATCTTTAGTTGCAGAGCACTTTTTAAAAAATCAAATTACAAAGTCCTAAACTCAAAGCAACGAACTGTACGAGGGGTGAAAGTAAGTTCGCAGCCTGAGGTAGAAGGAGGAGAGTTACGCAGCTCTCATTCCACGCACGTCTAGTTAAACTGTCTAAGTGATTATGCAGAAAGTCTGAAGTTAATAACTTTTGCGGTATCTCTGCTTCAGGTTGTTGAGCCACACTGGCTGAGAAAATGGGCAACGTGCTGACGGACCTCTACACAAGTGACATCTACATTTCCATGGAAATGCACGGGGTATGACTAATAACTGGAAACAATCAGTCACGTCAGCAGGTTCCTATGAAACCTAGTTTACCACTCCAGCAAGCAGCCCGACCCTCAGTCAACACGTCCTTTACTGAACCGTTCACACAACAAAATTAAATGAAATTTGAAATGAACTCAAGTAAAAAGACGAAATAAAAAATGTAATGAGAAGAAAATCACGCCGACAGCTTCCCTAAGAGCTGCAGACTCTCCTCTCTGCTCCAGTTTGGTTTTGATTTGAATTTTCTTTGCATTTTAAGCGTTTTTTCTGCAGAATAACAACATTTCTCTAAGAAAAACATGTAATTTGAGCATTTTAGAGTGTATTTCTTTCAACTTTAAAGGAGCAATATGTAAGAATATTAGTTGAAAACATTAAAAAAAATCAACTAAAGTTATCAACATTTATGATGTAATGACGTTTACGTATTATGTTGCGGAGATATATAATTAAGTTAGCATGCCAAAGCTAACACTGACACTTCCCTCCACAGCTCCCAGTCCGAACCGCTAGCTGCACGGCTAACTAAGCTAACTAAGTGGTGTGTCTTCCTCTACTTGTTTGGAGTATGGATTCTTACATATTGCACCTTTAAACACACGGCCCATGTCTGTGAACTAATCTCTGACTATTTCTTGATTTTGCTGTTTGTTATTTTCTCCTAAGCGCGGCGCTCTGTGACCCTCGATGAAAAATCCTTTTAAAAATGACATAAATAGCTGAACCACAGATGTGTGTTGTTTGTCGAGGACACTTTGAAAGGCCTGGATGGAAAATGTTTCTATCATAAAAAAGCTGAATGTGAAAATAAAAGCAATGCATCAGTGTGTTTGTCGCTCGGAGAAGGTGTGCATGACATTTCAACTCTTGTAACTTCACATTTCTCAGCCGCAGCATCATAAGTGCAATAAATACACATGTCAGTTTTCTCGCATCGTCCTCGACCCTTCCCGTGAGCTGGAATCAAGCGAGCACATCAGCGAGCGCGTCGCCGAGACGAACAAGGAGGCTCCGGGGCCGGTTTGAGTGAGTCATCCGACGCCTCGGGGAGTCAGTCTGTGAGATCTGCGTGGGAGAGCTCAGTCTTCGACTCTTCTGCAGAGATGTTGCACTCCGAGTGTGCAATTATGAAAAAAGCCTATTGAAGAGTAGAAATCAGTGACATTGTGCTGTCTTGTCTGTGTAAGTCAGAGTCGTGGAGGTGTGCAGAGTCTTTTATAAACACACACTGTGGCTGATGGAATAAATTTACCACTGAATGCTGCGTTCAAGGTCCTCGACTCGACGAGCTCCAGTGTTATTACGAACATTTTGAAAGGACTCACTCTGAAATAACATAACGAGTTTCCACAGAGGAAGAACACCGTCATATTGTGCACTTTACAAGGACACCGTGCTCATCAAACACCCTGTTGGGCTGCAAAATAACCATCATTTCTTTCAGGAATATGAATAAATGCATTTCTCAGTTGTCAGGGACAATAAAACATGTGTTAATACAACTTATTTGTATGTGCACTTTTACATAACTGAGTGCCTCGTCCAAAAACAACAAATTAATATATAACAAGTTGAACAAAAGGCTTTGTAATAATGTTAAATAAATCAAAATGTTGTCAGTCCATCCCTGTTTTTCAAGTCCCGACACATAGCTTTGTCTGACGCTCTTTAATAACAATAATATACTTTATTTAATATATAAGATTATATATATATATACATATATATCCCTAAAGATGAGATTTAGTGACAAAATTGATTTCATCCTATCATATTTATCATTTTTATGGTGTCATAATATAGTTTAATAATACTAATGAGTGTGTAGTGAGGACTGGGTGCCAGAAAATTACTTTTAATAGATATCAGATATCAGATTGAGACTTTTATGCAAATATTATTGGTATCGGTGACTTTCACTTTTACAAAACTGATATTTTAGCTTGATTACTTCACTTACAGGTACTTTTCATGACACTGTGTTTGGGAGTTAATCTATAACGATGCAAAACTTTGGTATTAAAAGTAATAGTAACTAAAGATATCAGATAAATGTAGTCGGGGGGAAAAGTACAATATTTGTCTCTGGAGTTTAGAAGTATAGCATAAAAGTAACATAAAATGCAAATAAAGTAAAGTACCTCAAAATTATAGTCAAGTCACATGAGTAAACGTACTTAGTTACTTTCCACCTCTGAATAATCCTGTAGTTACTATATATATATATATATTAATCTTATAAAAGGAGTGATTTTGTGGCTTTAA
Organism: Pagrus pagrus; assembly: GCF_965226575.1. Classification (NCBI taxonomy): domain Eukaryota; kingdom Metazoa; phylum Chordata; class Actinopteri; order Spariformes; family Sparidae; genus Pagrus; species Pagrus pagrus. The sequence goes on along the minus strand of NC_140205.1, from coordinate 5,388,561 downwards.
TGTGACAAAACTGTGTTTCTTTTATTATAGTACTTAAGGGAGGGATGGTATTTATATACTTTGATCTTTTATAGTGCCATAATATAGTTTAATGAATGAATTACCTGCAAGTAAAAGTACAAAATATTAAATATAATATATTTTGTATGTAAAACACTGATATTAAAAGTTATCAGATGAATGTAATGGAGTAAAAAAACAGTATTTCCCTCCAAAACGAGGTACTGGATAAAATAAGATGATATAAAAGTAGTTTTCCTGGTGAGAATATAACAAAAAAGTGCCCTAACAAGCCCCTGAGGGGATATTAAAGGACCAGTGCAGTGGTTTTCCTCCCCGGCTGCAGCCTCGGCTCCGCTCGGCTCCGCTCGGGTGCTGTCGGGCTCGGCCGGTGTGTGTCGGAGGGCAGAGCGAGCGCAGCAGCGGCTCTCAGCGCTCGGGATCAACCGCCATTCATCCAAGCGGACCGCGGGCACACCTGGTCGGAGCGAGGAGAGAAGTTCAGAGACCGAAACAGGTGAGTTCCTGACATCCATTCACACCTTTTCCCTCTCTTTTTTCATCAACTTTTTCACACTTTTAGCTACTTTTACTCGAGTGAAACACATGAAAAACACCCGGAGAGATGCGACTTTTTAGGCTTTTTTTTTTTTTTAAGCTAGCAGCAAAGTTTAAGAACCTGTCATCAGCCGTTGACGTTACGTACGTACACAGCCGTGGCGTAGGTAAAGCAACTCATAGTTATTAATAAAATAAAACAGCCAGAAAAGATTAACTTAAGTGTATTTTTTCATTCGGCTGACTTTATTTTCCTCCTACCTGTCAACAGCACCCGTGTTAATCACTTGAGGAATGCGGTGCCATTAGTACGGGAGCCGAGAGAGCTGACGGTTCACTTCGCATTTAAAGTTCATTTAAATCAACTTGAGGGGACTTATAAAAAGGGATCATGGCTACAGGAGGGTTTAAGCCAAACGCCACGACGGACTTTTTGGAGGAGTGGAAGGCAAAACGGGAGAAAATGAGAGCCAAAATGCTGGGGGACATTGCCGCAGCCACCGGTGCTCCCTTGGGTGCCAGCAACGCAAACAGCACCAACCGCCACGCTGCTGCCGCCGCTGCTGCCGCTGCTGCCGCTGCTGGTGCTCCTCCACCGGGCACCGAGCTCGCCAACAACGGCAACCCGGACCGGAGCGTCCCAACTGGGAACTGCCTCCCCTCCTCCTACTCTGTGGCTCGGTCCTCCTCCGGCTCAGCTTTGAAGAGACCGGAGGAGGAAACGCACCACCACCACCACCAACACCACCACCCCGCCGCCGCCGCTTCGCCCACTTCCAACCTGAAGAAAACTCCGCCTCAGCCGGAGAAAGCTCCGTGCGCCACACCGGACTCCAGCCCCATGGCGTGCAACGACAGCGACAAGGAGAGCCCGTCACCCAGCAAGGTGAAGGAGAAGAACAGCAGCGGGCCGAGCGCCAGGAAGGGGAAAGGACAGATCGAGAAGAGGAAGCTGAGGGAAAAGAGGAGATCAACAGGTGTTGTGAGCATACCATCCAATGAGGTGAGTCGACTTTGTTTTGTGTGTAAAATCACATCTTATTTTGGCTGTCGTCTCCACAGGGGAAGACAGAGGTCAGGTACACAACAGGTACCTCAGCAGGAGAGAGGGTTGTTTATCCTGTGTGAGCCGTGTTGTGTTAGAGGAGGCTGTCAAAACTATCACAAACACCCAGTGACAAGTGTGTGTTTTTTTTTTTTCCTCTTGGCTGCATGAAAAGTCAAAACACCTCAGAAGTTTTTTTTAAAATTTCATTCTGGCAATGGTTTTGTTGGTTTAGTCTGTATGTTGTCACAAAGAAGGGACAAATAAATGCATCATGATGTCTTTAATTAGCTTTTTTTTGCCTAACCAAAAGTCCAAAACCAACTTTAGGGCTCCACCTAGTGAGTTGTTTGGTTTATAAAGTGTGAGAAAATGGTGAATTTTGACTATCAAAGTAATTCATTTAATAGTTGACGACTAATTAATTAATTGTTTAAAGTCAACTTGTCACAAAGAAGGGACAAATGAGCCCATTGTTGTGCCTTCAAGTTGCTTGTTTTGTCTAACCAAGAGTCCAAAACCCAAATCTAAGGCTACAACTAACGATTACATCATTGTGAATGCATCCGTTGATTATTTTCTTGATTAACCGATTAGCGTGTGGCCCATAAAGAGTCGGAAAATGTTTAAATGTGTCAATCAGTGATGTCCTCAAAGATCTTGTTTGGTCCGTTGACAATAGTTGACAAATAATTGATTAATCGTGGCAACTCTTTTGGCTAACCAAGAGTCCAAAACCCAAATGTAAGGCTACAACTGACAGTTACTTTCATTGTCGATCAATTTCTCGTTTATTTTCGCAATTAATCGATTAGTTTTTTTGTCTACAAGGTGTCAGAAAACCATGAAAAATGTCGGTGACGTCCCCAGACGATATTCTCACGTATGAAGCTGTAATCAGAAAAGTCTTACTTCTTTTCTTTATTTTTTAGTTATCAGAATAAATGCCAATTAATGTAATAGCTGACAACTAATCAATTAATTGTTGCACCTCTGCTATATATTGTCAAAAGAAGGGACAAGTCAGCCTATTACGATGTCTTTGAGTTGCTTGTTTTGTCCAACCAGCAGCCAAAACCCAAATGTTTCCACTTTCCGACAATATAAAACAGATAAAAGCAGCGAATCCTCACATTTGGGAAGCTGAAACTAGTGAGTGCTTGGCTTATTTTACGTGATAAATGACTATTATTAAATGTCAAAATAGATGATGTTTAGTTTTCTGCCAATTAACGGACTAATGAGTTCTTGAGCGCTAAATAAACGCATCAAACACAAACCTAGCAAATATAACAGGTATTTCCAGTATAATGAATGTCACTGGAAACACAAGTGAAATATGAATTTTACACATAACTGAGATGACATCTAAGATTAAATTGAGCTAATATTAAAAGAAGCTTAAATAGCTGCCGGTCACCAGTGATTTATCCAACTTGCAATTTATCCTCCATTTACCGGTTCTCATTTGGCATATTTGTTCTGCAGTTCGTTATAACTCGTATCAGCTGACACGTATGCATACCATACAGTACATTCGAGATTCGGTAACAGCTGATAAGATTGGCCCGCTTGATGTATTAGTCAGGCTGTAATCTAGAAGAAAATTGGCTTGCATTGCTCTCGAGTACAGATAATTGTTCACATAGTTATCAGGCGGTGCTATAAAACCACAGCCGGCATGCGTTCATGTAAAGTTAAGTCAATAAAGAAACTAATAAAGAAGCTCCTTCTTTTATCCCGTTGGCCAGCAGTGAACCGGGTTTCTATTATATCACCTTGTCTAAACACAGAAGGACTTATAGGGTCAGGTGAGGTCTTATCATTGGTGTAAGGTGATGAGTTATTCCTGCATTTCAGTGTTTTATTTGATGTATTTATATGATATGCTAAGCTTAGTTTGTACTGCTGTAGTTTTTTTTTTTTTTTTTTTTCTCTTTTGTAACTTTTATGTTTCTTGGCTTTCTTTCTTTCTAACATCTTGGGACCATGTTCGAAAAATGTTCTCGCTTTAACACATCCATAAATATTTCAGATTGAAGAAAAAGCACTTGTTTTCCAAAAGTCTCCAGATTCCTCCCGTCGTACATTTTTGTCTGGTTTAATCGACCCTGCGTAGCGGGAGAAATGTAAGCGCCGAAGGAGGGGAGGGAGGGGTTGTCAGCTGGTGGAGGTGGTGGAGGTGTGTGTGTGTGTGTGTTGGGCTGTTCATTGTTATTGAATTTAAATCATGTCACACTCTTGCTTAATTCCTGTGGTTTAGACACATGCAGGAACTCTGATATGACGCCGGGCCAGCCAGCAAGAACTCCTGGCCCATTCTTTGATTATATACACTCACACACGGTCTCTCAAACGCAATAAGATTGGACAAAAAAAGTTGGAATAAATGTTTTCATTAAGGTGGTGGTGGTGGTGTGGTGCTTTTGATTGGATATCCAGCCTGAGCTCGGTGCCCTCGGGGCAGCACAACTTGGAGTTTGACCAGTTCATCAGTTGGCGCTCCACATCCTGTTATTAGGCGCTCAGCAGTGCCGAGCAAAGCCGTTTGAAAACTGGTCACATGCCAGGCTGTAATACTGGGCTTCAGCACTGCGGGCTGTGCCAGATATGTTAGATCGAGCCCATAGGCAGCTGATTATGTAGTAAAGTGGGCGACCAGCCTTTCATAGGGGGAGTTGGGAGGTAATCTGAAGTAGTGAGCTGATTTCTGTGAGTGAGGTAGGACATTGGAAGTCTGATCCCAACTGAAGTGGTCTAAGTACAATCTGTAGACATGAAATGTCCACTGTAGTATCACGGTTACAGTATGATCAGGCTTTTTGATATCATGATATGATAGTTGGAGTATTCGCATACACGGGTAGAAAGCTTTCTGATCATTATTTACCGTGTTGGCAGGTGCCTTATCATGTTGAGTTATATAATGATCAGTGAAATAAAAAGTACAATGACATTCAGAAAAGAAAGTGAAGTCTGACACAAGTAACTTTGTCAGATTTTACTGTGCTGCATGGAGCACTTTAAACAGACAACAGATTTAAGTTTGGCTTGTCGTGAAGTTACACATGGAAGTAATGTTAGTGACAGCTAATGTGACCTACTGCTGGTGATGTTTGTCATTTTAATGGATAGAAACAAGAGCCAGCACCGGCTTCAATATGAGAAGCTGCTACGTGAATGCTTGGCGTACGAGACGGAAAGACTAAGAGATGAATCTGAATCAGACTCATTTTAACTGATACAGATCTTATAAATTTTGCCTGCATCAGCCTTGATATCGATCTTTTAGGATCGGTTTGGGACATCTCTGTTGGTAACACAGATGTTAGATTTTATTGCTCTCATCTTCCATTACCGATGCTTTGATGGAGAGCAGTTGAATGCGGTCCCGACAGCCAGAAACTAAACTGGGTTAACGACATGCTTGTGCCAACACAGACGATCGAAAACCTGGAAAATATTAGCATAATGTGTGATTACCAGGAAATTTCTAAGCTTGTGTCATGTTTTATGATCAAAACCGAGATAAGACTTACAACCAGGACACTAGTGTGCATGTAAACATGCTCAGTGACAGACTTTATTCATAAATAACATCTTGACTTGGTGCTTTAACAGTCCTGTGGATGTCATGCTTTATCTCTCAGATCTGCGAAACTTTTCGATTTCAGAGAGAAACATAAAAATGCGAAACCAGGCAGCACAGCAGATGTTTGTTCCTTTTGTCGGATGTTTCCCTTCCTCCTCCTGTTGCATATGAAGATGACCAAACTATGCAAATGAAGACTCTCTCACACAAACTCCCTTTGTGATGTGAATATGAGTGGACAGGTGTGAATAGAGATGCCTGGGATTATCTCCCCGTTCGTTCTGTGCTGCATAATAGCTGGTGAGCGGGATCTCAGAGCATCAGGGGAACCCAATCTTCTGCCTGTTGAGGCCATAATGGCGCGATAAAAGCTCCATGCTTTACTGGAGAAAAGACACTTCTGCACAGCATCAATCAATAGCACCTCCTGCACTCCAGGAAGGTGTCCCCTTTCTCTCGCCCTGTTCGCTGCCTCGGACTGGAGGGCATTGTTGCTGCCGCTGACCTTTGACCTGCTCACGACATGCTTATGCAACATAGGAATGTGGAAACGCGTGAGTGTGTGTGTGTGGAGCATCTCTGTGAGGGTCTATCATCTGAAAATGTTTTGGTATGTGACGTAAGCATGTTTCTCGTCGGACACGCCGCACGCAGTCTGATGGTGTTGATTCATGTCGCTCACTGTGCAGCTTTTTATGACCTTGGTGAGTTATGAGGCTTTGGTCAGACTTTCCAGCCAGCTAGTGTGAATTTTTGTTTCATGTGGCGGACGGCTGGATCTGCCCCACAGAGGCTGCTGCTGCTGCTGCTGGGGGAGTGTGGAGCCCGACAGCCCCTCGCAGCTATTTGTCTGCAGCGTCACTGACGAGGTCAACAGGTTTAACAGGCGATACAGTGCTGAGCGCTCAGCAGTTAACACTCTGGTGATGGGAGGATATGGCAGACAAGAGGAGTCTTTGTTTAAACTGATCTTTTGTCCATCAAGGGGTTTGTTAATATGTTTTATACATATCTTAACTTCTTAAACATCTGTTTCACTGGCAGACATACAGTGCTTTTCAAAATGTATACATTCACTGGGCAACATATGAAAACCGTCCTCCACTTTGAGTTGGAGCTTTTACCATCTAGCAGATGATATACAGTAGCAAAACACTGATGCAATTAATTAATTAATTAATATCCTGAACACTAAAGACATAGCCTGAGCCCTCAACCTGACTACGTCAAACAATTTGCTATTATTACATCTATTATTTCATGGCAGTGTAATATAAATGTGTGTATGGCTCATATCAAATGAGGCTCTTTGCATGGTTGACTCTGTCATCTGCTCTCTATAATACTGCCTGTACTGACATTAATTAGCAAATGCCTTAAATTCAAACACCCCTGTCTTTGTTAGTGCCCAAATTAGTTTCTGCTCCATTTTATTCTGCGCTGAAGTTCAGTGAAGGGTGAAGCCGTACTGTATGTTTGGAGAAGGGCCATGCTGCGAGCAGAGTTCGGACAACATTATGCAGCGGCAGAAAATTGCATGGTTTGACACTGGTTTAATATTAAGTGAGTGAGTTGTTTTACTCGTGGGCAGACTAATATTTCCTTCCTCTTTAGCTCTAATCCGCTGATCTGATGCCATCTGACAGCATAATGGTCACTCACCTAGTCAGGGGTCACATTAATGGGAACTGAAGTTCACGTAACATTCCTGCAAACTGAACAAAACCACGTGCCACGGCCAATTACAGGGGTGCTGTGCTTTTTATGAAGTGTTGAAGGACCCCCAGGTGCCTGTGTGGAGAGGGGCCGCGCTGGTAATGACTTCACCGCAGAAACAACAAGCAACCCTTTCCGCCGTCTTTCCTCCTTCTTTGGAATTCCCTTAAATTTCACAGAGCGGCTCAACTGGGACTTTTTTCCCTGTTAGTCACCCTTTTCAAACATTCCCAGTGACAGTGGCCTTCATAAACAATCCAGAGTTCATGCCAATAAGTCAACCAAACAAAATGTCCTTCTTGGGAACCGGTGCTTCTGGCTCGGGAAGCTTCACTTTGAGAAACACGTGTTTTAATTAAAGAGTTTAGCATTCCTGTTGTTCAACCAACAAGTGAAAAGAAGGAAACAAAACACCCGGCCTAAATAGCTCCTTGCTTACCTAAGTCCATGATTAAATCCCTATGGTATTTACTGTGATGATGTGCCCTTGTTTGGAGAAGGTTTTAACAGCAAGTGAAACGCGATCCATACTATGCAAATTAACATTCTTGCATTCTTGTGCACACCTGTGGTTTGAGAGCCTATTTATATTTGATAAACAAAGAACTGTACGGATTTAGGAGTGTGTTTTTTCCATAGTACAGTGAATGCAAATTTCACTTTTTATGGCTGTGGCTTCACAGCACTGCACTGTAAAACAAAAGGTTGGCATCTTACCCATTTAACCTAAAAACTGCACCAATATACAACGTTTAAACACCTTAAAAAAGGTATTAAAACAGAAAAACGTCTTGACTAATGAGGCAAAAGACCAAATATATTGGTAGGCTATTCAGAAATTACTGTTAAAGCTTGATGAGTGGCAGCAATAAAGGCCTCGCATGACACCAAGTCATTCCTCTCAAATCTGTGGTTTCTTGTCAGTGTCTTGAGACTCGATACTTCTCGGTACTACTTATGACTGAAATGTGTTTGTGGCACAGATGATCAAAAACTCTCAAGTACCAAAAGTTGATACCTAAGGCGAAGTCAGATTCAAAGTATTGTTTACATCTTCTTGGATCAAACTCTTGTTTTCAGAGTTTCATCTACAGCTGCTTTCATTTTGGAAACATCAATCATGTGTGAGGTTTGGCTTCTTTTGTTAAAGGAACAAAACTGGTTTGTCTTCCGTCAGAAACTTTTCCTACTGTTTATACAGTGGTAGCTGTCACTTTAAAATCTGCGGTTGTGTTGTAGCTGATTGTGGGCAATGTTGCAAATTGGTAAGCAGGACTGTTTTATGGTTGTACTGGATTGATTTGGTTGATTTTTGCTCTCATGAGATGAAATACCCTTATTCGTAAACTAGTTAACTCTCAAAAGACATTTCTGTGCCGTCATTTCACGTATACATTGTTTCTCAATTGATTTTTCCAGAAGATTTATATCAATATTGCAAATGTACTTACAAACTTACATACGGTATTGTATCGCCTCTAGCAATGAACATTTTCAGAAGATAAACAACTCATTTGTGGTTGGGTGTACGTACAGTTTCAGAAGCCTTGGTGTTACAGCGACATTAGGTGTATTTACAGTATCGTGGCACAACTTGTCCTTTCTGATATTTACCGTTGTAGTTGTGCTGTTATTTGCGCACAAAGTTCAAAGTCTCTATTCAGGTCACCGCTCTTCAGTTATGGCTGTTAAGGATCTTTGTGGAGCAAACTGTAGATTATCACTGAAGAACAACGTCCCCCCTGCTGCACATCATGCACAAGAATGCACAGTCATGCAAAACCTGCACTACCCTCGAGCACCGATGTCTAATGCACACATCTCATGAGGGAGTGAGATGGTTGGCCTGCAGGCAGACTTCCACTCTCCAGCTTTAATACAGCTCAACAGTTAAGAGCTCTCAGATCTCAGTGAGCCTTATCCCAAAACTCTGAGGGTAATATAGTCAGGATGTACGACCACTGAGAGCTTCTGGTGAGACATTACTCACCTCTTTGCCACTGCGTGAGTGACATGATTGCTGTGTTTGTGGCTAATCTTTAACTTCAGAGTGTGTACACATCCAGGACGTGCAAGTTTGGCAGTATTGTTGCAATGCTGTCAAGTTGAAATCCTAAAATAACACCCTAAATAGAGCAGAAATGATTGATCCTGTGGAATTTGCATCAGTCAGATGATGTAAAGACCAAGTTGAATGAACTGGTTAAACCCAGCGTGCAACATAACCCATGTAAATATTTAACCAAATCCACTCTGACTGTTTTCTCTGCAGGCGCAAAACAATGTCAGAGTGAATAGCCTCGTCCTCGTCTGACCCTGGACTCAGGCCATTGTTTGAAAGTTCAAGTCAAATCTTCTTCACTCAGAAATGTTACACCTCTTATTCAAGTTCATTTACACATTTTTTCAGAGCCGCCGTCGTCGTAATTCTCTCTCTCTCTCTCTCTCTCATATTTTCCACCTCTCATTACCAGGATTCACGCTGAGAACAATAACGCGATCTGGTGTGTGTTGTGGTAACTGACACGCAGCTTATAGAAATTTACTGTCTGGAATTTTAATCCTAATAGTTTATGGAGGCATGAGGAGATAAGCGATAATCGGTTTCATGCCCCTGCTTTTTGGAAACAAATCTTACCCCCGTCGTGTGGTTGTTGGAGAACTTTCTGTACTTAGCTGCTAGGCGTCTTGCTAGTTTGACAGCTCGCAGACACACGCAAACACACACACACACACACACACACCACAGGGGGTGTTAAGAAAGAACGTTGTGGATTAGAGGAGTGTATGTTGTGACTTTGTGTGTCTGTAATGTGTAACCTATTAGTCGGACATTCCTGTGTGTTTGCTGACGACTGTGGGGAATTTGTGAGTCAGCTGTAATCAGGCCACTCTGCATGATTAGGCATTCGGGAGCCTGTCTGTTTGTATTCATTAAAGTAGAATTACTCCTTTTTTCCCACTCTATTCTATTTTGAATTCTGGTTTTCCTGTTTCTCACTCCTCCGAACACTGTCAGTTGTGCACTGCAGGGGGAGAACGATTCAGATTTTTGACCATAGGGACATAATTGCCCCTTTCAACAATTGAAAAGAAATAAGACTAGCAGTACAACATTGTGAAAAATGTAAAAATGTTCGGTAAATACAGTAAATGTTGTGTCTTACAGCAATTAAAGCACAGTTATTGCAACTGCTGAAAATGAAAAAATATTGAAAATGCTAACCTACAGACACCTGATAACTGTGTTTCGGTACACACTTTAAAAATTTGATTTTCTGTTTTGGGTTTTTTTCTTAGCATAGGCTTAAAGCTTCAAACTGGCCTGTAATTGTAGCACCTCCATCGGGTCAGTCTGTTTTAAAATGCCAGAATACAAAGTCAAAATGCATCTCAAAATCTCACTAATTATGTCCCAATTATCTCTTTACATTTAACACTTTTTGACCATCAGGAATGGGCCGTTTGAAATCAGAACATTGCAATGTGACAGCTCATGGTTGAAGCAGCCACTGTCGCTCTGCTCACTCTGCCGTTTTCCTGCATGAGGGACAATAAGCCTCAGTTATATTTGTATGAGTGAATGCACACCAACAGACTGATTTTGTCTGGAGTCTTAACAGGTTTCACGCACTGCCTTTGTGAGTTATGTCACCATGGATCTCGCTCTAACCGTTTCCTACTGATAAGCATCGCTGTAATCAGACTTTCTGGTTTTACATGTGTAGTCCAACCTGTAATCCAGGAAATGGGAACAAACATAATTTCCTTTTGTTTCATTAAAGAGAGAAAGTGAAACGCTCGGATGGAGGAATGTTGGCTGAACAGGATGATGTTTTTGAGTCTGGCCGGTGTTTTGTTTGGCGATTGTAATTCTCGTTTCTTCCCACTGGGGAACTTAATTTTCATAAACACAAACTGAACTGCAAGAAGAAACTTCAATTCTCAACTTCGGTGGTGCTCTTGGCACATTTGTTGCCCTTAAACGAAAACAAATAGGATTTATTAGAACAAGCCATATGAGGACTTATGTGGTAATTTAGGCTGAAGTGAAAATATTTTCCACACCAGCGGATTGATTTAATTTTCTTCTCTAGACAGACTTGCCTCAATGTTAGAGTGATGCAGAGGATCTTACCCCCATGGCTGTTTGAGAAATTGCACAAAGACCACAGAGAAGTCGCACTTCAAAAGGACACAGTATTGAAAACACAGCTCAGTGAAACGGCCCAGGAATGCAGTTGAACCCTCGAAATCGAATAAATATGTGGCTCTAAACTGCCAAACGCGCAAAGCCTTGATCTTTAAGCCTTTCTTCCCAACAAAGGAGCCAGAAACCTGCTTGAGTTGAGAGAGGGGCCTACCTGTTATCAAGCCCATGCCTTGAAGCTCGAGCGTCTTTGTGTTCATGTGCTCCTGCACGAGTATGTGTTGTGTTTACCAAGGCAGCGTGCCACTCCAACACACAACATACAGCGATGGAGGCATACAGCTCTCTTTTTCTGGAATTGGGAAATTGCTTCCGTTGCTTTGTTTTGACTCTCTTGGATAACAAAATTGTGTAGATGTACACCCACAGTCTTTTACTTCTGTCGTAACACTTTTTAGTACAGCTTCAATTATCCCTACAAGGACAAATGTATGTGGCAGCTTGAAATACTGGACATCACAGAATAACCTTGGAAATAAAAGAAAAAAGAACAATAAAACAAACGTATTGAATAGCTGTACTGTGAGTAATGAATGGATTAGAGCTGCAGCGATTAGTCGATTTTGATAATTGATGTTTTCTGTTGTTTTTCAGCCAAAAATGTCAAACATTTTCTGGTTCCAGCTTCTTAAATGTAAAGATCTTCTACTTTTCTTTGTCATTTATGACAATAAATGAAGAATCTTTGATTTTTTGGACAAAAAATATATATAGATCTTCTGTCCTGCCTTGTTGGATGTGTGTGAAGCATTCACATTTTACAATTTGTAGCTTCTTTCCAGCAACACCCATAATTGAAGCTTTGTAGTCACACACGCTCATTGGTTTGGCTGATATTGATCTTCAGTCGATTGTGGTTGCACGATGTGACGAAGCGCCCCATCAGTCACTTCACTTTGCCAAGAACTACACATACTACCTTTTATTAAATTCCTCAAAGTGTTCACTACATCTATTTATGAGTCTGGACAGACATGAATGTAAACTTGACTGTTTGGCAGCTGTAATTCTAGTTTACTGGTAGCATGCTCCCTCTAAACACACATATACTTTTATGAAATAAAAGAAGAATAAGCACTACTTTACACAGTAAAATGCTATATATTTAACAAATGGAGCTCTTGTTTGAATTGTCCCCTAGTTAACAAAATAGATCATAAAATGAAAAGCCATCATAATCTGTTAGACAAAAAAAAATATCAACCATTGATGGATTATGTAATCTTTGCTTTGTGGTAATAAAATCAAAGCAGCACACAAGGGAAACCACCTCAGTGTGTTTCCAGTGGGAAGCAAACTTAACAGATTTTACATGACTTAACACCCCTGCTGTACACTTCCCCAGGAACCTTGCATCAATAAAATATATACTGTATATTTTGGAAAGATTAAAGAAGTATTAAAATAAAATCTGTGAAAGCATCGAGCAGGTGAATAACAGGACATTTACATTTTACTTTTACACTGGGGAATTAAACACCAGCACAAGGCAGCAAGTTATGGCCACCACCTGCGTTTTCATCTGTTTTTTTTTTTATAGTTCCACTAAATTTATATGGAGAAAACCTGACAACCGTTAAATTTACTGTGAAGTCTGAGTGTAATTTTTTCTGTCAGAGCATTTCTATTCCCAGCATGTGGTGAGAAGCACCTGATTTAGAGCCTGTTGTACCACCTCCTTCCAGTTCTTATCATGATTTTCACTGGCACATCTCCTCTGTTGCATGTATGTAGAACAGCCAAATGAAATGCAGGTCCACTGGCAGCAAAAGCACAGATGGTTGAAGTGCAGATCAAACAGAAAAATCTGAAACATCAGAAATGGAAAATGTGAAAACTTGCATACTAACTTTCGTTTCAGCTGAATTTTGAACACTATCTCAACATGTAGCAGGTTCTACACAAACTTTTGGATGTATTTTTAAGCTAAAGCTGCACAAAAGGAGCTAAAAAGAGGAATTACATGCACTCCAATGTTATTGTGCAGTTTTGAAAGTGAGATATCGTATCATAACTTTGCAAATGAGTCTCCAATCACTATATAATACAGTTTATGAGTGTTAATGATGTAGGGAACAGTAAATAAGTGAACATGTGGGTGTGATTTCAGTCATGCTTATCAGTGATTTATAGGTGCAGTTGCATTATGACGCCATTCGACTGACATCTGGTGACGTTACATTGAGATATAAATATGTAGAGTAAACATGGTGCTATAGCAACATGGAGACAAATACAACAACAACCAGTGCCAAGATGTCAATCTTGACATTGTTGGCACACCCTGTTAGTCGACACGCATACATTGCAGAGCAAACAGTGTCATGACGATTGTTTTTTCTTTGCGTAGCCTTGTACACCGGCACACTGAACTTTAAATAGGATGACACAGCAGTCCCCTTTAGTTCAATCAAGACTAATCCAATATCAATGAAAACATCTTTAAATCTGCTAGATCAGGATTCATGCATCGTTCCCTAAAAAATTTACTAAAATGATAAAAAATCATACAATGTTAAAGAAAGTGAGAAAGAAATCCTAGATCCATCCCTTTCTGTATCTGGATCAACACACCAAAAGTTTCTGGCGCTATTCTGGGCTGAAACCCATCCTCCATCCAAGTTGTGGATGTAAAACCCTTAATTTACACTGAATGTCGGCATTTTCAACCTCCTAATCATTGTTTCTGATGAAATCCAATATGCTGCCCTGCGTTGTCAACACAACAAAAAACAAAACACGTACGCTGTCCTGTAACTAAGACAAATACAATGCTCCACATAGCAAAGATTCTGTTGTGTTGTTGCACCAGCGTGGGTCATCGTGTTTTTGAACAAGTCTTCTCTGACTCATATTAACCTTTGCTGTGGACCGTGTTAACCTCAACCTTCATAATTAGGTCATCAGTGGTTATTGCCACAGATCGCCTTCACATTGTTTGCAATCCATTTCCAAACAAACTGAAGTGTTTAATTGCAGACGGCGTTCAGACAGGCACACTGATAATAAATAATACATCTTGTTTGTCTGTTTTTCCTTTTCAAATTGAAACATGTTCAGTATTGCAGATTAAAATATGTTTAATAAACAAGCGTACTCTCTGACCTTACACTGATGGCTTTTGACTGCAATAAATTAGTTGGCTCCTCTGGCCCCCTTTGACCCCGCAGAGGATTAGTGGTTATAGATAATGAATGGACGGCCTGTCATGATCAGAAAGGAAGGTCAAGGCACAGAGCTGCAACTACGCTTTGATTTGTGTTTACTCTGATCTCTGACCTTCACACATTCGCCCTTTTTTTGCTGTTATCGTGCTGATTATTAGTTGTGAGGATTTGAACAGGTGTGTGTGGGCATGTGCTAGTATGGCTGTGAAAACATCCACTAGTATTTTTTTTTAAATGTAACACTGTGATGACATCAGCTGTCCAGGTGTGTTCAGGGCAGATGGCTGAGGGGAATTTTGTTAATTTATAAAAACTGGAGGGCAATGTAACAGAGCAGCCATAGCAACACCAACAAGTTAGCGGACTGCGGAATGAGATGTCCTGTTCGTCTATTGAAACACTGTTGATTTATTCCTGAAAGGGGAGGAAATGTCCTTGTCGTCTTTATTTGGCTGCTCGTTTGAATGTATAGGAAGGAGGTGTGCTTCGATGGAAAAAGGCGAAAAGGTTCGCCATAGAAATGTCAAAATAAAAGTGCAGGATGTCTTAAAGATTACACTGGATTGTTAATCATTAAATCTAAAAATCGTTCTGGATCAGTGGATCATTACACTCCTAAAATGTAAAGTATTACACAACCTGGACCATCCTTAAAAACATATATTTTTAAATATTCAGAGGTTGAAACAACACAAGAACTCCAGCTCTTACCTTTTAAGGTGCTGTGTTTTAAACCACCTCACACAGTATCAACAAATCTGCTTTTGCTTTCCGGTACATTCTCAGTAATTGAGAAGAGGTGACACAAACATGAGCAGCTCGTCTGATCTGCAGTGTATCGGAAGAGAACTTTCCGTGCGGTGCAGAAGGAGCATGTAATTTCCTCCATGTTTGTTTCCTCGGGGGTCTGTCCACTCACTGCTTGAATTTAGCATCTTTCACGCTTCGTGCTGTAAACAGTCTACTGAGCTGATCACAGCAATGGGATTTTCCAGATCCCAGGGCAGCATGCTTTTTATTTATTCTTTGAATACCTCAGTGTGTGTTTCCTAATATCTTCCCTCACTTAATAGCAAAATGTTGAATAATTGATGCTGCAGCTAGTTGTTTCTTTTTTTGTACCTGTTGCTGTCAGGCCACAAGCTGTTTCCAAACTTGTAATTGAATGTTGTGGCGTTTCAGTCATGCCTTCAAGTTCAGAGAAAGAGAAGCCAAGCGGTAATTTTTAGCATAGCGGTGTCTTGTAGCCCTCTCTCCTCTGTGGGTATTAACCTTTGCCTGTGGCGCTGACGGCCTTCTAAAAGATTCATAGCCAATGAAACTTCTCAGTTCAGCGTGACAGATTGGATTTTCATCACAAGCCGCCCTTGTGATCGTATGCTTTTCTTGCTACCGTATGTCCCGAATCCTGCTTTTTCACCACCAGCTCCTTATTTGTATTTTTGTCTGGTTCCTCTCTGTTTGTATTTAATCTTTTTTTTTGGCAAATTTATCCCGTGGTTGTTTATGGTTTATTTTCTTTTTCCATTTGTTCACTCCTCTCTCTCTGCCGTCCTCAGTTATGTCCTCAGACAGCTCATTAGTAAATCAGTCCTCGAGCCTGCACGCATCCATAGTCAATTGTTTGCATTCAGAGATTTCAGGCTGGAAGCTCATAAGTAAACATGAGGTATAGCTGTGTGTGTGGCCTCTGTGCCCTCTCCTTTCTCTTTGTCCTTAGCTCTATTTTTTTTCCATCTTACCTTTTTTTCACTGTTGGTCCAGTAGCTGAATGTGGAGCTGTCCAGGCCAGGATGAATGGCCCGGTGTCACCGGCTCTCTCTGTCCACGGGGCTAGATTTATCTTCCTCACGTCATCCTGAAAGGTTACACAATCAAGTGCAAACTGTTGTCGTCCAAACCATTATCTAGAGGACAGAGGGGGAATGTTGAATGTCCCCCTAGGAATTCTTTAGAGATGTAACTGAATGTAAACAGGGTGCAACAACTTCATGATTCTCACAATGGACGCAATTTGACTTTCATGTCGCACTAGGCACGATGTTTACATCCACATACACCCGCCTTATCGCAAAGTGGAGGCACAGAAGGGAGCATCACCTCGCTAAAGCACCGCATATTGGGCCTTTATAGTCTCCTCAAGACATTTTTAAGAGCTCTTCTGCTTCCTGGCAGTTCAGCTCTTTGCAATTTTATGGGTTTTTTTTCATCAGAAAGTTGTACGTGGAGAAAAAAAAGTGTACAAAAAAACCAATTGCTCTCAGCTACTAAATTAATAGTGAAAAGGCAACCAGATGAAATAAACAAAAGACGCACAAGGCTGGTTTTCAGTTGTAGTGAATATCGGGGCACTGTGAAGCCCTGTGATTGTCTTGCGATTTATCGATTATCGTGTGATTGCTGTCTCGCGATACTGTCGTCATCACTGGCGAGTGCCTCTGTGAGGTATCGTTCATGAGATGCTCGGTCAGAGTGACACAGACAAGTTCTAGGGAGCGCCCCGACCTATAAAGTTACAAATAAGTTTATTCGTGGAGAGAGAGGCTTTATTTTGGTTTGACTCGGGCTCATAAAAGTGGTTCTGAATTAGATTATTGTCATGTGGAAAACTGCTCTTCTAGTTTTCCATTTTATGCATTGAATTCTGTCTCCTAAACTGTAGTGAACAAACCCTCTGTCCATCAAACATTAGCCTGCGTCATTTGCGATACAGTCCCTTTTGTCATACAGAGCAGTCTGTTGAAGGCTAAAAGTTCCTGTTGTCTTTTAATTTGAGGCTTTCATTGTTCGGTGGTTCACTGGCAGATAGACTGTTAAATAATACACTTTTGCTGGTTGCTTTTATGTAGATGACTTGCTTAATCCTTTTGTGTGCCTCCACCCAGACAGAAGCTACACTGTAAGAAATAACCGACCCCAAAGTTGGATAAATCATTTTCTACAGCTTACAGGAGAGCAGCCATCTGATAAAACCAGAGTGACATGTGAAATTGAATTTCTTATTTGCAGTGCTCTTTCTCTCACAGTTGCATGGTCTTGGCAGGAAACACTATTTACATACTGCTCTTCTTCTGTAAACCAGTTTTTCATTTCCGAGCTCACGTACTTGTCATATCTTGTGCTCGTCTCTTTCATGGATGTCAGGTACTGTAAAAGTGAACGGGGCTTGATTCAAAGTCTGTGTGGCGCACAGGCTTTAACCTTTCCCAGCTCATGCTGTTAGCTGCTGGTGGGGGATTCAGACTGTGCTTAGCATGACTCATGGTCTGGTTTGGTGTCTGCCAGCGGACAAACACAATGGCCTCTGTACACAATAGTCCAGCTTCTCTCCTGCTGGAATGCAAAACATGCTTCAACAGTTTCCGATACTGTATATTGTGTTACTCGGCGAGCTGGCAAGGTGCACAACGCGCTCCCAACCAACAAACACACACGGACGAGTCACCATGACCCCCTTTCTTTCAGCTGCAACAGAAGTTTCGTTGGTCAGTTTAGTTTTGCTTTCACTCATTTTCATATACTTAAATGGGTCATTTAAACTATTCTTTAAGACGGGGTTCATAATTAAGAATGCACAATATTGGGAAATTTATATTATCAGCTTTTTGTATTGGTATCTGTGAAATTATAGCTAAAGAAGAGAGCCAATAACACGAAGTTAGATTGCTTCATTGACATCACAAGTGCAGCATCTACACATTGTTGGTTATTTTATCAGTAAAACGACCATGAGAAGCAGGGAATTATTGGTGTCTTTATGACTTTATTAATGTTTAATAAGTAATTCGCTGTTGCTTTAGATAAGATAGATCGTTTGACCATTTGAACTGTTTGACCTCCGACCTTTTGGAAAAATTCTGGGAAGCATCCTGACCATAATCCATTCATCAACAACATTTTAAACATTAACAAAATGTTATCAAACGACACTTATTAACTTATTAATATTTATTATTACATAGGACTTTGGCTGTTGGCTTATTGTAAAGTGAGAAGCCTGCAGTGCAGTTAATTATAGTTAATCTTACATAGCCACAGATAGATACATTACATACATAACCTCAGATCCTACAAACAAAAGTGAAATGTTTAATAGTGTTAGTAATATATTTTACGTCTTTGTTTCACTCACATCTAAAGCAAATGCACCCTCGAGCAACATGAAGATGTTTAGACACATAGCTGATAGTTTTTTAATGGCTTAATTTTCATCCATGCAGAGTTGATGGCTTTTTCTAACCCGGCAACCAAAAAGTTGTTATCATTTATGGTTTAAAACCAGTAAATGTATTATGTAATATAAAGTAGGTCTTTTCCAGTAAACCCTTTCATAAAGATTGTCTTAATAGTTATTGCTGATTGTTATCGGTACACACTGATTGACCCTATAGCCATCTTTATATGATCTATATGATCTTTGATCATGAACGACAGTTACTTTTGAGTTGAAAGTGTTACCATGAGGCAGAGCGGTGCTTCTGACATTCGTGCCGGGAAGACTGGTGGCACATTGATGAACATTAGCATGATTATTGATGCACTACAGCCTAAAGAAACAGCCAATCACATGCCCTCTGCCAGGCTTATCCTGGTGTACTCCAGACTTTCTACTCACTCCATCTCTAGAGGAGGAAAAGAGGATACTTCTTTGAGTTACAGTAACAAGCTCCTTGTTGTCACATGAATCTCAGTTTCCTAGCCATTTTTATCTCTAGTCCACCCTCTTCCCACTTACTCAGGGTTAATGGGAGGCCTGTCGTTGCTGAGAAAGTGTCAACCCTCCACTTCGATGCTTCGCCTCCCTTCCAAAGAGCCTTTAAAGTGGGGAATCAGCATGTTCTTGCACGCCGGGAGGAGGGAGGAGTATGAAACTGTGAGGGAGGTTACGCCGCTGTATGCGTCCCTGTTGTGTATGCATGCTGCTACCGCCGCCTCTGAACTCCTGCCACGAAAATCTGAGCGAACTCGACTGCCTCGGCGGAGAATGATTTATAATGGGGATCGATTTGCCCTCGAGATCAGTTACGTAATGTTACAGTGCATGTGCTGTTATGCAACTTGCACAGGAGCCATCTTGATACACCTCTGCCATCTTTGATCAGGTTTTTTAGACTAATTTGAGAGTAACAAGCTGTGATATTTGAAGTCTGGATCATTATTTCTAGCAGGCATCAGGGACGTTGATGGACATGGTCTCTGCGGCTAAGTGTTGGTTCAGGACCTGCTGTGAGCTGTTCTGTAGCGAGGTGCTTTCAATTAATCCGGCCGTGTTTTCCAGCCGGCTTCCTCATTTAAATGCAAAGCTCTGCCACTCTCTCTCTCTCTCTCTCAGTCTCTCTCTCGTCAACATGAGAACTGCCCTTCTTTCCTCAAGTGACGCTTCAAAGAGCAGATAAAGAGCTTTGGTCTTGAAAAATTAAGAGGGTGCAATCAGCTGTCGGTGGTTATGTATTGTGTTGCCGGCGTTGCAACCAAATATCTTTGTGTCACTAAGGAGGCATTGCCTTTCACTTCTCAGACTGGAGTGTGAAAGTTCTGCTTGCAGGATGGCGAGGCATAATGAGGAAGAAACTCTGTAACATCACAGCTGAGGTTTCGGTATGGATAAAGCTGAATTTATTTATTTTGTTCTGTTTTTGCAATCAAGTTTAGGATCAGCGAGCTTGGGTTTGACCCCAGGACATGCCTGAATGCACATTCTTTTGCACTCTTTGTCTTCATCCCCTTTCTCTTCCTCCCTGCATATTTTCCCCTCCATGCCCTGATGAGCGGTTGGGCTTCTTCCAAGGATATCCATTATCGAAATACTGAACTAATTCCCCCACTCAATCTCTTTGCTTTCCCCCTTGTCTCCCTCCTCCTCTCTTTCTTTTTTCTCCCTCTTTACTCTGCCGAGCAAGATAAGCCACAGCAGGGCGCAGGGTCGTGGAAGTCTGCGGAGTGACGGCAGCCATTTCTGCCCAGCGGCGGAGAAAAGCGGTTCATTTGTCCAGACCCACAGAATAATTTTCCCAGAATCTCACGAGGAGAGCCAACGTTCTCATGAATAACAAACAGAGCTTTTGCTCAAGGGAAGGAGTTCACACTGACTCTCTCCCTCTACGCTTTCTCACCTCAGATCTTCAGGCTGCTTCTTGAAAAGCCCCACAGAGTTTATTGCAAATTTCTGGGGAGATCCTCTCTGTGGGAAAAAAGGAGCAGCAGGAGGAGCGTGCAGTAAATCTACCTGGTACAATTGAGCTACAAACAATACCGAGACGGGGGCTTTTTTTCCCTTAGGGGCAGTGTTTTGAGCCCTGATTTATGCTTCTCACTGGAGGAAGTTGACAAGCCAATGTGGCATGCACAAACCTTTATTTAAAAGACTATTATCCCCGTGCTGCTGTCACCACACACCTGGATGTTGCAGGGCAGGGTTGCAGGCTGATTTCTCATTCATATCTAGTTTAAGGGAGGCTCCATAGCTGTAACAGCCCTTGGCGAACCCAATGGCTTTTCTAATCTGACATCCCCACAGTTTTTTGAAGAAAGGGGGGCAAAAAACTGTCAGAAAACCAGAGACACGCAGGCACGTGGAGGGGGGGCAAGGCAGCGATAACTATCCACATCGTCTCTCTTATTTGTATGTAAATATGGGAATGCAGCGATGCGTTGAATCAGCCTTTTAGAGAGAGAGCTAGAAGGGAATGGAGAAGGGAAATTTTTATTGTTGCTCTCAGCTCGTCCGCTGACTGTGTCTGTGCTGTTGCACGGGGTGGGGTGGAGTGGTGAGGAATGCACTAATCATGCTACTGTGCTGCCCTGCCCTTGCCAGCCACCCTGCCTTTTGTCTGCATTTGGAAACCAAAACACAAAACTAGCAAGGCTTCAGCCATTTCTCTCTTTCTATACACTGACATACAGATAAAAAGCGGCTGTAGGAGCTGGGAAATGTTTATTGTCTTGCAGGAAAAGCCGAAGCACCCGCAACTTCCTAATCCTGTCTTCTTCTCTCGCTATGACGGGAATGTTGTGACACAATCAGTAAATCCAGGCCGAACTGTACCAAAGAGAACAATAGCTCGTATTCACAGCGTCTTCTCTCAGCCCTCACCTCCTCACCTGTCCTAAATTTCCAGCACAATTCAGCATTCATGATGACAAGTAGTTTTCCTCATGCAGTATGCAAAACTGAATCTGTTTTGTAAGTCTTTTGTGTTTACTTAAAAAAGATATTTTACGAGACAATAAACTCTGCAGTTAAACAGCCAAAAACTGGCTGCACAGGAGCTGCGTGCTTTGCATAGCAGAGAGATTTATCCCGAGCTGAAGTATAAAACTTCTTGTTTCCTAGAACATGCTGTGCTCCACTTTACTGCAGTAAAACTATATTGCAGCTCCGGTGTTCTGATGTAATGTTGTAACCAGTTGCCTTTTTATGAAAATAAATCTTGGATGACTGCGTTTGGTTTGATGGTTTGGCCCGCAGCGCGGTGCATTTTTCATTAGGCTTATGTTATTTCCCTTCAGTGTATTTTTCAGATTATTTTCCATTTGGAAATGAATGATTGACAGCAGGAAGCAGACAGCAGAGCTTTGAGGCACTGTGAAGTTTCTGAATTTCTCGCTCAAGGCTCAGTCATCAAATTGACTCATTGCTTTTTTGCAGTGAGTTGATTATATTTGCTTTGTTTTGCATATTTTTGTCATGAAGAAGTGAGTCAACCGCTGATGAACTCTATTAATTCTTTTTGAAAAATTGCCGTCATGAAAAACGTGTCTGTGTTTGCCTCCTTTTCTAAATTTCGAGCATGTTGTGCAAGTTGCTGTGTTTTTTAAGTTTGTTCCACATAGTTGGTTCAGTAAGATTTGACAATAAAGGCACAATTTGTTTTCCATCTGCAAAGACATATGCTGCCAAAATTCATTCCTCGATTGATTGACTGATGGCATTCATAATACATTCACTATTCACATAATTTATTCACAGTTATTGATGCTGTTAAAGGTTTGTTAACATCAGCATTGTGTGATAAGACACATAAAAAAACTGTGATTTTTTTCCCCTTCACTCATGATGACTGATTGTGACTGATTGCGCTGTCTCTACTTTCCCCAACTTGTAAACACTCAAAAGGTTTTCTTTATTCCCGTCACTGATGTGCTGCTCTGAATAGTGCAAATGTGCGCTGGGATCAATCAATAAGTTGCCAGCAGAGCTGAATCTTGATGCATTTAATCTTGTTATCAATGTAGTAGAGGTCGACAAATAGCAGATTTTTAAAGGTGCATAGATAAACGGGAGTTTGGAGCTATTCGGTTATTATGTTTACTGTCATATAAATGTAAATTATCTCAGGTACACCGTGACATTACCATGACTTTTTTGTGTGGCGCTTCTGTGCAAAACTGTAATGTACATCTAGAGCCAAGTTTCGCCAATTACAGTAGTTTGTTAAACGACTCTGGCGGCGATTAATCGGCCAAACTGATCAATCAGTCTCGATCTCTAAAATGTAGTTCAGATGATGAATCAAACAATCGCCCCACTCCTTAAGTACCAGGCCTCAACATTAGGGCTGCAACTTACAGTTATTTCCATTGTAGATTAATCTGTTGATTACTTTCTCAATGAATCAAGTAGTTGTTTGGTCTATAAAATGTAAGAAATTGGGGATAATGTCGATTAGTGTTTCCTAAAATGTTCCTAAACCCAAAGATATTCAGTGTTTTGTCATAGAAGAGTAAAGAAACCAGAAATAATCACGTTTAAGAAGACAGAATCAGTGGATTTTTCAGATTGGCCCTTTGAGTTTGTTTATACTTGACCTGAAATTGCCTAACACTACATCTTAAAACTCTGAGAGTTGAACATGTGCAGAATGGCAACTCCCACTCGCTCTAGCCAAGATTCATAATTAAAGTGCGTCCACAACAGCTATTCTATACAAGCCAACAACTGAGTGCCTCATACTGGTCAAACAACTACTTATCGCTGTCATCAAAGTGCCGGTTCTTCGTTTTCTTTCTCTTGGTTTGCCCCTTTTATTGCTCGTAACCACCAGACAACCCTTGCCTCTGGAAAAAGTCTAACAGAGTGTCGACTGGATAAAGAGATGTCAGAGTCGGAGAAAACACCAGTCAAGAGAATAAAGGACTGTGGATTGTTCCAAATGTCAAAGCAAACTGACAGCCTTTGAGCCGCTCACATGCTGATCAAAGCTCTGTGTGTCACATGCTGCGCCGGGTCCAGTTCCCTGTTCTCCCTTCAGCAGATTGTTGCCAAGATGTATTAGGTTACAGCAGGAACAATGTCAGGTAACCAAGAATTCACTTTTAACTTGGTCTTAATTGATGCAACGAGGTGATTAAAAGTTCTGTAATTCTTGAGGACTTAACCAATGCATATCCAGAATAAAAAAATATCATGACTAATCCAGAATAGTTAGAATAAATATACCATCAAGCTACATCTTCTGAATCAGCATCAAACTTTCGTGTTCTTGAGGGTGTTGGTCTGATATAGCGCAGCATGTCTTGACAGGATGTGTCTGTGTGTTTGCAAACAATCTAAAACAAAGGCCTGCTGTAACTCAAGCATCGAATACCTTCTGATATTACTGAGATGAAGTTAATTGCTATTTGTTTTAAAGCGATCAGAGGGTTCTTCGCTATCACTTTCACTGGATTTAACCACCACTTTCATTTCAAGCTCAAAATCAGAGCACTTATTTTAATTCAGGGTTAATGTGAGTTAAGTGGTTATTGATGCTGGAGCACGACGAAAAGAAAAAGATCATAATCATGGTATCACATTGAAAGGAAATACCATCTGAAAATATCGGGAGGTAGATATCCAATCAGTGTCATATAGGGTGTGACACTGTGTCTTTCACTTTTTAGTTTTTTACCTATTCTAGAAAGTAGCCACAATGAAACGATGGTTTTCAGCCAGAGTAACTGGGACACTGTCTGGAAATGTATGTTGATGTGCAGATTTAGTACACATCCATTCTGTTGGGATGGTGGCATCTTCTTTAAATAACTAATTGGATATTAGAGTATTATAAGTTGAACAGTATGGTAAGTTCAGAAAACTACATCACTTTACTGTAATGCAGCTTTTAAAACCTTAGAAAAAAGGACAACACTTTGCCATATCATGATGTAACGATATCCAAAAATAAAAAAAGAAGAGAAATAGTCTCCTCACGCAATAACAATATAATGTTGATATATGTCCGAGCCCTTCTTCCATGCCTTAAAGAAGTCGTGCAGTGCAACAGTGTCATGAATATTATTGCAAGGGGTCAGGGTTACAGGCAGCTATTTAACAGCAGTGGGTCTACTCCCAGAAGTGGACCGGTGAGGGTTAACAGGAGTTCTCTAACGCTCGTATGTTAGTGCAAATGTTTGTCTTTCCTCTTCCCTGCAGAGCTTTACAGGGCCCATTTAATCTGTTATTTTACAGCCTCTATAAATACATGAAGCCAATCACAGAGTGTAATTATATAATACAGAGTGCAACCACATAAAATGCAGGCGAGCTAAGTACAAGACACACAATAGCATGTTGGTGAAACAGAACCTTATGTAACCGACCAAACTTTTCCTGGTGTGTTCAACACCAAAAATGTAAGACCCTCAGTACACACAAAGAAGGCTCCAAAGACAACCTCATTAGACAAAGAATGGTAGGGACTTCGGGCAGGCCAAGTCCAAGTGGGATCTCCCTGCTGGGCTTGCAGTAAATCAAGGACAGCAAACATGTAATACAAAAAGAAACATGATGTAATGCTTATATGTAACACCAGACATTCCCTTTGCATGAATGTTTACTCTTTTATTAACTCAAAGTAAGTTATAGTGAATTTAAGTCATTAATCATGGCAACTTCAACAATCTCTGACACATTTAAATCTGAAAAGACGCAGAAAACTCACTACCAACACTTCCAGGGGACAAGGCCCTACTTTTCCCTGATAATTGCATACTGTGTTGAAATCCCTGAAATAAACAAACAAAGAAAAAACCTCCTGGAAACCCTTTTGTTCATAGTCTCAATCAAAATGACGCTGTCAAGAATGATCATTCTTGAGCCATGGTGTTTGAATAATAGATATTAAGCCATTGTCTTAACATCTGTGCATGTATCTCCCACAAGACAAGCTACTTCTGTGCATGAATCAATATTTCCCTAGAAGAAGCCTGCAATAAGTGGATATTAACTACTTTAAGCACTTGGTTGGTGAAAGACCAACTTTTCTGCACGGTCATCTACTTAGAGCACAGTGCGGTAAGTGACGTCACTGTGATGCTGGGAAAGTCATCTCGGTGTTTACTTTGATTACGTGCTCTGCTTCATGTGAACTTGCGTTATCAGATCGCTTTATCTGGAACTCCTGTAACCAGTTTGGTCGTTGATCTCCATTAGAAAGTTAAGTCATTCGAAATTTACTGTAACAAGTTTTCACATGTTGATTCATGTGCTTTAAGCATGCTCGAATATGTAGTCAACTAAAACCAAGACTTGAGGGTTGTTTCAGTTTCTACAGTCCAAATTCCATTTAGTCCACAGGGAAATCCATTTAACCACTGTTTTACGGTTACAATTGCTGTGTTGATAGCTTCAGAGGGTTTGCCTTGAGGAGAGCAGATGGTAGCTTATAGTTTCTTCAGTGTGTTCTTGCCCTTAAGGCATGAGGAAGGAGGGCATGTGCAAAGTCACCCTGCATGGAAAAACAGACCCCTGCCTCAAAAAGATAAGGGCCCATTTTGACCCCATTAATGCCGGGAAGGATGTAATCGTGTGGAGAGAGAGAGGGAGAGAGGGCCGCAGGCAAGCAGCAGCGAGAGGCAAACCATTGTTACCTCCAGTGGAAATTACATAACATAATCACAGGCTGCAGCCTCACACACACATACTGTAGGCTTCCCCATCCAGCATCTTCTGCCTTTATCAAATCCCCCCACTCATTGTTGAAGAGCTTCCAGTAATGCTGTGCCTCGTGTTTATTTTGGGCAGGAGGCTTTTTTCTGCGTCCCAGTTCCAGACACAGGAATTTTAAGCAGGTTTTGAGTCGACAAAATTAAATTTACTCCCGAGATGTCAGTGTGAATACTGGAGTCACTGCGTTGCTGTTCAACAGGAGAAGCTACTCCTGGATAAAATAAATACCAAGAAGTTTTAACTGGCACATATTTAACTGGCGTTAGCTTTACAAAGTCACCATTAAATGTAAAACAATGTGCACATGCTGCCTTTTATCCTGCTTATGCAAAATTGTAAAATACAGGAATTCTTTCATACTGAGCAGTTTTTCTTTATTTCCTTAAAATCGTTTGATCTTGAGGTTAATCCAAATAATAGCAAATGAACTTACATATCCATTAAAGGTAGGGAAGGCAAAAACTCAAACATTGACATGGAAAAATTACATATCGGAAACCCTGAAGGTGACCAGGTGGATTTTCTGTACATCGATTTTTGCTAATAACACAACAAGATTCGATTCGAAGCTTAATGAATATGATACATTTATCAGTTGAAACTGAACGTGTCAAGTCAATTACATATAACAAATTTACTCTGAAATTTTAAAAGCTTTACAATCTGTGCAACATACAACACCTTCTTTCTTTCTTTCAAGGAAACTTGGCAACTTTGAATAATCACAGTGTTTGTTCCGTTGACATTTTTTGTTCCCAAAGTCCACATGGAAATGGGGAAAAAAGAGCTTAGATAAAGGCTAAATCAAAACAAAATAAAGGAAAAACTTCACACAGAAAGAAACCTCAAGAGACAGACATGCAACAGATGTTCTGTATAAAGAGCAGGCAGAATTAACAATAGCCAAATTACAGTATTAAGAAACAAAATGACATTCGCTAAATAACAAAGGAACAAATATCAGAGAGGACAGACATCTTCTAGGAGCCACCAAGCAGTGGACTACACAACCACCTCTGTACCACAGAGACATGCAAAGAAGACAGACCAGTCATATACACGAGAGGCCCACAGAGGGGGAGAAGAGACAAGGGATATTAAGAGAGCATGAAGCAGATAATAGCAGACAAGCATGATATAAAAACCGCTCAAATCTGCAAAAACAAGAATACCACATAGATTACTGTAGTGTACATACTTTGTTCGTTTGGAGTCGAGTCAAATGTTTCACACAGAGCCACTTTATCTTCCATTTTATCACCCCTAACTAACAGCAGAGCATGAAAACAACACGAGGAGAAGAGGAGCGCACATGTTTATTTAGTGCTTATATCTGGACTTGGTTGAATGCCAATCTTTGCAAAACATGCTTTGTTTGTCCCGAGGGTATAGCATGCAGAGAAAGCCCACCAGTGCACATGAAAAGACACTCACCTTCATCTTTGCAATATCTTTGTTGTCTCGTGTTTTGATACATCATGTGCCTGTCAAAGTAAGATAAGGCTGTACCTGCCAGTGAAATGAGACTGGTGTCTAAGTCTGTTTATTGTGAAGCCTGAGATAATATCTCTTCACTTATTGAACACTGGTTCTGTTCAGCGACCGGAGGCCTGTCTTGTCGTATTAATCTCACAGCGCTCATCTTCGTGCAAAGTCACCACCACAGTATCTTCTAGGTTTGGCCTGGAAGCAGTGCTTTATATTGTATTCTACATACTGAAATGGGATAGCATGTCTGGTTGGGCCAGAGTGGTCAGTGGCCACACAAGTGTAATCATTCCCCCAGATGTAATTTTCATGTTCGGCAGCTGCACAGGGGGGGAAAGAAGGTTATTTTCCTAAGTGTCTGCTACTCATCTCTGCTGGCGAGAAGAGCCGGCTCTGGAGAGAATGTGGCGTAACCTGCCAAAGCAAACCCGCAGAAACTTGATGAGTGTCCCACTGCCGTGGCTCTGGGGATCAACTCGCAGTTCATTGAAATTCCTCTTATATTGGAACCTGGCTCGCCGCTTAGTGCAAGGCCAGACTGATTACCTTTTCCTCCAAAACGAGAGTCTTGAACTCGCACACTCCATTGCTACTGTGGCTCTTGTTAATCCTCATATTCATAAATACTAATAAAAAACAAACTTTTGCCATTCTCCTTGGTGCTCATTTCTTTTTATGTCTTTTCACTGCAAATGCTTGTTTTCAATTTAAATGCTGCCAAAGTCCTGTGGCTCTGAGTTCTGGTTACTGAGCTGTCAAATCTTATCCTACTGCTCCACTTAGTAATGAACTTAAATAACCTTCTTATTGTCAGCTTTCTGCAGTTGTCTTCTTCATGTAAACGAGAAATTTAATCCTTAATCAGCGAAGGGATTAAAGCCTAGTTAAACAAGGTCTAATTTCTTAGCTGGGTTTCTAAAAGGTTTTTTTTTTTTATAAGAACTCATGGAAATTAAAAAGACAGGGAAAGCAGAAGTGCAGCATTTTAACTTTTAATGAAGTTTAAGTCCTAGAGGTGTGCAAATTTCTCGATTTGAAAATAGTTTCCGGCCTCGGCTGAACAGTCAAGCTGCAACGTTATGCTGCAGCGTTGCTCTCCTGCATTAAATCATGTGCAAACATAAGGCTAACATTACTTCAGTTAGGACAAATAGTGGAGGGAGGCAGATATCTGCAGGAAGTCATAAAAAACGCGGCCAGTGTTTTGAAAGCGGACATCTGGCCACACTTTATTCATTGGGAAGCACAAACTGGGCGAGACACACGCTGCGATGTGTCAGTTGGGAGGCCGGTGAAGATTCACACCTCTTTAAAGTACTTATTATGAAAAAGTGAAATATTATCACGCATACGCAGTATTATTATTATGCTAGTGTATCAGCACTTAAATGCTACAGCTGTAACTCCTAGCTGTAGCTATATACTCCCTTTTTTCAGCTTTATTAAAAGGGTTTATTGGTATTATCATTTGTTGTTTTTTGTGCAACATTATTTGTGTTTAGAGATCATGCGCTAGTCATCTCATCGCATCACAAATGTTAAAGTAGGTCAAACAATTGTGCCAGTTTCCCCGATTGGCTCAGGTCAGACGTCATCCACAAGGCACCTGCTTCCATCTCTTGTTGACACACCACTTTTACAACACACAAAGTCTGTTTTCATTTTGCGTTACATAAGAAAGGCATGCGTGCACAAGTGTAGACTTAAATAGTACCAAATGGTTTGGGAACGTGTTGGTAATGTGACGTTATTGTCTGTCTTGTGGGCTCAAACATGGCCGCTGAAAGAAACATCCGTCTATAACATCTTATTTCACCACTCAGGCTATTCATAGAGAACTCTGAGGGTGTCTCTCCCCTTTTTATTTCGATTGTAAACCTTTTTATTTATTTTTTTACGCATCCGTCATCCTGCTTCCCTCTCTCTCATCTGGAATGGTCCCTCTCTCAGCGGGAGTCATCATGAATAGAAATGAAAAGGTTGAATGGTATTGCAGGGCAGAGTAGGCTGGCAGAAGCGGGCTTTAAATAGAAGTATTCCCTGTGTTTTCCACTCATTGTTTTTCTTTCAAACTGTGTCAATCATAGCTACAGTAGTCCCAGAGGCCCCTCTCCTGCTGTGCTGTGCGGTAGGTAGATGGTGCTCAGTCTGCTGTTTGTTTGGAGGAGCTGCTCCTGTGAGCTATAAGGGGGCTCAACTGTGAATTCCACATATGGGTTCAAGCCATCCTGCTTGTTGTGCAATATGAGGCACAAATGGGAGCTAAGGACCTGATATTAACATTTTTCATGTGATTTCATGTGATTTAATTTCAATCATATTTGGGGTTTAGCGTGGATTCGATGCACGTGGATTTAAAGGAACAGTTCATCCAAAAATGAAAGTTGAGTCAGGCGAAATTTCGTATTCTACAAAACATTTCTGGAGCTTCACAGCAAAACAGCGTTGCAGCTTTCTCCTAAACAACTGAAGCCTGCTTTACATATATAATAGGATAAAAATGTCGACTTATATATCAGTATCTGAATGTTTTTTCCCCATGTATTGGCATGGGCCCCCAAAATCAAGTATAGTCTCTAGACTTTAGTCTCCTGTGCCAGTAGCAACATGCTAAAACCACCACAACACGAAAAGGCTGAACCCCCGGAGTTGTTGTGTTCCAGATGGTTTCTATTTTATAATGCGCGTCTCACTGCTGTGAGATCTGTGAAGGCCCCTTGCATTTTTTAAAATTATTCTAAGTCTGAAAATATTTGCTATGTGCTTTTTTTCCTTGAGAAACAAGGAAACACATGTTTTGCGGATAACGCAAAACGAGTCAGAGCTAACAAGACAAACAAGATAATTTATTTCCAATAAAGCAGCCTAATCCCATTGCTAAATTTGATTTTTGATCTTGCCTCGCGAGATGCTTCGCCTAAAATAATTTATTGCGACTTGTTCTGAAGCTGCGGGGTATTCTGCTCGCCAGTGGTATTTGTTTTGTTCTGTACAAGACACTGTCCCCATTAATTAGGCTGTGATTTGGTCTTCGAAATTCCTCTCCAAAAGGCCAGACCCTTTTTAAAATGACAAAAAGGAAAAACATCTCAGGAGGAAATCTTTGCTTTCCAAGCTATCCTGCACTAATGACTCGATCTAGCCTCTGAGCAAACAACAATAGCTAAGCGCTCTGGCATCTCGAGCGACCAGTGTCCGTGTGGTATTTGACTGAATGCTTAATTTGTCTTGCCTCAGTTTTGAAAGAGACGGCATTCCCCTCTGGCTCAAGTATGTACATCCTAAAGGAATGTTTATGCCACAAAATTTGTTTTAAATTGCTGCCAGACGTTTCTCAAAGTCTGACAAATAACTCAGAAACAACACAAACAAGCTTACAAATTAGGAGTTTAATGGACAAAGGAACAAAAATAAAAACTTACAGACACTAATCCCCGGTCAAGCTGACCCAATTGTCCATTAAACTGCCTGATAGATTCAGTTATGGAGGTTAATTTTGGTACAGCAATGCCACCAAATGTCGCATTACACTTAGGTGATATAACAGACCTTCTGGCAGTCTTATTGGGGGTTAAATTTTGTGCTGCTCTCCACTCGAAACGGGTAATTTGGCCTCTAAATCTGACTGATTGTCTGATTGTTGCTTAAAAATCAAGAAGAGTGGACTCCTCTAAACTTTCCAAAGACAACACAGCTAAAGGCAGTTTGTGTGCATCGTCGTCATAGGTGTACCTGCTCATACATACTGACCGTACAGCCACACCTGTTTACCAGGACAGTTTTTGATCTTTCTCTTGTGAGACTCCATGATGGCAGCACCTGTGTTTACAAGGAGTTGCAAACCTTTTATTGCCAGGTGTATTGTTCAGGTGATGGTCGGGGAAACAGGATGGTTAAGCACTGCCATCAGGTGCCCTCAGGCTGCTACTGCTCTCCAGCTGCCCAGCAGTCCTTCAACACACACACACACACACACACACGCACGCACACACACAGGGTGAGGCTGACTCACCACTTCTTGTTCTCTCAACAGCTGTCTCCATCAGTCACTCAGCAGGTACAGGCTGTCTCAGTTATAGTCTTTTGTGCTGTGGAGAAGATTGTCTTTTATTCCACACAGGCATGTTGTTGGGCTGTTGGGCTCAGTATTTCAGTAAATCAAGGGTTGTGTAGCTTTTACAGTTCTGCTTCTGGTTCTTCTTATCCCACAATTGTTTAGGTTCTTGTGATTATTTGAGTCTGAAAAGAAAACATGACAAAAGCAAAAAAAAAAAAAAGCTATATACTGT